>NC_083871.1:93721373-94346373 GCF_032452875.1 Bos javanicus
CTGAACCACCTTCTTCCTGTTTTTCCAGCATTAAAATGTGGGTCCCATGATTCTAGATTTACTCAGCAGCCTCAAGGCTATGAAAGACAGGGCTGAGCTTGCCTTACAATGTTAATTGCAACCGAAAAACAGCTTCTCCACTGGAAGTTAAACAGGCAAAGCTCTGGGCGAGGATGCAGCCCTGCGACACAACTGCAGGCATTTCTGAGCGGCTTTTAGGGGGTAGAACCTTCAACTTTCTTGACATTGAAGTAGCTCAACTAAAACAAGTGCGCGAGACTGACCTTTCTTAAAGTTGAAAGTCACCTCTCCAAGGGACTGCAGTGTGATTTTGATTTGTTGAACCTTTCTGGATTGTTTTTTTAGTTTATTTAAATAATCATTCTGACCTTCACTCCCTTCTGCTTTTATTTAATGTAGGGAGGGACTGGAGGTATTAAGGATTGAAATAGCTGCCTTTGACCATGTAATTGATGACTGTTGCTCTCCTTTTTAAACTGTCACATACAAGCTTATTTATCTTAAGCTTATTTCCCTCCACTGATGGTTTCCCTTACTCTACTTGTGTATCTGTCATTAGTTTTCTTAGTACCATTACTCTGTTCAGTCACATGAGGGAAATAAACTTTTTTATAAGAGTCAGAATTCCCAAGTGCAGCATTTAATAAGAGTGAACATATGGTGTGCAGCTTATTCAGTCCTGTCTTATCTTTGGCATCTACCTCCATCCTGTAACTTGTGCTCTGGGGACAGATCTTGTCACCATGGCTATCATATATTTGTATATAATGTCTTTCTTTGTAAGTGAACTCAACAAACCAAAAATCTCTGTAAGAAGTGATCTGTGAAATAGGATGATACGGTCCACTGTGAATGCAATAGAAATATTTGAGAGGATTTCTTTCCCGTGTTCTTGAAAATGGGCTAATAGGAATGTCATACCACAGTAGAGAAAGCAATGTGAGAGAGAATTTATTTCAGAAAAGGTAAAACTTTCTGATGATAAATCTGTGAGCTTAAGAACCACAACTAGTTTGTGCTTACATCAATATCAGTAATGACCATGTTCAAGCAGATTCTTTTTTTTTTGGCAAGGGAATCTACCTTGTGCTGGCTTTGTTGCTGTCAGCAGAGAATGAGTTCAGCCATGCTAGCGCCTTCTTGTCCTGAATTCTTTAAGCTCTTTATTTGGTTAATTATGGATTACTAAAATGGAACCTTTTGGATATAGTCATGGGAATGCAAGAGCAGTTTTGTTCCTTTTGCCAGTTAGGAAAATACAGCCTTGCAGAATGTTCAGTAAGGCAGTTGGCAGATTGACCCTAATAACAGTTACCATTAATTGGCCCTTTCTTTTTTTTTTTTTTCAATTGGCCCTTTCTATGCCAGGAATTGTTATCAGCATTTTTCTAATCCTGACAGCTACACAATGAGATATAAGTGGCATTATCTCCATTTCACAGATAAGGAAATGAGGTCCAGAGAAGGCAAAGTGCCTTGACCAAGGTTATACATCTAGAGGCGGGCAGAGGTAGGACTTGAAATCCCTGTTTTAAGCCTTTGTTTCCAAAGCCCATTTCTTTTTATTATGCCACACTGACTCTAACTTCTTAGTTGCTGGGTTCTGGCTTTCTCTCAGAAGTCTTTCAAAATACTCAGTGAACTCTAAGGTATGTCTCTCTGATTTAAGACTTTCAGTTCAGTTCAGTTCAGTTCAGTTGCTCAATCGTGTCCGACTGTTTGCGACCCCATGAATGGCAGCACGCCAGGCCTCCCTGTCCATCACCAGCTCCCAGAGTTTACCCAAACTCATGTCCATCGAGTTGGTGATGCCATCCAGCCACCTCATCCTCTGTCATCCCCTTCTCCTCCTGCCCCCAATCCCTCCCAGCATCAGGGTCTTTTCCAATGAGTCAACTCTTTGCATGAGGTGGCCAAAGTATTGGAATTTCAGCTTTAGCATCAGTCCTTCCAATGAACACCCAGGACTGATCTCCTTTAGAATGGACTGGTTGGATCTCCTTGCAGTCCAAGAGGCTCTCAACAGTCTTCTCCAACACCACAGTTCAAATGCATCAATTCTTCGGTGCTCAGCTTTCTTCACAGTCCAACTCTCACATCCATACATGACCACTGGAAAAACCATAGCCTTGACGAGACGGACCTTTGTTGGCAAATAATGTCTCTGCTCTTTAATATGCTATCTAGGTTGGTCATAACTTTCCTTCCAAGGAGTAAGCATATTTTAATTTCATGGCTGCAATCACCATCTGCAGTGATTTTGGAGCCCCCAAAAATAAAATCTGACACTGTTTCCACTGTTTCCCCATCTATTTGCCATGAAGTGATGGGACCGGATGCCATGATCTTTGTTTTCTGAATGTTGAGCTTTGAGCCAACTTTTTCACTCTCCTCTTTCACTTTCATCAAGAGGCTTTTTAGTTCCTCTTCACTTTCTGCTATAAGGGTGGTGTCATCTGCATATCTGAGGTTATTGATATTTTTCTTGATTCCAGCTTGTGCTTCTTCCAGCCCAGCATTTTTCATGATGTACTCTGCATATAAGTTAAATAAGCAGGGTGACAATATGCAGCCTTGACGTACTCCTTTTCCTATTTGTAACCAGTCTGTTGTTCCACGTCCAGTTCTAACTGTTGCTTCCTCACCTGCATATAGCTTTCTCTAGAGGCTGGTCAGGTGGTCTGGTATTCCCATCTCTTTCAGAATTTTCCAGAGTTTATTGTGATCCACACAGTCAAAGATTTTGGCATAGTCAATAAAGCAGAAATAGATGTTTTTCTGGAACTCTCTTGCTTTTTCCTTAATCCAGCGGATGTTGGCAATTTGATCTCTGGTTCCTCTGCCTTTTCTAAAACCAGCTTGAACATCTGGAAGTTCACAGTTCATGTATTGCTGAAACCTGGCTTAGATCATCCTAAGTAAAGAGTAAAACCAAAGTAAAGAGGATCGGAGTCAGGACTTTACGAAGAGTATGGGAAAAAATTGTACAAATGTAGAATCTCAAACAATTATAAAATTATGAGAGTGGGAGAAGAGGATCTTATATGTGTGTATAGAAAAGTGTTTCAAGATCAATGATGCATTTTCACGTTAGTAATTGACTGATAATTAGAGATGTATTCTTATTTTTAAAGTTATGAATAAATCAGAAGTGCTAGAGGACTATGCTCCTCTTCCCTGTCCAGCTAACATTTTCCTTGTTCTTTAAGACTCATCTTTATGAATTGATCTGTAATGAAACATTTTGAAAATTAAAAGGGGAAGCATACTGTTATGTATTCCTGCTGTGTCCCAGGCATTGTATTAGAGCTTTACACATAATATTTTATTTAAGCCTTTTAAGAACTGTCAGAAATAGGTTGTATTATCCTTGTTTTATTGAAGAAACTGAGGGTTGAAGAGATTTTGTGTCAAGGTTATACATTTAGTAACTGATATGAGCCAACAGAACTCTAATCTGTTTAACTCTCATGCCCAAACTCCATTGCTTTTCAGTTGAAGTATTTCTCTGTTTAAAGCTTAGACCGCACTTTTAAATCTTAGTTAATCTGTATATTTTTGTGAATTTTCTGTTATTTCACTAATGGACCTTTCTTTTTATTTACTGAGTTTGTTTAATGATCTATCATATATCTATGTCAACATTTATGAATTTTCTGACAAGGCAGCCTATATTTTGTATTAGTATAATTTCTGAAGTATACTTTTCCTGGGAAAGGTTGAACATTAAGAGCTGTTACAGGAGGTTGTTCAGAACTGAAGTTGCAGTTGTGTATTTAATGTCTTGAGGGAGACGACTTAGGTCCTAGCGTCCAGTTAATAGAAGAAATGGAGAGTTCCTTGAAAAGGGAGAGTTAGTCTTTGTCATTTCCTTGAAAGTGTTCCCCTTCCCCACAGTAAAAGAAAAAAAGAAAGGGAGAGATTTGTTGGGATTTTCATTCAGATTTTGTTCTTTCTTGGTAGTCCTGGGTAGTCCTTGTTTAAATAATTCAGAGAGGGACAGCTGACGTGGATGGGAGAATAGTATATCTTGGCGTCTGCCCCGGTCCACCCCGCCGCCACTCTGTTCAGGAGCTGAGATTCCACTCCCCCAATAAGAGGTTTAGTTAGCTTCATCAGGTTTCTATAGGAGCTTTTTACAGTCTGAATGACCTATGGCCCCAGATTTGATGAGAGCTGAGCAGAGGAGAAGGCAGTGGACTTCTATAATAATTGTAAGTAAAACTACTTTGATTAAATTAAATCACTGAAGCCAAATGACGTGTATGATTTTCAGTCATACACTTCCGGAACTGTATTCTGCCGCAGTTGAGGTAGCCATTTTCCCTCTTGGATACTGTGTTAATAGCTGGTGATTTCCTATTCTTTCTTTTTTTCCCCCCAGGAGTCTTATCAATAGAAATGAGTTGGTTTAAAGCACCTGATTCTTCTTAGCTTAGAACTTAAATTAAGGAAGGGTATAAACTTAAAATAAGGAAGTGTATAGACGTCCTTGATTGGCTAGTTGAGTTTCTCTGAGTACAAATCAGGCTTTTCCTTAAAGCCATTCTGGATACTACAAAGCTTTCATTGAAAGTTAAGTACTCTGACACTTAAACTGGCTTCATCTTCCCTATAGATTTATCTCCTACTGTGCTCCAATGTGTATCCTTCTATTCATTCTAAAAGATTTGATTTGATATTGTTGACTACCTTTTCTTGGAAACTTTTATCAGCTTCAGTTATAACTCATTTACAGCTACCATTTACTGAATATTTACTCTCTTCCAGGTATCTCTGTATCTCATCTCATTTAATCCTCATAATGACCATCAGATGAATATTATTAGAAAATAATATTATTATTTTACAGATTAGAAAATGCAGGCTCAAAGAGAGTGATTAACTTGCCCAGGGCTTTGCCAGTCCTTGATGCCTTTGGGATTAGTGAGATGAAGCACTGCCCACAGCAGTAGTGGGAGGCTTTGCCACTCTGCCAGCCCCTTACTTTTCTGATTAAACTCCCAGTGAAACCTGCTTAAGTTACTCCACCTGGGCTGCTGAGATTACTCTGCAACCATCTGGACTCCAGGATCTAGCCTTCTCCAAGGGGAAGCCTCATTTCCTGTTTATTTTAGGCACTACCCGATGCCCACCTCAGTCACTATCTGGTGCCCACCTCAGTCACTACCTGATGCCCAGTCAGCCATTGTCTTCCTAATACTCATTCCCTTATCACTCCCTTAATCCTCTCAGTCAGCCCAGTCTTCCTAACCTTTCCACTATGTTCTGAACAACTTGCCCATCTATTATCAGCATATCTTCTTGTAGCATCAGCCTTTAGCAACAGGATCAAGTTACAGGGGCAAACGTGGCAACTGGCACCCTGAACTATAATTGTGCAGCCCAAGCTGCAGCAGCTCCTGCTTGGCCTAAAACAAACATGACGTGTTTCCTAAGCCCATTCTGTGGTGGTGTTTTTAGCTGTGTTGCCCTGGAGCAGGTTCTCTGCTCTTAAAGCTACCTCATGTCCTTCCTATACATTCTTTTTCTGTCCAGTTCAGCCAGAGTTGACTTCTGCTCTTTATGGAACTCTGAGAGGTACACTGGTTGAACCTAACCATCTGCCTTTTTAGCTGTCTGTATCTATGGAGCTGAGTGTTTGCTAGAGAAAATCAGAGAACCAGGCAGATCGATGTCACTATAAATTCATAATCATTAGCTTCATATGCTTGATCAGCGTTGCCTAGTAACATCATACATTCTCTAGTAAGTTCACTTTAAGCCTCACTGCAAATAATTATTTAATATGGTATCTATTTACTTCTAATTTCAACTGTTTTAAAAACAGTGATATACCCTCTACTTGTTATAAAAACAGAAGCCATCAAAAGAGAATTCCTTCATCTTTGTACCTCCCAAATCTGCAAACCTGCCTGCATTTGGGGTTCATCTTTTTCTCCTCTCATGTTATGATAGTGGAAGACATGTCTTTCATTTTGTCAAAGAGCAGTCCCTCCACAAGAGCTCTAATCACATTCTTAGGTCTTCTTAAAGAACTTCTTTTGGTTATTTCCTCTTTCTACCAGAGCCTTTCCTACAGATTTCCTTGCTGTAATCTCACCCATTTTGAAAACCCTATCCTTTGACCCCTGTATCTGCTTTCTGTTACTGACCTATCTTTCTGTTCTGTTACCCAGCTGAGTTTCTTAAAGAAGTTTTCAGTGTATCCTGTATACACTTTTTTCCTTTCCAAAGACTTTTTTAAAATTAATATTTTGGAGGGTGGGCTGTGCGTGTCTTCATTTCTGCTCACAGACTTTCTCTCGTTGCGACAAGCGGGCGCTGCTTCTTGTTGCAATGCATGTTCTCTTTGTTCTCAGTGCAGTGGCTTCTCTGGTTGTGGAGCACAGGTTCTAGAGCACCTGCTCGGTTGTTGCGGCTCACAGGCTTAGTTTCCCCGAGGCACGTGGAATCTTCCTGGACCAGGGATTGAATCCATGTCCCCAGATTCTTAACCACTGGACCCCCAGAGAAGCCCCCTAAAGGCTTTTAAAAAAATATATCTATGTATTTGGCTGAGCCAGATCTTATTTGCAGTACATGGACTGTCAATCAGCATTGAACTTGAGAGATCTTTAGTTGTGGCATATGGGACCTAGTTCCCTGATCAGGGGTGGAACTTGCACCCTCTGCATTGGAAGTGCAGAGTCTTAGCCACTGGACCACCAGGAAGTCCATTCACAGACTCTAACTCACTCCTACTTGAATACCCTGACTCACACAATGCCCTCTTGCTAAAGTTGCTAATGTCCATCAGATTGAGAAGCGTGGCAATCTGTTTTTTTCATCCCTCATCATAACAGACTTCTTGGCAGCATTTGACACCAACTTCTTATTAAAACACTCTCTTCTGTTGTCTTCCATGACCCTCCTCTTTACAAGTTTTCCTTTTATTTCTCCAGCTGCTCCTTCTCAGTCTTGATGGGCACTTTCTCCTTGGTCCCAGGCCCTCTGCTCTTTCCATTGTGTTTTTTCCCTGTCATCCATGGTATTCCTGTGCCTTTAAGTATCATCTATATACCAACAACTCCCCAAATTATTTCTTTAAGTCAGGATCCCTCTTCAGAATGCCAATCTTGTGTGTGTGTGTGTGTGTGTGTACAACTGCCTACTTGCAGTTGAGCCACAGAACTAATGTCAAAGATGGAACTTTATCTCCTGTCTGATCCTTATAATGTGTTCTTCCTGTTTTCTTCATATCAGTAAAATGATATTTACATTATTTTTCACCTTTTTAAAAAAAGTTTTTAATTACACAAGTAATGCTTGAATATATTCTTGTAAAATAATTCAGTCTAATGAAGCAGACTGCTTCCTTGGCTGTCAAACAGTCTTTTCCCCTCCCCAGAGACTTTTGCTGTCAATTTATCAGATTTTCATTCATATTGTACATAGAGAAATTGGTAGTTTTATAATAAGTTGTACATAGATAAAAGCACATTATGTATATATGTTGTGTTACAGGTTGCTTTTCCACTTAACAGGATGTCTTGGAGCTTTTTATATATCAGTACATGTATATGAATCTCATACTTTTTGACTGCTGAATTGATTTCCAAGGTCAATAGCTTTGTTGTTTAGTAAACTTTTTTGTTGATGCATATTTACTATAATTTTTATATGCTGTAGTAACTATCTGTATGCATTCTCTCTGTGTAAATCTGTTAGTGTTTCTCTAGGATAGACGCCTTAAAGTAGAATTTTGGAGTTAAAAGATATCCACATTTTAAAGTTAATCCATAATATTATGTTGCCTTCCAAATCATAGTACCATTTTACACATCAATTATATAGAAACCCTTTTACTATACCTTTACGAATACTGTAAATGAGAAAAGTTAAAGTACTTAGTTGTGTCCAACTCTTTGTGACTCATGGACTACAGAGTCCTTGGAATTCTCCAGGCCAGAATATGAGAGTGGGTAGCCTTTCCTTTCTCCAGGGGATCTTCCAAACCCAGGGATCGAATCCAGGTCTCCCTCATTGCAGGCGGATTCTTTACTAGCTGAGCCACTAGGGAAGCCCAAGAATACTGGAATGGGTAGTCTATCCCTTCTCCAGGGGATCTTCCAACTGGGGTCTCCTGCATTACAGGTGAATTCTTACCAACTGAGCTATCAGGGAAGCCCAACAGGAAGTTTCTATGACAAAAGTCTTTTACTATTGTTTTTATTAGTATTTTTCTGCTTACAGTGAGGCTGAAAATATTTTCATGAATATGTTAGTAATTTATATTTTTTTCTTATAATTGTCTATTCATATTCATTTGTTAACAGATATTTATTGAGGACTACTGTGTGCCAAGTACTGGGGATTCAGCAAAATAGATAAAGATTTCTGTGCTGTGAACTTGTCTTTTTCATGTTGTCATATAGGAATCTTTACATTTTCTGAATATATTTTTTCTGGCCTCACAGCGTGTAAGATCTTAGTTCCCCCCACTAGGGATCTAACCCGCACCTGCTGCAGTGGAAGCATGGACTCTTAACCAAGTCCTAAGGGCTGGGTGGCCAGGGAAGTCCCTGGATATTAATTCTTTATATATATGTTGCAAATGTTTTTTCCTACTCTGTTTCTTGTTGACTTGTAACTTTGTTTATATTAAATATTTTCATGTAGTCAGATTGGTGAGTTTTTTTTTTCAGACTTTAAACTTTTAATTTTGTATTGGAGTATAGCTGATTAACCGGAGAAGGCAATGGCACCCCACTCCAATACTCTTGCCTGGAGAATCCCAGGGACAGGGGAGCCTGGTGGGCTGCCGTCCATGGGGTCGCACAGAGTCGGACATGACTGGAGGGACTTAGCAGCAGCAGCAGCAGAGCTGATTAACAATGTCATGGCGATTTCAGGTGACAGTGAAGGGGTCCGGCCATGTGTATATACATGCATCCACTCTCTGCCAGTCCCCCAAGCCCCATTTTTTCGTCTATGGTTTACATATTTGTGTCTTAGAATGGCCTTTCCTACCCCAGATTTATTAACAAGTTGTTTTATGTTTTCTAAAGCTGTTTTCATGGTTGTGTTTATTATTATCTTTTGGTCTTCAGTCCATCTAGAATTTATTTTTGTTTGTAATGTAAGGTAGGGCCTATTTGGAGTGTAAAAGGTGAAAGTGAAAGTTATATCGCTCAGTCCTGTCTGACTCTTTGCGACCCCATGGACTGTAGCCTACCAGGATCCTCTGTCCATGGGATTTTCCAGGCAAGAGTACTGGAGTGGGTTGCCATTTCCTTCTGCAGGGGATCCTCGAGACCCAGGAATTGAACCTGGGTTTCCCTCATTGTAGGCAGATGCTTTACCGTCTGAGTGTAAGATCGCTGTATTTGTCCCCAAATAAAATTCAATATTTTACTTACTCGGGTTTGTTCTCTCTCCTCCCCGCACCCCCATTTAACTTGTCCTTCCTAACAGTTTTTTTTTCTTAACATTTAGTAGGAAGTGTAGAAGTAACTTTGTAAGTGAAAACTCTTTTTAACTCAAGAATGACAGACACTAAAATTGCCATCCTGGTAGGACCAGCTTTTCCAAAATGACACCTGATTTTTTTTAAGGCATTGCCAGGAATTGAGTATGTCACTCCAGTACTCTTGCCTGGAAAATCCCATGGACGGAGGAGCCTCGTAGGCTGCAGTGCATGGGGTCGATAAGAGTTGGACACGACTGAACAACTTCACTTTCACTCTTCACTTTCATGCATTGGAGAAGGAAATGGCAACCCACTTCAGTGTTCCTGCCTGGAGAATCCCAGGGACGGGGAGCCTGGTGGGCTGCCGTCTATGGGGTCGCACAGAGTCGGACACGATTGAAGCGACGTAGCAGCAGCAGCAGCAATATAACTGTAGGAAGAGCATTTTTTTTTTTTTTTTTTTTGCCTCAGGTATATACTTGTGTGCATCTGCCTTTCAAAGTTGACATTACCTGCTTCAGGTTAAAGAAAGACTTCTTTTCCTGACAGTTATAAAATGTCTTCTTCAACAAAGCTTTTGTTGGGTAAACCTTGACTGATTCTACTCTTGGATCACTCTGCTTTGGGAGGCAAGTAGAACAGAAATTTTTACTACATTCATGTCTATTGTTTCTGTGAAAGAGAAAAAGTGACTGGTCTAATGCCAGTTCCTTTTTAGGGCCTTCTACTGTATTGTAGAATTAGAGAAGCAATGTTACTGCTTTTGGATATTTGTCTAATAATCTCCCCCAGTACATTTTGAGCATCTTTTGTGTAAAAACCACCTATATGTTATGTTCTAACCACTGCTAAGTAGTAGGGTTATTAAGTCAAAATACTATTCTTGGCCTCAAGGAGAGGGTAGGGACTGTAGATAGGAAAATACATACAGTCTAGTTTAGTATGAGCACTACTAGAAGCGGGAATGTTTGCAGTTTGCAGAGGTCAGCATTGAAACTGAGGTCTATCACATTAGAAAAGGAGTTTGATGTCCACCCAGGAAGCTTCACAATGTAGCAGAACCTTTGTGAGGTTTCCATGTTCCAGCTTTACAAATTTAGAAATTCATATTTTTAGTACACTTCACCTCTTAGGACTGGTTCATTCAAACCACACTCATCAGAGACTCATTTAAAACAAAATAACTTCTAATTTTTGGTCAGAAGATAGCATTCAAGCTAATCTGAAATACATGTCAATTATAGGAGACTCTGGAACATCTACATGGGAAGTCTAATCATAGTTAAAGGCAGTTTATTAAGTTTGGAATCTTTTAGGTCCTTGCTACTCAAACCCATCTATGACCAGAATCATTGACATCACTTAGGAGTTGTTAGAAATGAACAGTCTCAGGCAGTTTGGTTCATGCTAGTGTGTACCCACCAGAACCTTAGTTTTTTTTACTCATTGTTGAATAAGTTTGGCTTAGCAGTTGGCTTATTTCTTTTTCTCTTTTATGCAGTCTCAGAGTAGAGAGGCAAGAAAATCATTTTTGAGTTTTGTGGTAGGGTGGAAATTTATAATGAAACATTGTAAGACTTGCAATATTTAATAAACAGAGACAGAAGCTTAGATGGGCACTGATACACAAAGACAGACACACACAGAGATTCCCCTACATACATAGAACCCCTCAAGACCCCTCCACTCAGACACCCCTGCCCAGACACACACACACACACACACACACACACACACAAGGGTCTCCATAAAGTCCCAAACTTAGACCCACAGAGATACCCTGAAGCCTGCCCCAACACAGAGAGAGATGTACACACTCCCAATAGGTAATGTGTGAAACTCAGATTTTTGAAGGACTTAAGTAGTGTTCTCCATACTTATTTTGAAGAGATGGGATGAGTATACGGTCTAAGGTACTTTTAACTGAGCCAGAAAAATAAAGCAAAAATAGATTGGCTGCCACTGGGTCTACAGAACAGTGGGTGCTAAAGCCAGTTTTATTTGGATTCTTGTTTTTGGAACTGCTTGTTCCTGGGCATCATTTGCAGCCTGATGTACTTAGCATGCTTGGATGGAAAGTCATTCTGTTTCCCTCAGGAGCTTGCATGCTAGATTGCTGGTTGAGCAGGGTTACATGCTCAGTGCCCTGGATGCTATCTGAGTCACCTAAGTTTGCCCAGGATGGGAAGATCCAGAAACACTGCGCCTATGTAGAAGGCTGTGAGTCTCTGTGGGTGTGTGGGACTGCAGAATATAGGGTGGAGAGGGAAGATTATGTTAAAAGTAGAAAGAGGTGTCATTTGGGAGTTTATAACCTGTTGGATCATTCATGGTATAGGTTTGCGTAAAGATCTGTGATTAAGCCTAATGACAAGAATGACTCAGGGGAATAATTTAGTTGTAAGTTGTTCAGTCACTAAATCGTGTCCAACTCTTTGTGACCCCATGGACTGCAGCATGCCAGGTTTCCCTATCCTTCACCGTTTCCCCTGGAGTTTGCTCAAAGTCACGTCCAATGAGTTAGTGATGCCATCCAACCATCTCATCCTTTGTTGCCCCCTTCTCCTCCTGCCCTCAATCTTTCCCAGCATCAGTGTCTTTTCCAGTGAGTCAGCTCTTCACATCAGGTGGCCAAAGTATTGGAGCTTCAGCTTCAGCATCAGTTGTAAGTTAAAAGGTTTTAAAACTGTACAGATGTGGGCTGGAGTTTGCACACTGTGTTGGTTGATAGATCATTGGTATCCACGTCACCAGGGATTTGGCTTGGGTAGCATCTTGTTAGGTAAAAAGAGATTCAGTAGTACAATGTGTTTATGCCTAAACACTTAAAAGTTTCTATCACAGTGAGACAGTAAAGCACCAGAGAGACATTAGTAGAACAGTTTTACAAATGTGGGTTCCAAAAGGAGATATTTTTCCCCTGCTGCCTGATACATGTGTATGTATTCATTTGACCAAAAAACTCATTTTTTTTTCCCCAAGCATATGGAAGAGTACTGAGAAAATTGTAGTCACTGCCCAATTTAACAAATGTTAGCATTTTGCAAAATTTTCTGTAGATGTTCTTTTAAAGATGTAAAACATTGTAGATAAAATGAAAGACCCCCTTGTACTCTTCTCTGTTCCTTTCCTTTCTTCCTTCTTTTCTCCCAACTCAGAGGTAACTGCTGTTCAAACTTTGCTGTTTATAATTCTCCTTCACATTTTAATACTTTTGCTTCATTTTGTTTATTAGTATAAATTGTATATCAATAAAGGACACGACTGAACTGACTTAGCAGCAGCAGCAAAGGATATATAGCATTGTTTTGTGTGTCTATAAATTTAATGTGGTGATATTATAGATCAGATATTTTTATGTAACCTACTTTTTTTCTCTCAACTTTGAGTTTTAACCAGTCTGGAACATGTAGATTTTCCAGGTGATTAATTTTAACTACTGTATAGTACTTTACTGTATGAAAATACCACTTTTTACCCATTCCTCTTTAGTGTTCCCTTTTTCTTCTTGCTGAGGTTTGAGCATTTGTAACTGTGTTAGGCACACCTCTTTATGAGCATTTCTCTAGGGTGTATACATATATGCAAAATGCTTAAGGTATATCTTAAATTGCTTTCTAAATTAGTTTTATTAATTCCTGTTTTCTGAATCCTTACTAATAAGTACAATTATCAAACACTGAACTTCTCTTCAGCTGATCTACCAATGTCTGGTAGTTGTGAAATGGAATCTTTGTTTGTTTTAATTTGCATTTCTTGGATATAAATGAGATTGGCATCTTTTAATATGTTTATAGGCCATTTGGATATCCTTTTTTGTAAGTTATGGTCTGTATTTGTATATTTTCTGATTTTTTTTTTTTTGAGATCTCTTTGGCTTTTTTTATTGATTTGTAAAAGTTTTTTATATGTATTCATTCTAATCCTTTATTTTATCAGATATATGTGTTGCAGATATCTTCCAGTCTGTGTCTTACTTTTTTTTTTTCTTTAACTTAGGACTTTTATACAGAAGTTAAATTTTTTAATGTAAAGTTGACCAGCTTTTTTTTTTTCCCCTCTGTGAAGTTTGTCCTTTTTGAGTTTTGTTTTAGAAACTTCTCCATATTTCACATACTCTTCTCTATAAGTGTTCTAACATGTTTAGTTTTAATTTTTCACGATTTAGTCTATCTGGAATTTATTTTTTGTTTATAGTGTGAGATAGTGATTTTTTTCATTTATTTTTCCATATAGATAGCCAGTTGTCCCAGCCCTGTTTGCTGATTAAGTCACTATATTGAATATAGTTCCCTGTGCTGTACAGGGATATGTATAGCACAGGGAATATGACCTGAATACGACCTTGTTCTACATCCTAACACATGGCATTATCAGTCTTTTTTCGTTGTAGTCATTTTAGTGGTTGTGTAGTGCTATTTTGTTGTGGTTTAAGTTTGCATTTCCCCATGACTAGTGACATTGAGCATCTTTTCATGTCCGTATTAATCATTTATATATCTGCATTGATGAAATGTCTATTCAGATTGTTTGGCTTTTTTTTTTTTTTTTAAACTTTCTGGCTACACCACATGCATGTGGGATCTTAGTTTCCCCACTAGAGATCAAACCCGTGCCCCGTGAAGTGGAAACATGGAGTCTTAACTGCTGGACCACCAGGGAAGTCCTGTCCATTTTTGAATTGGTTTGTTTTCTTATTAAGTTGTAATAAGCTGTAAGAATTCTTTCAGTATTCTGAATGTAAATCCTTTATCAGGTACATGGTTTGCAAATATTTTCTCCAAGGTTGTGAGTTGTCTTTTCATTTTCCTAATGCTGTATTTTGAAGAGCTAATATTGTAAATTTTGATGAAGTCCAGTGTAATACTTTTTAAAGAGATTATGCTTTTGGTGTTACAGCTAAGAAATTAGTAACTCAGGATCACAAAAATATTGTTTCCTTCTAGTAGTTTTGTAGTTTTAGATTTGTTATTTAGTTCTGTGACCAATTCTGATGCGAAGAACTGACTCATTTGAAAAAACCCTGATGCTGGGAAAGATTGAAGGTGGGAGGAGAAGGGGATGACAGAGGATGAGATGTTTGGATGGCATCACCGACTCAATTGACATGAGTTTGAGTAAGCTCTGGGAATTGGTGATGTACAGGGAAGCCTGTGGCGTGCTGCAGTCCATGGGGTCACAAAGAGTCAGACATGACTGAGCAACTGAACTGAACTGAACTGTGACCCATTCTGAGTTGACTTTATTGTATGGGGTGAGTTATGGGCCTGATCTTTTTTCCTTCATATGGATATACAGTTATCTCAGTGCCATTTGTTGAAAAGACTATTCTTTCCCTGTTGAATTGTCTTGACACCGTTGTTGAAAATTAGTCGTTTATAGATGTGTGGGTTTATTTCTGGATTTTGGATTCTGTTCCAATGATTTACTTATTTATGCTGATGCCAATACTATACTTTGTTGATTACTGTAGCTTTATAGTAAGTACTGGAATTGGGTACTATTTTATTCATCTTTTTCAACATTATTTTGGTTTTTGTAGGTCCTTTAAATTTTCATATAAATTTAGGATAAGCTTGTCACTTTCTGTGAAAAAGCTTGCTAGAATTTCTATAGGGATTGTATTGAATCTATAGGTCATTTTTGAAGAATTCCCACTGTAATGATATTGTGACTTCCAACCCATGAAGTGAAACAACTCTCCATTTTTTTAGCTGCTGTTTACTAATTGCTCTTGGCAGTGTTTTGTACTTTACAGTGTACAAGCTTGGTACTACTTTTATTAAATTTTTTTCTACGTTTAATTTTTTTTTGGATGTTATTATGAGTGGAATCGTTTTCTTAATTTTATTTTCAGATTTTTTATTACTAGTATATAAAAATATAATTGATTTTTTTTTACTGTGGTAAAATATATCATTTTAACCAGTTTATTTTTAATTTTTATTTGTTTGTTTGTTTATTTTTGGGTACACAGAGGGGCTTGTGGGATTATAGTTCCCTGACCAAGAGTTGAACCCAGACGTGGCAATGAAACCACCAGGACTTAATCACTGGAGTGCCATAACAATTTTAAAGTATGTAGTTCATTGACATTAAGTACAGCCACAATGTTCTAGAACTATTATCACTATCTATACCCCAAACTTTAGCATTCCCAACAAAAATTCTGTACCTCATTAAACAATAACTCCCCTTTCACTCCTCTTCCTAGCCCCTGTCTCTATGAATTTGCCTTTGGGTACCTCATATAAGTAGAATCATATAATATTTATCCTTGTGTATGTAACTTATTTTACTTAGTATAATGATTTTCAGATCCATCCATATTGTAGCATATAGCTAGATTTCATTCCTTTTTTTTTTTTTTAACATTGTTGTTCTTTTTTTCGAAAAATAAAAATTTTTGGCTTCACCACGTGGCTTGTAGTATCTTAGTTCCCAGAACAGGAATTGAACCCCTGCCCTTGGCAGTGAAAGCATGGAGTCCTAACCACTGGACCACCAGAGAATTCCCTTCATTCTTTTTTAATGCTAAATAGTATTCCATTGTATCTGTATACTTTTTTTTTTAGCCTTTCCTCTGTTGATGGGCATTTGTGTTGTTTCTCCCTTTTGACTGTTATAATACTGCTATGAACATGGGTGTATAAATATCTATTTGAATCCCTGTTTTCAATTTGATATATATTTAATTGAATTTTGTACTCTAAGGCCTTGCTAAACTTACTACTCTATTCGTTTTACTATTACTCATATTACTCTACTAGATTTTTAAAATTTTTCTACATACAGACTTCTGTCATCTACAAATGACTTCTTTACTTCTTATTTTCCAATGTTAATACCTTTTATTTCTTGTTCTTGCCAAATTGCACTTCCTAGAGCCTCCTGTACATATTGAAATAGAAATGGTGACAGCTGACATATTTGCCTTGTTCCCAATCTTAAAGGAAAAGTATTCATTCTTTTGGGCTTCCCAAGTGGTCCTCAGCTGGAATTCCATCACCTCCACTAGCTTTGTAGTGACGCTTCCTAAAGCCTACTTGACTTCACACTCCAGGATGTCTGGCTGTAGGTGAGTCATCACACCATCGTGGTTATCCAGGTCATTGAGATTTTTTTTGTGTAGGTCAGTTTTGATTCTAATCCCAAAGAAGGGCAATGCCAAAGAATGTTCAAACTGCTGCGCAATTGCACTCATTTCACATGCTAGCAAAGTAATGCTCAAAATCCTTCAAGCTAGGTTTCAACAGTATGTGAACCGAGAACTTCCAGATGTACAAGCTGGATTTAAAAAAGACAGAGGAACCAGAGATCAATGCCAACATCTATTAGACCACAGAAAAAGCAAGAGAATTCCAGAAAAACATTTACTTCTGCTTCATTGACTACGCTAAAGCCTTTGACTGTGTAGATCACAATAAACTGTGGAAAATTCTTAAAGAGGTGGGAATACCAGATCACCTTACCTGCCTCCTGAGAAACCTGTATGCAGGTCAAGAAGCGGTAGTTAGAACAGGACATGGAACAATGGACTTTCAGAATTAGGAAAGGAGTACGTCAAGGCTGAATATTGTCACCCTGCTTATTTAACTTATATGCAAAGTACATCATGTGAAATGCCAGGCTGGATGATGGTATCAAGCTTGCCAGGAGAAATATCAGTAACCTCAGATGCAGATGACATTACCTGTATGGCAGAGAGTAAAGAGGAACTAAAGAGCCTCTTGATGAAGCTGAAAGAGGAGAGTGAAAAAGCTGGCTTGAAACTCAGTATTCAGAAAACTAATATCATGTCATCTGGTCCCATCACTTCATGGCAAATGGATAGAGAAACAATGGAAACAGTGACAGACTTTATTTTCTTGGGCTCCAAAATCATTGTGGACAGTGGCTGCAGCCATGAAATTAAAAGACACTGCTCCTTAGAAGAAAAGCAATGACAAACCTAGACAGTCTATTAAAAAGCAGAAACATTACTTAACCAACACAGGTCCATCTAGTCAAAGCTATGGTTTTTCCAGTAGTCATGTATGGATGCGAGAGTTGGACTATAAAGAAAGCTGAGCACCGAAGATTTGATGCTTTTGAACTGTGATGTTGGAGAAGACTCTTGGGAGGCCATTGGACAGCAAGGAGATCAAACCAGTCAATCCTAAAGAAAATCAACCCTGAATGCAAAGAAGTGACTCATTGGAAAAGACCCTGATGCTGGGAAAGATTGAAGGCAGGAGGAGAAGGGGAAAACAGAGTATGAGATGGTTGGAAGGCATCACTTACTCAATGGACATTAGTTTGAACAAGCTCCAGGAGATGGTGAAGGACAGGGAAGCCTGGCGTGATGCAGTCCATGGGGTTGCAAAGAGTCAGACACGACTGAGGGACTGAACAACAAGTGGCCCTAGTGGTAAAGAACCCACCTGCCAATACAGGAGACATAGGAGACACTGGTTTGCTCCCTTGCTTGGGAAGATCCCCTCAAGTAGGAAATGGCAACCCACTCCAGTATTCTTACCAGGAAAATCCCATGGATAGAGGAGCATGGCGGGCTATAATCCATGGAATTGCAAAGAGCTGGGCACAACTGAGTGACTGAGCACAGCATGATGACAACATTTAGCTTTTTACTATTAAGTGTGATGTTAGCTGGTAGTTGGTAGGTTCTTGGGTTGACTAAGAAAAATTGCACAACCTAATAGTTGAAGATTTTATGAGGATGATTTGCCCAGAAGACAGTCTCTCAGATAGCTCTGAGGGATTGCTCTGAAGAAGAGGTAAGGGAGAAGCCAGGATACACAGTAAATCCCCTACATAGGAACAAATTCTGCTCTCAGAATGCATTTTTAAATCCAGTTTGTTAATCCAAGAAAGTTAGCCTATGTACCTAAGTTACACAGTTGGTTATATATTGTACTGTAATAGGTTTATAATACTTTTTACACAAATAATACATAAAAAACAAACACAAAAAATGAAGGAGACATTTTTAATCTTACAGTATAGTACCTTGAAAAGTGCAGTAGGAGAGTATAGCAGCTGGCATACAGGGGCTGGCATCGAGCAAACAGGCAAGAGGAGTTACCGACTGAAGGAGGTAGAGCTGACGGATCCTCAGCTATAGCAGTCTGAGGACAAGCTGCAATTTCACTCGGGCCTCACATTGATGGAATGCATGTTCGCACCTTTGAAAGTTGTAGGGGGCTTGCTGTATTAGGAATTTTTGCAACAAAGACCAGGTAGTGAAACATCAAAAAATTGCCATCAATTAAAGAAAGCCAGTTATCTCAAGTTAATGAATTTAGCAGTTTTCTACTTATAGATAGATAAATACAAGAGTCTGGGCTCATTGAAATCATTCCTTTGATATGCCCTTTAGCGATCTAGGGCCAGCATCTTGTTCTTTCTCATCCTGAGCCCCTTCAGAATGCACCATTAGGGGTGGCTTTGGTGGTTACAGGCTTGGAAAGAAAGAAAGTGTGGGTCCCTCAGTCATGTCTGACACTTTGCCACCCCATGAACTCTAGTCCAGCAGGCTCCTCTGTCCTTGGAATTTTCCAGGCAAGAATACTGGAGTAGGTTGCCATTCGCTTCTGCAGGGGATCTTTCTAACCCAGGGATCGAACCTGGGTCTCCTGCATTGCAGGCAGACTCTTAACCAGCTGAGCCACCAGGGAAGCACTGGAGTTCTCTCAGGGCTCACTGTGGGGTGCTGCAACATCCTTTGTTTACTGATTTGGCAGGCAACATTTTTCATTCACAAGGGCCTGGCTGGAAGTGATCTTCCTTATTTACCTGTGAGCCTGGAAACTCTGTTTGCCAGGTACAGGCTGGTTTCTCCAAGAAGGCTTTGTGAGTATTGGCACCAAAAAATCAACCTTAGTTCCATAAAACTGTCTAACTGTATCTGATACTATGCATCTTATGACCTGTTACAAGGAGAACAGGTTCTTATTTAACGTATTAAAACAACTATGTGCTAAGTCGCTTCAGTAGTATCCAACACTTTGAGAATCTATGGACCATAGCCCCCAGGCTCCTCTGTCCATGGGATTCTCCAGGCAAGAATACTGGAGTGGGTTGCCATGCCCTCCTCCAGGGGAGGAACCTGTGTCTGACCAAGGGATCGAACCTGTGTCTCTTATGTCTTCTGTATTGGTGGGTTCTTTATCACTGGCACTACCTGGGAAGCCCATAAATAGCTATATTGCCATGAAAATAAGAACACTTAAAAGTGTTCCAAATTCTAGAGGAATCACATAGGAGAAAATACAACTGTTACATTTTTGTTTACCAAGGTATAATTATTAAGCTGCTGTTATAGATAGCTTAAGAGAAAAGGGAAAGGAGTTCCTTATGTCTGAAGAGCGGAACATTAAAGAGCCAACAAAATTTCAAACAAGAAGGCCATAAAAAGTCATAATTCTTCATCAGTTCCTTCAGTCCCATGTGATTTATTCTTGTTCTGCTTGATCTTGAATTAGCAGTTTCAAACATTTTCAGAGAAGAATCTGAGTAAAACAAAAACTGTCTGCATAACAAAACATTTTGAGGTTAAGATTTGATGAGAGTTCATTTGATAAGGAAATTTGGATATTTCTATAGTATACAACATTTTGGCATAAGAATAAGACAATGAAGGTATTGACAGATTTCTATGAACTCCATGCAGTTTCTGGAATACCTACACTATTAACCTGCGTGCGTGCTCAGTCACTCAGTCACGGCTAACTCTTTGTGAGAGCATGGACTATAGCCTGCCAGGCTCCTCTGTTCATGGTTACCCATAAAAATATAACTTAGGGAAGCTGAAGCATCCCTTTTTATTTGACAGCATTTTGACAGTATGCAACTTAATGTATCAAATAAAGGAAATTATTATTTTTTAACATTTGTTTTAAAAGAACAAATCTTTTTTTTTTTTTTTCCTAGTAGCCCTCCATGTGTCCACTTCAGGGGACACAGGTTCAGTCCCTGGTCAGAGAAGTTGCATATGCCGCATGTTGTGGCCAAAAAAAAGAAAAGACTTCATTTAGAATTTGATTTTAGGAAGTTTGTCACAAATCTTGAAAAGTTTGAACATTTGATTATATAGGGTCAGGTCACTATAAAAGAATACTTAGTTGTCCTTTTAACCAAAGTGATAATAAAAGATTTTAAAGGCAAATATGAGAAGTAATATATCTGTAAAAGAAAAGAAAAAAACCTTTAACTTGTTCAGTATTGTGAAGACTTTTTTTTAAGTGATCAAAAACATGATAAAGATGACATGAAATACAGGATACTATTTTGATAAGATGTAAAGCTTGTTTCTAGCAGATTGCTTAAAAAGTAAAGAAAAACCATACAGTTCCTTAATAAGAACAGTCAGTAATCCATTAAAACGTTGTCATTCTAGTTTTGCATTAATACACTTTTGATTGCAAGGCTCATCTTTTTTTTTTTTAACTGATGAATAAATCCTTTCAATCTTAGCAGTTTGAGCACGGAAATTTCTTTTCCACAAATGTTCTGCATGTGATAAAGCACATGTTTACATTTTAAAATGTCTGTTTAGTTTTCTGGTTCATCTTTCTTATTCTGGAACAACCAGTTGTTCTAGTTTGAGACAAAACTCTCTTTTTCCCTAATAAAAACACATCTTTCATACCTTTCCTTATCAAAAACACATCTTACTTTCCTTACATGTTTTACGTACAGAGGTTTTTAAAACTCTTCATCCTAGTAGTCTCATTTCTGCATATTCATTAGTAACCTTTTACTAATGGTTAAGTAATCATTAGTTATTTGGTTACATAATCATTAGTTATTTGGCAGAAAGAGAAGAGGAACTGAAGAGGCTTTTAATGAAGGTGAAAAAGGAGAGTGAAAAAGCTGGCTTAAAACTCAACATTCAGAAAACTAATATCGTGGCATCCGGTCCCATCATTTCATGGCAAATAGATGAAGTGAAGGGGAAACAATGGAAACAGTGACAGACTTTATTTTCTTGGGCTCCAAAATCACTGCAGATGGTGACTGCAGCCATGAATTAAAACACACTTGTTCCTTGCAAGAAAAGCTATGACAAACCTAGACAGCATATTAAAAAGCAGAAACATTACTTAGCCGACAAAGGTCCGTCTAGTCAAAGTTATGGTTTTTCCAGTAGTCATGTTTGGATGTGAGAGCTGGACCATAAAGAAAGCTGAGTGCTGAAGAATTCATGCTTTTGAACTGTGGTGTTGAAGAAGACTCTTGAGAGTCCCTTGGACTGCCAGCAGATCCAACCAGTCCATCCTAAAGGAAATCAGTCCTGGGTGTTCATTGGAAGGACTGATGCTGAAGCTGAAACTCCAATACTTTGGCCCCCTGATGCGAAGAACTGACTCATTTGAAAAGACCCTGATGCTGGGAAAGATTGAAGGCGGGAGGAGAAGGGGACGACAGAGGATGAGATGGTTGGATGGCATCATCAACTCAATGGACATGAGCAAGCTCTGTGAGTTGGTGATGGACAGGGAAGCCTGGCGTGCTGTAGTCCATGGGGTTGCAAAGAGTCGGACATGACTGAGCAACTGAACTGAACTGACATATATCAAGAAATTCACTTTTATTGTACATTTTGTTCTTAGTTTGGGTTTATAGTTTTATAACCCTAAATATCTGATAGGGATAATATAAGCTTCTTGACTAGTAGAACTGGGTAGGAAAAACTGTCATCTATCTATATTTTAATACTGACAACTCTGGAGATATATTTTTATTAAACCCCAATTTTTAAATTAGCCTTATTTACTAGAGATTATCCCAGATCATATGAATTTGAAAAGAGCATTTGTTTTTTTTTTTTTTTGTAGAATCTCAAAAATTGTACATAATTTTTGAGTGTTTTGAAATAATTTATAGAAGCACTCATTTATTTCTAGGCCAATTTGAATAGAACTCCTTTGGATTTTATAAATGAGTAATGCCATCGGGAGGTAGAAAAATATGTATGCATAACACACATACACACATATAAACATATAAAAACATGTAGACAGATGTAAACAGAGGTCTTGTAACTTTCATTCTATAGCTTAGCCAAGAGTTTTATATATAGATATATAAATACACAATTCACTAATTTATTTGAGTTGATTCTCATCTTTATTAGTTTTTTCTAATCCAAGTATGTTTCTAGAAGATGTAACAGGTTACCTGCTTAATGACTGATAGAGCTTATTTTTTAAATCAATACTTATGAAGAAGACTTTTAGAATCTTCCTTGATAAATAATCTTATGGAGGCTGTTGACTAAATTTTGGGCACAGGAGAATGTGAAAACAAATAAGTAGTAGTTTGTTTCCATAAAGCCTTCTTAAGTTTTACCTCTCAATCCAAAGGCAGAAAAAAAAAAATTATTCCTTTGGAAGTTGCATTTCAAGGAGATGGCTCTCAAAGGGGGGGGGGGGGAGGAAACCAGCACCAAATTGTACCTTTTGGGACTTCCCTGATGGCCTGGGGATTAAGACTGCATGCTTCCTTGCAGAAGGTGAGGGTTTGATCCCTGGTTCAGGAACTAAGATCCCCCACTCTATGCTGTACTACAAAAAGAGAAAAAGTCATCAAGGAGATGGCTCTTAGGTCCCAGAGAAGATAAGGTAGAAAATTTACATCTTAAAGGCATAGAGAAAGGATATAAATTTTCTCTAAAAGGATTTCAGGGGCATATTTGCTTATTGTCGGAATTCTGGGATAATTATTATTTTTTTTTTTTTTCTTAAAAAAAAAAATGTTCAATGAATTCTTTGCAGTAGGACTCCAAAATATATTTGCAATGGGCTTAGCATGACAAGGCCTATACATTCTCTGGGCCTTTGCCCAAACTATTTCCTGGCTGTCAGTGTTAACTTAAATCTCAGGCTTGGTCTAAGTCTGACCTTGTCAAGGGAATTTTTTTCCCCCTTCAGACCAGCCAAGGCATTCTCTGGTCTATTTTCTTTTCTTTCTTTTTTGAAATCTGATCTTTCCATAGGTACCATTAAGGCTTTTGTTTAGGATGAATGCTCTCTAAAAATCCTTTTAGATAGAAAAATCCAAATTGTTAATGGTATACCTATTTCAATGTGATTCAAAGCCTATAAGCCTTTTTATAGCTTAACTATGGATTTAAAAGGCATCCCCAAAGAGGGTGCCAACATCAAATTGCCAATATCTGTCGGATTATCGAAAAAGCAAGAGAATTCCAGAAAAACATCTATTTCTGCTTTATTGACTATGCCAAAACCTTTGACTGTGTGGATCACTACAAACTGGAAAATTCTTAAAGAGATGGGAATACCAGACCACCTGACCTGCCTCTTGAGAAATTTGTATGCAGTTCGGGAAGCAACAGTTAGAACTAGACATGGAACAACAGACTGGTTCCAAATAGGGAAAGGAGTACGTGAAGACTGTATATTGTCACCCTGCTTATTTAACTTATATGCAGAGTACATCATGAGAAATGCTGGGCTGGAAGAAGCACAAGCTGGAATCAAGATTGCTGGGAGAAATATCAATAACCTCAGATATGCAGATGACACCACCCTTATGGCAGAAAGCAAAGAACTAAAGAGCCTCTTGATGAAAGTGAAAGAGGAGAGTGAAAAAGTTGGCTTAAAACTCAGCATTCAGAAAACTAAGATCATGGCATCCGGTCCCATCACTTCATGGGAAATAGATGGGGAAACAGTGGAAACAGTGACAGAATTTTATTTTCTTGGGCTCCAAAATCACTGCAGATGGTGACTGCAGCCATGAAATTAAAAGACGCTTACTCCTTGGAAGGAAAGTTATGACCAACCTAGACAGCATATTAAAAAGCAGAGACATTACTTTGCCAACAAAGGTCCATCTAGTCAAGGTTATGGTTTTTCCAGTAGTCATGTATGGATGTGAGAGTTGGACTATAAAGAAAGCTGAGCACCGAAAAATTGATGCTTTTGAACTGTGGTGTTGGAGAAGACTGTTGAGAGTCTCTTGGACTGCAAGGAGATCCAACCAGTCCATCCTAAAGAAAATCAGTCCTGAATATTCATTGGAAGGCTGATGCTGAAGCTGAAGCTCCAATACTTTGGCCCCCTTATGTGAAGAACTGACTCATTTGAAAAGACGCTGATGCTGGGAAAGATTGAAGGCGGGAGGAGAAGGGGACAACAGAGGATGAGATGGTTGGATGGCATCACCGACTCAATGGAGATGAGTTTGAGTAAACTCCAGGCGTTGGTGATAGACAAGGAGGCCTGGTGTGCTGCAGTCCATGGGGTCACAAAGAGTTGGCCATGACTGAGCAACTGAACTAAGCTGAAAGATGGTGCAAAAGATGCATACCCCTTCTCCCCCACACCCCAAGATCCAGAGTTACTCCCAAAGATAGTCTAGGAGAGTAGACTTGTTATAGTTGCAGGTGGGATGAAGAACCTCCTATGACAAAGGACACAAAAGACAGAGACATGGGAAAACAATGACTGTTTCTGGGATCTATAACCAATGAGTATGCAAATCCAAATTCACAAGAGTTACAATCCAAAAAATTAATTCTTAGAAATGCTTTTTTCCTGCTTGTCTGACAAGGAGAAGTTTACCTTCTTTTGACCAACACTGTGGATAGAAATCTGGGAGGCTAATTTTGGTTAAGAATTCTTAACCTTTTGTCAGCCGTCCCAGGTTTTTAGCTGTATCCTCTGTGGTGAGTGGGGTGTCCTGGCCCTCCCTTTATGGTCTTAGACAGGCTAACAAGAGAAAAGCATATGAAGCTATTTAGTATGTTTTACATGAGACGAGAGCCTTCATTAGAAAATGAAAAGCCCAAGAAGTGGTTAAACTTGAATGTTTTAATACTAGTTTTGATGAAAAAAGCAGAACATGATAGGAGCTAACGGTAGTAAACCAGGGGAAAGTTAGCGAGACCCTCAGTATTCAAGGTGCCATATTTTGAGGTAACATGTTCTGAACCCCATCAGTAATGATAACTCAAATAGCTTGACAATGGTGATATCCAAAAATAATTATTTCCATTATTTGAACATACCCATTAATTAACCTAGCTAATCCTAAATTATTTTTCTGCCACTGTCTTTTGAGTTATCATCAGTTCAGTTCAGTTGCTCAGTCGTGTCCGACTCTTTGCAACCCCATGTACTTCAGCACGCCAGGCTTCCCTGTCCATCACCAACTCCTGGAGCTTGCTCAAAGTGAAGTCCATCAAGTCAGTGATGCCTTCCAGCTACCTCATCCTCTGTCGTCCCCTTCTCTTCCTGCCTTCAATCTTTCCTAGCATCAGGATCTTTTCCAATGAGTCAGTTCTTCACATCAGGTGGCCAGAGTATTGGAGTTTCAGCTTTAGCATCAGTCCTTCAAAAGAACACCCAGGACTGATCTCCTTTAGGATGGACTGGTTGGATCTCCTTGCAGTCCAAGGGACTCTCAAGAGTCTTCTCCAACACCACAGTTCAAAAGCATCAATTCTTTGGCACTCTGCTTTCTTTATGGTCCAAAGACCATATGGTCTCTCTTTATGTGAGACCATGTATGGTCTCACATTCATACATTATTACTGGAAAACCACAGCGTTGACCAGATGGACCTTTGTCAGCAAAGTAATGTCTCTGCTTTTTAATATGCTGTCTAGATTGGTCATAGCTTTTCTTCCAAGGAGTAAGCATGTTTTAATTTCATGGCTGCAGTCACCATCTGCAGTGATTTTGGAGCCCAAGAAAACAAAGTCTGTCACTGTTTCCATTGTTTCCCCCATCTATTTGTCGTGAAGTGATGGGACTGGATGCCACGATCTTAGTTTTCTGAATGTTGAGTTTTAAGCCAGCTTTTTCACTCTCCTTTTTCATTTTCATCAAGAGACTCTTCAGTTCCTCTACACTATCTGCCGTAAGGGTGGTGTCATCTGCGTATCTGAGGTTATTGATATTTTTCCTGGCAACCTTGAGTTGTCATGCTGCTGCTGCTGGTAAGTCGCTTCAGTCATGTCCGACTCTGTGCGACCCCATAGACAGCAGCCCACCAGGCTCCCCCATCCCTGGGATTCTCCAGGCAAGAACACTGGAGTGGGTTGCCATTTCCTTCCCCAATGCATGAAAGTGAAAAGTGAAAGTGAAGTCGCTCAGTCGTGTCCGACTCTTAGCGACCCCATGGACTGCAGCCTACCAGGCTCCTCTGCCCGTGAGATTTTCCAGGCAAGAGTACTGGAGTGGGGTGCCATTGCCTAGTAGCTTATACATTTTATGGTCTTTAGGATCTTTAGAATATCTCAGAAATCACTGAGTCTTTTTCCCTTACCTTGGGGTAGTATGTTTGTGGACTTCCCAGGTGGCACTAGTGGTAAAGAACCTACCCACCCACCAGTGAAGGATGCAAGAGATGCAGGTTCAATCTGGGTTGGGAAGATCCCCTGGTCTCTTCTATTTAGCTTTTTTTTTAAAAAAAAAAAAAAAAAAAAAAACCATTTTTATTGGAGTATAGTTGCTTTACAATATTGTGTTAGTTTTAATTGATCTGCTTTTTGTTCGTTAGTATTTGTCTTGCTATTGGTCAGTTTTTCACAATTTAATGCTAACATATGTGCCATGCTGTTGCTTCAGTCATGTCTGATTCTGTGCGACCCTATGGACTGTAGCCTTCCAGGCTCTTCTGTCCATTGCCTTCTCCAGGCCAGAATACTGCAGAGGGTTGCGATACCCTCCTTCAGGGGATCTTCCCGACCCAGGGATCGAACCCACATCTCCTAAGTCTCCTGCATTGGCAGGTGGGTTCTTTACCACTGCTTCTGCTGCTGCTAAGTCGCTTCAGTCGTGTCCAACTCTGTGCGACCCCGTAGACGGCAGCGCACCAGGCTTCCCCGTCCCTGGGATTCTCCAGGCAAGAACACTGGAGTGGATTGCCATTTCTTTACCACTAGCCCCACTTGGATAGTGCTAGTTTCACCTTCTAACGTATAATAGGTACTTAATAAATGTTTGTGATTGTAGAGCTGAGCCCCAGTCATGAACTATTGATTTATAACATTTCTCCCCTTACAGTTTGTTGCTTGTGTGTCCCTTAAGTGAATTTAACCCCCCACACTGTCATACACGTGAAAGGTTCAGTATTGACTTTTCAGCTCATCTGTGTAATATTCTTGGTTAGATTCTCTGTCAGATGGCACTGATAATTAACCCTTTAGGAAGAGCCCAAGGTTTTTCAGACTCTCTGGCTAGATGATAACAAAAACAGTGTGTAGTATACATGGACGTGATGATACTTAATGATTCTAAAGCAACACTGGTTTTATTCAGGAGCATCATATTAAACCAGTTAAAGACTCCTTTGGCTTAAAACCTACTTTTCAGATCTCACATTTTATCTACTCTTTTTCTGCAAAACTGTTTTTTAAATATGTAGCAGAGATCATGGCGCATATGTATTTCCATTTGAAGAGTGAGGGACTCAGCAGGAGGTCTGTCACTTTAAAGAAAGCAAAGGTGATGGATATTTGGGGATTCACAGTTAGACTCCTGAAGCCCCCTGTAACCCAGTCTTGGGAAGAAAAGGAAGAGCACCCCAGAAGGTTTGGGTCCTTGCCAAGATGTAGCAGAGTATCAAAGAATACTCTCTTTAGAGCACTTATAAATATGGATTAGTTCTTATAATAGCTCTTTGGCAAGCAATTATAGTTTACTAATTGGAAGGCCAAATAAAATAAAATAAATGTTTAATGCCATTAAGCACTCTACTTAGTGCTTGTCCAAGGCTCCAGAGCAGACAGCTATAAATGCAAAAAACAAATGCTGCATTTTGCCAAGATACAATCTCAGTTTCTATTAATATATCTGTAAATATAAATAATTCCAGAGTTATAAGATAATAAATATTCTTGAGAAGAAATTAGAATGTTTCAGAACACAGTTGTTTAGGTTTTTATGTTTCATCAATTTCAGACGGTTAAAAAGTCAGAAAAACAAGAAACAAACTTATAGTTGTATCTTTTCTGCTTAAATATTATGATTTAGTCAAGTCAAATACAATATAAAAAAATGTATTCTATAATACTTCAACCAAATGCTTATTTGACTAAATTATGAGTACTTAGTTAAAGCACTGCAGAATAAAAACTCAAGTTCAGCTTTTTACTTTGTGCTTGAAATATTAGTATAAGCTCCAAATGAAAATGTATTATAGATGGCTAGAATGGATTCAGAGTGGAAATAGAAGGAAGAGAGTCAAAAAGATAGTTTTGGAAGTTACCATAAAGGTCCTTATCATATTGTTAGCTATATGTAGAAGGATTGTAGGGAGGATAAAGATGGCTAATGAGAGAACCTTGGGTACAAAGCACTATTAAATGAACAAGAAATAGTAGTATTGGCAAAATTTATATAGTTTCTTATACCTTTTAATCCAGTTAAATCCATAATTTTACTTGATACTAAAAGTCTGAAATAAACAATGTAACATGCTAATTTCAGGGAAGTTATTTTTTTTTCTAAAAGCTATGATTAAAAACTAGATATTTTACATTGAATTGTTTTGTACTTGATGATATAGTGTTACTATTTTTCAAAGGAGTATCATTTTATTGAAACTAGAGCCCAGGAGTCTCAATTTTCCACCTCAGCCTCTTTGTTGTACTGTACTGCTATAAAACCATCAGTGTTCATTAAGCCCCTGAGTCACTTTTTATTTAACCTGATCAAAACAATGCTATCTGGAAACTTTATTTCAAAGAAGATTAAATTTTATAAATAAATCTAAAGGGGCAAGACTGTAGCTGTCCTTTTATTTTATTCTGAGGCTCATTGATAGGCTGAGGAATGGAGAAGGAAAAGGACTAAGTTTGACTAAAATGGTGAAATTTTGAAATACTTTTCTTGTGGAATATGAGCAAGTGAATTCATCTGAAATGTAGCAGGATTAATTTACTACATTAATCTGAAATTCAAAGTATAGTCGCATTAAATTTTCTGGTAGCCACATTAATAAAAGTAAAAAAAAAAAGTGATTTTTAATAATATATTGTATTTAATCTTATAAATCCATATATTACAATTTCAGCATGTAATCCATATTAAAATTGAGATATTTTACTTTTTCATATTAAGTCTGATATCTGGTATGTATTATGTTTTGACAGCACATTTAAATTTGGACTGGCCACATTTAATGTGTTCATTAGCATCATATGGCTAGTCACTGTCTATTGAACAACACAATTCTTAAGTCATTGAAAGTAAATACATTTTGGGGGGATTCCCTGGCAGTCCAATGGTTAGGAGTCAGTGCTTTTACTGCATGAGGGCTTAGGTTCAGTCCCTGGCTGGGGAACTAAGATCCTGAAGGCAGTGTGATTTGGTCAAACGACAAAAAAAGGAAATACATTTTGAGCTTCATAGACACCACTATCTGTTATCTATATGGACATATTATTTCTTTCTAGCAGTTCTTAGGGACAGGGCAATTCATTTGATAGACTTGTCTTTATGAACTCAAGGAAAGTTGATATGAATAAAAAATAAGGTGAGATCCAGTTAGAAGGAACTTCTAAAGGAGATGGCAGTGCCAAGACTAAATATAATACTCTCATACTGTATAGACACATGCACCTTGTCTAATGAAAGCTGCCTTCTTGATACCCTTCAGTTGCTTTATTTCTCTGATTATTTGCAAGAAATAACTGTTGGATTGTAAGTCAGATGTTAAAATCAGAATGTGAGGGCTTGAAGAATCTTTAGAAGATAATGTAGGTTGTTAGAGTGATAAATTAAAATTTGTAATAGATTAGACATGTAATGGGCTTCCCTGGTGGCTCAGCTGGTAAAGAATCTGCCTGCAATGTGGGAGACCTGGGTTCGATCCCTGGGTTGAGAAGAGGCCCTGGAGAAGGGAAAAGCTACCCACTCCAGTACTCTGGCCTGGAGAATTCCATGGACTGTATAGTCCCTGGGGTTGCAAAGAGTTGGACATGACTGAGTGACTTTCACTTTCACTTTTCATACATGTAATGGTGTAAAATTCAAAAGATATAAAGCACTTGTCCTCTAGCCACTTAACTGGCCTTTTTAGAGGCAGCCAGAATGTTGAGTTTTTAAAGTGTCTTTCAGGAGCTGTTTTCAATATATTTTGCCTTGACAAATGAAGCTATAATGAATATACTTGTATGTATGTGGACAGATATGTGAATGTCTATAGAAAAATTCTTACAAGTGAAATTTCTAATTCAAAGGAATGTATATTTTTTATTTTGTGAATATTGCCAAATACAGTAGAGGTTATACCAGTTAATACTCCCAACTAGTTATGTGTGAATAAATCTTTTTCTTATTGAACCAATTTTCCAGACTGAATCTAAAGAGGAAACAAAATTTATAGGTTAAAAATTTTTTTATTGTGCTCTTCTAATTGAAGAGGCATAGGTAACCTTGTTTTGTCTTGACATGATCATCTTGAGTCCTCAGTTCCAGAGTTTAGATTGAAAACACTGATTGTAATCCAGCTCTCCCCTTATTTTATGTATGAAGAGTTCCAAATAAATGGTGCTGTTTCTCCAAGTACTCCCTAAAAAGGGAAAGAAAATGCACTATAGAATGGTCTAAAATGTAGATAAAGAAATTTCTTGGTGTTCAGTATAATGGGCAGACTTCAATTAATGACTTTTTTAAACTTGTTAAAATAACATTGGCTATTTGATTGTGTTTCGTAAGTTTCATGGTTAGTGGAAGCCTTGGCAGCCCAGGGCATCATTGGAGTAGAATAGGGAACTTGATGGTCAGGGAGAAGCAAGGGAGGAAACCCTTACGTTCATAGTTCTGACGTGGTGACTGCTGATGTGAAAAGCAAAGGGGCAAAGACTAGCTCAAGAGGATGAGGTTTATAGTAGAAAAAGGACCTAGAATGTCTCGCCCAGTGCTTGGTAAACAGTGGCTGCACAGGTACCCTAGTTCCTCGTTGGTAGAAGTGTCCGTTCAGTCGCTTATTCCTATCTGACTCTTTGTGACCCCATGGACCACAGCACTCTAGGCCTTCCTGTCCGTCACCAACTCCCGGAGTTTACTCAAACTCATGTCTATTGAATCGGTGATGCCATCCAGCCATCTCATCCTCGTTCGTCCCCTTCTTCTCCCGCCTTCAGTCTTTCCCAGCATTAAGGTCTTTTCCAATGAGTCAGTTCTTCGCATCAGATGGCTCAGGTATTGCAGTTCCAGCTTCAGCATCAGCATCAGTCCTTTCAATGAATATTCAGGACTGATTTCCTTTAGGATAGACTGGTTGGATCTCCTTGCAGTTCAAAAGCATCAATTCTTCAGCACTCAGCTTTCTTTATAGTCCAACTCTCACATCCATACATGACTACTGGAAAAACCATAGCTTTGACTAGATAGACCTCTGTTGGCAAAGTAATGTCTCTGCTTTGTAATATGTTGTCTACGTTGGTCATAACCTTCCTTCCAAGGAGTCAGCGTCTTTTAATTTCATGGCTGCAATCACCATCTGCAGTGACTTGGGAGCCCCCCAAAAAATAAATTCTGTCACTGTTTCCCCATCTATTTGCCATGAAGTGATGGGACCAGATGCCATGATCTTAGTTTTCTGAATGTTGAGTTTTAAGCCAACTTTTTCACTCTTCCCTTTCACTTTGATCAAGAGACTCTTCATAGTAGTATAGACTTGTCTAACTATTTTGAAAGGCTGTACTTACCCAGATACAGTGTGATCCAACAGTTCTTTTCGTAGCTGTATACCTGAAAGAAATTCTCACAGAGGTCCATAAGTGGTTGGTCATTCATCACTTGTTATTTGTGCTTATGGAAAACAATCTTATTGTCCATACTCTTTGCCCAATGTTGAGTAAATTATGATAGATTTATTCCACAGGGTACTATCTAGCAGTTTGAAGCGGTGAACTAGATATATGCACGGAAACATGATGGACCTTAAATGTATGTGTGCATGCCAAGTCACTTCAGTCATGTCTGACTCTGTGCAGCCCTAAGGACTGCAGCCCACCAAGCTCCTCTGTCCATAGGATTCTCCAGGCAAGAATACTGGAGTGGGTTGCCGTGCCCTCTGCCAGGGGATCTTCCCGACCCAGGGATCGAATCTGCTTCTCTTATGTCTCCTGCATTGGCAGGCCAGTTCTTTACCACTAGCGCCACCTGGGAAGCCCTCTTAAAAGCATCAGTTCAGTTCAGTCACTCAGTCGTGTCCGACTCTTTGCGACCCCATGAATCGCAGCACGCCAGGCCTCCCTGTCTATCACCAACTCCCAGAGTTTACTCAAACTCATGTCCATCGAGTCGGTGATGCCATCCAGCTATCTCATCCTCTGTCGTTCCCTTCTCCTCCTGCCCCCAATCCCTCCCAGCATCAGAGTCTTTTCCAATGAGTCAGCTCTTCGCACGAGGTGGCCAAACTATTGGAGTTTCAGCTTTAGCATCAGTCCTTCAAAAGAACACCCAGGACTGATCTCCTTTAGAATGGACTGGTTGGATCTCCTTGCAGTCCAAGGGACTCTCAAGAGTCTTCTCCAACACCACAGTTCAAAAGCATTAATTCTTCGGCGCTCAGCTTTCTTCACAGTCCAACTCTCACATCGATACTTGACCACTGGAAAAACCATAGCCTTGACTAGACAGACCTTTGTTGGCAAAATAATGTCTCTGCTTTTGAATATGCTATCTAGGTTGGTCATAACTTTTCTTCCAAGGAGTAAGCGTCTTTTGATTTCATGGCTGCAAGCACCATCTGCAGTGATTTTGGAGCCCCCCAAAATAAAGTCTGACACTGTTTCCCCATCTATTTCCCATGAAGTGATGGGACCAGATGCCATGATCTTAGTTTTCTGAATGTTGAGCTTTAAGCCAGCTTTCACTCTCTTTCACTTTCATCAAGAGGCTTTTTAGTTCCTCTTCACTTTCTGCCATAAGGGTGGTGTCATCTGCATATCTGAGGTTATTGATATTTCTCCCAGCAATCTTGATTCTAGCTTGTGCTTCCTCCAGCCCAGCGTTTCTCATGATGTACTCTGCATATAAGTTAAATAAGCAGGGTGACAATATACAGCCTTGATGTACTCCTTTTCCTATTTGGAACCAGTCTGTTGTTCCATGTCCAGTTCTAACTGTTGCTTCCTGACCTGCATATAGGTTTCTCAAGAGGCAGGTCAGGTGGTCTGGTATTCCCATCTCTTTCAGAATTTTCCACAGTTTATTGTGATCCGCACCATCAAAGGCTTTGGCATAGTCAATAAAGCAGAAATAGATGTTTTTCTGGAACTCTCTTGCTTTTTTGATGATCCAGCGGATGTTGTCAATTTGATCTCTAGTTCCTCTGCCTTTTCTAAAACCAGCTTGAACATCTGGAAGTTCATGGTTCACGTATTGCTGAAGCCTGGCCTGGTGGTAATTAAAAACAGATTGAGATATTTAACAAAAGCATCTATATAAATTTTTAAAAGGTATGTAAGTAAAACACATTACACAGTTTACTAGAAAACATCTAAACACATTAAGTACATTACAGTGTTTGCTTAAGTTGAGAGGATGATGAGAATGGGGATACAAGAATAAACAATAAAAATATAGAAATGTGAAACTTCACTTTTCCTGTGGGTGGTCTTTTTTTTTTTTTTTTTCTTCCAATTTTATTTTATTTTTAAACTTTACATAATTGTATTAGTTTTGCCAAATATCAAAATGAATCCGCCACAGGTATACATGTGTTCCCCATCCCGAACCCTCCTCCCTCCTCCCTCCCCATACCATCCCTCTGGGCCGTCCCAGTGCACCAGCCCCAAGCAACTAGCATCATGCATCGAACCTGGACTGGCAACTCGTTTCCTACATGATATTTTACATGTTTCATTGCCATTCTCCCACATCTTCCCACCCTCTCCCTCTCCCACAGAGTCCATAAGACTGTTCTATACATCAGTGTCTCTTTTGCTGTCTCGTACACCGGGTTATTGTTACCATCTTTCTAAATTCCATATATATGCGTTAGTATACTGTATTTATGTTTTTCCTTCTGGCTTACTTCACTCTGTATAATAGGCTCCAGTTTCATCCACCTCATTAGAACCGATTCAAATGTATTCTTTTTAATGGCTGAGTAATACTCCATTGTGTATATGTACCACAGCTTTCTTATCCATTCATCTGCTGATGGACATCTAGGTTGCTTCCACGTCTTGGCTATTATAAACAGTGCTGCGATGAACATTGGGGTACACGTGTCTCTTTCCCTTCTGGTTTCCTCAGTGTGTATGCCCAGCAGTGGGGTTGCTGGATCATAAGGCAGTTCTATTTCCAGTTTTTTAACTGTGGTCTTTGAAGCCTCTGATGGCTGACTAGGTGGGTATCTACAGACCACTACCTATGTGTCTGTCATTATTGCTATCTTTGAGAGTAATGTTTCTCATTATCATTGGAACATTTTTTTGTTGTTGTTGTTAAATTAACTGTACTTAAAGTGATTATTTGGAGTTCATGGTTCTGAAATCTTGCTCTTTTTTTGTTCTTCACTTCCCCTTTCTTTCCTTTTTCTGTTACTGTATGTTCTGTTTGGTTATTGCTTTAATGCAGAATATACTGACCTCATTGTTTATATCTGGTTTAGGTACTGCTTGTAGAGCCAGTACTATATGTTGTTGTTCTTAGAAGACAGTAGTTAGTAGGACTTCCCTGCTGATTGGTTCAGTGACTAAGACGCCACGCTCCCAGTGGCGGGGGCATGGGTTCAGTCCCTGATCTGGGAACTAGGTTTCACATGCTGCAACTAAAAATAAAATCCCACACACTGCAACTAAAGATCCCACATGCCACAGTGAAGATCGAAGGTCTTACATGCCGCAACTAACACCTGGTGCAGCCAGGTAAATAAATATTTTTTTTAGAAAGATAATAATGATGAGTCATGTGAGAGACTTTTCAATGTCTTTTTAATAATGGTCTTTTTTTGATTAAAGCAAGGGGGAAAGATACTGGTAATATAGGAATCACAGCTTTGATCCATTACTCTTTATGAAATTCATGTTATTTGTTTTGCTTTTCCTTTAAGAATATCTGGTTAGGGCCAATAAAAATATTGACTCCTAGAGAGTTCCCCTAAGGTAGCAGTAAGATCTTGAATAGAAAAAATACAGGAAACAAAGAGCCCTGCCTTTTGGCAATTTTTGTTAGTAGAACTCTCCCTCTGTAGGTCATGAACTTTTGAGTATCCTGAATTTTGAGTTTGCTTCAGTTGAGGTTTCTGATTGTGAACGGCTACCACCCAGGCTGGAGCTCCAGTTTAGCAACTGGAGAAAGGAGCTGTGATGGAATTAAAGTAACCGTAGCAACCATTATAATGTAAATAAGTCTCCTTGGGAAGTAAATTTGAGAGCGTCCTCACTTGTTAGGGCATTCCTTTAGAGATTTTACTACTAGAGCTGACCACCAGTTTGCTATTAAAAACCCGGTGTAACTCCTCCTTGAACACTATCAAGTCCTGTGCCTCTCCAGCTTTCTTTAATAGCTTTTTGACAAGCTAGCCCCCTGCATAGAAAACACAATGAATCTTTCATGTGCTTATCTTCTTCGTACACATGAACACTTCTTTTTCCTCTACTGAAGTTAAAATTTTTCTCACTGTCTTCTGTTACTAACTTTGCTGCAGCTCTGTAATGCCCAAAGGAAGCCACTTAGGTTCCCAGAAAAACAACGTGGTGTGTGCTTAGCAGACCCTGTTGGCCAAGATTTGCTTATGGTAGAACCGGTGGTGCCATGGCTACTCCTTAAGCAACATGAAAGAGATAAATCTTTGGTTTCAAATCTCATTACTTTTTTGTTTTAGCATTAAGCTCTAAGAAATAAAAATTTCTAAATGTTGTATAGTTTTAATGCAGGCTTACTTTGTGGGTTTAGAGACTGGATGGCTGGCTGCTGCTAAGTCACTTCAGTCGTGTCCGACTCTGTGCGACCCCATAGACGGCAGCCCACCAGGCTCAGGCATCCCTGGGGTTCTTCAGGCAAGAGTACTGGAGTGGGATGCCATTGCCTTCTCCGTTGGATGGCTGGAGGAAGTAATAAAAGTGAAGCCAGAGTATTACCAAATTGGAGTTGGGTTAATAAGTGTAATACTATACTTGTTTACTGTGTCCCTAATGAGTCTAGTGGGCTTCCCTTGTGGCTAAGCTGGTAAAGAATTCGCTGCAATGTGGGAGACCTGGGTTGGGACTATCCCGTGGCAAAGGGAAAGGCTACCCACTCCAGTATTCTGGCCTGGAGAATTCTATGGACTGTACAGTCCATGGGGTCGCAAGGACTAGACCGAGCGACTTTCACTTTCTAACGAGTCTAGCAGTTTTAACAAAGAGGTTGTGAGTAAAAAACTTAGAGTTCTAATTCAAGTTTAACCACTGTCATGTGGTTTGGTGCCAAGTAAATAGCTTCTCTCAACCTCAGCTTTATGTTTGTAAAAGAAGAATGAAAAAATGACTTTGTATTGTAGAAATATTTATTAATACAAGAGGAACTGAAATATAAGTAGTGGCAAGACCTGCCTCTTGAGAAACCTGTATACAGCTCAGGAAGCAACAGTTAGAACTAGACATGGAACAACAGACTGGTTCGAAATAGGAAAAGGAGTACGTCAAGGCTGCATATTGTCACCCTGCTTATTTAACTTATATGCAGAGTACATCATGAGAAACGCTGGGCTGGAAGAAGCACAAGCTGGAATCAAGATTGCCAGGAGAAATATCAATAACCTTAGATATGCAGATGACACTAATCTAATGGCAGAAAGTGAAGAGGAACTAAAAAGCCTCTTGATGAAAGTGAAAGAGAGTGAAAGTTGGCTTAAAGCTCAACATTCAGAAAACTAAGATCATGGCATCTGGTCCCATCACTTCATGGCAAATAGATGGGGAAACAGTGGAAACAGTGTCAGATTTTATTTTGAGGGGCTCCAAAATCATTGGAGATGGTGATTGCAGCCATGAAATTAAAAGACGCTTACTCCTTGGAAGAAAAGTTATGATCAACCTAGATAGCATATTCAAAAGCAGAGACGTTATTTTGCCAACAAAGGTCAATCTAGTCAAGGCTATGGTTTTTCCAGTGGTCATGTATGGATGTGAGAGTTGGACTGTGAAGAAAGCTGAACGCCGAAGAACTGATGCTTTTGAGCTGTGGTGTTGGAGAAGACTCTTGAGAGTCCCTTGGACTGCAAGGAGATCCAACCAGTCCATCCTAAAGGAGATCAGTCCTGGGTGTTCTTTCGAAGGACTGATGCTAAAGCTCAAACTCCAATAGTTTGGCCACCTCGTGCGAAGAGTTGACTCATTGGAAAAGACTCTGATGCTGGGAGGGATTGGGGGCAGGAGGAGAAGGGGACAACAGAGGATGAGATAGCTGGATGGCATCACCGACTTGATGGACATGAGTTTGAGTAAGCTCTGGGAGTTGGTGATAGACAGGGAGGCCTGGCGTGCTGCGATTCATGGGGCCGCAAAGAGTCGGACATGACTGAGCGACTGAACGAACTGATGATCAAGAACATCATCTGATAGAAGACAGAAATTCTAACTTTCAGGGTAATATTCCTTACATAGCCTATGTGCTTGCTTCAGTTAAGGCTTTCTACTTTGGTTTTTAAGTTTTTTCCTCCAGCTTTATCCTTTTGTTGAGTTGTCATTGAGATCACATTAGTTACTCCTGTGTAACAAATCTTTGTTGGCTTAGCCATCAACAGCTGAGTTGATTTTTGAACTTCAAATTCTTGAGCATTTATTACATGTCAGGTTAGGGCTTCCCAGGTGGTGCAGTGGTAAAGAATCTGCCTGCCAATGCAGGAGACATGGGTTCGATCCCTAGGTCAGGAAGATCCCATGGAGAAGGAAATGGCAACCCGCTCCAGTGTTCTTGTCTGGAGAATCCCATGGACAGAGAAGCATGGACAGGCCGCAGTCCATGGGGTTGCAAAGAGTTGGGCATGGCTGAGCATGCACTCACACACACATACACATTCGGAACTGTGTACATGGGAAATAAGTACAAAATGTATAAAACATAATTTGTGCCATGCAATATAACAGTCATTCAAAGAACTGGGAAACAGCTCTGATGTTACTTTTACTATCTCAGATCTCATCTCTGTGGATATCATTCCTGATTCTCTCAGGTCTTTCTTTCATTTGGTTTAGTTTCCAGCCCCAGTACTACCATCCTGGTTATCCTCTTCTGAATCTGTTATAAGTGGTAAGTTATCACTTTATTTTTTAATTAATTTCTTTTTATTCAAGGATAATGCTTTACCAAATTCTGTTTTCTGTCAAACCTCAACGTGAATCAGCCACAGGTATACATTTATCCCCTCCTTTTGAACTTCCCTCCCGTCTCCTTCCCCATCCCACCCCTCTAGGTTGATACAGAGCCCCTGTTTGAGTTTCCTGAGCCATACAGCAAATTCCCATTGGCTATCTATTTTACGTACAGTAAGTTTCCATGTTACTCTTTCCATACATCTCACCCTCTCCTCCCTTCTCCCCATGGCCACAAGTCTATTTTCTATGTCTGTTTCTCCATTGCTGCCCTGAAAATAAATTCTTCAGTGCCATTTTTCTAGATTTCGTATATGTGTGTTAGAATATGATATTTATCTTTCTCTGACTTACTTCACTGTATACAATAGGTTCTATGTTCGTCCACCTCATTAGAACTGATTCAAAGGTGTTCCTTTTTAAGTATTCCATTGTGTCTATGTACCACAACTTCTTTATCCTTTCATTTGTTGATGGACATCTAGCTTGCTTCCATGTTCTAGCTGTTGTAAATAGTGCTGCGATGAACAGTGGGATACATGTGTCTTTTTCAATTTTGGTTTCCTCAGGGTATATGCCTAGGATGGGATTGCTGGGTCATATGCTGGTTTTATTCCTAGTTTTTTAAGGAATCTCCATACTGTCTTCCATAGTGGCTATATCAGTTTACGTTCTCACCAACAGTGCAGCAGCATTCCCTTTTCTCCACACCCTCTCCAGCATTTATTATTTGTAGGCTTTTTGATGATGACCATTCTGACCGGTGTGAGGTGATATCTCATTGTGGTTTTGATTTGCATTTCTGTAATTATGAGTGATGTTGAGCATATTTTCATGTGTTTGTTAGCCATCTGTATGTCTTCTTTGGAGAAATGTCTGTTTAGGTCTTTTTTCCACTTTTTGATCAGGTTGTTTGTTTTTCTGGTATTGAATTGTATGAGCTGCTTGTGTATTTTGGAAATTAATCCTTTGTCAGTTGTTTCATTTGCTATTATTTTCTCCCATTCTGAGGGTTGTCTTTTCACCTTGCTTAGTGTTTCCTTTGCTGTGCAAAAGCTTTTAAGTTTAATCAGGTCCTACTTGTTTACTTTTGTTTTTGTTTCCATTGTTCTAGAAGATGAGTCATAGAAGATCTCGCTTTGATTTATGTCATCGAGTGGTCTGCCTATGTTTTCCTCTAAGAGTTTTATAGTTTCTGGGCTTACATTTAGGTTTTTAATCCATTTTGAGTTTATCTTTGTGTATGGTGTTAGGAAATGTCCTAATTTCATTCTTTTACATGTAGCTGTCCACTTTTCCCAGCACCATTTATTGAAGAGGCTGTCTTTGACACATTGTATATTCTTGCTTCCTTTGTCAAAAATAAGGTACCCATATGTGCATGAGTTTATTTCTGGGCTTTTTATCTTGTTCCATTGGTTTATAATTCTGTTTTTGTGCCAGTACCATACTGTCTTGATGACTGTAGCTTTGTAGTATAATCTGAAGTCAGGAAGCTTTATTCCTCCAGCTCCATCCTTCTTTCTCAAGATTGCTTTGGCTATTCCGGGTCTTTTGTGTTTCCATATGAATTGTGAAATTTTTTGTTCTAGTTCTGTGAAAAATGTCATTGGTAATTTGATAGGGATCACACTGAATCTGTAGATTGTGTTTGGTAGTATAGTCATTTTCACAATAGTGATTCTTCCTACCCAGGAACATGGAATATCTCTCCATCTGTTTATGTCATCTTTGATTTCTTTCATTAGTCTCATAATTTTCTGTGTACAGTTCTTTTGTCTCCTTAGGTAAGTTTATTCTTAGATATTTAATTATTTTTGTTGCAATGGTGAATGGGATTGATTCCTTAACTTCTCTTTCTGATTTTTCATTGTTAGTAAGTTACCACTTTTAAGAGGTTATATTCTAATTACAATTCTCAGAAAGTTGCCTGACCTGTAGTGATTTCCTTCTCTGTTCAGTCACTAGTGGTGGTGGTTTAGTCATTAAGTTATGTCTGACTCTTGTGATCTCATGGACTGTGTGTAGCCTGCCAGGCTTCTCTGTCCATGGGATTCTCCAGGCAAGAATACTAGAGTAGGTTGCCATTTCCTTCTCCCATCAGTCACTAGACTGTTATTTTATTAACTGAATTTGTGTAAAGTTTTTAAGCTGACACTACACATCAAAGCTTCATCTTTAGCTTACGGTCAAATAAACTCTCAACTAATTATCAACTGATATTAAAATTGATTCCTTGGGAATTCTCTTGTGATACAGTGGTTAGGGCTCTGCAGGCTCACTGCTAAGGGCCTGAGTTTGATTCCCTGGTCATGGAGCTGAGACTCCACAAGCCACTTGGTGCAGCCAAAAAAATGAAAATACTAGAATATTTTAAATTACTTACGTAACTTGCAATAAATTTTTAAAAATTGATTTCTTACTAGTCGCATACTTTTGTTTAGATAAATGAATTTACATGTATCCTTGATAAATTCCATTTTGCATTTTCAGCCCATTGTTTCGACCTATCTGTTCAGATATTTTTGATTTTCAATTATGACTTTCATGGTATTACCTAACCTTCCCATGTTTTATATCACTAGGAAAATTTATAAGCTACCACTTGAATCTTCAAGGTCGTTGATAAACACTGAAAAAAGTAAGGTCAAATACAGAGCCCTGAGATAACCTGAGAGCCTTTCATCCAGACTGATACTGTTGAAAAAAATTTGTACAATATGAGAATTGGGAATTAAGTTTTATTTGGGTCAAATGAGGCCTGCAGACAGCTTTCAGATAGCTCTGAGAAAGTGCTCCAAGGGATGAGGGGAGGAGCTAGGATATGTAGGAGTTGTGCTACAAAGGGCAGGTAATCTGGAAAGTCACAAGATTACTGGTAAACCAGAAATGTCAAGGTAAGGAATTTAGCGCTTTTCTGTGTATGGGAAAATGCAGAAGTCTGGCCTCACTGGAAACATTTCTTTGATATGCATCTTCCTATCTGGGGACAGTGTCCTATGTTTTCACAACCTAAGTTTGCTCAGGGGTCATGGGGAGTGGCTGCAGTCTGATGGCTGCTAGATGACATGTATTCTTTCCTTCCTGAGTTCCCGCAGGGCTCACTAGCTTGACCATCCTTGGTGGCTGCAATTGCTTGTGACTGTGACATCCTTGTTTTCTGATATGGCAGGAAATTATTCTATTTCTCAGTATCAAGCCACTGATGAATAATCTGAGATGGTTCAGCTTATTCTCAATCCATCACCTAACGAACATAAGAAACTTTACTTTGATCTCAACGAGATGTATTTGACCTACTCTGTGTTATTTCTCTGATCTCTCAATCTAGTAGTTTTTAAATTAGGTTAATATGTTTTTTTTCTTATTGAACCCATTCTGGCTTCTAGAGCTTTCTTTGCTGCTGCTGCTGCTAAGTCGCTTCAGTCGTGTCTGACTCTGTGCGACCCCATAGACGGCAGCCTACCAGGCTCCTCCATCCCTGGGATTCTCCAGGCAAGAACACTGGAGTGGGTTGCCATTTCCTTCTCCAATGCATGAAAGTGAAAAGTGAAAGGGAAGTCGCTCAGTCGGGTCCAGCCCTCACTGACCCCATGGACTGCAGCCTCCCAGGCTCCTCCGTCCATGGGATTTTCCAGGCAAGAGTACTGGAGTGGGGTGCCATTGCCTTCTCCGGAGCTTTCTTTACCTCTTCCCTATTCTGTCATAGGCTGACAGAATATTGCTGGAAATCCTTGTGAAACTTTTTTTTCCCTTTCTAGTTTTATATGGATATAATTGATATATACCATATGTTTAAGGTGTACAGCATAGTGATTTGACTTACATACCTCATGAAATGATTATCACAGTAAGTTAGTGAATATCCAGCACCTCATATGGATACAAAATTAAAGAAATAGAAAAAAATTCTCTTTTGTGAAGAGAACTCTTAGAATTTTTTCTCTTGACAACTTTTATATATAATATTTAGTAATGTTAATTATTTTTATCATGTTGTACATTACATCCCTAGTATTTAGTTATCTTAGTTTGTGCTTTTTGCCTGTCTTCATCAAATTCCCCCTCTTCAGTCCTTGCCTGTGGTAAGTACAAATCTGATCTCTTCTTCTATGAGTTAGTTAATTTGTTAGTTTTGTGTATATGTTTGAAGTATAATTAACCCACAACACTATGTTATTTCTTGGTACACAGCATAATGATTTGCTGTTTTTATACATTTCAAAGTGATCATCATGTCAAGTCTAGTTACTGTCTGTCCTCATCATACAAAGACAAAACATGATTATTGACTATATTCCCCACACAAATACATTTGACTTATTTCTTTTGTTACTGAAAATCTGTCTCTCTCAATCTCCCTCACCTAATTTCTCTCTTTCCCCCATCGCCTGTGCTCTGGCAGCCATCTGTTTGTTCTCTGTATCTGTGACTATTTTCATTTAGTTATTAGTGTTTACTTGTTTTGTTTTTTATATTTCACATAAAAGTGAAATGCAGTATTTGTGTTTCTCTGACTTGTTTCACTTAGTGTAGTTCTTTCTAGATCCATCTTTGTTGTCACAGATGGCAAGATTTCATTCTTTTTTAAGGATAAAAAATATTTCATTGTGTGTGTGTATATATATATATATATATACACATATATACACACACACACACACATGCGTCTCTCTCTCTCTCTCTCTCTCTCTCTCTCTCCTTTTCCATTCATCTGTTGAGACACTTAGGTTGCTCCCATATCTTGGCTATTGTAAATAATGTTGCAATGAACATGGGGGTACATGTATGTTTTTGAAATAGTGTTTTGTTTTCTTTGGATAAATACATAGGCATGCAATCGATAGATCATATGGTAGTTCTGTTTTTAATTTTTTGAGCTATCTCCATACTGTTTTTCATAATGGTTGCACCAGTTTACTTTTCCACAGTACAGAGGGTTCTCTTTTCTCTGCATCCTCACCAGCACGTATTATTTGTCTTCTATGTTGTCCTTCTGACAGGTATGAGATAGTATCTCATTGTGATTTAGATTTGCATTTCCCTCATGATTGGTGATGTTGAAGCATCTTTTCATGTACCTGTTAGCTATCTGTATGTTATCTTTGTAAAAATGTCTTTCACGTCCTCTGCCTGAATTTTAATTTGGTGTTGTTTTTTTTTTTTTTTGCTAATGACTTGTATGAGTTCTTTATGTATTTTGGATATTAATCCCTTATCGGATATATTTTTTTGCACATATCTTCTCTCATTCAATAAGCGGTCTTTTTGTTCTATCGCGAGTTTCCTCTCTGTACAAAAACTTGAGCTACTGGATGCTCTCTTATTATCTTTTTTTCTGTCTCAGGCTTCAATTTTCACTTAACCATATGTATACCATTCTGTTTTACAATCTGGAAGATTATTCTTAATAAAGAAAGTGGAGATCAAGAGGATTTGGTTTTGTGACTTTTTCTTCCATGGCTGAAGTTGATGCTGCCATGGCTGCAAGACCTCATTCAATTGATGGGAGAGTGGTTGAGCCAAAACGTGCTGTTGCAAGAGAGGAATCTGGAAAGCCGGGGGCTCATGTAACTGTGAAGAAGCTGTTTGTTGGTGGAATTAAGGAAGATACTGAGGAACATCATCTTAGAGATTACTTTGAGGAATATGGAAAAATTGATACCATTGAGATTATTACTGACAGGCAGTCTGGAAAGAAAAGAGGCTTTGGGTTTGTTACTTTTGATGACCATGATCCTGTGGATAAGATTGTGTTGCAAAAATACCATACTATCAATGTTCATAATGCAGAAGTAAGAAAGGCTTTGTCTAGACAAGAAATGCAGGAAGTCCGAAGTTCTAGAAGTGGAAGAGGAGGCAACTTTGGTTTTGGAGATTCTCGTGGTGGCGGTGGAAATTTTGGACCAGGACCAGGAAGTAACTTTAGAGGAGGATCTGATGGATATGGAAGTGGCCGTGGATTTGGGGATGGCTATAATGGGTGTGGAGGAGGACCTGGAGGTGGCAATTTTGGAGGTAGCCCTGGTTATGGAGGACGAAGAGGAGGATATGGTGGTGGAGGACCTGGATATGGCAACCAGGGTGGGGGCTACGGAGGTGGTTATGACAACTGTGGAGGAGGAAATTACGGGAGTGGAAATTACAATGATTTTGGAAATTATAACCAACAACCTTCTAACTATGGTCCAATGAAGAGTGGAAATTTTGGTGGTAGCAGGAACATGGGGGGACCATATGGTAGAGGAGACTATGGTCCAGGAGGCAGTGGAGGAAGTGGGGGTTATGGAGGGAGAAGCAGATAGTGAGCTTCTTCCTATTTGCCATGGGCTTCACTGTATAAATAGGAGAGGATGAGAGCCCAGAGGTAACAGAACAGCTTCAGGTTATCGAAATAACAATGTTAAGGAAAATCTTATCTCAGTCATGCATAAATATGCAGTGATATGGCAGAAGACACCAGAGCAGATGCAGAGAGCCATTTTGTGAATGGATTGGATTATTTAATAACATTACCTTACTATGGAGGAAGGATTGTTAAAAAAAAAACTGCCTTTGAGACAGTTTCTTAGCTTTTTAATTGTTGTTTCTTTCTAGTGGTCTTTGTAAGAGTGTAGAAGCATTCCTTCTTTGATAATGTTAAATTTGTAAGTTTCAGGACATGTGAAACCTTTTTTAAGATTTTTCTCAAAGTTTTGAAAGCTATTAGCCAGGATCATGGTGTAATAAGACATAACGTTTTTCCTTTAAAAAAATTTAAGTGCGTGTGTAGAGTTAAGAAGCTATTGTACATTTATGATTTAATAAAATAATTCTAAAGGAAAAAAAAAAAAGAGTGGAAACAAAATGAGAGTAGAATAGGTCAGGTATTTATCTTTTAGCATGGTGAAAGGGCCTGTCTCCTCTTTTTGTCTCCAACTTTGCTGGAAAAAGACTATGTATTAGCACTTTTCGTAAACTTATATTGATCCTGTATTATGTGCCGAACACTGCATTAGATCTGGACTCCAAAGATGAATAAAATGAAGTCTTTTCTTTCAAGGAAGTCACAGTGTAGTTGGAAAGATAAATATAAATTTTTATAGCATAGGAAAGTAAGGACTGCTGGAGGATGTTCAGAATCCTGTGATGGTACTCAGGAAAGAGCAACCAGTTGTGTTTAATGGAGCTGTTGATGTGAGCCTTCACAGAGGAAATTCTGTTTAAGTGGATTCTTAAAGGAAATATAGTTTTGGGTTGATTGGGGTGGGATAAGTTAAAGGCCAACATCATGTGTCAAGAAATCTTAAAATAGGCCATTATGATTAGAATATAGAATATAAAGGGGAGTCTCAGGAAATGAGACTAGAGAGACAAGCAGGACCATATCGGAAAGGGCCTTGATAACTAGGCTGGAATTTTGACTCTGGTAGGCACATGAGTGTCCTTAAAGGGTTTTAAGCACAGTATATCTTCAAAACCAGGTCAGAGTCCTTTCTTGTGATATAGTATATAGTATGCTGCTGCTAAGTCATGTCAGTTATGTCCGACTCTGTGCGACCCCATAAACGGCAGCCCACCGGGCTCCCCTGTCCCTGGGATTCTCCAGGCAAGAACACTGGAGTGGGTTGCCATTTCCTTCTCCAGTGAATGAAAGTGAAAAGTGAAAGTGAAGTTGCTCAGTCGTGTCTGACTCCTCGCGACCCCATGGACTGTAGCCTACCAGGCTCCTCAGTCCATGGGATTTCCCAGGCGAGAGTACTGGAGTGGGTTGCCATTGCCTTCTCCGAGTATATTTAGTATAGTATACTATATAAATCAGTTTAGGCTAGGTTAGGTTGTGGCAACAAATAATTCCCCACTCAGTGGCTTATAATAGCAAGAGATTATTATTTGCTCACATTGCATATCTGTCATGTGGCTCTGTTCCAGAACCAAGGCTAGAGATACAGCTCTTATCTGAGATGTTGCCCTTGTGGTGGAGGAAAATGAGACTTGATAGAACCATGCATTTCTCTGAAAGCTTCTGTTCAGAAGTAGAATGTATCATTTACTCAGTGATAATGAGTGATATATCTAGATAGAGTTACCCTAATAAAAAATATGTCCATTATGTTATCTGGGTGGCTTCACAGGTGTCTCAGTGGGTAAAGAATCCACCCACTATTCAGGAGACGCAGGAAACACCAGTTCGATTCCTGGGTCAGGCAGATCCCTTGGAGAAGGGCATGACAACCCACTCCAGTATTCTTGCCTGGAGAATCCCATGGACAGAGGAGCCTGGTGGTCCATGGGTTGCATAGAGTTGGACATGACTGAAGTGACTGAGCATGCAAACATGCACAGCATGAATATATTATTTATGTTGTGAAGATATGGTAAAATATGGTATGTGCTTAGTTGCTCAGTCATGTCTTGCTCTTTGAGACCCCATGGAATGTAGCCTGCTACACTCCTCTGTCCATGGGGTTCTCCAGACAAGAATACTGGAGTGGGTAGCCATTCCCTTTTCCAGAGGATCTTCCCAACCCAGGTATCGAACCCAAGTTTCCTGCATTGGAGGCGAATTCTTTACTATCTGAGCCTGTGTAATAATATTCAGCCAACAGAAACTGTGAACAAGCTTACTTAATAAGAAAGGGAAATGATCATTAAGTTTTAAGTGGAAAAAAAAATGGGTTATATAGTAACATGAACAGAAAATATCAATTTAATTTAAAATATCAATTTAGAGGGAAGGAAGGAGGGATGGAGAGAGAGAGTGTGTGTGTATGTGTGTGCGCCCTCCAGTTTGGTTCACTTTGGCCTTATTAGATTTGAATGGTAGTAGATAATACATTGGAGAAGGCAATGGCACCCCACTCCAGTACTCTTGCCTGGAAAATCCCATGGACGGAGGAGCCTGGTGGGCTGCAGTTCATGGGGTTGCTGAGGGTCGGACACAACTGAGCGACTTCCCTTTCACTTTTCCCTTTCATGCATTGGAGAAGGAAATGGCAACCCACTCCAGTGTTCTTGCCTTGAGAATCCCAGGGACAGGGGAGCCTGGTGGGATGCTGTCTATGGGGTCGCACAGTCGGACATGACTGAAGCAACTTAGCAGCAGCAGCAGCATGCTATCTTGAGGATCTTGTTTTACATCAGCTTGACCCTAAAGAAATTCAGCTTGACCAGAGTATTTATGATATAACCACGTAGAAAGATCTATATATTAAAAAACTGTAACTTTAGGGACTTCCCAGGCAGTCCAGTGGGTAAGATTCTGTACTTACACTGCATGGGGTTCAGGTTGGGAAGTTCTTCATGCTAAAGGAGGGAAAATGGTATAATTTTGAAGGAGGCATTAGGGAGTTTTGGTAGAATTTATGCTTCTTTAGAGACAACGTTAATGCTGGGCTTCAGTCTTTCATTTGTTTAAATAGAACAAACATAAAAAAGAGCTTGAATATTGCTTCATGTTCTGAGTTTCTCTTTTAGTAGGATGTTCTAGCTTTTGGGATATAAATAGACCCCTCCTTTTTAATAACTTTATTGAAGTAAAATTTTATACTATGAAGTTCATTCACTTAAAGTATACAGCTGAGTGGTTTTGTATATTTACAGAGTTGTGTGACCAATCACCATAGTCTACTTTTAGAACATTTTCTGTATCCCCAAAAGAAACCTCATAGTAGTTATTCCCTACTCCTCCGAGTACACCACCATGCCATCTCCAGGCAACCATTAATCTATTTTCTACGTCTATAGATTTTTCAGTTCTGGACATTTCATATAAGTGAAATACTTACAATGTGTAGTATACTTACAGTATTTGTGTCCCATATTCAGTTCAGTTCAGTCGCTCAGTTGTGTCCGACTCTTTGCGACCCCATGAATCACAGCACACCAGGCCTCCCTGTCCATCACCAACTCCCAGAGTTCACTTAAACTCACGTCCATCGAGTCAGTGATGCCATCCAGCCATCTCATCCTCTGTCGTCCCCTCCTCCTGCCCCCAATCCCTCCCAGCATCAGAGTCTTTTCCAATGAGTCAACTCTTCACACGAGGTGGCCAAAGTACTGGAGTTTCAGCTTTAGCATCATTCCTTCCAAAGAACACCCAGGGCTGATCTCCGTTAGAATGGACTGGTTGGATCTCCTTGCAGTCCAAGGGACTCTCAAGAATCTTCTCCAACACCACAGTTCAAAAGCATCAGTTCTTCAGTGCTCAGCTTTCTTCACAATCCAACTCTCACATCCATACATGACCACTGGAAAAACCATAGCCTTGACTAGACAGACCTTTGTTGGCAAAGTAATGTCTCTGCTTTTTAATATGCTATCTAGGTTGGTCATTAGAGGTCACTTTAAAGTTTATGATATTTATAGCTCTATCTTGTGTGATAAATTGACTTGATTCTTAATTTATATTTGTATTCTGTCATTTAATACAATGCTTTGTACATTGTATATAGCAAATAAATAATTTGTAGATTACATGGATTTTTTAATGGATATTAAAAGATATATTTTGTGGATAATTGTCCTGGTGTCTGAATTTCATTTACTGTTGCTTACTTCCATTTTCTCCCCTGACTACTCACTTTCTAGCTGAATAGTGTTTTTACTCATACTACTGATGAAAAGTGTTTTACTCAGGTCCTCTTTATTCCTGCAGAATAAATTATACAGTACTTGGTAGAAGTCAGTAGTTTACTGAAAAAAAGATGAAGCTCATTAGGAGACTGCTAGGTATATCTTAACAGTTCATTTTTCATTTCCCTTAGACCTTTCCTCAGTGTATAATCTGGATTACCCTGATTAAAGGATTTTGCCTTCCAAATGTAATGTCAGTTGTGTCTAGAACTGCCTTGGTATGCCTGCTTGAATGGTATCCTCTTCCATTAACCACTAGAGCACAAAGAGATTTGGATAGGGTAGTATGTACATACATTCCTTTATTTTTTTATATATTCCTTTAGTTAGAATCTTCTTAGTGCAAATAATATTGGATCTGTGAATGCTCTGTCCTGTTTGTGATAAAAGGCAGATTTTTTTTTCTTTTTTATCTTTTTGAATTTTGCTTCCTGTTGCCTTTGTTTTTGTTTTCCCTGTCATATGTTTTACATTTGACAGAAGACAAAAAGAATAGTAAAGATTCCTAGTCAAGTGTCAGATTGAATTTAATAAATGTTATTTTAAATCCAGTAGCTGAGCTTGTAAAAAAAAAGAAAGAAAGAAAGAAAATCCTCAGTGGGAAAAGTGAAGAGGGCATTTAAAACCAAAGTTGTAGGTACATATGCTAAAGTTATGGCTGCCGTAGGTAAATAAAAGGTTTCAGTTTTAACGGCCATACAGGAAAAAGGGACTTTGCTACTTCCCTCCGTAAAGCTAGTTCCTCAAAAGTTTGCTATATTGTTGAAAAGTTGATATAGAAAAAAAACATCTTCTCCAGTGATATAGATGTCAAGGAAGTTCATCCACACTGTGTGAGCTCTGAGAATTAGTTACCATGAACTTCTGTTGTAACCTTGGTTTAGAGTGTCCCTTTTTCTCTACAGTTTGGGGAACCCAAAGCTGAGAAATTAATGTATAAAGTAGTCCTAAATTAGTGATGGTCCCATATATCAGGATGAAGCAAATATAAAACTTCTCTATAGGAATATCTTCAGTGTAGGCCACACAGGATTCCCACAGCTAAAGGTGTCCTACAGATTTTTTTTTTTTTTTTTGAAAAGTGGAACTTTAAAAAATACAGTTGTTGAAATTTAAAACTCAATGGACAATGTCAGTGGTAGAATGAATAGATTGTATATTCATGCAATGGAATACTGTAAAGCAATGGAAATGAATAAATTGCTGGCATGTATAAGATCATGTTTGAATAATGATAATGCTGAATGAGGGAAGGCAGACAAAGAGTACATACTGTATGATTTTAATCATATACAGCTAAAAACCCTAACGTATATTAGAAGTCATGAATCAGTCTTTGAGGAAGAGGGAGGGGTTAGTGATTAGGGAGGGGGCAAGAGGGAGGTTTCTGGAGTGCCAATAACATTACATTTCTTGACCTTGTGGTTGTTACGTGATTGTCTCACTTGTGATAATTTATTGAGCTTATGATTTATTTATACACTTGTTCAATCTAAAAGAAAGCAGGAATCAAAAATGTAATAAATATCATAGAAAAGATAGGATAAATTAAAAGCACAGTAAAAGGTGGTAGAAATAAGTTCAAATGCATCAGTAATCATACTAAAGTATATGAATTACACTTACCCGTTAAAAGACAGATTGTCTGTTCTATCATGTTTCCAAGATGGTTGACATGTGTCCCATCCTCCCACCTACAGGTCGAGTTTTTTCCTCCATTCATCTTGAATCTGGGCTGGCTTTTGTAATTTGCTTAAGCAATAGAATATGCCAGAAGTGACATCCTGGGACTTTCAGGGCTAGGGCCTGAGAAATTTTGCTGCTTCTATCTAGCCTTTTTGGACATTCTTTTTTTGAGTGTTCTCCCATGGAATATTCATTCTGGGGACCTAGCTGTCGTGCTGTGAGAAGCCCAAGCCAGATGGAGAGGCCCAACTGAGTTCCCAGCCAACTGCCAGCATCAACTACTAGCCATGTGAGTGAGTTAAGGAATCATCTTGGATATTCTAGACCCAGCAGACATCCTATGGAGAAAAACCTGGATGCCAGGCATATGGACCTAGTCTATTCATCATCGTCAGCCGTTAGAGTCACCGTACCTGAGGTCCCAGAGGTCACAGAGCAGACATAAGCCCTTCCTACTGTACCTTGTCTGAATTCCTGACCCTCAGAATTATGAACATAATAAAATGGTTGTAGTTCTATGCCAGTAGACTTTGGGGTAGTTTGTTTATAACAATAGATAATTGAAATAGAATTCAGTACCTAGAAGTGAAGTGCTGTTATAATCTAAAATATGGATTGGCTTTGGGACTTGGCAGTGGGCAGAGGCTGGAGGGACCTTGAGGAGACTATTGGTGAAGTTTTGAAAAACAAAAAAGTATTACTAGAGGCTGGATAAAAAGGAAACTTTGTTATGTGGTGATGGTGGTACAAGGTTTATTAACACTGACACGTGTGGGCACATGAAAGATAGAAAATGTATTTAATATATTCATTTTATCTAAGAAGTTTTCTAGACAGAAGGTTGAAAAGTGTTACCTAACTTCTCATGATAAGGTGAAAATACAGAGATGAATGAGCTAAAAAATGAACTATTCAGTTTTCAAGCAGAATTTAGAGGGAAAATATTTCTAACCCAAGCTCTGTTATATTAGGAAATAAAACTTTTTCTTATCCCTAGTTGCTCCAGATAGCCAATGATTTCTAAGGAAATGGCTTCAGAGCAAAGATTAAATTAAACAATGTGCCAATAAAACATCACCTCAAAGTAAAGATCTCAAGGATGCAACTGTAAATCCCTTTGTTAATAAGACTTCTGAAAGATTTAAAGCAGTGCCTCATAGAACTTTTCAGTTACCAAAAAAAAAAAAAAAGTCTAAAGATCTAAAGGGAATACATCCTAGATTCTCTTTATTAAACAATAGGGCTTCTAAGAATTTTAAGGGTATTTTCTTACAGTAGTCTCACATAAAAATTAAAATAGAGAAAATGAGTATAGCTCTGTCTGTTGAAGTGAAATCCCTATAAGAGTCATAGGAAATCTGCAAGGGTTTTTAATAGACTGTGTGTACTGATTATAGCAACTTCAGCATGAAGTAAAAGGAGCAGAGACAATAAAAAATGAAAATAGGTCTTTGAACTTCCCAGCCATCTGCAGGCAGGAAGCAGGCTAAGAAGGCTACTCCACTGCAGATATTAACCATCTCTTATGTAAAAGGAAGGATGACTCAGGGTGGAGCCAAATTTTGAAGAATCGCTCTCAGGGAATAAGACTGGGCTGTAACCAAGACTGGTGATCTTTGATTAAATTTCACAATTGCTGTGGAAAAAAAATAACTGCTATATATCTCCTGTTCCTTCTTCATATTTTGAATGAGAGTGTCTGTTGTGGTTTTCCTAAGTCAGTCTCACTATTGTGCGATTATATGTTGGGTGTGTGGGAGCAGATAATTTGTCTCTTTATTCAGATCAAGAGGAATAATACTCCAGTAGCTGTACCTGAGGAACTGCATCTGAGGAACCTCAATCACACCTGGACCTGAATTAGATATCAAGATTCTGGACATCAAGCTGATGCCATAATCAGATGAGACTTTTGGAGGTCTTAGGAGAGGGTGAGTGTATTTTGCATGTGGGAGGGATTTGTTGGGGCCAGAGGGTGGTTTGTGGTAACTTTGTCTCCAAAGTGGCTGTCATCAATCTCTTCCCTTCTTGCCATTCAGAGGTGAAGTCTATTTCTCTCCTCCTCTTGAATCTGGGATGGCCTTAGTGGTTTGTGTGACCAATTGAATGGGACTTCCAAGACTAGGTCATAAGAAGGTGAGCAGCTTCTGCCTTTGTATGCCTCTTGGAATACTTGCTCTCAGAACCAGCCACCATGCTATGAGAAGCCCAGGTCAAGTGGAAAGGACAGGTGTAGGCACTGGTTCATAGCCCCAATGAGCTACCAGCAAACAACCAGCATCAACTAACTGTCAGTCGTGTGAGTGTGTGAAGGAATCATATTGGACAGTCCAGTCCTAGCAAACATCACCTGGAGAGAAGAACTGAGGTCTCAGTCAAATAGCTCCTCTTGAGATATCCCAGCCATCTTCATCCATTCAAATCATCCATCCCATCTGAGGTTCCAGGCATTGTGGATCAGAGACACTTTGTCTCTGCTGTGCCCTACTAGAATTTCTGGCCTACAGAATCATAATAAATAATTATCATTTACCATTGTTTGGGAGAAGTTTTCTTTTTCTTTTTTTAATGCAGTAATAGATGATTTAAACATTGTCAGATTAAATAGAAAATAATCCATCTCTATGCAGTTTATAGGAGGCATGCTTAATAAAATATAAGGAATCAGAAAGATTGGAAGTAAAGGTATAGAAAAACATTTTCTAAAAGAAAGCTAATACAGCAGGGTAATAGTAGGCAAAATTAACTTGAAGGTAAAAATTATTATTATAGTTAAAAATCATCATAAAATATTACAAGGAGGCTATTCTAACTCCAAATTAGTATGCATTCAATAGTATGGCCTCAAAATTTATAGAGGTAGAATAGAGATAGAATATTAAATATATAGAAAGAATGAATATAGGAAGAAAATTACAGAAATTATAAGAAAAATATGGATCTATAAAGAACATCTTTTTCAATAATTGGTCAAACTGACAAATTTGAGAAGAGTTGAAAAACAGTAAGTTAGATTTGGTGGGCCTCTACAGAGCCCTGCATCTAATACATGAAAATATACTTTCTTTTTAAGTAACTTTAAAAAAAACTGAACACATACTGAATTTGTAAAGTAAGTCTCAACAAAACCAGTGAATGATATTATGCAGACTATGGTCTCTTACTCCAGTTGCTATTGAAATTAAACCAAAAGATGATCAAAGTAATTTTATTTGGAAATTTAAATGCATGCCTTGAGTAACTCATATCAAAGAAGAAATAATAATAGAAATTAGAAATAAAACTAACTTACCAAAACTGACTCTGGAAGAAATAAAAACCTGAATAAATCTATATTCATTAGACATATTGAATTATAAATAAATATCTACCTACTAGAAAAGAGACACATATGAAATTTTTTTATAGTTTTATAGAAGTATAATTGACAAACAATACTGAACATACTTAAAAAGTATACAGCTTGGAAAGTTTTGACATTGGTATTCAACCATGAAACTGTTATCACAATTAAGTTAAAGAATATATTAAGTTAAAGAATATATCACTTCTCAAGTCACTCCTTCCTACTACCTCACCTCATCTCTAGGCAATCAGTGATCTGCTTTATGTTATAATAGATAAGTTTGCATTTTCTAGAATTTTATTAAATGTAACCATACAATCTTTTGTGAGCGTGGGGGATATTATACTTCATTCTCTTAGCATTATTGTTTTGGAATTTATTCATACTGTTAGTGGTCAGAAGCTCGTTCCTTTTTATTGCTTAGTAGTATTCCATTGTATCGCTAGAAAAGCTTTAGCTTTGTTTTTCATTTGTTGACAGACACTTGGGATAGTTCCAGCTTGGGGTGATTATAAATATGCTTCTGTGAACATCTGTGTAGAAGTATTTGTAGACATATGCTTTCATTCCTCTTTGTTAAATATCTAGGAGTGTAATAGTTGGATCATATTAATGTATGATTAAGAAACTGCGAAGTGGCTTTGCCATTTTATAGTTTCACTGGCAGTGTTTTGAGTTCCTCCACATTCTTGTCAACATTTGGTATCAGAAGTCTTTATTTTTAACCATTCTAAGTGTATGTGGGGCTTCCCTGGAAGCTCAGCTGGTAGAGAATACACCTGCAATGCAGGAGACCCCAGCTCGATTCCTGGGTCAGAAAATCCCCTGGAGAAGGGATAGGCTTTCCACTCCAGTATTCTTGCCTGGAGAATCCCCGTGGACAAAGTAGCCTGGCAGACTACAGTCTGTGGGATCGCAAAGAGTCGGACACATCTGAGTGACTAAGCACAGTAAGTGTATATAGCATACAGTTGGATTTGCTTTAATTAATTTGACAGTCTGTTTTTTTGGCTTTTTTTTTAAGCTTTTTATTTTGTACTGGGGTACAGCTGATTAACAATGCTGTGATAGTTTCAGATGAACAACAAAGGGGCTCAGCCATCCATATACATTTATCCAGGCAGTCTGTTTTTCAGTTGACTGTTTTGAACCACTTATGTTTAAACTCATTTTTGATATGGTTATATTTAAATCTACTATCTTGCTGTTTGTTTTCTATATGTCTCATCTGTTCTAGTTCCATTTTTTTCTTTCTGTCATATTTTGCATTAATTATTTTCAGGAAGCAACAGTTAGAACTGGACATGGAACAACAGACTGGTTCCAAATAGGAAAAGGCTGTATACTGTCACCCTGCTTATTTAACTTATATGCAGAGTACATCATGAGAAATGCTGGACTGGAAGAAACACAAGCTGGAATCAAGATTGCTGGGAGAAATATCAATAACCTCAGATATGCAGATGACACCACCCTTATGGCAGAAAGTGAAGAGGAACTCAAAAGCCTCTTAATGAAGGTGAAAGAGGAGAGTGAAAAAGTTGGCTTAAAGCTCAACATTCAGAAAACGAAGATCATGGCATCCAGTTCCATCACTTCATGGGAAATAGATGGGGAAACAGTGGAAACAGTGTCAGACTTTATTTTGGGGGGCTCCAAAATCACTGCAGATGGTGACTGCAGCCATGAAATTAAAAGATGCTTACTCCTTGGAAGGAAAGTTATGTCCAACCTAGATAGCATATTCAAAAGCAGAGACATTACTTTGCCAACAAAGGTCCGTCTAGTCAAGGCTATGGTTTTTCCTGTGGTCATGTATGGATGTGAGAGTTGGACTGTGAAGAAGGCTGAGCACCGAAGAATTGATGCTTTTGAACTGTGGTGTTGGAGAAGACTCTTGAGAGTCCCTTGGACTGCAAGGAGATCCAACCAGTCCATTCTGAAGGAGATCAGCCCTGGGATTTCTTTGGAAGGAATGATGCTAAAGCTGAAACTCCAGTACTTTGGCCACCTCGTGCGAAGAGTTGACTCATTGGAAAAGACTCTGATGCTGGGAGGGATTGGGGGCAGGAGGAGAAGGGGATGACAGAGGATGAGATGGCTGGATGGCATCACTGACTCGATGGACGTGAGTTTGAGTGAACTCCAGGAGTTGGAGTTGGAGTTGGGAGATGGACAGGGAGGCCTGGCGTGCTGCGATTCATGGGGTCGCAAAGAGTCGGACACAACTGAGTAACTGAACTGAACTGAATTATTTTGTATCATTCTTTTTTTGTTCTAATAGTTGTTTAAAAATTGAGTTATGGTATACGTCTTCATCTTATCACAGTTTGCCTTTAAATGATGTTTTCCTTGTGTTCTCCCCTACAGTATAAAAAGTTTACAACAAACTAAAAAAGTTAAAGTTTACAATGGTTCTTATACAATAGAAGATAAACTCCCTTTCTTCCCTCTCAGCCTTTATGCAATTTTTGTCATAGATTTTCTCCTTATGAACTCCATGCCGTCTTAAGATTATTTTTCTATCAATAACAAACTATCTTAGAAAGAGATCTAAATAATAATAAAAAAATTTCATAAAATATCCATGTGTTATTCTTTCTGATACCCTTCATTTCTTTGTGCAGATTGAAATTTTCACCTGGTATAGTCTTTCTACTTAAAGGGTATGTTTTACCATTTCTTCTAGTGTGCCCTACTGTTAAGTAATTCTTTTGTGTATCAGAAAATGTTTTTATTTCACCATTTTTGAAAGATATTTTTTGCTGACTGTGGAATTGAAGGTTGACAGTTTTCTTTTTTTCTTTAAAGCTGTTTCTTCACTATTGACTTGCACTGCTTCTGATGAGAAATCTTTTGCCATCCTTGTCTTTGTTTCTCTTTTTTTCTGACTGCTTTTTAAGATTGGTTTTTTACCAGTGGTTTGGACAATTTGATTAATATGTTACTGATTTAGTTGTCCTTGTGTTCTCATTCTTGGGGTCCATTGAGCATCTTGGACCTATAGATATATTGTTTTTATCAAATTTGAAAACTTTGGCCATTATTATTTTAAAAAGATTTTTCTGTCCTTTTTCCTTCTCCTTCAGGGAATTCAAATTACATGTATAGTAAGCTGCTTAAAGGGTTACACTCACTGATGGTCTTTTTCACCCTTTTTTCCTCTCCGGTTCATTTGGATAGTTTCTTTTGTTGTGCCTTCAAGTTCACACATCTCTTAATTTGGTTTTGTCACATCTTTGGTTAATTCTATCCTGTGAGTTTTTCATCGCATAGTTTCTATCACTGGAAGTTTGATGTAGACCTTTAAAAAATCTCTCTCATATTTCTACATAGTTTTTTTGAGTATAGAATACAGGTATAATAACTGTTTTAATCCCCTTGTCTGCTATTAATAATTCTAACATTTGTGTCACTTCTGGGCTGGTTTCAGCTGATTGATTTTTCTCCTTTTTTTTTTTTTTTGCGTTCAGGGATCTTAGTTCCTAGACCAGGGATTGAACTCACACCCCCTTCAGTGGAAATGCAGAGTCTTAACCATTGAACTGCCAAGGAAATCCCAATTTTTCTCATTTTATAGGTCATATCTTCCTGATTCTTTACATGTCTGGTAAGCTTCCTTAGCCCTGGAGAAGGAAATGGCAACCTACTCCAGTATTGCCTGGAAATCCCATAGACAGAGGAGTCTGGCGGGTTATAGCATGGGGTCGCAAGAGTTGGATATGACTTAGCAACTAAACCACCACCACCAAACTTGCTCAGGTTCTACTATGCTGTGCTCAGTTGTGTCTGACTTTTTGTGACCCCATGGACTGTAGCCCATCAAGGTCCTCTGCCCATGGGATTTTCCCAGCAAGAATATTGGAGTGGGTTGCCATTTTCTCTTCCAGGGATCTTCCCAGCAAGAATATTGAGTGGGTTGCCATTTTCTCTTCCAGGGATCTTCCCAGCCCAGGTTTCAAACCCTAGTCTCTTGTGTCCCCTCCATTGGCAACCAGATTCTTTTCTTTACCACTAGCGCCACCTGGGAAGCCCCCTCTTATGTTTCAAACATGTGAATTTTACCTTGTTGAGTACTGAGTCTTTATCTTTGTTTTGTATCACAGTCATTGATAGTTTGATCCTTTCTGGTCTTGCTTTTAAGATTTGTTAGGTAGAGCCAGAGCAGTTTTCCCTCTAGGGTAATTATTCTCTACCCAGTACTCTATAAATTATGGGGTTTTCCACTCATCTGAATATGTAAGGAGATTCTGAACACTTGTCTCCAGAGTATTCTCTGTCTACAGCCCTCTCTTTTCCAGCACTCTGTCCTGCTAAGTCTCAACTTCATCTCCTCAACTAAGTTATTCTGCTGGGCTCCCTGACTAGGACCTGAAAATAGTCTCAAGGAAGTAAGTTGAGGCATTCCTAGAACTCACCTTGCTTGTCTCTCAGGCATCACTGTCCTTTGTTCATTGTGTGATGAGCAGTGTCTTTAAAACATTTCGTGGTATATTTTTGTTCTTTTGTTTGTTCTTTGAGGCAGATAGGTCAGTCCTTTACATGTTACCCCATATTGGCAGGAAATAGAAGTCCCCTATTTTTTATAGCTCAATATACTTAAAATGTATTGTGATAAATATATAAGCCAAACAAGTATATTTGTCAGAGGTAAGGTAGTGATTAGAGACTGCCAGACTTGGGTTAAACTTTAATTTATCAAACATTTCGGGAGACTAAAGCTTTATATTTTGGGTGTTCTTCAGGTAATTCCTTTTGCTTTGATTCTACTAGCATTCACTGGTTATTTTTATTTTTTTTTAATATAAATTTATTTATTTTAATTGGAGGCTAATTACTTTACAATACTGTATTGGTTTTGCCATACATCAACATGAATCTGCCACGGGTGTACACGTGTTCCCTATCCTGAACCCCCCTCCCACCTCCCTCCCTGTACTATCCCTCTGGGTTATCCCAGTGCACCAGCCCCGAGCATCCTGTATCATGCATCGAACCTGGACTGGCGATTCATCATTTATTTCTATGGTTTTATGAGTAGAGCAGTACTTGTGTACTACAGGCCCTGAGGCCTGAACTCATATCACTATCTTGCTTCATATTAGCTTCCAAATAGCACCAGGTGGTCATTTTTTACTTTGAAACCAGTTTACTAATCTGGTCTGATTTGATCTTGTGACCTTAGAAAAGAAACCTCCCAGGAATAGAATAAAAAGACATCCTGAGGCTTTAAAAAACAAAATGGAGATCCAAATATTAAAGCTGTTTAAATATGTTTAAACTTTTCTACAATGGAGTAATTCAGCCTGGTTAATGAATTATTTAATTTGGATTATTGTTTTACTGTGAATAATTTATTTTCAAGATTTCCTGTTTTCTAGTGGACCTAATGAAAGAAAAACAAGGGCTGGAGTTGATTTTGAGTAGAGAGTGATTCTGAAGTTGAGATGAGAGAGCTGGCCAGTCTTCTCAGAGAGGAAGTAGGGTCATCTGACAAAAGTGAGGAATAGGAAAATTCAGCTTCTAGTTGGGATAGAAAAAGCTTAGAATGTCTCTTTGGGTGGTTGTTCTGGAGCAGCGTGAGTCTCACCTTTCTAGGGGTGAGGAAATTCTCTTCTAGGTTACCACTTTAACTCTTGCTTCCCCCCACACCCCATATTGAATATGCAACTGTTGATTAATTGACAAGGAATAGGAATGGAAATTTTTTTTAAAATAAATTTTTGCCATAGCAGTAAAGTATATCAAGAAATAGACATTTCGGGGAATTCCCTAGCAGTCCAGTGTTTAGGACTCAGCGCTTTTACTGCTGAGGGCCTGGGTTCAGTCCCTTGTTGGGGGACTGAGATCCCACAAGTGTGGCATGGACAGAAAAAAAAAACAAACAAAAGAAAATTCACATCGTTAGTTTCTGAAGGTTTGTTTTTTTTTTTTTTTGCAAACAGGAGTAGTGCAGTTTTTATTGTATCAATTTATATAATTATAGCTCTAGGAAGGTGGACAAATTTCTTTTTCTTTCACAATTTTCTTTTTTTTTAGCTTTGCTGGGTCTTTGCTGCTTCACAGGCTTTTCTCTAGTTGTGGCAAGTGGGGGCTGCTCTCTAGTTGTGGTGTGTGGGCTTCTCATTGTGGGGCATGGGCTCTAGGGCACACAGGCTTCCATAGCCGTGGCACACGGCCTCAGTAGTGTGGCTCCTGGGCTCTAGTGCACACGCTCAGTAGTTGTGCTGCAGGAGCTTAGTTGCTCCGTGGCATGTGCGATCTTCCCAGATCAGGGATCGAAACCATGTCTCCTGCTTTGACAGGCAAACTCTTTACCACTAAGGATACCAGGGAAGCCCTGCAGTATTTATAAATAAAGAATGCCTAGGAGTATCAAAGATTAGAAGACATGTTATCGAGGAGTCCAGTGCTGCTTAAGGGTGAATGAGAGGGTGGGACAGCCAGCTCTAGGTGTTTGCATTTATATGTATTTATAGCCAGCATTAGCTGTTTCGGGCTATAGTCTTCCCTTTCTTTCCTGTCTGTGTCCTCCTTGATACATTTATGTACACAGCCTTTCTTATGATGTATTATAAGTATATATGTATGTATTATACAGCTACCATCAGCTGTGTTTAAGGTTGCGTTCTTTTCTTTCTCTCCCATCTGCGGTTTCTTTGAGTCATTCCTTCAGGAGCTCACCCAGGTTTGTTTAACTGAATTAAATTTTGTTAGGATTAGGCAGAGTTCACTGCTTAGAGATGCCTAATGGAGAATTCATTGGGTAAAGAAATGAACAGTTCTCTGTGTCCTGAGATGACCAGCTTTCCTATCCTGACCAGGAAGGATTATTTTGCCAAAGTCTTCCCATGGTGTCAGGGAACTGGGATTGAGGACTCTAACTTTGGCAAGTCTTAATGGAAAGGAAAAAAAATTACAAAGGAAAGAATTTAGATCCTTGGACTAAGTGCTAATCTCCCTCCAAAGGGAAATGTTCTTCTTGACCTTGTAGAGTCCATGTGATTAAAATTCTTCATTTCTTTTTATAATTGTGAGCAGTAATCCTCTCTCTTTAAACTAGGATACCCTCTCCCATGAATTTTAAATTTTAGGTATATTAAACGAACTAATTTTAGAGCAGTGTTCTTTTAGGATACAAATGAAAGAATTGAGGTTATGCAACATAAAATGTTGAACTGTGAACTTCCAGATGTTCTAGCTGGATTTAGAAAAGGCAGAGGAACCAGAGATCAAATTGCCAACATCCACTGGATCATAGAAAAAGCAAGAGAATTCCAGGAAAACATCTACTTCTGCTTTATTGATTACACCGAAGCCTTTGACTGTGTAGATCACAACAAACTGGAAAATACTTCAAGAGATGGGAATACCAGACCATCTTACCTGCCTCCTGAGAAATCTGTATGCAGGTCAAGAAGCAACATTTAGAACTGCACATGAAACAACAGACTGGTTCCAAATTGGAAAAGGAGTATGTCAAGGCTGTATATTGTCACCCTGCTTATTTAATTTATATGCAGAGTACATCATGCGAAATGCCGGGCTGGATGAAGCACAAGCTGGAATCAAGATTGCCAGAAGAAATATCAGTAACCTCAGATACACAGATGATACCACCCTTATGGCAGAAAGTGAAGAGGAACTACAGAACCTCTTGATGTTGGTGAAAGAGGAGAGTGAAAAAGTCAGCTTAAAACTCAACATTCAGAAAACTAAGATCATTGCATCTGGTCCCATCACTTCATGGCAAACACAAGGGGAAACAGTGGAAGCAGTGACGGACTTAATTTTCATGGGCTCCAAAGTCACTGCAGATGGTGACTGTAGCCATGAAATTAAAAGGCACTTGCTCCTTGGAAGGAAAGTTATGACCAACCTAGACAGCATATTAAAAAGCAGAGACATTACTTGGCCTACAAAGGTCCATCTAATCAAAGCTATGGTTTTTCCAGTAGTCACGTATGGATGTGAGAGAGTTGGACTATAAAAAAAGCTGAGTGGTGAAGAATTGATGCTTTTGAACTGTGGTGTTGGAGAAGACTCTTGAGAGTCCCTTGGACTGCAAGGAGATCCACCCAGTCCATCCTAAAGAAAATCAGTCCTGAATATTCATTGGAAGGACTGATGCTGAAGCTGAAACTCCAGTCCTTTGGCCACCTGATGTGAAGAGCTGACTCATTTGAAAAGACCCTGATGCTGGGAAAGATTGAAGGTGGGAGGAGAAGGGGACGACAGAGGATGAGGTGATTGGATGGCATCACCAACTCTATGGACATGAGTTTGAGCAAGCTCTGGGAGTTGGTGAAAGACAGGGAAGCCTGGTGTGCTGCAGTCCATGGGGTTGCAAAGAGTCAGACATGACTGAGTGACTGAACTGAACTGAACATAAAATGTAATGTAAGATGGCATAGTTATAGTCATGATCAGAGTTCTGTGTGTTCTAGTTCAGTAGTTTTCAAACTTCTTGGTCTCAGGACCCCTGTATGCTCTTAAAACGTGGGGATCCCAAAGAGCTTTTATGTAACTTCTTATATCTATCAGTATGTACTGTGTTAGGAATTAAAACTGAGAATTTAAATTTGTTTTATTTATTTAATATAGTAATAATAAATATATCATGTTACTATGTATTTAAAACTGAGAAATTTAAACACTTTTACATATTTTATTTTAGAAATAATCAGTCCATTACATGTTAGCATAAATAACATTTTCATGCAAAATGATTATATTTTCCAAAACAGGCAAACGTTTAGTGGGAAGAAAGGCACTGTTTAATATTTTTGCAAATCTCTTTGATATCTGACTTCATTAAAAATAACTTGAATTTTATATCTGCTTTTGCGTTTGATCTGGTATGTTTCCACATGTTGTGTATCATCTGGAAAATTCCACTAAAAAAGGGAAATATCATCTTAGTATTATCACCACCATACTTTTGATCTCAGGCACCTCCTGAAAGTGCCTTGCTATCTGCAGCAGGTTCCAAACCACTCTTACCAGACTGTTTGTAGGAAAATAGAAGCACAGAAGTTATCACCATTGGATAAAGCAAAATTTCTATGTTTTTAGTCAGAACTGGCTGTTTAACCTACTAATTAAGCAGTATAACATCCAGACTCTAGAACTTAAGTGGGTGGTATAGCCAAAACCCCCAAGCACTGGACTGGGAATCAGTCCCAGTTCATGTGCTTTTTAAAAGTTGTTATTGTTCAGTGTTTTTGTGTGCTATTGTTAACCAATGGGAGAAGAAAATTGAGCCATATCCCTGGGGATGCACCGAAGAATTTGAGAGATAAGAATGAGCTTTGAAAATAATCTAGTCATAGAATTTTAAACTTTCAGAATTGAAAAGTACCCAAGAGGTCATCTAATCCAATCCTTGAGCATTGTAATAATTACAAGTAGTACTTGTGATGTACAGACCAAGTGCTTTACATACAGTTTCTCTCTCTCATTATTTTGATCTTTACTGTTTCTTTAAAAATTTTTTTATAGTGGACAATGTCAACTATGCACCGTATCACTCACTTAGTACTATCTCTACCCACTCTACTCTCCTACCTAGGTTATTGGACGCAATTCTAGACATTTTATAATATCATCTCTAAACATTTCCACATACATATACTTCTAAAAGATAAAGGCTTTGAATAAATAACCATAATTCCATTATCACACTTAAACATTTAACAATATTTCTTTAATAGCATCAGAACCCAGTGAGTGAGTTGCATTTCCATGATTGTATCATATATACATACTCTTTCCCCGGTGTGTTTGAATTGAGATGCAAATAAATTTGTACAGTACAGTAGTTGATTCATCTTTTTAAGACTGTCTGTTTCTTTCTCTTTTCTTTCATAATTTTTACTCTTTTCTTTCATAATTTTTACTTGTTGAAAAACAAGAGTTTTCTGAGTCATATGTCTTGTAGAGTTTCCTTGAGTCTGAATTTTGCTGATTGCATCTCTGTGGTACTTTTATCATGTTCCTTTCCCCTCTGCATTTCCTGTAAATTGGTACTTAAATTTAGAACTTTGCTTAGACTTGTTCATGAGTGGTTAAGAACTTCCATCGGAGGTACTATCTCTCTTTTTGTGATGTCAGTAGCTATTAATGATCTTTGCTTAGATCCATTAAATCGTTAATAGCTTCAAAATGGTGATATTCTAATCTATTATTCTGTATTTATTGGATGGAATACTTCTAGAACAAGAAACTTTCCCTTATCTACTATTTGATTACCCAGGGGTCTATATAGTTCATGTAAGAAAGTCAGGATGAATGCTTGATTCTTTCTTTTATTCATCTATTTTCAGAATAAGAAATTGGTTTACTAGCATATGCCAGATGTGACCAGTTAGTTTTGGTTTGGTTTTGTTTGGTTTTGGTATCATTATGAATGCCTGGATTTAAAGTTTTTAAAAATATATTTCAATCCATTGCTGTCATAATTACACATTATTCCTTTTCTAGTAATTTTACATATTTGCTCTAATAGACTAAACTTGAAGATGAGGACATTTCTTAGTTATCCTTGTGACCCTGGTACCTAGCACATGGCTTTCAATAAATGTTTAAATGAATGAATGAATGTTCTGAGCAGCATTTTAAAATAGGAGTTCATTTTAGAGACATGACTGAGGACAGTGTCAAATATGGTTTCTCTGCTTGATCTGAGAAAAGCTAATATAACAGTGAAAAATATTCTGGGTGAATGTAAAAGAAAAAGGCATTTTTTAAAAAGTAAATGCTATTTAATTGCTGATTGTTAGAAGACATTGAATTGTTTACTCCATTATTTCCATTGAGTCTTTTCATTGGGTTTTTGTCCAAAGGAATAAATCATAATTTTTCACTTCTCTTGCTATAAGATAAATAACATTTAAAAAGCACCCTCCCCACCCCTGCCCCATCCGTTCTTTCTTCCCTTAATATAAATGGCAAAGATATACATCCTCATCAAGCACACGTTCCCCATGGGTTTATCCTTTTATTTTACAAAACTCTATAAAAAATATTTCTGGACAGTAATGCAAAACTAAGTACCGACCATTTGCTAGGCACTTGTTTGAGCGTTTTTGCGTAGAATATGTATAATTTATTCTTGTTGTTGTACAGTCGCTAAGTTGTGTCCGACTCTGAGACTCCAAGGACTGCAGCACACCAGGCTTCTCTGGCCTTCACTGTTCTTACCAAAACCATATTAAGTAGATAGGATTATTATCATCCTCTCCATTTTTAGATGAACTAATAGAAGAATAGAAATTAAGTAACTTGCCCAGGGTTATACAACTAGTGAATATTAGAGCCAGGATTCAAATTGTGTATTCTTTCTCCAGAGCTTGGGCTGTTCAATTCCGTCTAGTGACTTAACTGCAGACTATTGCAGAATGGGAGGATGTTCATAAAAGAATTTTATGGTCATATGGTAAAATTATTTAGTGTAACAAATCTCTCATTTTATAATGATAAGTAATTATGGCTAAACCAGTTTTTTTTTTTTTTTTTAACATAACTTTATTCTTAGAAAGTGAAAGTGAAAGTCATTCAGTCGTGGCCTACTCTTTGCGACCCCATGGACTTTATATTCCATGGAATTCTTCAGGCCAGAATTGTGGAATGGGTAGTCTTTCCCTTCTCCAGAGGACCTTCCCAACCCAGGGATCGAACCCATGTCTCCTGCATTGCAGGCGGATTCTTTACCAGCTGAGCCACAAGGGAAGCCCGGGAATACTGAAGTGGGTAGCCTATCCCTTCTCCAACAGATGTTCCTGATCTAGGAATCAAACCAGAGTCTTGTGCATTGCAGGCAGATTCTTTACCAACTGAGCAAAGTCAGTCTTAATTTTTTCCCCAAGTCATCGTTTCATTTACTTTATATTAAAGCAAATAAGCATGAACAAGTTCTTATTATTCTCTATAAGAAGTTAGATTTATGGAATTTGGAAATCTCAAACATTTTTAGGGTTAACAGTACTTATAACATTTGTTTGCCCTCACTTTCCATTTGCTCAGGTAATTATAACTTGTTTTATTACTTACAAGTTCATAGCATTCAACCTATGGCACCCCACTCCAGTACTCTTGTCTGGAAAATCCCATGGATAGAGGAGCCTGGTAGGCTGTAGTCCATGGGGTCGCTAAGAGTTGGACACGACTGAGCGACTTCCCTTTCACTTTTCACGTTCTTGCATTGGAGAAGGAAATGGCAACCCACTCCAGTGTTCTTGCCTGGAGAATCCCAGGGACGGGGGAGCCTGGTGGGCTGCTGTCTATGGGGTCGCACAGAGTCGGACACAATGAAGTGACTTAGCAGCAGCAGCAGCATTCTACCTGAGCCCTGAAGAGGCAGTTGTCTTAGTTCCTTCATCTCTCTTTGCTTCTATCATACTATTAATATGAATTTATACATGAGAAAAAGAAGATAACTCAAAGGGACTGTAATAATCAGCAGTTTTATAGCTAAGGCTATAATATATATAATAGAGTCTGTTGGTTGTGCAAAATTCCTTACTGACTGGCGATATGTTACTCCTTTCTCTCCCTCTCAGTAAAATTGAATGTGGTATGAGAATGAAAGTGCCATTAATAGAGAAAACTTTGAATATAATTTATTTATAAAAAGATGTTAACTATTATTATGAATAGGTTGTCTGGGACACAGCTTTACAACTTGACTTCTAGTTTGAGAAACATTACCTTGTTTTTTCATTGTGTATGACCTTTTTAATGTGTTGTTGAATTTGGTTTGCTAATATTTTGTTGAGGATTTTTATATCTATGCTCATCAATGATATTGGCCTGAGATTTTATTTTTTGTGTGTGATATCTTTGGTTTTGGTATCAAGGTATGCTGATCTTGTAGAAAGAGTTCAGAAGCATTCTTTGCTCTACAATTATTGGGAATAGTTTGAGAAGGACAGTGTTAACTATTTCTAAATGTTTAGTAGAATTTACCTATGAAGTTGTTTGGTCCTGGATTTTTGTTAGTTGTGAATTTGTTTTCTTTTTAATTACCAATTCAGTATCATTACTGGTAATTAGTTTGTTCATATTTTCTGTTTCTTCCTTGATTCAGTTTTGAGAGATTGTATATTTCTAGAAATTTGTCCATTTCTTCTAGGTTGTCCATTTTGTTGGTGTATAATTATTCATAGTAATCCCTCATGGTCTTTTGTATTTCTGTGTGTTGGTTGTAACTTCTTTTTCACTTCAGGCTTTATTTGGACTTTCTATTTTTCTTGATCAGTCTGACTAAAGGTTTATCAGTTTGTTTATCTTTTCAAGAACCAACTCTTAGTTTCACTGATCTTTTCTATTGGTTTTCTTAGTCTCATTTCATTTATTTCAGCTCTGACTTTTGTACTTCTTTCCTTGTACTAACTTTGGGTTTTGTTTCTTTTTCTCTTTTTCTATATGGCTTATAGGATCTGTTTCCCCAATTAGGGATTGAACCTAGCGCCGTATCAGTGAAAGTCTGGAATCCTAACCGCTAGACCACCACTGTTTTTCTTTCTCTAGTTCTTTTAGGTGGAAAGTTAAGGTTGTTTATTTGAGATTTTTCTTATTTCCTGAGTTAGGTTTTTATTGCTATAAACTTCCCTCTTAGAACTTATTTTTCTGAGTCTTATAGATTTTGAATTTTTTTCATTTGCCTCATTTGTGTTTGTTTTTTAATTTTTCCTTTGATTTCTCCAATGACCAACTGGTTTGTTTAGAAGCATATTGTTTAGTCTCCACATTATCTGTGTTTTCTGAAGCTTTTTTTTTTTTTTTTGTATTTGATTTGTAGTCTCAGAGCATCAGAAGGATGCTTGACATTTCAGTCCTTTTAGATTTTCTGAGACTTGCTTTGGGGCTTAGCATGTGATCTGTCCCGGTGAGTGTTCCATGTGTACTTGAAAAGATTGTGTATTCTGCTATTTTTGGATGGAATGTTCTATGTATATCTGTTAAGTCCATCTGATCTAATGTGTTGGAGAAACATTACCCATGAAGCATATTGCTTAACCACTTTTCTTCAAACTAATATAGCAGAGACCTCTAGTAGCATTCTTTTCTTTCTGTTTTTGAAACTTTTGTTTTGGGGAAGCCCAGTTTTAATGGTTGAGGAAAAGGAAGTTTTAGAAAAGGAAACCAAGAAGTAAAATGCTAAATTTATTTTAATAAGTAATATGTTACTTATTTCCAATGTCTGAGAGATGAAAAATATTCTGCAGCATATAAAAGTTATTTACAAATATATGTATGCCCTTCAACTAATATCAGTGTCTGAAAATAGCCTTGAAAATGTTCTAGTTGAAATCATGAATTGATTATGACCACAGAATAAAATTCATCTGAGGGAACCCAACACATATCCAACTTTCTTCAAACAAAAATAATGAAGATAGTAACAACAAATATTAGCTTTTATGTGTGAGGGACTTAACATGTTGAAGTCACTGAAATATTTACTGGAGTTTTTTTTTTAACCTTTATTTTTATTTTTCTTATTTTTATTGTTTTTAACTTTTCATTTTATTATTAGAATATAGCTGATTAACAATGTTGTGATAGTTTAACTGTTTTTCCAAATATAGTAATCCAGGGAGAGAAATGGCTTACTATGAAGTTATATATGTTATTGAGAATAAGACTCAGATGTGATTTATCCTAAACTAAGAAATTCATTTGAGAGACTGTTAATTCACTTTTAGGAACTTATTACATAGTAAATTCAATTATTGGTTGTGAAAAGTGCTTCATCCTCTTTGGCTTATTTGGTCATAGCGGAGAAGGAGTATTTAGATTAATGTTCATATTATATCTTTTTGTATGGATCTAACCAGTTAGTTGTAGTTGAAGTAACATTAATTTAGCTCTTCTGTATTGGATGGCTGAATGATGTATTCTAGCTGCCATTCAAGTATATTTTTAGTTGGTAGAACAATTACTTTGTGTACCCATGATAAATGTTATTTATTTGACACATTTGCCTTTTCCTATTATTTTCTTAATTGGTTTGACTACATCTCTAAAAACTGTTCATTAGATTGACAGCCAAAAAACCCCACATGTCTGAGGGAAGTGCCAGGAAAGTGTTAACATTCCAGTTTCCCTAATCCCCATCCCTTAATTTTTAGAGGTTGCTGAAATCCGATGAGTTAGACTCTCTCAAGGGCCGGTGATCTGTTTAGAACTGTTACAAGGAAAGGAATTAACATTTAAGTGCTTTTTATGTATCAGGCACTTAACATGTGTTAACTCATTTAATTCTTAGAGTTTTGTGAAGTAGATGGTATGCTGATTTTACAGGTAAAGAAATTAAGGCTAGCTATCAATTTACCCTGAATCTTACACCTTAAGTGCTAAGACTTTGAACCTATCTTAGTTTCCAAAAACCACTTTTTCTACTGCATGACACGCATCTGTATGTACTAACACGACTGAACACGCTATCTTCTGTTGGTAAATGTTTCAATAAGTTGGAGCAGATAATAAAATTAATAAGACATACTAAAGAGATTGCAAAGATACATAATGTGTACGAAATCGTAGGACTCTAGGAGAATGACATACTTGATCCAACACCTAACACTGGACAAGTGATATATTGTCTTTGTTGCATTTTCCCAGTGTTTAAAATGAGGATAATATCTGTTCTACATTTCCAGGAGGGTGTGGAGAAAGAGAAAGTGTGTGTTTGTGTGTGTGGGTGTGTATAAGCTTTGAAAATTGTAAAACTTTTACAAATGTAAAGTATTACGTATTATGATAATGGGGAATTGTGTAGCTTGGCGGATTGGTATCATTCTTTTAACTAAGGAACAATTAGTTGATCTTGGCAGTAGGCCATTGGAACTCAAAGAAATAGCATCTGTCAATCACAGTCATTTCTTGGAAGGAAGAATTGAAAATAGCACAGCAGTTATTCTCCTTGACCTCTTTCTCTGAAAGGTAATTTGATTAGGCAAGCTGGTTTCATAATAGAGTAGAGCCTGTCCCTTCTCTCTAGGGAATTGAATCTGGCAGCCAGACTTTCTGTGAAGCTAGAGCAATCTGGTTTTAAAGGATTTAACCAAATTTATTGTGATTAAGGTTTTATGAGGGATGTCCACCATAGAGCAGCAGCTTTAAAATGTTACATATGAATTAGTCTGTGTCCCTAGGTTGAGAACAGTAAACTGAAGCTAGTTTAGGCTTAGGGAACGGTCCTCAATAGCATACTGAAAATAAGCCTAGATTTTGAAAGCAGAAGAATAGACAGTAGGGGGCCCAATTGTAGGGACTGTAGAATTGAGTACCCATCTAAGTGTTATTTGGTATTTCTCCAGACCTTTGTTAGTGAGCTGATTCATGGACTTTTCCATTATATAAATAAGAAAATAAAAACACAACATTCAACACACAGTAGGCACATAATAAGTAAATGCTTGAATGTTTTCATAAAAACAATTATAGAATTATGCTTAATTATTATCCTAAGATGAGGTCAGTGAATGGCCGTGCATTCCAGAAACAACAGGCATCCCTGGAAGGTTGCTCAATCTTTTATTCTCTCAGCAGTTGCTGGCATTGCTGGGGGTATATATGAACATTGGTTTGGGTAATTTGGTCAAAGTCAGGATCAGTTCAGTTCAGTCACTCAGTCGGGCTCAACCTTTTGCGACCCCATGGACCACGGCACGCCAGGCCTCCCTGTCTATCACCAACTCCTGGAGTTTACTCAAACTCAAATCCATTGAGTCAGTGATGCTATCCAACCATCTCATCCTCTGTCGTCCCCTTCTCCTCCTGCCCCCAATCCCTCCCAGCATCAGGGTCTTTTCAAATGAGTCAGCTCTTCACATCAGGTGGCCAAAGGATTGGAGTTTCAGCTTCAGTATCAGTCCTTCCAGTGAACACTCAGGACTGATCTCCTTTAGTAAGGACTGGTTGGATCTCCTTGCAGTCCAAGGGACTTTCAAGAGTCTTCTCCAACACCACAGTTCAAAAGCATCAATTTGTTGGCATTCAGCTTTCTTTATAGTCCAACTCTCACATCCATACATGACTACTGGAAAAACCATAGCTTTGACTAGACGAACCTTTGTAGACAAAGTAATGTCTCTGCTTTTTAATATGCTGTCTAGGTTGGTCATAACTTTCCTTCCAAGGAGTAAGCATCTTTTAATTTCATGGCTTCAGTCACCATCTGCAGTGATTTTGGAGCCCCCCAAAATAAAGTCAGCCACTGTTTCCCCATGTATTTCCCATGAAGTGATGGGACCCAATGCCATGATCTTCATTTTCTGAATGTTGAGTTTTAAGCCAACTTTTTCAGTCTCCTCTTTCACCTTCATCAAGAGGCTCTTTAGTTCTTTTTTTTTTTTTTTGAGGCTCTTTAGTTCTTCTTCACTTTCTGCCATAAGCGTGGTGTCATCTGCATATCTGAGGTTATTGATATGTCTCCTGGCAATCTTGATTCCAGCTTGTGCTTCATCCAGCCCAGCATTTCTCATGATGTACTCTGCATATAAGTTAAATAAGCACGGTGACGGTATGCAACCTTGATGTACTCTTCTCCCTATTTGGAACCAGTTTGCTGTTCCATGTCCAGTTTTAACTGCTGCTTCTTGACCTGCATACAGATTTTTCAAGAGGCAGGTCAGTGGTCTGGTATTCCATCTCTTTCAGAATTTTCCACAGTTTATTGTGATCCACACAGTCAAAGGCTTTGGCACAGTCAATAAAGCAGAAATACATGTTTTTCTGGAACTCTCTTGCTTTTTTGGTGATCCAGCAGGTGTTGGCAATTTGATCTCTGGTTCCTCTGCCTTTTCTAAAAACCAGCCTGAACATCTGGAAGTTCACAGTTCACCTATTGCTAAAGCCTGGCTTGCAGAATTTTGAGCATTACTTTACTAGCATGTGAGATGAGTGCAATTGTGCGGTAGTTTGAACATTCTTTGGCATTGCCTTTCTTTGGGATTGGAGTGAAAACTGACCTTTTCCAGTCCTGCGCCCACTGCTGAGTTTTCCAAATTTGCTGGCATATTGAGTGCAGCACTTTCACAGCATCATCTTTTAGGATTTGAAATAGCTCAACTGGAATTCCATCACCTCCACTAGCTTTGTTCTTAGTGATGCTTCCTAAGGCCCACTTAATTTCACATTCCAGGATGTCTGGCTCTACGTGAGTGATCACACCATCATGATTATCTGGGTCGTGAAGATCTTTTTTGTACAGTTCTTCTGTGTATTCTTGCCACCTCTTCTTAATATCTTCTGCTTCTGTTAGGTCCATACCATTCTGTCCTTTATTGAGCCCATCTTTGCAGGAAATGTTCCCTTGGTATCTCTAATTTTCTTGAAGAGATCTCTAGTCTTTCCCATTCTATTGCTTTCCTTTATTTGTTTGCACTGATCACTGAGGAAGGCTTTCTTATCCCTCCTTGCTATTCTTTGGAACTCTGCATAAAGTCAGGATAGAAGTAGATTAGTCAGTTTTTCTAAAGGTTCTCTACACTCACACTGTTGCTTTTATTTACTAAACACATTTTGGATAAATATAACTAATTTTAGACCCGGGGTTCTTAGTAACTTATGACAGCTGCTTGGCTCTGTTTCTCTCATCTTTACTTCCAGACACATCAAGGAACTGATTGGAGACTTGGAAATGTGGTTACAAGATTCTCATTTTGGGGGAATCATGTAAGATACTCAAAATAGACATCTGCTTTAAACAAGGAACTAATAGGAGGAGCAGAGGAGAGTCTATATAAAGGACACAATGAAGAACCATTGAACCCCTTAATATACCATCAACCACAGTTTTCCTTCCAATTAGATACTTGATCAAAAGATCAGAAACATCTACGGAAGAAAGACAAAATTATTTTTAGGTGCCATGTTGCCTTTTACATATTGGACTTAAACATTTTGGGTTCCTAGGGTGATACATGAAACTGATGGAGAGCAGATGCCTGGGGTTTGTTAAAATGGAAAGGTTAAGGTGCTTATTTAAGAGTCACTTGCCTGGAAAATCCCACGGACGGAGGAGCCTGGGAGGCTGCAGTCCATGGGGTCGCTAAGAGTCGGACACGACTGAGCGACTTCACTTTCACTTTTCACTTTCATGCATTGGAGAAGGAAATGGCAACCCACTCCAGTGTTCTTGCCTGGAGAATCCCAGGGACAGGGGAGCCTGGTGGGCTGCCGTCTCTGGGGTCGCACAGGGTCAGACACGACTGAAGCGACTTAGCAGCTTAGTAGTGGACTACAGGGAGATCAGTCTAGTCATTCCTAAAGGAAATCAACCCTGAATATTCACTGGAAGGACTGATGCTGAAACAGAAGCTCCAGTACTTTGGCCACCTGGTGGGATGAGCCACTGGAAAAGACCCTGTAGCTGGGAAACTGCTGCTGCTGCTGCTGCTAAGTCGCTTCAGTCGTGTCTGACTCTGTGTGACCCCACCAGGCTCCGCCGTCCCTGGGATTCTCCAGGCAAGAACACTGGAGTGGGTTGCCATTTCCTTCTCCAATGCGTGAAAGTGAAGTGGCTCAGTCGTGTCCGACTCGTAATGACTCCATGGATTGCAGCCCACCAGGCTCCTCTGTCCATGGGATTTTCCAGGCAAGAGTACTGGAGTGGGGTGCCATTGCCTTCTCCATAGCTGGGAAAGATTAAAGGTAAAAGGAGAAGAGGGTGGCAGAGGAGGAGATGATTAGATAGCATCACCAACTCATTAGACATGAATTTGAGCAAATTCTGGGAGACAGTGAAGGACAGGGAAGCCTGGCATGCTGCAGTCCATGGGGCACAAAGAGTCGGACACTTCTTAGCAACTGAACAACAACAGCAACCTATATTTCACATAACCTGAAAGGTAAAATAAAAATGTCAGAACCTGCTGGTACTAGGTGGTTTAGAGCTGATACTAGGTACTGAGTGCCTGGGGTTAGAATGCTTTTGCCTGGGGCCTGATAGAAACAGCTTCCTTCTCCTGCCTGCTGCTAGAAATATTGCCTTATGGCTCTGGACTGTGCTGTGGTATTAGTCGCTCAGTCACGTCTGACTCTTTGCAACCCCATGGACTGCAGTCCGCCAGGCTCCTCTGTCCTTGGGGATTCTCTAGGCAAGAATAGTGGTGTGGGTTGCCATGCCCTCCTCCAGGGGATGTTCCCAATCCAAGGATCAAACCCAAGTCTACTGCATTGCAGGCATACCTTTACCAGCTGAGCTACCAGGGAAGCCACATGGCTCTGGACTAGTGGCCCAATAATTAGGATCACAATTCTGTTCCTTTCCTTTTAGTATACAGGTGAAACTTTTTTTTGCTTATAAATTGAGAGAAATCTTTGAGAAGACTTTTTTTTTTTTGTTAGTGAAGGTGAATAGTACTTGATAAGGTGATTTAGAGTGCTTATCAAAATTGTTACCTGTTGCATAGCCAATTATTCTCAGTTTATGTAAACAAGTAGCTTGAGAGTAGTACAAAAGGAGGCCTGAAGTTTGATTTGAGAGGAAAGATGCTAACCTGATTGAGAGTAATGATTGGAAAATGTTCCTTTTTTATTGGCGAGAGAAAAAAAATTGGATTCTAGCCGATTAGAGTAGATTCATATTCTACAGGGATCAGAGTGTTCAACATCCAGTCTTTCTACTTCTGATCCCTTAGTGAAATCTGACTTAAGAAATAGAAAGTTGCTTGATTTTCCTGCTGAACTAGGAAAAAAAATCACTTTGTCCTATCTAATTAACTAAATATTTCAAGGTAACAATCTACAGATAGTATTTTAAATTTCCACTACAACTTGATATCAAATTTTGCTACTCTAGTTTGGTTAAAAACTGTCTCCATCTACTGGCCATAATTCACTTGACATTTAATGATGACACAGTTTTGTCTTGTTTTCCTGAAACACATGGAAGTACGACAGCTACACAAGTTACCTAGGTAGGGTTGCAGTGACAAAATACTATATGTGGCTTTCCCTCAGACTCCTAGAGGAGATTTGGAGAGTTCCTATAAAAGGGCAATAATTGAAGAGAAACAGGATAACAGCTTATGAGAACTAAACTGAAGAGATTAATTCTTGTAAGTGGCACATTTGCAATAGTATGTTAGGTACCTGTCATTCTACCAACTTAATTAGGACTAATTAACTTATTAAACTATTTAATTTTTGTTAATTCTAATTGACTAAGATTATCATTTTCCAGATTGCTGTTGGTTTAAGCTCTTGTGCCCGTCTGGAAATAATTGTCATTGTCACCACCAAATTATATAATAAAATAAGACTTTTTTGGGGGGAGGCAGGTTATATGTCAGCAAACTTTTCTTGTAAGGTGTCAGATAGTAGGGATTTTAGGCTTCTCAGGCCACACATTGTTGCTGCAACTACTTAGCTCTTCTGTTGTAGCACAAAAGCAGCCGTGGACAACATGTAAACACATGAGCGTGACTATGTTCCAATAAAACTGTCTTTCTGAAAACTGAAGTTTGAATTTCATGTAATTTCCATGTGCCATGGTATATGATTTGTCTTAAGGTTTTAAAAGATTATTTCAGAATGTAGAAACCATTCTTAGTGAGCTATATAGGCAGTGTGCGAAATCTGTTCTGTGGGCCATAGTTTGCTGACCCCTGCTTTATATTCAAACGCATTTTTTAAAAATCCACTAGTAAGTTCTCATATCCCATGGAGGTTATCGTCTAGATGAGAATTTCCCAACTTTTAGGAGTATTTTCATGCTCTCACCAGGTGAATGTTTTACCTGTTCACCATACAGCATAGAGGTTCACAATTTTGTATACATAGAAGATGATTGTTTATCCACAAGAATGGGATCTGATCTGTTCTGGTTTTATTGTATTTCTACAGTTAAGATAATTTAAATCCAAAACACCAGAAAGGTTTTCCTGAAGGATGTTTTAGCATGTAATTGTATATACAGAAGATTCTTTATGTGAGTTTAAAAGTTGGAAACATTCACATAATGAAATTATTCTAAAGTGATTTTAAAAAAATCATTATTATAATGAGGAATAATTTGCTGTGGTAAGGGGCATGAGGTATTGGTGCCAGAGCACATGGACCACATAATGTGGGCAGGCTAATAGTGTGGAACACCACTGACATTACATTTTGGGACATAAGTATTTTAGAGCATTGAATTATACATTTCAATTAGTCACCTGTAAATACCTTCAACTCGCTTGACTTTTATCCTCTACTAGTCCACAAATTCCTATATGTAGTTTGCTTTCTCTGTTCCTTTCTGTGGTTATGCAACTGGTGCTATGAAGTTATAGATGGAATTGTTGCCTCTCTAAATTCATGTCTCTAAATTCCAGTCTCAGTCTTTGCTAACAGGCAAAAGCTAACAGATTGTGACAGTAAGAAAAGGTCAAGTTTCCAGAAGTGTAGTTGAGGTCAAAGAGATATAATGGAAAACATAAGAGTGAGAGACTGATGAAAGATTAGCAGGTGCCATCAGAGTTAAGATACCATAATTAATTGATTTTAGGATTTTTTTTTTTCATCTTATTATCTCTGAAGTTGAGATGTTAGTTTAATTGGCAGTGCTTTTTCTTACTGGTATGTAAAATAATGAGTCTTCCAATTTATAGCATCTTAGATATGATGAGGAGAAGGAAATGGCACCCCACTCCAGTACTGTTGCCCGGAAAATCCCATGGATGGAGGAGCCTGGTAGGCTGCAGTCCATGGGGTCGCTAAGAGTCAGACATGACTGAGTGACTTTACTTTCCACTTTCATGCATTGGAGAAGGAAAAGGCAACCCACTCCACTGTTCTTGCCTGGAGAATCCCATGGACGGAGAAGCCTGGTGGGCTGCAGTCCATGGGGTCACACACAGTCGGACACGACTGAAGCAACTTAGCAGCAGCAGCAGCAGATATGATAAAATGTGGTATTTAAATTTTAGATTCCAAACATGTAGAAGTTACAGGTACTGACAGGTTTATCAGAGTCTGGCTGTTGGAGAAGATAAAAAGGAATCAGAGGTCAAGCCTCTGATAAGATACATTGTGCCATGAATTTTGAAGACCTAGAGTCATGAGTTAGTTGTAAGAATTTCCAGCATTGAGATGCCGTGACTAGAAGTAACAGCACAGAGAGGTAGAGGATAACAACTTCACCTTCAGGTCATCCTTTTTAGTCAGTCTTCCTTTAGGTCTTAAATGTCACTTGCTCAAGAGTTGTTGTCGACCTTCCTTTATATCTCCTTCTCTCAAGTCTAAATTAAGTTCCCCTCTTAGACTGTCTCATGGGCTTCCATGCTGACTCAGCAGTAAAGAATCTGCCTGCCAATGCAGGAGGCGCAGATTTGATCCCTCAGTGGAGAAGATGCCCTGGAGAAGGAAAATGGCAACCTACTGCAGTAGTCTTGCCTGGGAAATCCCATGGACAGAGGAGCCTGGTGGGCTACAGTCCATGGGGTCGAAAAAGAGTCAGACATGACTTAGTGTCTAAACAACAGCAACTTACACTGTCTCAAAATATCCTATACCTTTTTATGATTCTTTAGTAGTTTCTCGATGTTATTATGTGATTATATGTCTCTCTCCTGTCTGGTTGTAAACTCATTGTAGTATGATGTTGTGCTAACACATTCTAAGTACTAGTTTTTATCTACTTAGTAAATGAATTAAAATTGAGAAAATAAGGCTGTCTGTGACTAGATTAAAGTTATGCTCTGAAATAGTGTTCTAGAAGCCATGTTGATCATACAGAGGACATTTTATTAAATTTGACTCTCTTTGATGGTTGGTTTATTTGTTGCATTTTTGAACTTTGTTTTCTCTGAGTCAGGTCCCTTATATGTTGGATAAAGATGCTAGTATCTACCTGACAGAGTTATGGTAACCATTAAATGGGATAAAATACCGGAATCTTATAATACAGCACTTTCCACATAATTGATGCTCAGTAAGTGACAAGAAGATCCAACCAGTCCATCCTAAAGGAGATCAGTCCTGAATATTCACTGGAAGGACTGGTGTTGAAGCTGAAACTCCAATCCTTTGGCCACCTGATGCGAAGAGCTGACTCATTTGAAAAGACCCTGATGCTGGGAGGGATTGGGGGCAGGAGGAGAAGGGGACGACAGAGGATGAGATGGCTGGATGGCATCACCGACTCAATGGACATGGGTTTGGGTAAACTCCGGGAGTTGGTGATGGACAGGGAGGCCTGGCATGCTGCGTTTCATGGGGTTGCAAAGAGTTGGACACAACTGAGCAACTAAACTGAACTGAAGTGTTAAGCTGATAATAACCATCTTGATTTTTTTCTTTCTGAAAATTTTCAGATTTAAAGCCCTTTCATCTCACCTGGACTATTGCAGTTAACAGTTGACAGATTTTCTTGCCTCTGTACCCACTCCTTCCATTCTCTTCTCTGCACTTGAGATTCTTCTAAAATATTGGTCATGTATCCTCCTTTTTTTTATATTTCTTTAACCTCTGCTCATTGCTTGCATTGTTAAGTCCAAACTCCTTAGCTTGAGCTTCAAGGTGCTTCAGGGCACCTCTTCTAATTCCCCTCTTATGTCTCCTGTCATTTTCCCCTTGCCCACCCTTCATGCTCCAGTGTAACACCATTATTACTTGTTTCCCAAGCATTCCACACTATTCAACATTCTTTGCCTTTGTTTTGGAATTTCTAACTGGAGTGTCCTCTCCTTTCGGGTCTGATGGATTCCTGTTCGTTTTAAAGTTAGCACTTTTCCTGACCTTTGTACTTTGTATCAGTCAGTTCAATTCAGTCACTCAGTCATGTCTGATTCTTTGTGACCCCATGGACTGCAGCGCACCAGGCCTTCCTGTCCAGAAGGCCATCGCCAACTCCCGGAGTTTATTCAAACTCATGTCCATTGAGTCGATGATGCCATCCAACCATCCCATCCTCTGTCATCCCCCTTCTCCTCCTGCTTTCAGTCTTTCCCAGCATCAAGGTCTTTTCCAGTGAGTCAGTTCTTTGCATCAGGTGGCCAAAGGATTGGAGTTTCAGCTTCAGCATCAGTCCTTCCAATGAATATTCAGGACTGATTTCCTTTAAGATGGACTGGTTAGATCTCCTTGCAGTCCAAGGGACTCTCAAGAGTCTTCTCCAACACCACAGTTCAAAAGCATCAATTTGTTGGCACTCAGCTTTCTTTATAGTCCAACTCTCACATCCATACATGACTACTGGAAAAACCATAGCTTTGACTAGACGGTCCTTTGTTGGCAAAGTAATTATCTGCTTTTTAATATGCTGTCTAGGTTGATCATAACTTTTCTTCCAAGGAGCAAGTGGCTGCAGTCACCATCTGCAGTGATTTTGGAGCGCCCAAAAATAAAGTCTGCCACTGTTTCCCCGTCTGTTTGCCATGAAGTGATGGGACCGGATGCCGTGATCTTAGTTTTCTGAATGTTGAGCTTTAAGCCAACTTTTTCACTCTCTTATTTCACTTTCAAGAGGCTCTTTAGTTTGTATAATCTTCCATTATTGTGTTATGCTGTTTTATAAATATAGATACATGTGTCTTTCAAATAAGACTGTGAACTGTTTGAGGGCAAAAGTGATATATTCATCCTTATTCACAACTCCTGCATCTACTAGATGCTTAGTTAAAGTGTATTGAATTAAATGAACTGTGGAGAATATACAGTCTTTTGTTTTACCTAAAATAGTTACTAGAAGGAGGGTGTAGATTTAAGTGAAGATTTAACAAAGGAAGATCTTTAGTGGGAATCCAATAGGGAGGAAAACTAAGTTATGAACATTATCAGTAAGCAGTTTCTAGTACCAGTAGGCCAAAATATGGATAATAGTCATTTGGGAAATTAGCATTAGGGCACAATTCTACTCTTGTTACAGAGGCTGAAGAGGAGATACAAGTAATCTGACAGGGGAAAAAAAAGAAAGAAACCCCAGAGAGCAAGAGAGTCTTGACAGTAATGGCAGATAACAAACTTGGTTTCTGCTTGAAATGTGATCTGGCAGTCAAAGGAAAACTCATGCTATTCTAGGCAGTGGACAAAGAAGAATTGTGCCACAGCACAGGGAGTTGGCAAGAGCCCACTGGGAGTATTACATTTAGCACAATGTCAGCATGATAGAAGCAGAAAGTGGTGAATTCTGAGAGCAACTGTAGTGCATAGATGAATTTACAAAGATCATTTAAAAATTTAAGCATGCAGAGTTGACTAAAATCTGGCAACTGTTAGATCCAGGAGAGATACACTCCCAAATATCTGAAGGTTATTAACATTAGAGCAAGAGAGGAATTATTTAGCCTGGACTAGGAAACTTTGTAAGAAGGTGATACTAAGGGCAGGAGAATTTATATGTTTCTAAAAGTAATGTCCTGGTATAGTTTTGGGGTAATGGTGTCACCTTCATCCCTCAGAACTTTTTATAGTATGAAGCTATAAGGCCAAAATGTAAGATTTAAGAAGCTTTTTCCCTTGAGAAATTGCTATATTTTGATCTTATGGTTAAAGAGAGTTTTGTCCTATGAGGCAGATTACAGAGGGCTGGTTTAGCGTTTATTAGTCATGCCTCGTATATCAAGCACTATACACAATAAGGCAACATGATTCTTGAGGTTCTAAAGTAAAACCACTGGTCATTATAGCCTTTATGCATTCTCAATTTGTTTCGACAATTTAGAAACTTTGGCAGATTTCGTTAAGAAATAGAACTGAATGATGGTAGAAGTAAGCCAAATGTAAATGTCAAAAAAAAAAGAAAAAGAAACATGAAATCCTATTTGAATGAGTGCTCTGTCACAATATGGCACAATATGTGTCCTTGGGGTGAGATTTTAGAGTTTCCTTAGGGATGGGGATGATAACATATTTGTTGTTCATAACTTCTTAAATGCCGGAGAGTGGTGTAGTTCGGTTTTGTGCTGGCCAGATCTCTGAGTTATTTCTAAGTTCAAGACAGGACAAGGAAAAATGTGGTGATTCACTTAGAGATACCTTGTTTCCAGAGGCAGATATATTTGAGTGTCCAGTTGAAATAGTTAAAAGAACCCACAGTATACTGAGATTCAAAAGAACTTGTTTCTCTTTCCTCATATTTGGGCTCCATGGCTTTTAACTGCTTATCTAGAGAAGCCATCCATGTTGCAATTTTAAACATAACATTGGGTGTGAAGAATGTGGAGTTAGGACCCATTAAATTATCTTATATTGCCTATATCATCAGTCTGACTCTTCCACGAGGCAGATGTCAGGATAGTTTAGAGGTACAGGATTTCTTGGAGGAAATACCTGTGAACTAGAGAGGGAAGGGAGCCAGGAGAGTCCGGGAGAGCTTTCAGAATGTGATCCAAGTCTAACAGCTTGTGAAGGAAGACAGGGAAGGAAGGATTGGGTGGGAAGAACTTCAGACCATAGCACAATTGAGAAAAATCTCAGGCAGGCAGATGTGGAATCCCCCATAAAAAGTTGCCTATTAGGGCAGTTCTATATGAGGAGGAATTATACTCCAGATTATTCTACTTTGAGAAACTCACCCAAGAAAAATGAAAGCATATGTACATATAAAGACTTGTATGTAATGCTTTCCTGTACCTATTGATTTATGAAGGTTTTTTTAGTTTATTAATATGATAAATTACATCAATTGATTTTCATATGCCAAGCCAACCTTCTATCATGGGATAAACTCCACTTGGTTATGATGTATTATTATTTTTATATATTGTTGGAATTGATTTTCTATAAATTTGTTAAGAATATTTGAATCTATGTTGATGTTTGAAAGAAAACAACATTCTGTAAAGCAATTATCTTTCGATTAAAAAATAAATTAAGTAAAAAAAAAATCTGAATCTGTTAGAAAAATTAGTTTCTAGTTGTTTTCCCTTACTATGTCTTTGTAGAGTTTGTTTAGAATTTGTATTACTTTTTCTTTAAATATTTGGTGAAATTTACCAGTTAGGCCATCTGAAGGCCATCTGAGCCTGTTTTTTTGTATGTGAGGAGGAAGGTTTTTAACCACAAATTCATTTTTTTCTAATAGATACAGGTCTGTTCAGATTTATTTGTTTCTTCTTGAGTGGGCTTAGTGTCTTTCAAGAAATTGATTGATTTTGTTAGAAAAAAAATTTACTCATATTTTCTTTTTTTTCCATAATATTTTAATATTGTCTTTGTAATGATGTCACCTGTCTCATTCCTAATATTGTTAATTTGGACCTTCTGTCTCTCTTTTTTTTTTCTCTCTCATCAAACTGATTAAAGGTTTATTTGTTTCATTCATCTCAAATACTCACTTTTGGTTTCAATGATCTTCTCTGTTTTGTATTTCTAGTTTGTATTTTATTGATTTCTATTCTGATCTTTATTATTCCTTTCTTCTGTTTATTTTGGGTTTTATTAGCTTTTTCATTTCCAGCTTTTTTAGGCAGAAACTGAGGTTTTTGACTTGAGACCTTTTCTGGTTTTTTTTGTAATAAAAGTGTTTAGTGCCATATGTTTCTAAGTGCTGTTTAGCTGTATCCTGCAAATTTTGATATGCTGTGTTTTCAGTCAGCTTAAAATATATTTTAATTTCCTTATTTTTTTCTTTTAATTTTCAAATGTTTAGAGGATTTAGCAGATATCTTTTTGTTTCTGTTTTCTAGTTTAATTTTATTGTTGTCAGCAAATGTACATTGTTGGCTTGAATTCTTTTAAATTTATTTAAACTTGTCTTAAAGTTGTCTTAAAACCCACAATGAGTTTTATCTTGTTAAATGTTCTACGTGCACTTGAAAAGAATGTATTTTCTGCTGTTCTTGTGTTGAGTGACAAATGTCAGTTAGGTTAAGTTGGTTGAGAGAGTGTTAAGTCTTTATAATCCTTCCTGGTCAGCTGTTCTATCAATTAAGGAAAGGGTATTGAAATATCTGGCTAGAATTGTGGATTTGTCTGTTTCTCTTGGCATTCTATTAGTTTTTGTTTCATGTATCTTGAAGCTTAGTTATCAGATACAGAACCACTTTGAATTATGTCCTCTTGATGCACTGACCACTTTATGATTAAGAAATGATATCCTTTGTTCCTGGGAATAGTCTTTGCTCTGAAATATACTTTGCTTGATAGGAACATAGCCTTTTCAGCTTTTTTTTTTTTAATTTTAAAATCTATATTTTAATTAAAAAAATATGCACACACTTAAAAGTCACAAGATTGTATTTTGAAATAATCATTTGGTTCAATTTACTGAGGGAGTTCTAGTTTCTATATTTCATGAAAGAAGGTTAAAATATCTAGGCTTATAAAAAGAATTTACAGCTCTGAGATATTTACCCCCAAGAATAATTGCCTGAAGAAAGTGGGGGACACAGTGCATGGATGTCTTTTTTTTGCTTAAGTTTGCTGTTTTCAGGAATTATGCAACACTAGCATGTGAGGCTGAGAGGCATCCATTTATATGGTAGGTTTAAATGCTGGTAAATCATAAACAAGATATATAATTTATATAGGGGAAAATGCATTCAGCATTTTCCCCTGAGTAAAGTGTGCAGAAAATCTGCTTAAATGGGGCATATAATTTTTAATGACTCAGACCTTTAATCCTCAGAAATGCATTAGGCATGATTAATAAAATGGAAGCTGGTGAATATTGAGTGTCTCATCATCACACAATCAGGTTTGAAATCACTGAAGAATGTGTATAAAAGGTAGTCATTTCAGCTTTCTTTTGGTTAGTATTAGCACATATATTTTTTCTACTCTTTTTCTTTTAGTGTGCTTGTATCTTTATATTTATTTGTATTTCTTGTAGGCAGCACAGATTGATCTTGTTTTTATCCAGTCTGTCCATCTCTGCCTTTCAATTAGAGGCTTAGATTATTGACCTTTGATGTGATTGTTACTATGCATGCATGCTAAGTTCTGTCCAACTCTTTGAGACCCTATGGACTGTAGCCCGCCAGGCTCCTCTGTCCATGGGATTCTCCAGCCAAAACTACTAGAGTGGGTTGCCATGCCCTCTTCTAGGGTACCTTCCCAACCCAGGGATCAAACTTGTGTCTCTTACATCTCCTGCATTGGCAGGCAGGTTCTATACCACTAGCACCACCTGGATTGTTAATATATGTGTGTGGTAGTCACTCAGTTGTGTCCAACTCTTTATGACCTCATGAATTATAACCCACCAGACTACTCTGCCCATGGGGATTCTTCAGGCAAGAATACTAGAGTGGATTTTCATACCTCCTCCAGGGGATCTTCCCTACCCAGGGACTGAACCCAGGTCTCCCACATTGCAGGCAGTTTCTTTACCATCTGAGCCATCAGGGAATTGTTAATGTGGTTGAGTGTATATCTGCCATCATGCTATATGTTTTCTGTTTTTCCCATTTACCCTTTGTTCCCCGTCTCCTATTTCTTTTGCAGTAATTAATTTAGTTTTATCGCCCAGCTGGTTTATTAGCTATAATTCTTTATATTCTCTTCTTTAGTTGTTGTTTTGGGTACATTTTTAACTTATTAGAGATTGCATTCATGTGATGTAATGAGACTTTCACATATAGCAGCGGTCTCCAACATTTTTGGCAACAGGGACCAGTTTCATGGAAGGCAGTTTTTCCACAGACCAGGGGAGGGAGAGAGGAAGGTTTCAGGATGATTCAAGTGCATTACATTTATTATGCACTTTATTTCTATTGTTACTACATCAACTTCATCTCAGATCATAAGGCATTAGATCCTGGAGGTTGGGAACCCCTGACATAGAGTTTTAATCTTATAATAGTGTAATATAGTGTAATATAATCTCCTTACCCATCCTTTGTATTTCCGCATATAACTCAACTGCTGCTGCTGCTGCTGCTAAGTTGCTTCAGTTGTGTCCGATTCTGTGCGACCCCATAGACGGCAGCCCACCAGGCTCCTCCATCCCTGGGATTCTCCAGGCAAGAACACTGGAGTGGGTTGCCATTTCCTTCTCCAATGCATGAAAGTGAAAAGTGAAAGGGAAGTCACTCATTCGTGTCTGACTCTTAGCGACCCTATGGACTGCAGCCTACCAGGCTCCTCCATCCCTGGGATTTTCCAGGCAAGAGTACTGGAGTGGGATGCCATTGCCTTCTCCGTATAGCTCAACAATACCTTTTAATTAACTATTTGTTATAAACTTTTTTCTTAGAAACATCTTTATTAAATTTTTTAAAATTGCTGTGTTTGACATATGACATTATGTAAGTTTAAAGTATGTGACATGTCAGTTTGATACATATTGCAATGTGATTGCTATTCTAATATTAGATCCTCTATCATGATCATCAAAAAAGCAAGAGAGTTCCAGAAAAACATCTATTTCTGCTTTATTGACTATGCCAAAGCCTTTGACTGTGTGGATCACAATAAACTGTGGAAAATTCTGAAACAGATGGGAATACCAGACCACCTGACCTACCTCTTGAGAAACCTATATGCAGGTGAGGAAGCAAGAGTTAGAACTGGACATGGAAAAACAGACTGGTTCCAAATAGGGAAAGGAGTACATCAAGACTGTGTATTGTCACTGTGCTCATTTAACTTATATGCAGAGTACATCATGAGGAACGCTGGGCTGGATGAAGCACAAGCTGAAATCAAGAATGCCAGGAGAAATATCAATAACCTCAGATATGCAGATGACACCACCCTTATGGCAGAAAGTGAAGAACTAAAGAGCCTCTTGATGAAAGTGAAAGAGGAGAGTAAAAAAGTTGGCTTAAAGCTCAACATTCAGAAAACTAAGATCATGGCATCTGGTCCCATCACTTCATGGCAAATAGATGGGGAAACAGTGGAAACAGTAGCTGACTTTATTTTTGGGGGCTCCAAAATCACTGCAGATGGTGACTGGAGCCATGAAATTAAAAGACGCTTACTCCTTGGAAGGAAAGTTATGACCAACCTAGACAGCATATTAAAAAGCAGAGACATTACTTTGCCAACAAAGGACCGTCTAGTCAAAGCTATGGCTTTTCCAGTAGTCATGTATGGATGTGAGAGTTGGACTACAAAGAAAGCTGAGTGCTGAAGAATTGATGCTTTTGAACTGTGGTTGGAGAAAACTCTTGAGAGTCCGTTGGACTGCAAGATCCAACTGGTCCATCCTAAGGAGATCAGTCCTGAGTGTTCATTGGAAGGACTGATGTTGAAGCTGAAACTGCAATCCTTTGGCCACCTGATGCAAAGAGCTGACTCATTTGAAAGGACCCTGATGCTGGGAAAGATTGAAGGCAGGAGGAGAAGGGGACGACAGAGGATGAGATGGTTGGATGGCTTCACCGACTCAATAGAGATGAGTTTGAGTAAACTCTGGGAGTTGGTGATGGACAGGAAGGCCTGGCATGCTGCCGTCCATGGGGTCGCAAAGAGTCAGACATGACAAGCAACTGAACTGAACTGAACTGAATCATGTCACGTAATTGTCATTTTTTTGTGTGGTCGAAGAAATTAAGATGTAGCCTCTTAGCAAGTGTGATGTTTATAATATAATGTTATTGCTTATAATCACTGTGTTGTATATTAGGTCTCCAGGTCTTATTTTTCTACTAGTTATAATCTTTTCTTTTTTTTTTTTTTACTAGTTATAATCTTATACCATTAAACAACCTCTCTCATATTCCCCTACCTCCCAGCCCCTAGGAGCCACCATTTACTCTCTGATTCAATGAGTTTGGCTTGTTAAGATTCCGCATATAAGTTACATCATACAATATTTGTTTTTCTTTGTCTCACTTACCTCACTTAGCATAATGTCCTCAAGTTCCATTCATGTTGTCACAAATGGTAGGATTTCCTTCTTTCTCGTGGCTAGATAATATTCTATTGTATATACATATATATCACATCTTTATTATCCATTCATTTGTTGATGGGCACTTAAGTTTTTTCAATTATCTTGGCTATTGTGAATAATGCTGGATTATTTATGTGGGATTGCATATTGCATACTGATACCTTTTTTCAGTTCCTTTGGTATATACTCAAAAGTGGAATTACTGGATCATATATAGCTCTATTTTTCATTTTTTGAGGAACCTCCATCTTGTTTTCCATATTGGCTGAACCAATTTATATTCCCATCAATAGTGTACAAGAGTTCATTGAAACAAGACACAAACAGATGGAAAGATATCCCATATTCATGGGTCAGAAAGAATGAATGCTGTTGAAATGTCCATACTACTCTAAGTCATCTATAGATTCAACACAATCTCTATCAAAATTTCAATGGTATTTTCCACAGAATTAAAAAATTCTTGGGCTTCCCTGGTGGCTCAGTGGTAAAGAATCCACTTGCCAATTCAGAGGAGACAAGTTTGATCCCTGGCACAGGAAGATCCCACATGCCATGGGGCAACTAAGTGTGGGCCACAACTACTGAGTGTGTGTTCTAGAGCTTGGTAGCCGCAACCGTAGAGCCCACGTGCTGCAACTACTGAAGCCCACCACCCTAGAGCCTGTGCTCCACAAAAGAAGCCACCACAATGAGAAGCCCATGCACCGCAACTAGAGACTGGCTCCTGCTCACTGCAACTAGAGAAAGCCCGTGCACAACAATGAAGACCTAGCACAGCCAAGATAAAAAATTCTAAAATCTGTATAGAACTACAAAAGACCCTAAATAGTCAAAGCAGTCATGAGAAAGAAGAACAGAGCCAGAGGCATCACACTTCCTGATTTCAAACCATAGAGCAAAGGTATAGTAATTAAAAACTGAATGATACTTCCATAAAAATAGATGTATAGGCCAGTGAGACAGAATAGAGAGCCCAGAATAAGCCCTTTCATATACCATCAACGAATACTCAACAAGGAAGCCGAGAACACCAGTGGAGAAAAGATTGTACTTTTCAGTAGTACTCTTCAGCAAATGGTACTGAGAAAACTGCATAAAGACATGGAGAGAAAAGAAATTATGTTCTTATAGCATTCACAGAAGTTAACTCAAAATGGACTGAAGACTTAAACATAGACCTAATACCATAAAAATCCAAGAAGAAAATACAGGGATGGATCTCCTCAGCATAGATCTTGGTGATGATTTTTTAGCTATGACACCAAAAGCACAGACAGTGAAAGCAAAGCTCGACAAGTGGGACTATATAAAACTTAAAAGCTGTTGACAGCAAAAGAAACAAGCAGGGACTTCCCTGGTGGTCTAGTGGTTAAGACTCTGTGTTCCCAGTGCAGGGGACCTGGGTTTGATCCCTGGTCAGGCAACTAGATCCCACATGCCCGAGTGAAAATCCCACGGGCCACAACTAAGACCCGGTGCAGCCAAATAAATAAATAGATAAATATTTTTTAAAAAGAAACAGTCAACAAAATAAAAAGGCATCTTACAGAATGGGAGAAAATATTTGCAAATTGTATATTGGATAAGTGGTTAATAGCCAGTATAAAGTCATACACTCAATAACAAAAAGGAAAACCAAATAATTTGATTTAAAAATGAGCAGAGGAACTAAATGAGCGTCCTGGTGGCTCAGCCATAAAGAACCCACTGCCAATGCAGGAAACTCGACTTCAGTCTGTGGGTCAGGAATATCGCCTGGCAAAGGAAATGGCAACCCACTACAGTATTCTTACCTGGGAAATCCCATGGACACAGGAGCCAGGCAGACTATAGTCCATGGGGTCAGAAAGAATTAGACACGACTTAGTGACTGAGCACACAGCACAGAGGAACTCAAGCAACATTTTTCCAAAGAAGACATCCAAATGGCCAACATGTATGAAAAGATGCTCAACAACACTAATCATCAGGAAAATGGAAATCAAGAGCACAATGAAATATCACCTTACATCTGTTAGAATGGCTGTCATCAAGAAGACAAGAAAGGGACTTCCCTGGTGGTCCAGTGAAGACTCCACACTCCCTGTGCAGGGGTGCCAGAAGAATTTCTACACCCTCTTTGGAAGGTACTTTGGTAGTAGCTATTAGAAATGCTCATTCTCTGATTCAAGAGATTGGAATCAAGATTACCAGGAGAAATATCAATAAGCTCATATACTCAGATGACACCACTCTTATGGCAGAAGGCAAAGAGGAACTAAAGAGCCTCTTGATGAAAGTGAAAGAGGAGAGTGAAAAAGCTGGCTTAAAACTCAACATTAAAAAACTAAGATCATGGCATCTGGTCCCATCACTTCATGACAAATAGGTGGGGAAATGATGGAAACAATAATAGGCTTTATTTTCTTGGGCTCCAAAATCACTGCAGATGGTGACTGCAGCCATGAAATTAAAAGACACTTGCTACTTGAAAGAAAAGCTATGACAAACCTAGACAGCATATTAAAAAGCAGAGACATTACTTTACTGACAAGGTCCATCTAGTCCAAGCTATGGTTTTTCCAGTAGTCATGTATGAGTGTGAGAGTTGGACCATAAAGAAAGGTGAGTGCTGAAGAATTGATGCTTTTGAACTGTGGTGTTGGAGAAGACTCTTGAGAATCCCTTGGACTGCAAGGAGATCAAACCTTATCGTCAATCGTAAAGGAAATCAGTCCTGAATATTCTTTGGAAGGACTGATGCTGAAGCTTCAATACTTTGGCCCCCTGATGCGAAGAGCTGACTCATTTGAAAAGACCCTGATGTCGGGTAACTTTGAAGGGAGGAGGAGAAGGGGATGACAGAGGATGAGATGGTTGGATGGCATCACTGACTCAATGGACATGAGTTTGAGCAAGCTCTGGGAGTTGGTGAAGGACAGAGAAGCCTGGTATGCTGCAGTCCATGGGGTCACAAAGAGTCAGATACAACTGACTGAACTGAGCTGAACTGAACTGATTCTGTGACTCACCAATTGTGTTCTTTAGTATTTTTCCTAGAGAAATATTCACATAATCCACAAGGGCACTGGTATAAGAATTTTTTTATTGCAGCATTGTTTACAATAGGGAAAAACTGGAAACAGAGTAATAGAGGAATGATTAAGTGAGAATAGTACCCTGATTCAAGGGAATATTATCCAGTGTTTAAAAAGAATGATGTTGATCTATATATTCAGTCATAGAAAGCCCTCCAGGGTACTCGGGTAACTTAAAAAAAAAAGTCAGCAAACCAGTTTTTGGGGTATGATGATATATGACCATATTTATATTAAACAAAAATAAACTGAATTATCTGCCTGTAAATTCACAGGTAAAGATCTGTGATTGTTAAAGGATGAACTTTAATCATCACAGTCACTGCTGGGAAAGAGTGAGGGTGAATTTCATTTTTCATTCTTCATATTTATGTATTATTTGAATTTTTAATGAACATATTCATGAGTTACTTCTATATTTTAAGCACACATAAATAAAAATGAGATTATAAAGATACTGAAAGAAGCTATCAGTGGTTATTTTCTAAATATGACATAAAATCTAGAATTTGTAAGTGAAAGTCGCTTAGTCATGTCCAACTCTTTGCTACCCTATGGACTTTACATTCCAAGGAATTCTCTAGGCCAGAATACTGGAGCGGGTAGCCTTTTCTTTCTCTAGGGGATCTTCTCAACCCAGGGATCAAACCCAGGTCTCCCACATTGCAGGCAGATTCTTTACCAGCTGAGCCACAAGGGAAGCCCAAGAATACTGGCATGAGTAGCCTATCCCTTCTCTAGCAGATCTTCCTGACCCAGGAATCGAACAGGGCTCTTCTGCACTGCAAGTGGATTCTTTACCAACTGAGCTATCAGGGAAGCCCTAGAATTCATAAGAGCAGATTATAAAAAGATATGTGTGGTATTTTTAAAATATTTTAAAATCTCTGTGGATGGAGGAGTGAAAACTTTTATATATGCAGATGGAATTATAAAGTAGTACAACTTCTCTGGAGGCACTTTGGTAATAAAGAACATGTTATTCCCTTTGATTTGTAATTTTACTTCTAGGAATTTAAAGAAAAAAATCATAGACATGTAAAGATTTAGATTTAGTGTTTGTTGCATTGTTATTTATAATATTATATATTTAGAAACAACTTTATTTGGACAATGCTTCCTTGATAGCTCAGTTGGTAAAGAATCCACTTGCAGTGCAGGAGACCCCTGTTTGATTCCTAGGTCAGGAAGATCTGCTGGAGAAGGGATAGGCTACCCACTCCAGTATTCTTGGGCTTCCCTTGTGGCTCAGCTGGTAAAGAATCTGCCTGTGATGCGGGAAACCTGGATTCAGTCCCTGGGTTGGGAGGATCCCCTGGAGAAGGAAAAGGCTACTCATGCCAGTATTCTGGCCTGGAGAATTCCATGGACTGTTTAGTCCCTGGGGTCACAAAGAGTCAGAGACGACTGAGTGACTTTCACTTATTTTGACAATAGGGGGTTTTTAATAAGCTAGGATACATTTAATAGAATGTTGTAAAAGTACAAAATGTATGCAGCATATGTTATGTTGCTGAGTGCTTACTATGTACTGGATTTATTCTTTCTCTTATTATTTAATAATAGATAAAAAATTTTACACAGGATAAACCTGTGAGGTATAAACAGTTTCTAATAACTTACATGAAATCACTCAGTAAGTAAGAGAGGTGGGACCCAGTTATTTGTCTGACTTCAAAATCCACACTCTCAGTTACAGTATTTAATGATTTTATAGACATAAATACATAATAATATATTACATGAAAAGAGGTTATAACATCTCATTTTTTGCTTACAAAAATTTACCAGAAGGATGCATTTTAACATGTCAGCAATGATAATAGTTGAGTGTTAGAACTATGATTTTGTCTCTTGTTATTGTTTTCCACTATGAACGTAAATAACTTTTATAATTGAAGCTTTTAAAGGGATATTCATTTCATGGCTTAGCGGTGGGGTGGGTTAAAAAAATAATCGTCCCTTCTTCCCTTCTGTTTCTGAAGAGTTATATTTCTGAGTTTGGGTGTATCCACATTTGATGTTGCCTGTAATTTTCTCTTGGCTCTAGTTTATAAAAACTGGAAGGTTGCAAGGGCAATGTTATTCTGAGATCCACAAGATGTGAACAGATGAAAGGTCTTTAAATAATAACATTGTAACCATTGCTCAGTTTGATCCCTAGATCTGGGACCATGGCCATTAGAAACAGGATTCAGAAACCATAAGTACAGTGCCTAGAAGTTTACAATTAGTAATTCTCCAGACCCCTGTCTTTAGCTTTTTACCAGAAAAATTCTTCATTTCTCCTTTCTCACAATTTTTGTTGTTGTTAGTTTATGGGTCTTTTTGCCTGGTTGAAAAGGATTTGAACCAATCAAAAATGAATAGCTCTCTTTTGGGCCTGATTTATTGTGTGTTTCTGTTGCCATGTATCAATAAATCAAATAAAGTTGTGCTCAGTCGCTCAACTGACTTAGTTGCTCAGTTGTGTACAACTCTTTGCTCCTTTGTCCATGGGGATTCTCCAGGCAACAATACTGGAACGGGTTGCCATGCCCTCCTTCAAGGAATTTTCACAACCCAGGGATCGAACCCAGGTCTCCCCTATTGCAGGCAGATTTTTTACTGTCTGAGCCACCAGGGAGCTGCTGCTGCTGCTGCTGCTGCTGCTGCTGCTGCTAAGTCGCTTCAGTCGTGTCCGACTCTGTGCGACCCCATAGCCCACCAGGCTCCCCCTTTCCTGGGATTCTCCAGGCAAGAACACTGGAGTGGGTCACCATTTCCTTCTCCAGTGCATGAAAGTGAAAAGGGAAAGTGAAGTTGCTCAGTTGTGTCCAACTCTTCACGACCCCATGGACTGCAGCCCACCAGGCTCCTCCGTCCATGGGGTTTTCCAGGCAAGAGTACTAGAGTGGGTTGCCGTAGAGCTAGCTGTGAATAAACCAGCTGCTGCCTGAGCCTCCCTCCCTAGAGGAACGGAAAGCATGGGGAAGGTAATTGGGAAGGATTTGAAGGAAGGGTAGAAATTGAGGAAAGAGAGTTATTGTGTTTACATTCTTGTTCTTGATTCTCTCTTTGTCTCTAAGATTAGAATGTGCTCCCTATAGCTGTTTGTATGGCCTTTAATCACGTTTTCCAGAGGCTGAGAGATGTAGCTAGTAACTTTTTCTTCGTTTGTACCTTGGAAACTGTCATTATTGCTGTCTTTCAGGAATGCAAAACCTAGGAAAAAGTTTTTGGCGTGACATAATGTTTAGTATTTTGGGCTATATAAGAGTTATATTTGGGGAACTGGCATAAAAACATGGTTCCAGGGTGTCTAATAAAACATGCACTGGAGGCACTATGCAAAGATACATGAAGCTAGCTGGTCAGTAACTGATAAGCATTTACAGTTACAATTGGAAGGATAGTAACAGCAGAAGCGTAAGACACTTGGCCAGAAATTAGGTAAGAACTTAGATAGTAAGATATTATTAATAAACTGAATATTGATTAGGGGTTAGTGGAGGTAAACATGGGGTGATACATTATTGTGGAAAGGGAAAGAATGAATGTGGCAGTTATCCATTTAATCCAGACATGGGGGAAAAGTCGTATTTTATGTACTCTGAGGAGACTGGAAATCGATCTGCATCAGGCCCTATTGTGCCTAAAGTTAAACATTCTCATCCAGTTCATCCTTAAGTTAGAAAGAGCAAAAGTTAAATAAGAAGTGTCATTATTTTGATAGTAAGTCTCTATCTAGGCAGCAAGGTTGCTAATGAACTTACATGTAAATAGCCAAAACCTTTTTTTCATGGTCTAGTCATCATTTCTTATTGTTTCCTTATGCAAATATAAGTAATACATTTATTCATTCTTTTCCCCCTTTCTTACAGCAAGGGTCACATAATAAGAACCTTCCATATAAGTACAAAAAAGCTTCTTTTTAAACAGATACATAACATTCCATTGTTTGAGCGTACCTTAGTTTGTGTAATCAAAACTCGACTGATAGACATTTGAGTGGTTTCAAATAGTTTTAAGCTGAAATTTTTAGTAAATAAATTTAGTAAATTTTAATAAAAGTCCAACTTATTAGCAATCTTACTTTGAGACCAGGCTACAAAAATTAATACACAGAAACCAGTTGACTATAAATGAAAAACTGCAAATCTAGCTCTAGTTCTAATCTGGGCTAGGTGAAGATGTCTGCATAGCTTCATAGTTACATTCCCTTCATGCAACCTCACCCTACTTTGTTTTTCTTTTATTATCATCTGTTTTTCTGGTGCCGATTAGTTTATTTTCTGTTTTAAAATTTTCTTTTCTTGGTTCCTTCCTGATCTATCTAATATGCCAGCTTCTCTAACTGCTACTTAGACCTTTGTTAGGAAATTGTCAGATTTGCAGGTAACTTGCACAATTTACAGTTGCCAAAAGAGAGCAGTTCTCAGTCCAGGTGAGGTTGAGATTCACTGTGTGTTACTTTGCTGGAAGTTTTGTAAGTCTTATTACCCAGATAATGCCCTTCTGTCATTGTTCCCTTGTTACCCAGGCACACTAAGTAGCAAGTTTGCATTCTGTTGGTGATAATCCATACAGATTTATCACCTGGTCCAGGAAGCTGGCACCATACATTGCTAGAGGCTCAACAAGATTAGAGACAGGCAGAACTGGGAAATGCTCTTTTCTTTTCTTTTTAAATTTTTATTGGGATATAGTTGATTTAAAATGTTGTGTTAGTTGGGAAATGCTATTTAAATCCTCGAATTGGAAATAGGTCTGGGTTTTTTGGAGGGAAGCATAAAAAGCTGGTTGATTGACATTATTTTGGCTGCCCTTCTGCCACGAGGAAAAAGAGTGGAATAAAGAAAAGAAAGACAAGGTACAAAAACATTTTGGTTACGAACAAAAAACACTGCATTGAGGATTAAGAAGCATGGATTTGATCTATGTTCTACTACGAATTTGATCTGTAATTTGTTCTGTGATTTCACTTCTTTGGGCCTAAGTTTCCTTACCTATGAGTGGTTTGGAATTTTAACAAAAATATCTCTGAAGTTCTAAGGCAAGAAAAAATAGAAAAGAAAAAAGAAGAAGTGAAGCAGAATGTCTTCAAGATTCTATATTGACTTCAAATAATATAGAGAGCTTGTCTACTATTGTACTGTGTAATATCATAGTTAGTACTGTTGCATAACAAATTGCTGCCAGAATTTGGAGGTTTGAGATAAACATTTTGCTTTGCTGATAGTTTTGTGGGTCAGGACTATGTAAATGGCTCAGCTGGACTGTTTGCACTTGGGAGTCTCTATCTTAGCACGCCAGTTCATAACTTTTTGCCAACCAAGCAATTTATTTAAGTAGGTGTTTGTATTTTATATTTAGTTGTTTCCAGTGGGAGGATAATTCTGTATATTTAATACTTCATGTTGTGTTCAGTCGCTGAGTCATGTCCAACTCTTTGTGACCCTGTGGACTGCAGCGTTCCAGGCTTTCCTGTCCTTCACTATCTCCTGGAGTTTGCTGAAACTTGTGTCTATTGAGTTGATGACACCATGCAATCATCTTATCCTCTGTCACCCCTTTCTCCTTCTGCCCTTTTTCCCAGCATCAGGGTCTTTTCTAGTGAGTCAGCTCATCCTATCAGGTGGCCAAAGTATTGGAGCTTCAGTTTCAGCATCAGTGCTTCCAATGAGTATTCAAGATTGATTTCCTTTAGGATTGACTTGTGTGATCTCCTTGCTGTCCAAGGGGCTCTCAAGAGTCTTCTCCAGCACCACAGTTCAAAAACATCAATTCTTCAGGGCAAAGCCTTCTTTATGGTCCAACTCTCACATCTGTGGGCTTCCCTGGTGGCTCAGCTGGTGAAGAATCTTCCTGCAGTTCGGGAGACGTGGGTTTGATCCTTGGGTTGGGAAGATCCCTTGGAGAAGGGCATGGCTATCCACTCCAGTGTTCTGGCCTGGAGAATTCCGTGGACTGTATATTCCATGGGGTTGCAAAGAGTCAGACACTACTGAGTGACTTTTACTTTTTACTCACGTCTATACGTGACTACTAGAAAAACTATAGCTTTGACTGTATGGATGTTTGTCAGCAAAGTGATATCTCTGCTTTTTTAACACCCTGTCTAGGTTTGTCATAGCTTTTCTTCGAAGGAGCAAGCATCTTTTAATTTCATGGCTGCAGTCACCATTTGCAGTGATTTTGGAGTCCAAGAAAATAAAATCTGTCACTGTTTCCATTTTTTCCCCATATATTTGCCATGAAGTGATGGGACCCGATGCCATGATCTTAGTTTTCTGAATGTTGAGTTTCAAGCCAGCTTTTTCACTCTCCTCTTTCACCTTCATCAAGAGGCTCTTTAGTTCCTCTTCCCTTTCTGCCATTAGATTAGTGTCGTCTGCATATCTGAGGTTGTTGATATTTCTCCCAGCAATCTTGATTCCAGCTTGTGCTTCATCCAGCCCAGCATTTTTGCATGATGTACTCTGCATAGAAGTTAAAGAAGCAGGGTGACAATATACAGCCTTGTCTGACTCCTTTCCCAACTTTTAAACAGTTCATTTTTTCATTTTTCCATGTCTAGTTCTAACTGTTGCTTTTTGACCTGCGTACAGGTTTCTCAGAAGGCAGGTAAGGGGGTCTGGTATTCCCATCTCTTTAAGAATTTTCTATAGTTTGTTGTGAGCTACACAGTCAAAGGCTTTAGAGTAGTCAATGAAGCAGAAGTAGATGTTTTTCTGGAATTCTCTTGCTTTTTCTATGATCCAACAGATGTTGGCAATTTGATCTCTGGTTCCTCTGCCTTTTCCAAATCCAGCTTGTACATCTGGAAGTTCTCTGTTCATGTACTGCTGAAGCCCAGTTTGGTGGATTTTGAGCATTACCTTGCTAGCAAGAGATAGGAGTGCAATTGTGCAGTAGTTTGAACAATCTTTGGCATTGCCCTTCTTTGGGATTGAAATAAAAACAGACCTTTTCCAGTACTTCATACTGTTGGAAATACAAGTCACTTTTCCTAGTTAACCTTACAGAAAGAGGGGTTTCCCAGGTGGCTCAGACAGTAAAGAATCTGCCTGCAATGAAGGAGACCTGGATTCAGTCCCTGGGTTGGGAAGATCTCCTGGAGAAGGGCATGGCAGCCCACCCCAGTATTCTTGCCTGGAGAATTCCATGGACAGAGGAGCCTGGTAGGCTACAGTCCATGGGGTCACAAAGAGTCAGACACGACTGAGTGACTAACACGTTCACTTTCACTTTCAGAAAGAATTAACTGAAAGCATAGCTTATAATTCTTTAGTACCATTTACCAGAGAGAGAGAGAGAAGAGATATAGGAAGGAAGGGAGGGAGCAGTTGTGGGGGAGAGTGGTGGGGCCCCCCTGGGGAGGAAGTGGAGGACTGAGTGTGTAGAATTCTATGAAATTCTAGGGTGGGATGGCACACATATGAGTATCATTTAAATATATATTTGGGGCAAGATAGTGGAAATAAGAAATACGAAATCTGTTTATACGCTTGAGAATTTAACAGTTGGAATGCTTTGGCAAGTACTTAAAGGGAAGAATGTCAGTGTAAAGGAGCCATGTGTTACAAGCCAGTTAAGTAGTATGGGCTGTAATTAAAACAGAAATTTAGAAGAAAAAATCATCTCCAAGGATATAAAGGTAGAGCTTCAGATAAAAAGCACATTCACTTTGGCATTAAAAGAAAAGTAGGGAAGGAGGATAGGAAGTAAATAGAGTATATATGAAGGAAACAGAGAAGGCATCTTAGACTGAGGAAATTAAAAAGGTACAGGGAGGGCCTTATAGGTATTTCTGGTCCTTGTTTCCATCTTTCAGCTGGTAGTAGAGTGGCAGAAACCTGAGAATCTTCTCCCTGTTGAGTTCACTTAAAGGTAATATCAAGAAGAGGAGAGGAAGAGTAATGACTCAACTTTTGACCTACATGACTAATAATAGCGATTAAAAAAAAAATTTAACAGATTAAAAATGTAAAAGTGACAATAAGGAGGTATTTTGAAAGGAGAGATGAGGAGAAAGACCTTTTTCTTTAAAAACAGGATGGAAGGAGAAAAAAGTAGGTGAATATACCAAAAATTTTGATTAAGTATAAGGCTCATTGGCTAAGTGAGGCTGGGGTTCCTCAGAGGTGGAGGTTTATGTAGAATTAGCAAAAGACTTTGAAGCTCAGCTGGAAATTCTTCAAGACCTAATGGGAAACTAAGATATACTATTTGGAAAAATGACTTTAGAGCTAATAGGAGCACAAGAATCTGCCCAAGAATGAATTAGGCAGAGAACAGATATTTTGAATTTCCTCCTTCAGATCCTGGAGATGTTGTGAGGAAATGGAAATATTTAAAGGATTAAATTCTTGGGCAAAATTGATATTGAAAAGTACTTTTAATTTATTGTTTCTCTACTTTTGCATGTTTGAGAATATTGGAGGTTAATGTAGCTATGGTACTCTGTGGGACCTAACAAGAGTTGGTTACTTATAACCAACTGTTAGAACTATTCTCAACAAAGTATCTCTTGCCACCTATTTGGAGGGACTCCTGTGTAAGTATGTAGAATTCTGTTTCACTGTTTCAAAATGATTGACCTACATTTTTAAAAGTGTATTTAAAGTATGCTGCTGCTGCTGCTAAGTCGCTTCAGTCCTGTCCTACTCTGTGTGACCCCATAGACGGCAGCCCACCAGGCACCGCTGTCCCTGGGATTCTCCAGGCAAGAACACTGGAGTGGGTTGCCATTTATATAAATGTATAAATCCTTTTCTCCTTGCTCCCCCAATTCCTGCACTTCCTGTGCTCCATTCCAGAAAACAATACCATACATTATTATGTTACATTGTATACAAGTATACATTAGCATATATCATGACAGTGTATTTAAACTACATATCTTGAAACTGTTTAGTTTACGTCCTTGCTCAGTTATGTAAAATCCTTTCTCTTTTCCTCTAACTTCTGGTCCACATTTTCTTTGTATAGGAAAATATACTGTGAGAATACAGATTTCAAACATCCATTTTGTTTATTCAAACCAGTTTTTTATTTCACTGCATGCACATTGGATTAAAATAGCAAAACATTTCCCTTTTTATGTAAAAATTTTTTTTGTTTTGGAGGGAGTAAGGAAAATAAATGAAATAGTAATCACATTTGTCAGTATTCGGTATTCCATTTCTGTAACATTTCTTAGTTTGTTATAGCCTTCCAGTTTCTCCCCACTAGAGGGCACCAGAATATTGTTTGTTTTTAGTGGACTGTTTATAGTGAATTTAGAATTTAAATTTATGTATTTTTCTTATTTTTCTACATTTAATATGCATAAAATCATCATCCTGAGGTCAAACTATGTTTGATGTATACCTTTTGGGGCTTCCCAGGTGGCTCAGTGGTAAAGAATCCAACTGCCAATGGAGATGTGGGTTCGATCCCTGGGTCGGGAAGATCCCCTGGATTAGGAAATGGCACTCCACTCCAGTATTCTTGCCTGGAGAATTCCATGGACAGAGGAGCCTGGTGGGCTAGTCCATGGGGTCACAGAGAGTTGGACATAACTGAGCACACACTCACACGTAGTACCGTTTGTGCTAGCAGTTTTGACTTGGAAGACTATTTTGTGCGAAATGTTTAAAGAAGAAAAAGAAAAGGAGGACTTGGAGAGACAGGAAAGAATTTGGAACTTTTTGGACTCCAATTATTACCTTTTCTTACTCTACAAAAGGTACTGACACTAAAGGGAAAAGGATGGGTACGTACATGTAGGTCAGCGCAACAGAAGAGGGAGTCCAGAAATAGACACACATAGACAGTGAATTAAGTCTTGACAAAGAAGCCAAAGTAAATCAGTGGGGAAAGGACATTTTAAAAAAAATCAAATGATGCCAGAATATCACTTCTCTCCATTTTGGAGAGAAGTGAACTTACCTTTATTTCGTTTCATATATAAGATTTAACTCAAAATGGATCATTGACTGTAGAAGAACTCAAAGGAAAAAAAATCTTCATAACCTTGGGGCAAGCAAAAATTTCCTATTTCAAAACACATAGTTAAATAAATAAAAAGGCAAGCCACAGAATCAGAGAGAATATTCACAATACATATACTAGACAAAGGACTGGTATCTAGAATACATCAAGAACTCTTACAACTCAGTAATGATATACACAGTTCAGTTTTTAAATGGAGAAATGATTTGAACAGACATGCCTCAATAGATGCTATGCAAATGCCAGTAAGCCAACATGATGAGTCATTAGGGAAATGTGAATTAAAACCACAATGAGATACTGGAAGCCCACCAAAATGGCTAAAAGACTGACAATACCTAATATTGATGTGGCTATGGATCAGTTGGGATGGTCATGCATTACTGGTAACAACATGTGTTGTTATGAATTTAATTTATACTTACCAAATGACTCAGCAGTTCTACCCCTGCTTTTGTCTTTACCCAGGAAAATGAAATCCTGTGTTCACAAAACCTAGTATGCTGATGTTGATAAAAGTTTAATTTATAATGGCTCCAAACTGGAAAAACACCAAAATCCATCAACAAGTAAATGGATATAGTACACCTATATAAAAGAGTGCTACTTAGGAATAAAAAAGAATGATTCATATGGATAAAGGTCTCAAATACGCTAAGGGAAATAAACTAGACACAAAAGAGTGTATTTTTTATGATTCCATTTATATGACATTCTGTAAAAGGCGAGTCTCTCTAGAGTAACAAGAAGCAGATCAGTGGTTGCCACAGGCCATCAGGGGTGGTGAGTCAACTGCACAGATGTAGACAAAATAAGCAACTGAGTTAACAAAAAAAAATGCAAATTATGAAGCAAAGAAGGCATAGTAAACATGTACAAAGGCCTTGAACTGGAAAAGAAGGTTGGTTTTCTGTGGAGTGTTTTTAAGCAGAGGGTAAATGATGGGAGATGGAGTTGGAGAGATAAGGGTTAGATCATGTGGAAAGAGTTAAGTCCTCAATTGAGATGGAATGGATGGTAAGCACAAAGTGAGACCCTTATTTCAGTAAAAGGGGGGAAGAAGGTGAAATGTGGCAAATGAGGTAGGCCTGGTGCTGGGAATGTAAGTTTATATCAGATATTTTCCCCTTCTATTTAATCTCTTTTATTTCTGTGCGGTAAGGCTGTCACTTGAAAGTAAGGGTGTAAGTTTGAGTGGACAAACATGAACTATTCTTCCTGGGAAGGGACAGAGGGAGTGTGTACCACTAAAGAAACTTTGTAAAATGACTGAGGCACTATTGATACACATTTGAGTTTTGGGAAGATGAATTCAAAGTGAAACCTGTCAGCTTGGTCATGTGGTTTATCTCTTGCAAAATTTAGCAGCTTGGGCCCAAAGATGAAGTAGATAGATTAGTAGGTTTTGAATGAAAGGAGAGAGGGAATGAAGTTATTCATGGGTTATTTTCAAGATGGATCAGGAAATCTAGACTAGACAAAGAGGGAAGTAACTAAAAAAGGGGTTGACAGATTGTGAGAAAATGATGTCATTGGAGAAAGGACAGAATTTTATGAATTGGGGCTACTTCTGCATGAAACGGCTGGTTAAAAGGAAGTGATCTGAGGGTGACTTTGAGGTTTCTGAAATAGAAGTCCATTTATTGAATGAATTTGGGAGGAAATACAGCTTTGGTTTGCTCAGTTTTGAACAGACTATGTTTGAGGAACTACGGAGTGTATGAGTGGAGATGTCCAAAGGCATTTGGATATACAAATCTGAGAGATCTAGGCTTTATTTATTTATTTTTTTTAGATCTAGGCTTTAAATAAAAATTTAGGGGACTTCTCTGGCAGTCCAGTGTTTAAGACTCTGTGCTCCCAAGGCAGGGGCACAGGTTCAATCCCTGATCAGGGAACTAAGATCCTGAATGCCATGTGGTGCATCCCAAAATGAAATAAATAAATAGAGATTTAGGAGTTGTTAGCATGTAGATGATAACTGAAACATGGTGATAGAAGAGATTATCAGAGGGAGTTTGATAAGAGAAGGGGAGGGAGTGTGCGGTTTCCTTTTTTCACAACCAGAATGGTTGTGGTGGTGGTGGTTGGTGTTTTGTTTTGTTTTCCTTCAGTATTCTGTCTCCTTTTCCAAGTAAGCCCTAGCAAACATAAAATGGTGATAAGACCAGGATTTAGGGCCTGGCTTTGCCATTGCCTTCTGTATGCCTTCAGCAGATAAATTTCTGAGCCTCAATTTTCTGATTTGTTGAAAATAACTGTATCAAGAGAATAAGAAGACAAACCACAGACTGGAAAAGAATGTTTGCAAAAGACCTATCTGATAAAGGACTGTTACTCAAAATATGCAAAGGACTCAACAATGAGAAAACAAACAATCCAATTAAAAAATGGACAAAAATAACCTTAACAAAATCTTACCAAAGAAAATAAAGTGAAAGTCACTCAGTCATGTCTGACTCTTTGTGACCCCATACACTATACAGTCCATGGAATTCTCCAGGCCCGATTACTGGAGTGGGTAGCCTTTCCCTTCTCCAGGGGATCTTCCCAATCCAGGGATTGAACCCAGGTCTCCCACATTGCAGGCAGATTCTTTACCAGCTGAGCCACAAGTGAAGCCCAAAGAAGATAATATGGATGGCAAATAAGCATATAAAAAGATGTCCCACATCGTATGTATCAGGGAAATGCAAATTAAAACAATGAAATGCCACTACACACCTATTAGTATGGCCAAAATCAAGAACGCTGACAATACCAGATGGTAAGAATATAGAATAAATATAGGAACTCTCATTCATTGCTGGCAGGAGTGCAAAATGGGACAGCCAGTTTGGGAGACAGTTTGGCAATTTGTTACAAAACTAAATATACCATATAATCCAGCAGTTGTGCTCCTTGGTATTTATCCAAATGAGTTGAAAACTTATGTCCACTCAGTGATGTTTATAGAAGTTTTATTCATAATTGCAAAAACTTGGAAGCAACCAGGATGTCCTTCAATAAGTGAATGGATAAGTTATAGTGGAATCTAAATCTAGACAGTGGAATATACATCTTGACAATGGAATATTATTCAGCACTAAGAGGAAATGAGTCATCCAGCCATGAAAAGACACAGAAGAACCTTAAGTGCATATTACCAAGTGAAAGAAGCCAATCTGAAAAGGCTATGTACTTTTTGATTCTAACTATATGATATTCCGTAAAAGGCAAAGCTATGGAGGCACTTAAAAGATCAGTGGTTGCCAGGAGTGGAGGGTGGAAGAGATGAATAGGCAGAGCATAGAAGAGTTTTAGGCCAGTGAAAATATTCCGTATGATAGTATTTGCTGTTGTTCAGTTGCGACCCCATGAACTATAGCATGCCAAGCTTCTCTGTCCTTTGCTATCTCCCTGAGTTTGCTCAAACTCATGTCCATTGAATCAATGATGCCATCCAACTATCTCATCCTCTGTCATCCCCTTCTCCTCTTGCCCTCAACCTTTCCCAGCATCATGGTCTTTTCCAATGAGTTGGCTCTTTGCATCAGGTGGCCAAAGTATTGAAGTTTCAGCTTCAGCATCAGTCCTTCCAATGAATATTCAGGGTTGGTTTCCTTTAGGATTGACTAGTTTGATCTCCTTGCTGTCCAAGGGACTGTCAAGAGTCTTCTCTAACAGCATAGTTCAAAAGCATCAATTCTTTGGCGCTCAGCCTACTTTATGGTCCAGCTCTCACATCCACACATAATTACTGGAATTAATTAGCTTTGACACAACTTTGACTATACTAATCTTGTTGGTAAAGTGATACCCCTGCTTTTTAATAGCTGTCTAGGTTTGTCATAGCTTTTCTTTTAAGCAGGAAGTGTCTTTTAATTTTATGACTGCCATCACTATCCACATTGATTTTGGAGCTCAAGAAAATGAAATATAATGGTGGTAAATACATGTCATTTTGCATTTGTCAAATCCATAGAATACATAACCCCAAGAATGAACCCTAATGTAAAGTTTGGACTTTGGGTGATAATGATTTGTCAGCATTGGTTCATCCATAGTGACAAACGTACCACTCTGGGGCTAGATGCTGATAGTAGAGGAGGCTGTGTGTGCTAGAGGGGAGGGGTTCCATGAGAACTGTGCATTCAGCTCTGTACATTCAGAGTCTGTGCATTCAGTTTTTCTGTGAACCTGAAATTGCTCTAAAAAATAAAGTCTGTCTAACTCAGGACTACTGGTCTGAACTTCAAATCACTTGGTAAATACTGTAGGATCCCTTGATCTTTATTTTCAGTTGTTTGCTTAAGGGGAGGGTTTTGCTTCCCTTCCTCAACTTCACCACTTCCATCAAGTTTTTTTACAGTGGTAGTGAATAAAATTACACCCCTTGAAAAGATCTAGCTTAATGAACGTATAGATATTAGTGTATGGATTTTTACATCTAAGTACTATTTCCTGCTTGAAATCTTTTCAGATAGATACTACACATTAATCTTATATGAGTACCAGGGCCTGCTTCCCTCTGTGAGTTCCAAAACAATTTCTGAAAAGATGGAAAAGGGGTATTACTGAGTTCATATATACAAGGAAGCCTGTAAAACTAAGGTGAAGTAATTGGCTGGTAGACACACTCCCCTCCTTTCTTATTGCATCCAGAGTTTGGGAATGGGTTGGAATGGCAAAAGTCTTTTTTTTTTTTTTTTCCATAAAAGAGAATAATTACTACTTCCAGACATTTATCTGATAGGTGTTCTCACACATGTATGAAATATCCTATGTAGATGAATATTCATTATAGTTTTGAGCCAGTTACTTCACCTATTTGCTTATATGCAAAAGATATCTCTAGAAGAATGTGCAAGAACTGGAATTTTCCTTTTAGAGAGGATAATCTGGTGTGGAAGGAAATAGGCAGAAAGAGAGACTTACCTTTTACGCTCTATGTCTCTTGAACTTTGTGCCATGAACCTTTGTTACCTAGTTTAAAACAAAAGAACAAATAAAAAAATAAAATCCAGATTTTAAAAACCTATTTTTAGGGTTGTCCTGAGGATTAAATGCATATAATCATTTATATAATGTATATAATCTCTTGCAGTACTGCCTGTCATATAGTAAATATAAATGATCACCTTTGTTCTTGTTTTTTCCCCTTCCAATTGCATGATTACTCTTTGTAGGATTTATTGCTTCACCTAGACTTAAGTGAATTCAGATTATCAGTCTAAATAGATCTATGAACTCCTTGAAATTGTGTTTCAAATTTTGTATAAGCAGACACCAAACTCTCTAGATTCTAGAGAGGGTCTGTGACTTTCATCATATTTTCCAAGGAGGGTCTCATGGCCCTAAAAAAATTAAGACACGTTAATCTAAGCCATTTTGCTATTTTATATTAACACCAAAAAATACTCCGCTGTCATTTCTCTTTATGTTAATAGCCTGTCTCCTTTTTTCATGCTGTTGCTATAAAAAACATGAAGATGTAAACCGCTGTGACAATTTGGAGACTTACAGAGTTAGGTATTATTTCATCAAGTCCCGAATCTAATATTATTTCCCCAGTGAGGCCTTACTAGATCTCACTGGTGTTGAACTGTGTTCCTGCAGCTCTTTGATTGTTATTGTCTTCTCTCTTGCTACTGCACTTTAGACCTTCCAAGGTGGAGGCCATATATTAAATTCCAGAAAGAGAAAACAAAGATAGATAGTGATAATAAGGTGGTGGTTCAGAGGCAGGGCCTGGGAGCAGGGCCAGATAGGATGAGCAGGGAAGGCCTTGAAGAGACGACATTTGAGTTGAGACCTAAAAGATGAACTTGGATTATGTATAAAATATTTTCTACAACTCCATTCACTTAGAGTATTGATTGTGTTCTTGATCGTTTTCTTCAGGTTACCTTAGACTGGTAATTGCTGAATTTAGTTTACATTCGCATTCTATACTTACAGCTGCAACAATAGCTCTTCCGCTTTCCCTCTCTCCCCTTAAGAGTGAGATTTTGAACTGACTTTTTTGAACCTAAGGAGAATTTCATTCTTTGTCGATGTTTTAATTTGATACCCAGGATTTTATAAACAAAATATTACCATCCCTAGACATTCCTCTTGGGTGTATGTGCTCTGCATTTCTTCATTTCACCCTCTCAGAAGTGGTATGTTTGAAGCAAGCCTCACTGTAAGTACTAAGAATATGTTAGTCACGATAATAGATTATCTGAGAGTTCTAAACAGTAGTCAGTTCAGAGATTTCCCACGTATTTTGAAAAAAGTAGGAACTTTTACCAGAGAATTTAGTCCCCCCAAAGTTAGGTTGCAGCTGGAAAAATGTCATGCTCTCTGTTTGCCCTCTGTTTGGTGGCACAGTGATGACCTCACACCACTCTTCTTTTGAGAGCTAACATGATCTTATTATCCCACAGTCAGAATATCCTTGATAATGTTAATGACTACCTCAAGAAATAGCCCTTGCTGTAGTGGTTAGTCAGAGAGGCAGGATTCAGTTTCTTGAATTAAAGGGTCTCATTAGATGGGTGGGTCAGAGTACATTTTTCTGTGAGCAAACTAAGTTCCCTGGATTCCACATTGAGCTGTAGAACAAGTAGATATGTGGGCCTCCCTAGTGGCTCAGGTGGTAAAGAATCCACCTGCAATACAGGAGACCTGGGTTGGAGACCTGGGTTTGAATCATGGGTTGAGAAGATCCCCTGGAGAAGGGAATGGCTACCCACTCCAGTATTCTGGCCTGGAGAATTCCATGGACAGAGGAACGTGGCAAGCTACAGATAAGTAGTCAAACAGAATCGTTAACTATCAGAATTAAGAACCAGTTCTCTCCTAATATGACTTTGTTGCATAAATACTTTAGCAAGGATCTGTTTCTGAATGCCCAGGCCTCTATTGTTTTCTTGACCCCCCAAAAAAGAGGGAAAAAAAAAAGGCAGAGCAGCTCAGAATCAGGATTCAGTCATTGGATCTCTGGGCTTTCAGACTGCAGTGGTTTTCCACCATGAAGGTCACGTAAATTTTTTTTTCTTTCTCTTCTTGTCAGGTACCTAGCTGAATCAGAATTAAAGAAAATTCTTATTTTTAGAAGAACAGCATACCCCAATACTGTCTACTAATTATTTCCACAAAACATGTAACTCCTAAGTAGATTCTACCTCTAATCCTATAGGTTTATCTTTCTGTTTTATTCAGGTTTTTCATCTCTGGTTTTTCTGGAAGAGTTCAAGATGACTGTCATTTAAGTGGTGATTTGGGGTCATTTTATCTTTGTATTGAGTCAGTCTTTATGCTGTGTGACACAAAGAGCTCATTTTATTTCCACTGAAAGTATTCAATTCCTTTTTTTTTCAAAAGAGGAATTGAAATGATTGGTCTCAAAATGATACTATAACTTAATTGGCACCATTGTTATTATTGTTCAGTTGCTAAGTTGTGTCTGACTCTGCGACCCCGTGGACGCCAGCACGCCAGGCTTCCCTGTCCTTCAGCATCTCCCAGAGCTTGCTCAAACTCATGTCCATTGAGTCAGTGATGCCATCTAACCATCTCATCCTCTGTCATCCCTATCTCCCCCTGCCTTCAATCTTTCCCATCATCAGGGTCTTTTCTAATGAGTCAGTTCTTTGCATCAGCTGGCCAAAGTACTGGTGCTTCAGCTTCAGCATCAGTCCTTCTAATGAATATTCAGGATTGATTTCCTTTAGGATTGACTGGTTTGATCTCCATGCAGTCCAGGGACCCTCCAGAGTTTTCTCCAACACCACAATTCAAAAGCATCAATTCTTTGTCATTCAGCCTTTTTTATGGTCCAACTCTCACATCCATACATGACTACTGGAAAAACCATAATTTGGACTATACAGACCTTTGTTGGCAAAGTAATACTTCTGCTTTTTAATACGCTGTCTAGGTTTGTCGTAGCTTTTCTTCCAAGGAGCAAGCGTCTTTTAATTTCATGGCTGCAGTCACCATCTGCAGTGATTTTGGAACCCAAGAAAATAAAGTCTGTCACTATTTCCATTGTTTCCCATCTATTTGCCATGAAGTAATGGGACCGAATGCCATGATCTTAGTTTTTTGAATGTTGAGTTTTAAGCCAACTTTTTCACTCTCCTCTTTCACTTTCATCAAAAGGCTCTTTGCTTTCTGCCATAAGGGTGGCGTCATCTGCATATCTGAGGTTATTGATATTTCTCCCAGCAGTCTTGACTTCAGCTTATGCTTCATCCAGCCTGGCATTTCACATAATCTACTCTGCAAAGAAGTTAAATAAGCAGGGTGACAATATACAGTCTAGACCTACTCCTTTCCCAATTTTGTACCAGTCCGTTGTTCCATGTCCAGTTCTAACTGTTGCTTCTTGACTTGCATACAGGTTTCTCAGGAGACAGGCAAGGTGGTCTGGTATTCTCGTCTCTTTAACTGGCACCATAATGCTATTCAAAAATATTCTGTTGGATAAAGCAAAATAAAGTAACTTATTATCAACAAATCTAAGGGAAATACAGATTTCATTGTATTTTTATTTCCAAAATTTCTCAGGTTCTTTGAGGATGGATTCTTCTCTTTCATGAGTCAGAGAACTCTGATATGTTAGTTTCATCTTTTTCAGTATTACATATATTAATTATTTTAGAATCTGCCTGCAATGCAGGAGACCCAGGTTCAATCCCTGGGTCAGAAAGATCTCCTGGAGAAGGGAATGGCTACTCACTCCAGTATTTTTGCCTGAAGAATTCCAGGAGAGGAGCCTGGGAGGCTACCCTCCATGAGGTCACAAAGAGTTGGATATGACTGGGCAGCTAACACTTTGACTTTCACATCTATAGGTTGAAAACAAGAAGTTTTCTAATCTCCTTTTTTAAAGCAAACAATTCATGTTGTTGTTATTGTGTAGTCACTAAGTTGTGTGAGGACTGTTTTTCGACCCCATAGACTGTAGCCCACTAGGCTCCTCTGTCCATGGGATTTCCCAGACAAAAATACTGGAGTGGGTTGCCATATCCTTCTCCAGGAGATCTTCCCAACCCAGGGACTGAAGCTACATCTCTTTCATTGGCAGGCAGATTCTTTACCACTGAGCCACCAGGGAAGCCCCAAACAATTCATACTTGAGTATAAAAAAATTTATAAATACTTTTCCTCTATTTCAGAATATTGTTAAAAATTTATTGGGTGATAATGAAATTGCAGAGATTATAGCCAGTGTAAGAAGATAGACAGTAGGAGCACAGTAGAAGCAATGAGTTGAAAACAATTTATGTATACCCTAAACCAAACTCCTTGGTAAATTAAAAAAAAAAAACAAAAATACAGAAGCACACATTTTATTAGACAGCACAGTGATGACAAGACATCATACAGACAAAAGTAAAAAAGGCAAATACCAAAAAAAAAAAAAAAAGGCAAATACCATCTTAGTAGTATTATGAAAATAGTTTTGATCCTGAAGGCCCTTTGAATAAAATAGGCGGGAGGTAAAAAGAAGAAAATCCCCACTGTTACTGGTAGAGATTATGGAAGTTTGTAAGAAAAAGACTTTTCTGAGGCACCCTTAGCAGGTAAAAAAAATTCATGTTGCCATCTTACAATAAGCCTTTGTTCATCTCCCACTGGTCTCCCAGCACCTCTTATGCAGTGGTTCTCAAAATGTGGTCTGTGGATTTCTGGGAGTCCCTGCTATGCTTTCACAGGGTCTGTGAGGTCAAAACTATTTTCATAATAATATTAGCATGTTATTTACCATTTTCATTGTGTTGGATATTTGTACTAATGGTACATTAGCAACGGTTGATAAAACTGCCAGTGCCTTTCCATGAGTCAAGACAGTGGCACCGGACTATTAGTTGTCATTGTATTCTGCATTGCCATACACTCGTAGTTTAAAGGTTTCTTTCTAGCTTCAATTAAGAATGTTCTTGAAGCAGTTGAAGTTTTTATTTTATTAAATATAAACCTTAGAGTACAGTTCTCTCTCTTATTTTTATTTCTCATTGTCTTTAATGAAATGGGAAGCACACCTAAGGCACTTCTGCTGCATGCTGGAGTGTGATGGTTCTCTTGAGGTAAAGCACTCATGTTTTTGAGTTGCAAGCTGAACTAGCTTTTTCTTCTTTGTGGCATACCACTTTTGCTTGAAAGAACCAACTGACGGACAAACCACAGTTATTCAGACACTGGATATTTTTTGGAAAATGAACAAAGTGGATCTGTCACTTCAAGGAAAATAGACTATTTGTTTCAGTGATAACACTGAAGCTTTCAAATGAAAATTAGAATTTCAGAAAATTCAAATCTGTTCCCATAAGCTTGACGACTTCCAGTCAAGCTGCCTCCAGTGTAGACCTCTTACTTGAGCTCCAGATTCTCATATCTACTTACTGCTTTATGTATCCATGTAAATGTTTCACAGATGTTCCACTTAACCTGTCCACAGTGGACATTGATTTCTTCCATAAAACTTTATCTCTTTTACCCCACCCAGGTTTTTCTCATCTTGATAAATCACCTTCAACCCAGTTGTTCAAACTAGAATTGGGAGTTATTCTTTATTTCTTTTTTTTTCACCTCCTGCCTCTCCATTAGCAAGTCATATGAGTTCTGCCTTTGAAATTACTTCAAGCCTGTCTGCTTTTCTTCATGTTTATTGCTATCAGCCTACTCCAGCTTACCAGTGTCTTTCATTTGACCTACTTCAACTTTCTAATTACTCTCCCCTTCTTGCCTGTCCATAATCCATTTTCTATACAGCAGCAAATGTAAATATGAATTGGTTCATGTCATTATATTGCTTAAAATCCTTTAGTGACATCCAGTGTACTTAGAATAAAATCTAAAATCTTTACCTTGGTTTATAAAACCCTTCGTGATTGGGCCTTTGACTTTCTTTGCAACCTCATTCTTCTTATCATTCATGAAATTCCTGCTGTACAGATTGTCTTTGTTTCTATTCCTTAAACATACCAAGGTTTTACAATTTGCTTCTGTTTTACAATTTTGCTCTCTTACAATTACTATTTGCTTCTGTTCGAAGAACAAGCTTTCTCTCATCATTCTGGTCTTACCTTAAGTGTTACCACCTATACAAGGCCTTTCTTGACTATTCTGTTGAAGATAGTTTCTTCCTTTTATATTTTAGGCTCTTTCTCATTTCCTTTCACTTACCATAAATTTAACTGTTTCATCTATTTATTTTTTATATCCCTTGGAAGAAGTGAATGAATAATTTTAGATATGTTGAGTTGGATGTGCCTATGGGAGCATCAGACTAAATAGACCCAATAGTCATTGTCCACAGAGAACTAAAGCTCAGAGAGGTGTTAGAGTTTTAGAAGTTACCTGTACATTAAAAGTACATAAAGCCATGAATATGGATAAAGAATGTTTTGAGTGAAGATCACAACAGAGATTAGAATCTTTTAAGAACTCCTACATTTAAAGGGCCAGAAGTTCAAAAAAAAAAAAAAAGCTACAAAGGAAACTGAGAAGGAAGTTATCTTGGAGATCAAAGAAAAGATAGATATAATATTAGAAAAGCCAAGGGGAGAGAGTCTTTCAAGGAAAAGGTGTTAACAGTGTCACAATCGTGTGAAGTAAAGTAAGCTGAAAAGTCTCATTAGGTTTAGCAACAGAAAGCTGTTGGGCACAAATAGTTGCAGTGGACTGGCGGGAGCTCGACTGTAGTAAATTGAGGAGTGAATAAAAAGTGAAAAATTGGGGATACAGCAAGCATAGGAAGCAAGAGGTTTTGCTCTGAAATTAAGTACAGAGAGCAGTAGCTAAAAGAAGAAGATGAAAGATTTATTTATTTTGGGAATAGGAGAAACCTGAACATACTCTGTCCTGGTGGGAAGAAGTCAGTGGAGGGTAAACACTGAAGAACCATGTGTGAGAGGGGCTAATTGACAGAGAGCAGTCCCTAAAAGGGAACAGAGAACTTGATCCAGATGGTTAGAGGGATTAGATTGATTGATTGATTTTTGGCCGATCTTAGCTCCCTGACCAGCCCCACGGCGGCCTGACCACTGGACTGCCAGGGCAGTCCCTGGAGGGGTTATATTTAGGTGGTGTAATAGTCTACTCAGACTACCGTAACAAAATACCACCGACTGGGTGGCTTTCAGCAATACAGTTATATTCTCATGATTCTGGAGGCTGAAAGTCAGGGTTGGTTTCTGGTGAGGCCTCTCTTTCTGGTTTATAGATGGCTGCCTTCTCCCTGGTCCTCACATCCATTCCTCTGTGTGCTATATAGAGAGAGTGCTTTCTAGTGTCTCTTCTTTTTAGAAGGACAATAATCCCATCCAAGCAAACCTGCCTTGGAATCAAGCAAACACACCAGCATAGTTGATGCCCATTATTTTTGGATTCTGTATTTGCAAGTTTGCCTACTCGGTAAAATTTATTTGTAACCCCACCAAATTTGAGTCACCTAACATGTATGTTCCCAGTTGAGGTCAAACAAGGCAGTGCTCTGCCTCCTTATTAAAGCTCTCATGTTCTCATCCAGGTGTCCTTTACATGGTCTACTTAGTGCCACATTTTTGTACTTTTTTTCTTGTTGAGTTCATTGTTTAAAATGTCTCCTAAATGTAGTGCTAAAGTGCCTGGTTGGGAAGATCCCTAGAGGAGGGCATGGCAGCCCACTCCAGTATCCTTGCCTGGAGAATCCCATGAACAGAGGAGCCTGTGGGCTACAGTCCATGGGGTTGCCTTTAAAAGAGTTGGACACAACTGAAGCAACTTAGCAAAGTGCTGTGTAGTGTCCCTAAGCACAAAAATGGCTGTGCTGTGCTTTATAGAGAAAAATGTATGTTAGATTAGCTTCATTTAGCCATGAGTTGTAGTGCTGTTTGTTGGCTGTGAGTTCAGTGTTCATGAATCAAAATACATGTTAAATAATGTGTCTAAACAGAACATATAAAACAGGGTTATCTGTTGATCATTTGACAAAAATGTGATGAAGAGACTTATGGAAGTCTATCCCTGTATTTTCCATAGGACCAGAGCTTCAGTGTTGATTAAGTCAGTGTTCATTTTGACTTTATTACAATGTTATTGTTCAGTTACTAAGTTGTGTCTGACTCTGCGACCCCATAGACTGCAGCATGCCAGGCTTTCCTGTCCTCCACTATCATCTGGAGTTTGCTCAAGCTTGTGTCCATTGAGTCAGTGATGCTCTCCAACCATCTCACCCTTTGCCGCCCCCTTCTTCTCCTGCCTTCAATCTTTCCCAGCATCAGGGTCTTTTCCAATGAGTCATCTCTTCACATCAGGTAGTCAAAGTATAGGAGCTTCAGCTTCACATGAGTCCTTACAATGAAGATTCAGCGTTGACCATGAATAGTGAGAATCTGCTGCATTTTATATATTCTTTCCTTCAAAAACTTTAGAGTATCTTAAAGACATTGGCCCAGTCATGAACACAACTTTTAAAAATCACTGCTAGACAGTAATTTATTTGTTATATGGAGGATGTTGAGGGGGAGCAATCCACTTATCAGGTTTTCTTTAATGTTCAGATTCTAGGACAATTTTTGTTTCTTGTAAGGAATCTCTTAAATATATCTTGCTATTGGATGTAAAAAGAGCTGTTTCCTTAAAGTTATGCATCATTGATTTGCTTCGAAACTCATCAAAATATTTCCTATTTGACTTTCATGAGGAAAGGTGAAAAGAGAAAAAATTTTGGAAGGCAGTTAGAACTTTCTGACAGAAAATCGGCAGGTGAGGAAAAATAGTCATAGTGGTTATTATCATAAACATAAAAGCAGTAATGGTGTAAGTTGCTGAGTGCATGGTTTTTTAATGTACTGTGTTGAAAATGGCTTTCTATAGATATATTTTTATGACATAGTAGGAACATCTCTCCCCTTCAATTCTGCATCCAGATCTTTGTCAACATCTTGCTAGTTCTAGTTTTATGTAATTTCTCAAATTTGTCCTTTATTTTTCATTCACATAGTAGTAATCTGGAAATCCAGACTTTAACCATCTTCAAGGTTGACCTTAAAGTTGTTCTCATTTCCTTCAGCCACATTCTCCCTTGAATGCATCTTACTTTAGTGTATTTTTATCATGTCATTCTGCAGAGATATTACTGCCCTACTTAGAAACTTTCAGTGGCTGCTAGTTGTCTGTTTTTAAATTATTATAAACCAGTTGTCTTTGGGGTTTCCCAGGTGGTTCAGTGGTAAGAATCCACCTGCCATGCAGGAGATGCGGGTTTGATCTCTGGGTCAGAAAGATCACCTGGAGAAGGAAATGACTTTCTCAGACAAGTCTTAATTTTGATTTGCCCCCAAGGTTGTTAAACTTGGCAAAAAACAGCAACACAATACACAGTTAAATTTGAAATTTGGATAACTATAAATAGTTTTTAGTATAAGCATGTCCCATGCAATATTTGGGACACATTTATGCTGAAAAATTATGTGTGGTGTATCTGAAATTCAAAAATAACTGGGTGTCCTAAATTTTATCCAGCAACCCTGTGTACCCCTCTCTTTATTTACACTTCTAAATGCACACACATTCACATACATACACACAGATGCACACATTTTTATCTTCCACCCTCTATTTCTTTCAGAGTTCAGTCAAGATTTAGTAACTGTCTTGTGAACAAAGACCTTCTCTCTCTCTCTCACAGACACACACACACACACACACAAGTCCCTTTGGCTTGTAATCTCTCTTTGGTTATTTCCATATCTCAGCCCAGTTTTTCAAAAGACTTGTCTGTTCAAACTGTTTCTGCTTCTTAACCTCTCAGTCATCCCTCAGTTTTCCCTAATCCTGTTTTACCCACATTACTCCCTCAAGTCATCAAAACTTCCATGTTGCCAAGTCCTACGAACTATTTTCAGCTGTCATTTTGTTAAACTTCTCAGCAGTATTTATCTTGTCAGTATTTAGTGAGTATTTAGTGAGTCAGTAATAGCTGAGTATTTAGTGGTCAGTAATAGCTGACCACTCTTTCCTTCTTGAAGGAATCTCCTTTCTTGACTTCTTTGAATTTTTCCTCTTACTTTTCTGGTGGCTGCTTCTTAAATTTCAGTTGCTGGTTTTTCTTCTACCCTGTGTGGTAGATCATGGATCAGAGCTCAGACTTGAATTCTGTTTGTTTGTTTGCTTTTTTTCTGCTCTCTAGGCAATTTTTATCCATTCCCAAGAATTTTTATATCTGTGTATACATGGGATTTAAATTACAGAGATGGATGAAATCTTAACTCTTTTATTTCAGCCTAGGCTTTCCTCTGAGCTCCAGACTGTATTCAGTTGCTATTTTGATTGCATTAGCATATCTTATAGACGTTTCAAACTTAACAGGGTCAAAATTGAAGTCTTGGTATCCTTCCCACATCTATTTTTCCCCTGTTCTTCCACATTTTAACCAGTGTCACCCCCTATTTAACCAGTTGCTAAAGCGAGGAAAAGGATGGTCATTACTTTAAAAAAAAAATAACTTATTTGGCTGCACCGGCTCTTGGTTGTGGCATGCAGGAATCCTTCACTGTGGCATATGGGCTCTCTAATTGTCGCACACAGGCTGAGTTGCTCTGTGTCATGTGAAATCTTAGTTCCTTGGCCAGGGTTCAAAACTTCATCCCCTGTACTGCAAGGTGGATTCTTAACCATGAGACCACCAGGGAAGTCCCCACTGATGCTCATTCTTGACACCTTCCTTACCCTTTACATTGTCTGTTAACTAGGTCCAGCTGAGTCAACCACCAACATATTTGTCCTAAATCCATTTACTGCTGTCATTGTTGAGGTTACCATCATCTAGCATGTGTTTTAATGACCTCCTAACTATTCTTCTCATTTCCATTCATGGTTGTTTAGTTTTTCTCTTTTTATGGAGCCATGGTGATCTTTTAAAAACATAAATCTCTAGTGGCTTCCTATTATTCTTTGAGTAAAATTAAAACTGTTCTGTGACCTGTAAACCCTACATGGTCAGTCAAGCCCTGTCTACCTCTCCAGTCACATTTAACCCTCTCTCTCATTGACAGTGTTCTTATACAAATAAGGATTTGGTAAAAATGGAATCCTATTCCCAAGCACTTTTAAAAATATTAGTCACTGTAATGTGCAGAATTTTAACATTTATGAAAATATTGCCAGCCAAACTGAGCATTCATGAGTAGTTAGTTGCAAATGAGATATTTAAGACCGAAGAGCTAATCTCTCCCTCTCCCCCTTAAAATTTCAGAGCCCTTATGTGTTAATTTTCTATAGCTTAAAATAATACAAGTGTATTTAATTATAATTCTTGGAGTCAGAAGTCCAACATTGGTCTCAGTGGACTAAAATCAAAATGCCAACAGGGCTGTATTCCATCTAGAGTAGAATCTACTTCCTTGCATTTTCCAGCGTCTAGAAGCAGCCAGGATTCCTTGGCCCCTTCCTCCATCCTCAAAGCCAGCATGATAGCATCTTTAAATCTCTCTCTGGCTCTCATTCTTCTGCCTCCTTCTTCCAAGTATAAGGAAACTTTTGATTATATTGGGCTTTTGTTGTTTGGTCACTAAGTCCGACTCTTTGTGACCCTATGGACTGTAGCCCACCAGGCTCCTCTGTCCATGGGATTCTCCAGGCAAGAATATTTGGGTGGGTTGCCATATCCTCCCTCCAGGGGATCTTCCCAACCCAGGAATTGAACCCACATCTCTCATGCCTCCTGCATTAGCAGGCAAGTTCTTTACCACTAGCGCCACTGGGAAGCCCCTATCTCAGTAAAACTGGGGAGGGGACTAAAAATTTAATAAAAAATGTTGAACCATTGTTTTGTTTTAAATCCAGTCAATGCATAGCTTTATTTCAGGATTTAGCCAACTGCTATTGTCAGGGTCATGAAAGACTGAGGAACTATCATAGATTGGAAGAGACTATGGAGACAGGACAACTGAATGTGATGTGGATCCTGGAACTGAAAAAGGACATTTGGAGAAACTTTTGAAATCTAAATAAAGCCTGTAATTTAGTTAATAGTATTGTACCAATGTTAATTCATTAGTTTTGATAATTACTGTGGTTTTATCTGTTAACATTAGAGGAAGTGTATATGGAATGTGGGTGAAGTGTATATGAAAAAAAAAGTCTTGCACTATTTTTACAAATTGTTTTTCTAAGTCCATAATTATTTCAAAACAAAACAAACAAATTTTTAAAAAGACAACGTAAGGAGTGTAAGCCACAGAGTGGAAGATGTTTGCAAAGGACTCAGAATCTGTAAATGACTTATACAGATTAACAAGGGAAAGATCCACAATCTATTAAAAAAAACAGGTAGAATACTTGAAAGGCCTCTTCATATAAGAGGATATCCAAATGGCCAATAAGCATAAAGATATGCTTGGCAGTACATGAGAGTTCCAGCTTCTCCAAGTTGGAACCCTTGTGCATTTCTGATGGGAATGTAAAATGATGCAGGTTCTATAAAATGCAATATGGTAGGTTCTAAAAAAATTAAACGGAAATTTCCATATGCTTCATCAATTCCACTCCTGGGTTTATACCCAGAAGAACTGAAAGTAGAGTCTCTTAACAGATATTTGTCCACCTTTGTTTGTAGCAGCAGTATTCACAATAACCCAAAGGTGCAAACAACCCAAATGTCCATCAATGGATGAATAATAGATAAACAAAATGTCTTGTGTACATACAATGGAATATTATTGAGCCCTACAAAGAATGAAATTCTGATACATGCTGTAATACGGATGGACTTTAAAAACATACTAAGTGAAATAAACCAGACGAAAGGACAGATACTGTATGATTTCCCTTATATGATGTACCTACTCAGATTCCGAGAGAAAAAAGGTAGAATAGTGGTAACTGGGGGCTGGGGGAGAAGGGAAATGAGGAGTGCTTGTTTAATGGGTACAGAGTTCGGTTTGGGATAATGAAAAATTCCTCAGGACAGCTGGTGGTGATGGATGCTCAACAGTGTGATTGTACTTACTGCCACTGAACTGTCCACTTTAAAATCTTGTAAGATTTGCCGTTTTACCACATGCACAGATACATGCACACAGTGTTTCAGGCCTGTATTCCTAATCAGTATAGATGCAGAAATCCTCAATAAAATACTAGCAAGTCAAGTTTAACAAGACATTAAAAGGATCTTACACCATGATCAGGTGAGATTTATCCCAGAGATGCAAGGATGGTTCAGTATCTGCAAATCAATCAATGTGATACCCCACACTAACAAAACAAAGGCGATCATCTCAACAGATGCAGAAAAAGCATTTGGCAAGATTCAACATCCATTCATGATAAAAACTCTCAGTGAAATGGGTTTAGCAGAAATGTAACTCAACAAAATAAAGGTCATAAAAAAATGTGCTCAGTTGTGGTTGTGGTAGTAGTGCTGGTGATAAGATACAGATGAAAAATCACAGGGTGACACCATTACTTAGAATGCCTAAAATGTAGAAGATCGACCATACTAAGCACTGGCAAGGATATGAAGCAACTGGAGCATGGATATCCTGCTGGTAGGACTACAAAATAGTACTGGTACTTTGGAAAGTTGCTTGATATTATCTACCTAGCTGGACATATGCATACCCTTTAACCTAAGCAGTTCCTCTCCTACATACATACCTGTGTCCTACAGAAATATTTTCATATGAGTACCACATGACATATACAAGAACAATCACAGCAACATTATTTTTAAGGTCCCCAAACTGAAACCAACTTTCAACAGGAGACTGGATTCAATAAATTACAAATATTCATGCAATGGGGGTATTTTAGGCTTCCCTGGTGGCTCATTGGTAAAGAAACTACCTGCAGTGCAGGAGACCAGGGTTCGATCTCTGGGTTGGGAAGATCCCCTGGAGAAGGAAATGCTTTCCACTCCAGTATTCTTGCCTAGAGAATGTCACAGACAGAGGAGCCTGGCAGGCTACAGTCCACAGGGTTGCAAAGAGTCAGACATGACTGAGCGACTAACACTCACTTTTTCACTTCACAAATAAATGAACTCCTGCTAAATCAACAGACTTAGATAACTCTTAGAAATATATTGAGCAGGAAAAAAAGTGCATCTTTTATAGTATTTATATCAGGTTCAAATATAGGCAAAATTGATACGTTGTGATAGGAATCAGAGATAATCTTTAGGGAGGAGTGATGACTGAGAGGGGACAGGCAGAAGACTCTAGGGTGCTGGTAATGTTCTGTTTCCTTATCTGAATAGTGGTTACAGAACTGTGTTGACTTTTGGAATTTTATCAAACTAACTTTTGACCTATGTACTTTTCTGTAGGTGTTATGCCTCAATTTAAAGTATCTTTAAAAAATAATGTAGTAAGAAAAAAAATTTGTAAAAAAATAATGTAGTGAGGGGTCTACATTCCACATTTATTTAATGGCATTGTGCTTCATTATGTTATCCTACACCCTTCCTACCCTCCTCCTACTTTCCACTCTGTGAGAGAATTCAGAGCCCTAAGTTCACATCCCTGTCTGCTCTGATTCTCCATGTTTTCATGTTTAAGAAGAAGCTTTCAAGTTTAAGCTTGACTTCTTTTTGAGGACAGTTTTAGCTCAAGGTGCTAACCACGCAGCAAACTGAACTCTGACCTAAGTGGAACCCTAGGAGCTGTGTCATAGAGGTTGAGGATTTAAGTCCACACTCCACTCCCAGATTCTAGGGGACTTAACAGTCTAGGGGAAAGACAGCATGCACCATTTAGTGTACTGTAGTCTCTGAATTGCTTAATTGTAACAGTGACTGGATTAGTCAGCAGTAAGGAGATTTGGAGTACTTAGGCATAATTTTTGGAGAAGGCAATGGCACCCCACTCCAGTACTCTTGCCTGGAAAATCCCATGGATGGAGGAGCCTGGTAGGCTGCAGTCCATGGGGTCACTAAGAGTCGGACATGACTGAATGACTTCACTTTGACTTTTCACTTTCATGCATTGGAGAAGGAAATGGCAACCCACTCCAGTGTTCTTGCCTGGAGAATCCCAGGGACGGGGGAGCCTGATGGGCTGCTGTCTATGGGATCGCACAGAGTCGGACACAACTGAAGCGACTTAGCAGCAGCAGGCATAATTTTGTTATGATGTTGTTTATGGCTTTGTCCATTCTTACACCTGTATCCCTTTTCCTTCCTTTTACCCTTCAGATGACTGTCACATGTTTTATTCATCTGGGGCTTTAGGCTACCCATTCTTTGAGTAAGTTCACTTTTTTAAAAAAAATTCAGCACATATTCACTGGTATTTGCTATGTGCTTAGAATACAGAAATGAGACACATAATCTCTTCCTTCAAATTATAGTTCTATTGTGGAAATAGACAAACGTTTAGTTATAGTATCAGCACTGATATGTGCAGTAATCGAGATCAGTTTGGGTGATTACTCAATAACTCATTGAATTGATTCTTTTTTTTTTATGGTCATGTCACGCAGTTTGTGGAATCTTAATTCCCCAACCAGAAATTGAACCCAGATGCCTGGCAGTGAGAATACAGAGTCCTAACCACTGACCACCAGGGAATTCCCTAGAATTGATTGTTAACCTAGACCTGGAGCTGGTAATACATGCTGAAGGAAGTTAGAGTGTGTGTGTTCAGAGTAGGGATCAAGGGAATTCAGAGAGCTGAGGGCTGAGGCTCAGGGATTTGCAGAGGCTAAATCATGGCTTACTCCTTGGAAGGAAAGTTATGACCAACCTAGATAGCATATTCAAAAGCAGAGACATTACTTTGCCAACAAAGGTCCGTCTAGTCAAGGCTATGGTTTTTCCTGTGGTCATGTATGGATGTGAGAGTTGGACTGTGAAGAAGACTGAGCGCCAAAGAACTGATGCTTTTGAACTGTGGTGTTGGAGAAGACTCTTGAGAGTCCCTTGGACTGCAAGAAGATCCAACCAGTCCATTCTGAAGGAGATCAGCCCTGGGATTTCTTTGGAAGGAATGATGCTAAAGCTGAAACTCCAGTACTTTGGCCACCTCATGCGAAGAGTTGACTCATTGGAAAAGACTGTGATGCTGGGAGGGATTGGGGGCAGGAGGAGAAGGGGACGACAGAGGATGAGATGGCTGGATGGCATCACTGACTCGATGGACGTGAGTCTCAGTGAACTCCAGGAGTTGGTGATGGACAGGGAGGCCTGGCGTGCTGCAATTCATGGGGTCGCAAAGAGTCGAACACGACTGAGCGACTCAACTGAACTGAACTGAAATCATGAAGGGTCTTGTATGTCATGCTAAGGAGTTTGGATTGTATTTGGAAGATAGTGGGGATCTATTAAGGCATTATAAGTGAGGAAATTATGTGATCAGACTTTAAAATAATTGTGCTGATGATAATCATGGATGAGTAAGTTAATTTAATGAATTGAAGTAGAGTGTTACAGGAATGGAGTTACCTAGGCCCTGTTGTGTAGTCCCAGCAGTGTTGGCATCATCTGAGAACTGTTAAAAATGTAGAAGCTTGGACCTGTTCCATATTGACTAAATCAGAATTGGCATTTTTAACAAGATCTCCAAACAATTTGTAGGCACGTTCAAGTTTAAGAAGCACTGATTTAGATGGATAGGATGATGGTCAGGCTTTAGACAGCTGGTGTGAAGACCACAGGACAGACTGCAGGGGAGTATGTGGAGAAGATGCTCTTCTATGTGGAATTGCACTCACCCTCCCACCAAAGGCACGCCAGGTACCCCTCCTCATCCATTACCTTTCAGCTTAAACAGAGCTTCTCTGATGTGACACTCCCAGTAGGCATAATTGGTACCCTTACCATATTCTCCCGTTGCCGGGGACCAGCCCCGGCTGATCCAGGGAATTCGAAGCGGAGACGGCGTTGGCGAGGATCAGGAAACAACTGCTTAATTAAACGTTTATTAAGGATATAAAGAGTGGTGAAATAAGGATAGCTCAGCGAAGAAATTCAGTGAAGAAAAGAGGCTGAATAAAATTCCAAAGCAGGGAATTTACGTCACCTACGAAGGCCACAGGCGTCCTCCCGTTCTCCCGAAGGAGAGGAGACACTAAGGCCTCCCCGGTCAGATCTTAGAAGCCCAGGCAAAATTAGTAGGCTTGACGAGCTTCCCTGCCTCAGAGGAAAAGTTCAGTTAGAAGGTGAAAGAACGAACGACATGGGGAGACCAAATTCCGGTGAACAAGGCCCGCAGTTTTTTCCAAAGTAGTTTTTATACCTTAAGTTATGCATAGAGGATAATGGGGGAAGGGGTAGAGTCATGCAGTAAGCCAGGCTTTCTTCCTGCAAACATATCATATGCAAAAGTTTAGGTGATTTGCATCATCTTCTGGCCCGGAGGCCTTTTTCTCTAAAGGTGATTATTCTAAAGTCAGGCGCCAGCCTCCAAAAAGCATTAGATAAAGTTGCATTCCTACAGAGCAAAGGTGTGGTGGGCTATAACAAGAAAAAGAATTAACTCAAGGGTCCCAGGTTACAAACATTAAAGCTACTACTTACACCAATTATATTAATCAATACACTGCCAGGGACACAGCAGGTAAGGGATATGGAGACTTAGCAGCAAATATTGGCCCAACAAGTGAAAATCCCTTCACCAATACAATTTCTAATCAATCTTTTGACTGCTCAAAGGAATCTGTATTTAGACAGTTTAGAACATCTCATGCCTCTCACAGTTTGGAGGCTCTGAACAATCACATGTGGCCGGAAAAACCTATTCAGGCAGGCTAGAGGACTTCCAAGGGAGTTTGTAGGTTGAAACACTGTCACACCCAGGAATTATTAACTGGAGCTGTAAGCTAACTCTTTTTCAGAGAGGTAGTGGGGGACAGCCCCCCGTAAAGTCAGAGGTGTAGGTGAAAGCACAAAGGAGAAAGTAGGCAGACTCTGGTTTGGGGGGTAGATTGCTCGAGAATTTCCAGGGAGACTTCTGAGGCTTGATCCCGCCTCTGCGTATGCCAAGCCTCCTTCCTCATGACCTTTGCCAGGGGCGGAGCTTGCTCCCCGCATCCTGTAACAATTTTACTTTATCCCTTTTCACACTTTATTTTTGTTAATTATTTAATTGCCTGTCTCTCTCCTGCACCATGAAGGCAGGGACTGTCTTTCTATGCTGCTTGGTGCATGACAGGCACCCAGTAAATACCTGTGGTTCCGTTGAAAGATTTTACTGTGTATAAGAAGAAAATATGTATTTGAGTGTGTTGGGGGAATGTAATTGTTATATGTATTAATAATAATAGTAAATGTTAAATAGCACTGATGAGTTCCAGGCACTGTTCTATGTGTTTTATATATGTTAATTTATTTGATATTATTAGCAATCCTATAAGAAGAGATTCTTAATGTCCCTATTTTAAAGATGAGAAAACAGAGGCACAAGGCATAAGTAATATGCCTAAGGTTACACAGTAGGTAACTGATGAATCAAGATTCAAATTCACCTGGTACTACTCTGCTATGCCTAGTTTTGGACAAAATAGTTCCCTGGCACTATGCTGAGTGCTGTGTATTATATGTATTGCATAGGTGTGTGCTAAATCGCTTCAGTCATGTCCTTTGCGACCATATGGACCATGGCCCATCAGGCTCCTCTGTCCATGGGGTTCTCCAGGAACAAACACTGGAGTGGGAAGCTGCCACATCCTCCTCCAGGGGAATCTTCCCGAGCCAGGGATTGAACCCACGTCTCATATTTCCAGCATTAGCAGGTGGGTTCTTTACCACTGATGCCACCTGGGAAGCCCATTACATGTATTATTTAATCTATATAACATCAATGTGCAGATGACACCACTCTTATGGCAGAAAGTGAAGAAGAACTAAAGAGTCTTTGATGAAAGTGAAAGAGGAGAGTGAAAAAGTTGGCTTAAAATTCAACATTCAGAAAACTAAGATCATGGCATCTGGTCCCATCACTTCATGGCAAATAGATGGGGAAACAGTGGCTGACTTTATTTTTGGGGGCTCCAAAATCATTGCAGATGGTGATTGCAGCCATGAAATTAAAAGATGCTTGCTCCTTGGAAGAAAAGTTATGACCAACCTAGACAGCATATTAAAAAGCAGAGACATTACTTTGCCAACAAAGGTCCATCTAGTCAAAGCTATGGTTTTTCCAGTAGTCATGTATGGATGTGAAAGTTGGACTATAAAGAAAGCTCAGCGCTGAAGAATTGATGCTTTTGAACTGTGGTGTTGGAGAAGACTCTTGAGAGTCCCTTGGACTGCAAGGAGATCCAGCCAGTCCATCCTAAAGAAAATCAGTCCTGAATATTCATTGGAAGAACTGATGTTGAAGCTGAAACTCCAATACTTTGGCCACCTTATAGGAAGAGCTAACTCAATGGAAAAGACCCTGATGCTGGGAAAGATTGAAGGGAGGAGGAGAAGGGGACGACAGAGGATGAGATGGTCGGATGGCATCACGGACTCAATGGACAAGAGTTTGAGTAAACTCCAGGAGTTGGTGATGGACAAGGAGGCCTGGCTTGCTTCAGTCCATGGGCATCACAAAGAGTCAGACATGACTGAGTGACTGAACTGAACTGAACATCAGTGTGAGGAGAGTTTTATTACATGTTTTATGGATGAGGAAGCAAAGGCTCAAAAAGTTATACAGGTTACCAAAGATAGATACACTGCTTTTAAGTAGTGGAGCCAGTGTTTAAACCCAAGGGTTGACAGAGGATGAGATGGTTAGATAGCATCACTGACTCAATGGACATGGGTTTGAGTAAACTGTGGGAGATAGTGAAGGACTGGGAAGCCTGGCATACTGCAGTCTATGGAGTTATAAAAGTCAGACATGACTTAGCGATTGAACAACAACAATCCAACTCTTAAAGCCTGTGGTCTTTAAGACCACGTCTGGAATATAAAAATACCTGTGGGATATGAGTCTTAAGATCACTGAGGAACCAAGAGATGGAATGTCTGACATTTAAGTTGGGGGTGTGAGAACTTAACAACTCCAGTTGCTCAGGTTACGTGGGCATTTCAAGTTTGAAGGTGCAAAGGAGATTTAAAAGTCTAGCAATTTCAGCCAGCCTCATAATTGACCAGATGGAACTTTGGACTCTGATGGTTAGGAACCTTAACGTCTACAATAAGCTGTAACTTAGGTGACTAAGGAGTAGTTATTGCCTTTTCTTATGACCTTGAGACGGAGAAAGCGATGGCACCCCACTCCAGTACTCTTGCCTGGAAAATCCCATGGACGGAGGAGCCTGGTGGGCTGCAGTCCATGGGGTCGCTAAGAGTTGGACATGACTGAGCGACTTCACTTTCACTTTTCAGTTTCATTCATTGGAGAAGGAAATGGCAACCCACTCCAGTGTTCTTGCCTGGAGAATCCCAGGGATGGGGAAGCCTGGTGGGCTGCCATCTATGGGGTTGCACAGAGTCGGACATGACTGAGCGACTGAACTGACTAACTGACTGACTGATGACCTTGAGAAACCAGATGGATTAGAAATACTGAATGTCAGAACTGGAAGGAACCAGTTCTCACCTTCCACAGTGCCCTCTTACCTACCTCCCTCTTATTTTGTAATAAGGAAACTGAAGAAGAGAGTACTTTAGGTGACTTGCCAAAACCTAATAAAACTGTTAGTGACAAGCCAAGAATAGAGGGCAGGGTCACATTCCTGTATTCTTTGCCCTGTGCCTTACGACTCTCTGGGCCTCAGATTTATTGCCTGCTGTCTAAAACTCTTCTGCCATCGTAGTTGCTTCTTCACCACATTGTAGTTACTTCTGGTTCTTTTTGACTTTGGGCCCTGGACATATTAACTTTTTGTCCTTTCCTCTCCAGCCTCAAGCATATACTCTCTCCAGCAAGTTGTCTGATTAATTTCATGATGATACTAGTGTCAAGGTAGGAACACCCCTGGCACATAGAACTTCAGGTTGATCTTCTTCTTAGAATGAAAATGAGATTCCTTTGAGCTGTTGACACAGTCAATTTCTGTAAAACTTGAAGGCCACAGGAGCAGGTGCAGTTTGTGTATCCTTTTGAAGTTGCAAACTCCTAAATGTTAAGGCTGGTTATTATAATCACATGCAGGGGTCTCACTCCTGCTCTAGCTATAGGTATATCTTTTAAGGCACTTTATAGTAAAATTAAATTAGAATGAAAACAACTTTACAACTATTCATAGTACTTAAACCTACACCCTGTGCCTAATAGAGTCCTACTCAGTTAATAGACTTTCAGTTCTCAATTGTAATAGGTACTGTTTTATTTTTGTTTCAAAGTCATTACAGAAAGAAGGTAATAAGTATAAGGTATAAGAAGGTTGTAGTTTTCAAATGAAGTCTATTTTAGTTAAAACCTTACACTAAAAGAATGGTCTTCCTTTTAATCCACTTTATCAAATCTGACACTCTGATCACAGATGGCCTTATCAAAACTGAAACCATGACCTCAGATCATGCCTTCATTTCATTGACTTTCTTTATCTTGCTTTCATTCATTGCTTCACTCCATAGCTGCTCCGTGACCACAACTTCCTTTACTTCCACCCTTGCTATTTTCTCTTCTTATTGCACCTGCTCTCCACCTGCCTTGTGATCTCTAATCCTTTGACACCTCTGCATTCACCTGGTCCAGTGGCCCCCTTCTGTTTTCAATTGCCTTTTTCTCTAGTCTGGACCTCCAGGTCAGTCATTTGAATTCTGCCCTTTCTGGCATTTCTTCCCTAGAAGTTTGCTTCCTGTCCTTCATTCTGTATCTAAAGGACCATTCTCCTAACCAGGAAAGACCCTAAAGGGCAATGAGCCTATAATCCTAATCACAATATTATGACTGTCAACTCCAGAGAAATTATCTCTGCAGTGGGACTTAACACTGTAAAGAGTCCCAGGTTCTTAAAGGGGACCAAATGAAATCTGTGGTACTCTCATTGGATAATATACTTTAGGAGTTAATTAAGAAGGTAAAATAGAAGGGACTTACCAGGTGGCACAGTGGTAAAGAATCCACCTGCCAGTGCTAGAGACATGAGAGATGCAGATTTGATCCCTGGGTTGGGAAGATCCCCTGGAGGAGGGCATGGCAACCCACTCCAGGATTCTTGCCTGGAGAATCCCATGGACAGAGAAACCTGGTGTGTTACAGTCCATGGGGTCGCAAAGAGTTGGATATGACTGACCACACACAGAAAAAAGATTAGGTCACGTTTTTTCTAGTTTTGTCTTATTTCTAAATTTCTGAAGTGTGTAGGGAGGAGGGAACTAGTATGGGGTCATGAGGAGGAAGCAGCTTCTGAGGTCCTAAAGACTACTGTGTTGGCATCCTGTTTCAGAAACCAGACCTGTGAATAAAAAACAGCATTGAATAGGGGCTTATAGGCGGCACTAATCTTTTTTAAAAATTGAAATATAGGGCATTCCCTGGTGGTTCAATGGCTAGAACTCCTGCTCTCACTGCCAAGGGCCTTGGTCAGGGAACTAAGTCACCACAAGTCATGTGGTGTGGCAAAAAAAAAAAAAAAAAGAAGTGTAGTTGATTTACAATATTATATTAGTTTCGGGTGTACAACATAGTGATTTAATATTTTTATAGATTATACTCCACTGAAAGTTATTTTACAGTATTGGCTATATTCCTGTATGTGCGATGTGTGTGTGCTCAGTCATGTCCAATTCTGTGAGACCCCATGAACTGTAGCCCGCCAGACTCCTCTGTCCATGGGATTTCCCAGGCAAGGATACTGGAGTGGGTTGCCATTTTCTTCTCCAGGGGATCTTCCTGACCCAGGGATCAAACCCACATCTCCTGCAGCTCCTGTATTGGCAGGTGGATTCTTTACCACTAGCGCCACCTGGGAAGTCCCTGTAGTGGTTCAGTTCAGTTCAGTCACTCAGTCGTGTTTGACTCTTTGAAACCCCATGAACTGCAGCACTCTAGGCCTCCCTGTCCAACACCAGCTCCTGGAGCCCACTCAAACTCATGTCCATTGAGTTGGTGATGCCATCCAACTATCATCCTCTGTCGTCCCCTTCTCCTCCTGCCCTCAATCTTTCCCAGAATCAGGGTCTTTTCAAATGAGTCAGCTCTTCACATCAGGTGGCCAAAGTATTGGAGTTTCAGCTTCAACATCAGACCTTCCAATGAACACCCAGGACTGATCTCCTTTAGGATGGACTGGCTGGATCTCTTTGCAGTCCAAGGGACTCTCAAGAGTTTTCTCCAGAACCACAGTTCAAAAGCATCAATTCTTCAGCGCTGAGCTTTCTTTATAGTCCAACTCTCACATCCATACATGACCACTGGAATAACCATAGCCTTGACTAGATGGACCTTTGTTGGCAAAGTAATGTCTCTGCTTTTTAATATGCTGTCTAGGTTGGTCATAACTTTTCTTCCAAGGAGGAAGTCTTTTAATTTCATGGCTGCAATCACCATCTGCAGTGATTTTGGAGCCCCCAAAAATAAAGTCAGCCACTGTTTCCACTGTTTCCCCATCTATTTGCCATGAAGTGATGGGACTGGTTACCAGTGAGGAAAGTGAAAGAGGGATAGGGGATTTGGAGGCATAAACTCCTGTGCATAAAATAAAGAGACAGCACTAGTCTGACTTGGAAGTGCTGGTTTCCCCTAAACCTACCTACTCTTGGTAGCTCCTGACTAGCCTCAGGGAAGCAGGTAATTTATAGTGGGCATCTTTATCTCTGTAGCTAAAGGCCCTTAGACTTCCATGTGCATAGCACAGCAAGCCAGCAGAGGGAGCCGTGGTCCTAGAACTTTCTTTAGAGCGTCTAAGTTTTGATTTTGCCAGAGATCCTCTCCAGCTCCATCCGAATCTCCTGTGCAGTAAGAATTTAACTTGAGATATGCCTGGGTTTGGTGCCAGACCCCTGGTGTGAGCAGATGGGGAGCTTCTGCATAACAGTTTAAACTTGAAAGCCATAAGGAACTCGATTTCAAGGAAACGCCTGTTTACCATGCAGATCCAAATCAAGCAACTCTCCAGAAATGGGTGTGCCTTCTTGACCTCGATCCTTATTGATCTTGATATCAGCACCTCCAGTGACGCATCCTGAGGGGCGGGAGAAAGTTAACAAGTGCCTTATACACAGGGAAAAAGAGGAAGCCTGACTGCTGCTACAGAAAGTCCCCACCGGGGAGGAGGGGATACTGTTTGGGTAGCATTAAATAGTGAGTGCTCCATGGAAAGTTCAGTGCCTGGGTGTAGAACCTTATATCTGCTCTGATTTTGAATCAGAAGCAGAAGGTTTGCAGCTGGCCAGTCAAGGGGCTTGTCAGGCAGTTGACTAATGATCTTGATTTTAATAGGAAGCCTTTTAAAGGGGATGCAGCTTCTGCTAGTTACTGTGAACTCCTGAATCACTAGATTTGGCTCTGCTTTTTGGACACTCAGAAAACTCGGGCGTTTCCAAGCCAGCTTTCCCATTTGCTTCAGGACATAGATTACCCAAGCCTGCACTATGGAGAATGGGGACGGTAATGAGGGGGCCTCAGCTTTTCACATGCCTGAGTGGATGGTGAGTTCTTTGGTCACTTTGCTTTTCCCTCTGTTTCTTGATAATGACAAGAATAAGGATCGTTGTGAGAAGTCCCTCCCAAGAGCTGTGATTGGGAAAACAGTTATTACTGTAATTTCTGATTAATTCCTGGGTCACTCCTGCTGCTTTCTTTCCTTTTTCTTTTTTAAAAATTATTTTTAAATTATGAGTGAGCTGGAAGGGCCTGTTGCCTGATTGTCTGGGCTGGGCTGGAGCTTCCCCACTGCTCCTGGTATACTGCATGGATTGTGTTACACTGTGATTGCTTTGCATTCTGTTTACAAGTAGATGCTTAGTTTATTTCTCATGGGGGTAAAGAAAAAGAATAGAGAGAGGGGAAAAAAACAAAAACAACTTGTGGAAATGATGTGCTCTCTGTCTCTCAAGTCTGAAAAGATTTAAGTAGTTTATCCCCTGTCTGCCTAGTTTTCTCCTGCCGGTCAAAACATTTCCCCAAGTATTCTTGTACATGTCTTTCTAAAAGGCAGGAACTATAAAACTGTCTTTAAATTAATTTATTTTTTGGCTATGCTGGGCACGTGGGATCTTAGTTCCTCAACCAGGGATCAAACCCATGCCCCCTGCAGTGGATGCACCGAGTCTTAACAGCTGGACTGCTGGGAAGTCCCTATATAGCTCTTTTGGTACTATTCTTTAAAATACTTTATTTGCTTGATGAATGTTTTTAATGAGTTATTTGTTGATAAGAACCAGCACATAAAACCTAGTATTTTTGATCCAACTTTAGTTTTTTATATAAAAATAGCAATCACCCTTATGTTCCTAACTGCTTTCTTCCAGGTTTAGCCTGATTTCTTACAGTCTATATACCAATTTGTAGTTTATATATATATATGTGTATGTGTGTATAAAATATGTATGTGTGCATGCCAAGTTGCTTCAGTCGTATCCAACTCTTTGCGACCCCATGGACTTTAGCCCGCCACCCTCCTCTGTCCATGGAATTCTCCAGGCAAGAATACTGGAGTGGGTTACCATGCCCTCCTCCAGGGAATCTTCCCAACCCAGGGATCAAATCCATGTCTCTTGCATCTCCTGCATTGGCAGGTGGATTCTTTACCACTAGCGCCACCTGGGAAGCCCCATAAAATATGTATAATGTATATATATTTCCCTATTGAAAACTGCATAGACTATATTCAACACATTCCAAGTTCTTTTCAATGTTTATGGAATCATGGACTTACATAAGTGACCACCAATAATGAGTCTGAGTATATAGTAGACCTAACCGAGGCCCAACTGATAAGCCCACATTTCGATTCATATACCAACTGTTATTATTTCTGTTAGGGTTATTCCTGTTGTTGTTCTTAGTGTTGTTCCAGAACCTTGTACTCAGTTTTAAAACATTTGATCTAAAGAAATCCTACCCCTCCACAAGCTTATTTCAAATAGTATAGTGTTTTCGAATAACGGGAAAAAATTCAAATAATAATTCTAGTTGGATTTCTTTATGAATATACATTTTTATTCATTTGGCTACTCTGGGTCTTTAGTTGTGCCGTGTGGGATCTAGTTCCCTGTGCAGGGATTGAACCCAGGCCCCCTGCATTGGGAACACAGAGTCCTAGCCACTGGGCCACCAGGGAAGTCCCTCTAGTTGGATTTTTAAGTTTGCTTTTGAATTTCCAGCCATTCACTGACACCAAGAAGGGGAAATAGGAATTCTGGTTTTCTTAAGTGAGAGCCGGCATGAAGATATTAACCTTTGTTACTTCTATAAGAGAATATTACAGAAGAATTTCACAGAACACTAGTATGTCAACTCAGTCAACACAAGTTTTACAGTAACTCTTATTCTCATAAATAATACACCTCGCTGTCTTACCTGCCAAGCACATCTTCTCAAGAGGAGCTCCCACTAGACTTTCACCTACTCACCTTCTCTTAATTTACCTGAACAGGATAACTATCCTAAAGGAGTTATTGTGACTACTGCTCAAGAGATACGACCCAAGAATTCTCAGCTTTTAGAAAATTTTCTTTAATAAAGCACAACTCTGCTTTGTTTTCAACATGGCACCTCTTTTATTTAGCAATTTCCTGGTCTCTGTCTCTCAAAAATCAGGAAAATATCTTTGATCAGTAGGTTTTTTTTTTTTTTTTTAGCAATGATGAGACAAAGTTGGGAGGGGCTTGGCGTCAATAACTCAGTTTTATCCTCTGAATTATTCCCTTGCCAGAGATTAACCTCTTGAGGCTTGCTTTCAGATATCACAGTTGTTCATTTCTGACCTGGTCTGGAAGTGCTTCTTTTAGGCTGCCACCAGTATCTACTTAGCCACCAAAATGAGCCACTGAGCATTCTCTAGCGTACTGCCTATAGATTTCCAGACCTTACCTGTGACATGTTGGAGTACCTTTTAATCCCCAAGAGGAAACCCTGGTGCCAGTTCTCACATTGGGTCAAAATTTTGATCGAAGAAAGCTTTTCACAAATGACTCATGTTCCAGTTTACATATTAACGTAATGAACTTTCTGCTGAGGACTATCCTTGCCCCTGAAGGAAATATGACAAGGCTCTCAAACTTTCTTTCAGGGGGAAAATTTAGCAGAAAAGGTGGATTATAATACCTCCCTTCTTATAAATGATCTGTAGCAAAAAGGGACTGGCATATCCCTCAGAAGAGAGGACTCAAGACCACAAACAGCAGCTGATAGTACTCACATCTCTGACTCCTAGCAGGGAATAAGCCAGGACGAAATCTGAAGAACATTCTTGAGACTTGACAAGTAGACCTTCGAGCTACTATTCCATCAGTCACTGGAAAACTTCTGCTAGAGCCTCTGCTCCCCAGCTATTTTCATATAGCTTGTTCAGGCAGTTTAACTGCTAAAAGATTGGGAAACTCATCCTTTTAAAGATTGTCCTTATTAATATATTTTCACTTCCCCTGAGAAATTTTTAGTCCCTAGTGGTAGGTGAAAATACCTCCTCTCTTATGAGCATGGAGATCAGCAGTAACCTTTTTTAAAGTTTCTACATCTTAATTTTTCCTCCTCCCACTTAAGCTCTTCGTAGTACCTAGTACTTTTCCATAGGAAATCTGATTCTCTTTCTTGATTGAGTACCCAGCCAGCTGGTTACCTGATTTTCTTTTGGCTAGAAGTAATCCCTTTTATAGTTGAAGAATTTGTTCCAGCAGCTCATTTGGCTTGGAAGGGAGCAATGTCTCTAAGAATGCTTGAACCATATCTACTTGGAAGTGGGACGAAAACCTTTAAGGTATCTGCTAAATGATAGTAGAGGTAGTTTCACTGTAACTCTGGATCAAAATTGACACTTAAAGCAGAGACCCACTTGAGAAACTGATGAAAACTGTGGACCCACTCCCCAGGAAAATAGACACACAAACTTTTCATATTCTGTTTTAGAGCATCTGGACATCCATGGACTCTAGGTGAAGAGTCCATGGATTTTAGAACATTTCTAAAAAAAATAGAAATGTTAATATGTTATATTTGTGTACCAGTGTGTCACCTCCAAAACCTTTTCACATACGTTATTTTATTTTCACAGCACACACTTGAGACAGACAAAGTAGGTATTATTGTTCTTATTTTACAAATCAGGGTTACTGATGTTCAGTACTGGAAATGTTAAGAAATGGAGATACAGAGAGAGAACCACTGATCACCATTCGTTGTAGTACTACTTTATGTATTTGAAAAGGAATTAATTTGTTTCTCTTGATGTGCTCCTCTGTAGGGTAAATAAATCTTCTGTCCTCCCCATGAGTCCTGATTTTTTTTAATGCATTAATCATCTATTCTTAGACTTAATTTGTGGAAATCAGAATTAGATCCAGTTCTCTTTATGTCCTATGTTGTATATAAAGAAAGGATCACCTCATTCCTTTCTCTGATCTTTGAAATAACATTTTTTGCCTATGAATATGCTCCATGGTTACAGCCATAGGTAGGATAACATGGTTGGTTAAGGAGAGAGTTAAGAATTACGGTGACTTTAATCATGCTTGGAGTGTTCCAGCAGTGGTTCTTAAAGTGTGGTCCCCAGGCCAGTAGCATCAGCATCACCTGGAAATTTGTTAGAAATGTAAAATCTTGGGCCCTACCCAGATTCACTAAATCAGAAGCTCTGGAGCAGGGCCTAGCAATGTGTTTTAATAAACCCTCTAGGTGATTTTGATGTATCTAAAATTTGAGAATTACTTTGGTAAATAAACTTGTTAAGTGGTAAGGCTTTTCCTGTCAGTAATAGTAATCTAAAATGTCTTCTGGTTGTGTTTGGTGTAGATCTGCAGCTCCCTTTGCTCAGGCCCAGAAACTTAAGGCATTAGACCAGGAGTTCCTTTTCATCTGAGTAAGGAACCAGCTGAGTGTACTAGGGTGCATATCCTTGGTTAGGAGGAGCAGATTAGAAACTCATCAAGCAAGCATAAAAATACTGGTGTGTCTCATTTCCTGAAATTGTGAATAAGAGACCAAGATTGTTGTGGATGACAGTGAATAGCTGTATTTGAGTTCATTTAATTTCCATTTCAATTTTTGGTAGTGACATTGGACAAAGTTGCTAATTAAAAGGCTGCTAGATTTCAGATTCTTATATGATTTAGCCATTTCAGAACTGTGGTTTGATCAGAGCCTCAAGATAATCTGGGATGATATCCTTTCTAAAACCTAATCCAATAAGAAAGTAAATTTAAGGAGTAATTTTAAATAAATCTAAGATAAATTAGGGCTTCCTTGGTGGCTCAGCTGATCAAGAATCTGCCTGCAATGTGGGAGTTGTGGGTTCAATCCTTGGGTTGTAAAGATCTCCTGGAGGAGGGCATGGCAACCCATTCCATTATTGTTGCCTGGAGGGTCCCCACGGACAGAGGAGCCTGGCAGGCTACAGTACATGGATTTGCAGAGTCGGACACAGCTGAACAACTAAGCACAACACAGCAAGATAAATTAAGAGGAATGAGGTGGGGCTGAGTACACCCTGAATTAGGACCAGGGAAGTTTTTGATCTTCAGATCAGTATCACAGGGTTTGGTGTAGTAGAGCGAGCTTCGGCTCTGACATAAACACAGGCTCACTTTCTAGTCCTCCTTGCTTGCTGTGAGACTTCAAGCAAATCATTTGTTCTCTCAGTACATTTGTATTTTCGTAATTTGTCAATGGGGATAATGACAAAAAAAAGGCAAGCAGATCACCGGACACTTAATCAGCAACGCTCCTCAAATGGGACTAGAAACGAGATGTCAAAACCTGCATAAAAAGGTGCACAGTTAAGAGTAAAGCACTGGTCTGTGGAAGCTGATTTTCCTGGTAACAGACCTGAAACCAGTGTCCCCACTCTGACCAACAGAAGGCTACAGAGTGTAGGTTAGGGCCTGCCTGAGTACTTGGCTCCATTTTTTTTTCTTACCGTTTTTATAAATTCCTCACTGCTTTTAGTGCCTCTGTTAATTTTTTTCTAATGAGACTAGGTTAACTAAAGTCATCTGACTTGGAAAAGGAGGAGGTAAGGTTAAAAAGGAACCTAATTAGCAAGTTAATTATAGCAGGCAAAAGAAAAGTGCACCAGTTATATAAATAAGCTATTGTTACGCGCGTGCAAGTTGGGCCTTGTCAAGGGACTTGTTAAGGTTTAGAGGTCAGAGGATCCATGTAATTAGGTGTTTAGGGGAAAAAAAATAATAAAAGCAAAACAGCCACCAGAATTAGGAATGGCTGATGAACCACTAACAGAAATGCCTTATTAAATTGGGCTCTACTGCTGGAGGGGTTGTTGGAGCTGCTTCAGGGTTTCCAGGGAAGGCAAACCCCCCCTCACCACCACCACCACGCACGCACACACATACAGAACTAGCTGGAACCAGAGCCAACAGAATTGCTGATGAGGAAAGTTTAAAGGCCTAGCCACAAGGGTCCCTGGACTGGAGAGGTGGCTGTAGGGCTGATAATGTCATTATGCTGAGCAGCAAGAAGAAATACATTGTCAATGGCAACTCTGGGATTAAAGCCCAGGTGAGGCTAAGTTCTTATTTACAGTCTTGCTGCCGCTATAGCCACTATTGTAAAAGGCCAGTTGCTTTTCCCCTTCTTTCCTGCTTTCGTCCCTTCTTCTGGCGCAAGGTGAGCTGCTCCTCTACAACCTCTTTCCCTTCCTTGCCTTGAAGCCTGTTGGAATGAGTCAGTCTTCTCTGAAACAGATAAGGAGGGGTCCCGTAGAGGACTTTTTGATTTCAGTTAAGGTAGAAGAGTTAGGGGTAGAATCTACCAGGGTACCCCAGCTAGGGTAGGGAGATTACTGTATTACAAGTAAGAGTGAAAAATGTAATGGCACTCTAACTATTGATGGGAGGTGGGCACCAGGGATGATGGGTTGTCAGTAAAAGATAAACATTTATTTCTTGGGGAAATTATATAGCTTATTTTATATAAGTGGTTAGCCTCTTTCTAATGTTCTTCTGTCTTAAAGAAACTTGAGGTCAGTGTTTGACGAGTAACAAGATTTAGACCCCTATGTCTCTGAGTGGAGAAAGCCTACACAGCCTGATGTTTAGTGCCCAAAATAACCTGAACTCAAGAATTCTCTGGTGGGCTAGTGGGGGCCAGGGGTTAGAGCTCCGCACTTGCATTTCAGGGGGCACAGTTTCCATCACTGATCAGGGAATTAAGATCCCATGCAAGGTGTGGCCAAAAAAAAAAAAAAAAAGCCGAAATGTGACCTAGGTGGGAGGAAGTACTGTAAGTAGTGAGGAGCTTAATAGAGGAGAGAACTCAATTTAAGGAAACTGGTTTAAGATAATGGTGCAGCTAGATGGCTGTGTTGTTGGGGTAAATGAGTATGTGGCTTCTCTGAAGGCTCTGCGGTAAAGACTCTGCCTGCCAGTGCTCGAGACACAAGAGACTGGGATTCGATCCCTGGGTCAGGAAGATCCCCTGGAATAGGAAATGGCAACCTTCTCCAGTATTCTTGCCTGGGAAATCCCATGGATGGAGGAGCCTGGCAGGCTACAGTCCACAGGGTCACAAAGAGTTGAACATTGCTTAGTGACTAAACAACAAATGGATGTGTGCCCACCCTCTGCAATCCTACAAATCTAGAGAAGTAGAGTGGCCCCCACTGGTGGTGTGCGAATGGGAGGGGGTGGTATATATCTAAGGCAGGGTCTGGTCTGTCTGTTCTACTTTTTTAAAAGTAGGCTCTGCTGAAATTAATGACTCATCGTAGCCTTTGGAAAGTCAATGACGACTCATTTTACTTGATGGGCTTCTAAAAAAGAAAAAGATATATCATTGTCTTGAACAAGGTTGGTGAAATGGAAGCCAAGGTTTTGAGTTTGACTGCTACTCCCCTCCTCATCTTCTTACTCACGTTCCTCCCCTTCCTGACTTTTGTTTTCCCCTTAATTCTTTTAACTTTAGACTTGATTTATGGTTACTTAATATTCAGTCAAGTACAGACTGTGAAGATAGGGTAAGGTTCATTGTTTTGACACAAGGTTGACTGTTATGTCAGGGGTTTGTGTCTGAGGATATAAGGACGAGTAATATACATAGCTCCTGCCTTTATGGAGCCTAGTTTGTACAATGATAGAAGTAGATGGGAGTTCATGTACATTACATGGGAGTGCATAGAAAGAGCACTTTCTCTTTTTGGAATAAATTGCTATTTTAGTAAAATAATTAATTTCGCTATTTTTCATTTTGGGAAATGCTTCTAACCTAGTGAATTTTCCTGTTGCTGTAAACAATTTGCAAATTCTAAAGTACTATGCCGGCTTTATTGGTTGTTAAAGCTATGAACAGCTTCCAGAGATAGTGAAGGACAGGGAAGCCTGGCGTGCTGCAGTCCAAAGAGTCAAACACGACTGAGCAACTGAACAACAATAGCTATGACAGTGCTATGAATTCCCCTAGAAGGCATACTAGTTGATTTGGCCTTGGTCTGAATACTCAAATGACTCAATAGTTACCTCTAAATGCAGGAAATGTAGCCAATAGTTGTTGCTTTCATGTAAGCAACCATCTTTTTTACCAGGAAAGGCAGAATCAGTTGGCAGATCTTTGATTTTCCCCACCTCCATGCCAGTTGGATCCAGAATAATGTAAGCAGTTATGCAAACATTCAATTAGGGAAATAGAAAAAGAAAAGATATTTGCTTAATGATACAAACTTTGACTTGTAAAGTGTTATAAAGTATCAGCTGGAACTTCCAACAGTAGGAGAAAAAGATAAAATTGCAAGAAAGTCATTATTAGATATTGTTCAAAATGCAACCTCTGGAGTATTGAGGTTTATACATATTCAGTCTAGTTATCTACTCCTACATCTGTTATAGTTAATAAGTTATCAACTTTGTAGCTTTTAGTTTTTGATACCAAACATTAAAAATAATAAATTAATGTTTACTTATTAGTACTGAAAAGCTAATTGATGCATTTTAGAAAGCCTTTGAAAAGTTAAAATGACTACCTGCAGTAGTTACGAGAACAGAAGATTTGTAGGGGTGGGAGTTGGGGAGCCAGGGATGAATTGAATCTCCTGCTGAGTTTCACAGTTTACATACATTGTTTTGTATAACCCTCTCTAAAACTTTCGAAATACTTTCATCTTTGTTGTATTTATGAGAAGAATGGGGGGTCACAAAACATCCTGATGAACATCATACAGCTAATGAGTGGCATAACCAGGGTTTGAATGCAGTTCCAGAAAGGTCTGTATGAATAGAAAGCTTTTTTTTTTCTTTATACCATACTGTTTCCTGAGAATCTTAAGGCACGACACTCTACCTTTCTTAATCTTATAGTTTCATATCTTAAAAGGTTGGAATGTGTATGTCTGTGCTCAGTAGCTTCAGTTGTGTCCAACTCTTTGCAGCCCATGGACTGTAGTCCACCAGCCTCCTGTGTCCATGGAATTCTCCAGGCAAGAATACTGGAGTGGACTGCCATTTCCTACTCCAGGGGATCTTCCCTACCCAGGGATTGAACCCAAGTCAATGGCATCTCCTGCTTGGCAGGTAGATTCTATCTGCTGAGCCACCTGGGAAGCCTGAAGATTGTAATAGGTAGTCTCAATGATTCTTTCCAGCTTTAATTTTCAGTGAAACTATAGAAAGGATTGCTGAGTATGACTCAGCTTTCTAACCATTTATTTTAATCAGAATATCCCATTCTCCCTTTTATCGCAAAAGATACATAGTCAGAGAGCGGTTCAAGGATTTAAACTTGATAGAAACAGAGAAGAATGAAAAATCATTTTCTCCAACGAGTCTCTTAAGATTCCATATGTGGGTCAATACAAACAGATCAGCTGTGAGGGAAGGTAAGATCCTATAATGCAAGCATTGATTTGGTATCTCAAAATGGATGTTCTTTTCCTTTACGTAACTAGAGTTCTTTCTCTTAGCAGATCCAATTTGCTGATCAGAAGCAAGAATTCAATAAACGTCCCACCAAAATTGGACGTCGCTCTCTGTCTCGTTCGATTTCCCAGTCATCGACTGACAGCTACAGCTCAGGTGAGGACTGAACGGCTCTGGACCCACCTGTGGAGGCTAATTAAGTATGATCAATGGACCCTCCTGTCTATCTAAGGCTAATTAAGCACAATCAAAGCCTGTGCTCTGGCATAAACACTTTCATTCTCAGTTGAAATTTAGACCAAAATTCTAGGTGAAATCTTTAGGTTTCTCTTGGGGATTCAGAGTGGAGCTTAATAGAGGCATGCTCTTCCAGTTAATACAGAAGAAGGTGATTAAGGAAACTGAGTCTGATTTATTCAGAGGGTGAGGATATGTTGCTCACCCTTGACCTTCACTGAGCAGCATGTGTGAACACTTGTGTTTTTTCTACTCTTTGAAAATGAAAGAGGGCTTCTTCATCCTTCCAACTGGGAAATCTTAAATGCCCTGAGAAACAGTGAAATCACTGCAGCTAGTGAAGAGCCCTTCACTTTCTCTTCTAAGCCGGAACATTGTATTGTTTGTTACTCCTTCCTTCCTTGGCAGTGAGTTAAGTCCAATACATGGATCCTAGGCCTGAGTTACCATTTAATGTCAGATGAGTATTAATTTGTGAATCACTTGTCAGCAGTAACCATTTATGCAGCAGTGCCAAGTATGTGTCTGATCTAATCTGGAGCCACTTTATTTTGCTCTTATGTAGGAATGTGGTAGGAAGCTGAATGTTTGCCCTAATTACCTCTTACATTATAAATAGTAATATTCGTTAGAAAATTTTCATCGTGACCTAAAATTTTGTTTTTCACACAAATAGGAAAGTAGTATTTGTAAAGTTGAAGAAAGCTTGTTTGAGACACTGTAACTTTTAGGTTGTGTAAATTGTTATTTACACTCTTAATATTAGCATTTCTTTTTTTATGTTTCTCCCCACATAACTGAATAATATAAAGCACAGAATGTAAATCCCTAGGGATTACTGAATTTTGTAACTATCTTATTCTGCTGAAAGAGCCAGCAGAATGATAAATAATTAAATAAATTAAATAATTTTTAATAGCTGTTGAAAATTCATGAACCAGGTAATAAACCTCTGGAAATTGTAATAATTGTGAAAATGTAAATTATAAAAAAGAGTATGTACAATTTAAACACTTGAGTTTGTTCATGTTATCTAAAAATTGAAATTAAACAGTAACAGTACTCAATTTAACTCCAGCTCAATCTCTTCCCTACGCACTGGATCTGTATTTCCAACTATGCTCCTGCAGAGAAAACCTTCTCACAGAAGCCCCATATGCAGGGAAGATAATTACAAAGTGTCTATGTACGTAGGGATAGGTAGGTAGTTTCAGTTGAAGCTGAAACTCCAATACTTTGGCCACCTGATGTGAAGAGCTGACTCATTTGAAAAGACCCTGATGCTGGGAAAGATTGAGGGCAGGAGGAGAAGGGGATGACAGAGGAGGAGATGGTTGGATGGCACCACTGACTCAATGGACATGAGTTTGGGTAAACTCCAGGATTTGGTGAAGGACAGGGAGGCCTGGCATGCTGCAGTCTATGGGGTCGCAAAGAGTCGGACACAACTGAGCTACTGAACTGAACTGAACTGATGTACGTAGGGAAGAGTGAGTTTGACGCCCTTAGTTTCTAAGTGAACATATAGTTGCCTGGTATTGCTCATTGGTGAGTGATACTGGCTCATGTCAGCCTGGGAAAGTCAGACCTTTTAGATTGAACTATGTGACATTGCCATTTCTGTAGTAAAACCTTATGTATTCCTTTAAGGATACTAAGTTCAGGAGCATGGAGTCAAACCATCCTGGAACTTGGAAAATAAAGATCAGTTATTCACTTCCCACTGAATGCGGGAATTGCCTTGGTGGCGTCCCTGACAAATGGCTATCCGGCCTCCTTGGGAGCATTTTAGATTATAGGGTGATCCTTTCTTAATCTAATAGTTTTGCTCACAATAAGTTCTTATACAGCCTCTGAGATTTAAAGGTTTTACTTAGAAATAAAAATCCTCATTTTTTGTTGTCTGAGTTGGGGGCATCCCACTGTCCTGGTTAACCTCATCTGGTTATATTCCAGACTAAGTGTCCTTTTAAAAATATATGCCTATGAATATAATATTCTAGGTATAGTCCAAAATAATCTATGCTGCTGCCGCTGCTAGGTCGCTTCAGTCGTATCCGACTCTGTGCGACCCCATAGACGGCAGCCCACCAGGCTTCCCGTCCCTGGGATTCTCCAGGCAAGAACATTGGAGTGGGTTGCCGTTTCCTTCTCCAATGCATGAAAGTGAAAAGTGAAAGTGAAGTCACTCAGTAATGTCTGACTCTAGCGACCCCATGGACTGCAGCCTGCCAGGCTCCTCCGTCCATGGGATTTTCTAGGCAAGAGTACTGGAGTGGGGTGCCATTGCCTTCTCTGTAAAATAGGTGTTATTTCCATAAACTCAGTGCTTTTAGAATGAAACCTAAGATTATGTTTCCCTTTTTTTTGCAGCTGTGTCACACACACACACTGTTACCTTGTCTTATTTCCACATGAGCAGTTGTCAAACCCTTTTAAACAAACTATGGATGGGGCTGCCTATTGCCTTGAGTCTTGGACTGGGAGTTAGGACAGACCTAGTTTCTAGGCTTTGATCAATGTGTGATTTGTTGTGTGATCCGGGAAAACTCTTGACGCCTGCAATGCTTGTAGCAGAGGCAGTGGGAAAGTTAAATGAGGTGATACAGAAAAAGCTTCATACTCATCAGATGAAAAGCAGGAATAACAGAATTACTCACAGCTTTCTAAATATGAGAAGATACGCAAGTGCATGTCAATAAGAACTTGGAACCCATTCTCAGCATATGTTATACTTTAGCAATGTTAGTTTCTATAGTCAATTAAAGCCCCAAAGATTGATTGATTAGACTTCTTCCCTTCTCTGTTTATCTCTTCTCAGGTGAACTCATTCAGACTCATAGTTTTAAATACCACATATTGGTGTTTGATTTTCAAATTTTATCTCTAGCCCAAATCTCTTCTCTGCACACTAGCCCCAGATATTCAAATGCCTGTTCAGGCCTTTCACTTGGATGTTTTACAGATATCTCAACCCTCCCATGTCCTAAAAACTGAATTGCTGAGTTCCAGCCTTTGCCCCTCTTCAGTCTGTTCTCAATGCTGCAGCCAGATTCATTTTTTTTTTAAATAAGTCAGGTCATGTCACTTCTTAGCTCAAAACTTTCCAATGGCTTTCCAGTCTCACTCTTAAGTAAAGGGCTAAAGTTCTTACAGTGGCCTACAAGGCCTTATACCATCCACCCTCACATTATATTTCTAATCACATCTCTAATTTTCCAAATTTCCCTCCTCCCTCAGCTGTTTTTTCACTCCAGTTGTGCTGTCCTTCTGTTATTTTGAAACTGTTATTTTGTTATGCCGGGCACTCTCCTGCCTTAAGTCCTTTGCACTTACTATTTTCTCTGCCTGGAATGCTCTAAAATACCCTCACTGTGTATCTTGCCTCCTTCATTTCAGTTCTTAATCAAAGATCATCTTCTCATTGAGGCCTATCCTGGATACTCTTTTAAAATTGTATAGTCACCCCACCCAATACTCCCTGTCATCAAATTTTCCTTCTCTGTTTTTCTCCATAGCACTTATTATCATATAACATATAATTTATTGTGTCTTTCTTCCCTTACTTGAATATGAGATCCATGAGGGCAGAGATTTTTATCTCTTTTGTGTTGTTCTCTTCCCAGCACTTAGAACTGTGTTTGACACATGAGAGGTGCTCAACAAATAAACACTGGGGAAGGGTGTCCAGAGACGTTCTTATTATACTACTTGACATCCCTGTGAAGGAAATAGACCTCTGGTAAACTCCATGTATGTGAAAAGTTAGAAGAGGTTTTATGACATTTCAAAAAAAGGTACCTTCCTATCCAAAGTGCTTGTTTTGCTGAAGATACTTAAAGTCTTACTAAGGTTGTGGCCAATTCTCCCTTCCTAATGATCCTAATATTAAGTTTTATTTAGGAACGCCTTCCAGCCTTTTCAACTGGGTTCCTCCTGTGAAGTGCAGAACATAGAAAAGGATGGTTCATAACTAGTTCCTATCTAGATGTATAGGAGAGAAGTTTATTCATATATTCAATGGATGCTTCAAGACAGTAGGGCTTAATTCTAGTGGAACCCATGTTGAAAAGGGCTGTATTAGTCCTTGAAATTATTTTATAAAAAAATGACTTCTAAAAACTTTCTGTAAGTGAAAAACCCTTGTAAAAAAAATAAATAGAAGCGACTTTTCTGGAAAGTCAAATGATTCTCGGTGATATATTTCTGAAAAAGCTGTCTTTGCAGTGAGTTAATTGGTTAAGGATAAGGAAAGAGGACTAAAGTCCCTTAGTTCATAGTAACTGGTTTTTCTAAAGCTTGAAGTATTTTCAGATTTTTTCCAAATAACAAAGTTTTGTTGCTCTGTATTTTGGCTGCTAACCTGGCTTTTCAAATATTTCCAAAGTTATTCATCAGTGAAATCTGCAGCACGTTGACACACAGGTCATTACTATTATTCAGTTACCAAGTGACTAGACTGGGCCCAGGAGGAACTGCCTGATTTAAAATAGTGTAATAGGACCAATTTGACCAGGAGTCTCTTCTTCTCTTGGCAGTAACCCACATTATCACAGCTGCTGGGGGGGAAAGGCTTCATCAGCCTGAGCCATAGAACATATATATGCATGTTCCATGGGGTCAGTTGTGGATGAGTGATTCACCAAATTATGTTTTGGTCCTAAGATATCATGAAACAGAACATCTCATGATAAAGTTATTTTGTACTTTGTATTACTTTTCCATCTAGAAACTGAACCCTTCTTTTGTGATTATCTCATTTATTCATAAGATTCTTCTGATGGGAATTAGGGGAAAGGGAGAGCATGGGAGAGAGAGGATGTGTTATACCTCCTATTTTGTGGTTGGATAAATTGAAAATGGGTCACTTAACCAATTAGAAGTGAAGTAAAAGCTTAGGTCTCAGACCTATACTTCACTAGGTTATTATCTTATCAGTTGTTCATTTTTTAATTAAATTATGACCCTGGGCTTCAGAGTGTGCTGACAACTACAAATGCTTTAGAAGCTGTTTAAGGATATGTGTACATGTGTGTTGAATTTCTCTAAATTTTCCTAGGAAGAATTTTGAATGCTATCTCAACTATTTTCATGAATATGCTATTAAATATACTGACAGAAATGAGTTATAAATTCAAAAAATAAATGTTGTGCTAGTTCAGGAATAATCTTTCCGCTGTGTTTGCAAAAATAACCCTCTCTAAGTCCAGGTTTGTCGGCCATTTTGCTTGCATTCACATATTAGCACAGTCTAGACAACAAAGATCTGTATGAAGGGCTCTTTGAAAACAAATCCATTTTGGTTCAAAGAAAAACAGTGGTTGAACTATAACCGGTTGACAACTGTTAAGAAAATACCATTTTTTTTCTTTTAAAAAAGGAAATGGTATAATAATTTTTTTCTTTGAGTTGGAAAAATTTTGAGTACTTCTCTGAAAGAAGAATTTTGGAGGTTTTGTTGCTGTTTGGTTGACTTTTCCCACCTGGCTCATCCTTAAAAGCCAAAGAAGCATAGGAGAGGAGAGCTATTCTAGATAGAGTAGGACTGCACTCTCAACCTTTATTATCCCTGCCAGCCAACCACCTGCTGCTTGGGTAAAACTGATAGATGATGGAGGTAGAAAAAAAGAAACTGCTGAATAATATTGTATGTATGTCATTCCTTTCCCATTCAAAATCCTAAAGCTAAGTAAGGACCCTGAAAGATTTTATATTTGTAGGCAATGGCACCCCACTCCAGTACTTTTGCCTAGAAAATCCCATGGACGGAGGAGCCTGGTAGGCTGCAGTCCATGGGGTTGCTAGAGTCGGACGCAACTGAGCGAATTCACTTTCACTTTTCACTTTCACGCATTGGAGAAGGAAATGGCAACCCACTCCAGTGTTCTTGCCTGGAGAATCCCAGGGACGGGAAGCCTGGTGGGCTGCCGTCTATGGGGTCGCACAGAGTCGGACACAACTGAAGCGACTTGGCAGCAGCAGCAGCAGTGAATAAAAGCATAAAGAAGCCACCTGCCAGTGCAGGAGACACAAGATATGCAAGTTTGATCTCTGGGTCAGGAAGATCCCTGGAGTAGGAAATGGCAACCCACTCAGTATTCTTGCCTGGAAAATTCCATGGACAGAGGAGCCTGGCAGGCAACAGTCCATGGGATTTCAAAGAGTCAGACACAACTGATCATGCATGCACTAGAAAACTAGTGCTTTAAAAATATGTACAAAACCTAGTGATAATATCAAGTATCATTGACTGCATGCTGAATTACTTTATGCCAAGTATTGCAGTAGGCACTTTACTTACATTATTTTATTTAATCTTCTCAACAACTTGACTCTGACAAATCATGTCTGCCTTTTATATAGTCTTTTTCATAGCACATATTGCAACCACATGGAAAGAAGAATTCTAAACAAATAATTCTGTAATTAGTTATTTCATGTCTGACTCACCTACTAGACTGAAAACCCTGTGAAAGCAAAGACAATCCATATCCATCTTGTATCTCCAGCACGTAGACTGTGGAGACACAGTAGATGCACAATAAAAATTGATTGAGTGCGTGACTGAAAACATGAATGAATTAGCCACCAGATCCTGTTTTCACCTCCACTTTATATACCCAGAACCAGAGCAAAGTTTCTCTGACTCCAGAACAAATAAAGAGCATAAAAATCATCATGGCTCTGGAAAAGGATTTGACATTTCAGGGTATTATGAATGTGAACACTTTCTTTCAAAAGCAACTTTTCTATACACTTGGATCAGGATTAGGATGGCTATATTTATCTTTCTTCTCTCAGAGGGCAGAAGCTTGGTTCCCTTAAGCTTCTAACTCATAAGCCATTTCTGAGTATTGATTGGTGAAACAGATGACTGCCCAGGGAACTGTCTCTGGGCTCTGTTGCCAAAGGTACTTTGAGCTCTTACTCCCTAGGAGAGAGAACCATAAACTTTTTGTACAGATTAGCTCCTTTCAAGAACAAAAATCCCTTTGGGGATTTACTAATTCTCTCACCTCCCCTGGTGCCCATGTTCATTCTTGTTGCTTTGTGTTAGGACTTTGCTCTAGGGCAGTTTTCCAGCTCCAAGAGAGACACTTGGGTCCCTGCTGCCCAAACATTCTGTAGCACCATGCTTGATTAACTGGGCAAGGTCAGACTTGCCTTTTCCAGCCCTCCCAGAGATAGACCCTTTGCTAAGAAATCCTAGAAATGCCATAATCTCTGGATATAAGCAGATCAGGCAGCCCTAGGAGCTCTGAACTTTTGCAGCTTTCTTCCCATAAAAGTGAAAGTACTTCTTATCTCACTGAGAAATGTGTAATGCTTTATATTATATAGACAGTGCTTTATGTCCCCCCACCCCAAAACCTTGAGGACTACTTAGAAAGAAACAATCCTCAGGAACTTAAATGTAAATCAAAGAAAGAAATTACTTCAAATCATCCAGCCAATGATTAGTAACTACAGAATTCTATGAAGACTAAAAAGACCTCAAACGTGGGAAGAGCAACAGCTGCCTGTTAGCCACAGTCAGAAGTCTTAGACCTTCCACCCTCTAGTGTATATTGCTAAATCACTTAGTCATTAGAGCATTTAATTACACTGAAGGAGGATTTATCTGCTTCTTTGGGAATCTCAGATGCCTAATGCTGGACCCACTAAGGCCAGCAAGAAGGGAGAGCATACTGAATATTTCATTGTCAATGTCTAATTGGGTCTACAGGCACAGTTCAGCCTCATCAGAGCCAGTCTTGAAAAAGAAGGCTCTGTTTTGTCAGCCAAGCACTTTTTGTGTGGTTCTTAATTATTTTCTCATGGGTTCCTTGTTTTCTAGGTCTTATCTGTTCAGCTACTGTACTAAAACACAAATTACATCAGTGTTTAGGCAGCAAACAGAGAAGGGTAGCTAGGATCCCATAAACCTATAGGTTAATCACCATCATCCTGAATTAAGACTTTGAAGCTATTGCTACCATGGAATAGCCTCTTTCTTCATTTTCAAGAACCTGTGCATGTTCTGAAGATAAAGTTAGCCGCAGTTTAAGTTAATGCTACCCAGGGGGAATATCTTTGGCAACCTCTCTCAGCTTCCTTTTCTGACCTGTGGATAGCACTTTCCACAGGTGATGACTGTGGATAGGTGATGACTGAGACAGTTCCTCAGTGCCACTTAAGTGCTTCCTAAATGTGTACATTTACAAGGTGCTGATTGCAAAAGAGCCTCAGTTCACTCCATGGTTTGGGGTTAGGGAGGAAGCCATTTTTTCCCCTGAAGGTATTTTATTCTGTCTTTCCAGCGGCTTCATATACAGATAGCTCTGATGATGAGACCTCTCCTAGAGACAAACAGCAAAAGAACTCTAAGGGGAACAGTGACTTCTGTGTCAAGAACATCAAACAGGCAGAGTTTGGACGAAGAGAAATTGAAATTGCTGAGCAAGGTAATGAAAGCAACCGCCTTTTTCTTCTTGAGTTGCCTATGTCTTTTTGTCTATGTTAATTCCCTTTTACATCCTGGGGTCTAGTAGTTTGTGAAATGTCAGTGTGATTTTGAAGGAAACTTATAACAAAAGAGATACGAGTTGAGAAAACACCATAGAGAGGGAGTAAACTCTAGTGGGTCTAGAAGGAACCCCCGTACAAAGAAGAGGGGAGAGACACTAGATGAGGGGACTGAGATACATGAATCAAACACTGGAGTATTTACCTCTGAAAATCCCTTATAACAGAAAAATCAGCATCTTGATCCTTTGAGAGACCCAAAACTAGTATAACAGAGAACCTGATCGGGAAGGGTCTTATCTTAAGAGAATTATTCTTTGCCTCTCATCCCCCTTCTCTAATATTGCTGTGTATGTATTGGGTCTTTTCAGAAATGCCAGCACTGATGGCTTTGCGGAAGAGAGCTCAAGGAGAGAAACCTTTGGCCGGCGCCAAGATTGTGGGTTGCACACACATCACTGCCCAGACTGCTGTGAGTCCTTTTCCTTTCTCCAAGTAACAGTAGTTAATAATAGCCACCAGCTATTGAGGGCTTGCACCGTGCCAAGCATTAGGTTAAAAGCTTAACGAGTGTTAGTTCATTAACCCTCATAATGGCCTTCTAAAAACACATATTCCTGTTTCCATTTTATAAATGAGGAAGCTGAGGCTCAGGGAGTTGAAGTTTACTAGCTGTATAACATTTGTCCAATGTTATACAGCTAGTAAACCACAGAATCAAGATTTAAATTTCAACATATCTGATTCCCATACTTTTTCTTTCTCCATTGTTCTCTACTGCTTGCCCCTGCCTTCCCTTTCAGTGTCATTTCTAGACGGCATCTCTGTGTAGGCTCCTTTCAGCTGCAAATAAGAGAAAACCTGATTCAACCTGGATTATGCATAAAGGAACTCATTACATTACATAGCTAGAAGTCCAGAGGCAAGGTGGGCTTCAGGAGAAGGCTCTCAGGGCTCCAGTTTCACCTGTCTGTGATTCTTCTGGAGCTGCCTTCTCTCTGTGCTCACTTTATCCTCAGGCTGATAACAAGATGGTGACAGCTCTATAAGCTATCCCAGATGGACATGAAGAGGAAAAAGGACCGTTTCTTCCTCTCTCCCAAGAGCAAGGAAACCTCTCCCAGAGGTCCTCCAGAACACTCTGTCATGTCATTGAGCAGAACTGGATCACATGCTCATGCCCCACCAGTCCTGGAAGGGAACTGGGGTTACCATGATGGGTTTAGATCCATAATTTTTACCTTTATCAGATTAAATGAACCCCTTTTCATTAAAAAATAGCTTGCAGTGCCCCTGTATTTTTTGAAATGAAATTCAGACATAACATAGCTAAGTACATGTAATAGTAAAAAATAAATGTAAAACCTTACTGAAATATGAAAGAAGAATATTTCAGTAAGGTTTTACATTTATTTTTTACTATTAAAAGGAAAGTAACTTATAATAAAATAACATATTTCAGTATGTAAGTGCTTGGGTACAAGTATAGTCAGATAATTGTACTTATAGCATTGTTTGAATGAGTGATATAAATGTATATAATAGAAATGTGTTACTGGTTCCAGAGTATCAGAGCAATATTGCCAGATTATATAATTTTATGAAATTATAAACAACTTTTTGTATAATTTCTGAATAACAACAACAATATAAAGTATGTGTTTTCTCTTGATTTATACATTTGTTGCATTCTTGGGAAAACTCTTGCATTCTTTTTTTTTTTTTCCTTGCATTCTTATATTAAAACTACAGCCATATTTGTGTTGATATGTAAAGTGGAATAAAGTTCTAAATTCAGATCAGTATAAATAAGTTTCTCACTCATGCGAACTTTTCATTGGCATATTTGAAAGTCGTACCAGATATGGCATGGGTTTTGTTGTTGTTGTTGTTTTTGCTCTAGGAGACTGTCCTATACTTTCTTTTCTTTTTTAAAAAATATTTATTTATTTATTTGATTGCAAGGCGTCTTAGTTATGGCATGGGGGATCTTTAGTTGTAGCCTGTGGAATCTAGTTCCTTGACCAGGGATCGAACCCTGGCCGCCTGCATCAGGAGCATGGAGTCTTAGACACTGGAACACCAGGGAACTCCCTGTTCTACACTTTCAAAATGTCAAGATCCTTGGCCATACCCACTAAATGCCAGTAACACGCCCCTACCAATTATTGTGGCAACCAAAAATGCCCCCATAGTCTACCAAAGTTGCTTTGTTGAGAACCACTGACTTAGAGTCATCATCAAAGCTGTAATAATACATATTAAGTTGCCTACCCTAATGAGACCTCTACAGGAAATTAATGTATTGAGAAGTTGTCTGGAATCTTTTATAGGATTTATAAGATCCAGATCACTTGTATGGCTAGATTAACTTCTGAAAGATTGTCTCCTAAGTGCAACACTTACATATTCACATTGCTTATTAAGAACAGCAGAGATTCCTCAAGACACAAACAGCTGCTGTTAGCATCTTCCCTATGAGACTTTTCTGGGTTACATGTTCTCTGAGGAAGAGTACCTTGGCGACCCAAAATTAGTATAATAAATTGAAAAGCTACTCTTTTTGGAACTGTAGACTGATAAATGAAGGCAGAAACCATCTTGGAACCTTTTTTGGGCTTCCCCGGTCAGGGACATGAGACTTCAGTGTGGTGACTTAAAATAGTAAGTGCTTCTGTCCTGTCTCATGTTGCTAAATTACAACTAGTTTCTTTTTTACCCCCTGGCTCACTGAATATTACCACTCTTCAAGGTTATTTTTTTTTTCCTGAAAGGAGTAATGAAAATTAGTTTACCAATTTTATTATTTTCTTGTTCCCTTACCACATTTTTCTTTATCCTTTAAAAAATAATTACAAAGGAATTTTGCTTTGTTTTATTTCTAATCTCTTTATTTTTTCTGATTACTAAGGTAGTTCATGTTCATTTTACAATATTCAAGCATTGTATGTGTGTTAAGTCGCTTCTGTCATGTCCAATTCTTCATGACCCTATGGACTGTTGCCCACCAGGCTCCTCGTCCATGGGGATTCTCCAGGTGAGAATACTAGAGAGGGTTGCCATGCCTTTCTCCAGGGGATCTTCCCCACCCTGAATTGCAGGTGGATTCTTTACCGCTGAGCCACTGGGGAAGCCCATTCAAGCATTACCACAGTCTATAATGTAGAAAGACAGTCTCTTATAATCCTGTGCTCCAGAAATAACTATCATAGTTAACAGTTTCCTGTCCATGTTTCATTAAGACTTGGATCTACTTATATTTTTTAGGTGTGTTTCCATAGTTCTTTCCAATCATATTTCTTAGCTACTCTTTCTAAACAGTAATGATTTAAAATCAAGTTGAACCAGCTTTTACCCTCTGTCCCCCTCTCACTTCCACCTGCCTGTACTTCTGCTTGAGCCCTCATAGCCAGCAAGCAGTCTTGACTCATAGTTCTTTAAATAGTTCTTGTATTCTTGGCCCCAGTCACTTTTCTAGTTAATTTTTATTGCTTTGTAGGTATGTTTCAGTATGATTCTTTTGTTTGACACACTCAGAAATCCTAGTTATAGGAATTCAGAAATTCTTTAAGGTGAAAAGCAAAACAGGAGAGAAAAAAATGGGATCAGATATTGAAAGGTAAGGAAATTAAGACAGTAGAGTAGTTCTGCTGTTAACTTACTATATGACCTTAGATAAATTATGTGAGGATGTTCGCCTACATTAGTGGAGCTGTTTGCAAGTGTTCTTTTTTAAGTAGAGCATATTTCTAATTAGAGTTTTAATTTAGTATATAAATATTAGAAAATACAAATTTTTTAAAATGAAAATTATCAATACCCAAAGTTAACTACCATCAGGAAATTTTAAAACTTTTTCACCAAACCTTTGTCCTTGTTGAAATAACTCTTAGTCAAAGCAGTGGGGTGGTACACTACTTTCTTAAAAAGAAGCCTGTCTGCCTGTCTCCATCTTACAGATTGAAGTGAAGGTAAGTCAGGATTAAATCAGTGGATTAAATTTATTATAATAATTTTTTAAATTGGAAATAAACATACTTATAGAAAAGTTGCAAATATAGTACCAGATAACTTTTTATTTTCTGAACCATTTGAGAGTAAGTTGCCAACCTGATGGTGCTTCCACAAAGACTTTAGTGTGTATTTTCTATAAACAAGGATATTCTCCTATACAACGAATACAACCATTCAAAATTAGGAAATTAACACTGATTCATAATTGCTGTCTAATCCTTAGGTCCCATTTGAGCTTCACTAATTGTCCAAATACTTTTTATAACCAAAGGATCTCATCCCTAGTTATATGTCTCATTTAATTGTCATCTCTCTTTAGTCTTCTTCAGTGCTGGCAGTTGATCAGTCTTTGACTTTCATGACCTTGACACTTTGAAGATTATAGACAAGTTATTCTGCAGTATGTCCTTAATTCAGACTTTTATGATGCTTCTTCATCATTAGATTCAGGTTATGTACCTTTGGTAGGAAATGGTGCTGCCTTTTTTTTTTTTTTTCCACTTAATCCTATCAGTTGGCACTTGATCTCAATTTGTCCCATAACTGAACTTCATTTTGATCCCTTAATGGAGGTGGTATCTGTCAGACTTTTCTATTGTAAAAGTTATTTTTCCCCCTTTGTAATAATAAGTGTTTTGTGAGGTAGATATAAGAAACTGTGTGAATATCCCATTCTTCATCAAGCTTTCCATTTATTTATTCAGGTTTTTTTTTTTTTTTTTGGTATGGAGTCATTGTTTCCTATTTTATTTAATGGATTATAATCCATTACTATCATTATTTATTATGATAAAAATTATTGAAATTTTGGCCAGAAGGAACCCCTTAAATCTTGCTTCTGTGCCTTGCCTTTTGACATATCCCTTTCATTCTTTGAGCACTTCCTTGCTTCTGGTACAAGAGGCTCTAAGCTCATCTTGTACGTTCCCTGTCCTATCCCTGGAATAAGCCTCTTCTCCATGGAGTGCTGGTTCCTTTTCCTTTAGTGGATCTGTACACTAGTGTGCTCTTTGCTACTGGAGTGTTAATAGTATTATTCCCGGATCCTCTTTCATTAATTTTCAAAAATAATTGCCCATTCAGTTTAATTCAGTTCAGTCGCTCAGTCGTGTCTGACTCTTTGCGACCCCATGAATCGCGGTGCTGCACGCCTCCATGTCCGTCACCAACTCCTGGAGTTCACCCAAACTCATGTGCATCGAGTTGGTGATGCCATCCAGCCATCTCATCCTCTGTCATCCCCTGTTCCTCCTGCCCCCAATCCCTCCCAGCATCGGGGTCTTTTCCAGTGAGTCAACTCTTCGCATCAGGTGGCCAAAGTACTGGAGTTTCAGCCTCAGCATCAGTCCTTCCAATGAACACCCAGGACTCATCTCCTTTAGGATGGACTGGTTGGATCTCCTTGCAGTCCAAGGGATTCGCAAGAGTCCTCTCCAGAACCACAGTTCAAAAGCATCAATTCTTCGGCGCTCAGCCTTCTTCACAGTCCAACTCTCACATCCATACATGACCACTGGAAAAACCATAGCCTTGACTAGACGGACCTTTGTTGGCAAAATAATGTCTCTGCTTTTGAATATGTTATCTAGGTTGGTCATAACTTTTCTTCCAAGGAGTAAGCGTCTTTTAATTTCATGGCTGCAATCACCATCTGCAGTGATTTTGGAGCCCAAAAAAATAAAGTCTGACACTGTTCCCACTGTTTCCCCATCTATTTCCCATGAAGTAATGGGACCAGATGCCATGATCTTTGTTTTCTGAACGTTGAGCTTCAAGCCAGCTTTTTCACTCTCCTCTTTCACTTTCATTAAGAGGCTCTTTAGTTCTTCTTCACTTTCTGCCATAAGGGTGGTGTCATCTGCATATCTGAGATTATTGAGATTTCTCCCGGCAATCTTGATTCCAGCTTGTGCTTCTTCCAGCCCAGGGTTTCTCAAGATGTACTCTGCATATAAGTTAAATAAGCAGGGTGACAATATACAGCCTTGACGTACTCCTTTTCTTATTTGGAACCAGTCTGTTGTCTCATGTCCAGTTCTAACTGTTGCTTCCTGACCTGCATATAGGTTTCTCAAGAGGCAGGTCAGGTGGTCTGGTATTCCCATCTCTTTCAGAATTTTCCACCGTTTATTGTGATCCACACAGTCAAAGGCTTTGGCATAGTCAATAAAGCAGAAATAGATGTTTTTCTGGAACTCTCTTGCTTTTTCAATGATCCAGCAGATATTGGCAATTTGGTCTCTAACTCTTCATATATATCTTTTGCCCTGTTCTCTCCTCCTCCCAGAACTCCAGTTATGTGTAAATTAGACCATTGATGGTATCCCATAGATCTTAGATACTCTCTTCTGATTTTTCTCCGACTGTTTTTTTCTTTCTCTATTTCAATTTGCGGATTTCTATCGATCTATCTTCAAGCTCACTGATTCTATCCTTAGATATGCCCAGTTTGGTATGATAAGTCTAATGAAAGAATTCTTAAATCTGATACCTTAAAAAAAATTCTAATGTTTCTATTTCACTTGTTTTTTATAGTTTCCATTTCTTTGCTGAAATTCTCTATCTGTTCATGGATGTCGTTCTGTTTCTCTCGACTGCTTCAACATAAATATGATAATCATATTTAAAGTTCCTGTCTGATCAAACATTAGCTTATCTCAGAGTCTGGTTCTCTCGAATACTTTCTTTCCTGACTGTGGGTTGGGTTTTTCACTTTTTTGATGTGTCTTGAACTTTTATATTGAATGGTAGTATGTTAGTTCCCATTATTGTCATGAACTGGTCTGGATTTCAATTCTGTTCCATACAGAAGGCTACAGATTCCTCCAAGCCAGAGGGCTCTCAGTATTTCTGCTCCACCCTCAGGCTGTCAACTACTTCTGCACATGCTTGCCACAGGGGGGCTCTCTCTTCAAGTGCATGTCCCCCCACAGCATAAGACTGCTTGTTTTCTGGACCTAGGCTCATAGTGAGAGCAATTGGGCTTCTTAAATTTTTCTGGTCCAATCTCAGTCTTAGGCCAGCCTCTGTGAAAATGGGACTTTCTCAGTGTTCCTGCCACTTCTGTCAAATTTTTTCTTGTATCTGTGGTAGGTCTATAATCAAATACCACTGTCCTTCAAAGTCAGATTCCCTGGAGACTACCAGTCCCTTTGCCGGATCCCCACATTGGGAAATCTGGTGTGGCACCTAAAACCTTTACAACAGTGTGAGAACTTACTGGTATTATTGTTCTCCAGTTTGTGGGTCGCCCACCTGATGGGTATGGGATTTTATTATTATTATTTTTAATATAAATTTATTTATTTTAATTGGAGGCTAATTACTTTACAGTATTGTATTGGTTTTGCCATACATCAACATGAATCTGCCACGGGTGTACACGTGTTCCCCATCCTGAACCCCACTCCCACCTCCTTCCCCAAACCATCCCTCTGGGTCATGGGATTTGATTTTAATGTGATTGTGCCCTTCCTACTGTCTCATTGTGGCTTCTCCTTTGTCCTTGGACTGGGGTATCTTTTTTTAGTGGGTTCCAGTGTTCTCCTGTGGTAGGTCTTGAGCAGAGGTATTTTCCTGTCCCTCCTGGAGAGGCAGTGATTTTTACTTTGTATCAGCATACCTAGTCCTGGGCCCAAGATGGTTTTCAGCTACTCCCCAAGGAGCAGAGAGTTTTTACTTCTACCCTCCGCCAGAAGCAATGGGTCTTTGTCTTGTCCCTCATGGCAGGCATAATTCCCGCTCTTCTTGCTACAGTTTAGGACTTTTGTTTCCTCTGAGAGAAGACTGGGAAAGTGCCCAGATTTCATGCTTATTGTCGAGCACAGGCAATCAGCTCCCTGCCCCCAGTCTCCTTTGTGAGCTCTGGTTGGAAGCCCCTAGAAAAGCCCTTTCACATGAGTATGAAATCTCACTGTGGCTCAGGCCACCAGAAGTTCCAAACTGACATATTGATACTTTCCCACACTCAGTCTTTACTAATTCATTAACATTTTAGTTAATTTTTTCTTACTCTATTGTATGACAGCCACCTCTTCCTCCTGCACTCTGACAAGAATAAAACTGTGTTCCCTCTCTCCCTAAAGGGATTTGGCGCTCTCTGGAGTTCATTGGTTGCATTATGACCTCGGCTCTTTGATAGGCTCAAGAAACGTTACAGTATGGTAGATTATGCAGCTTTTTCTTGTTTTTAGAGCGGAAGCTTCTCTTTCGGCTTTCTACATCATAAAGAGAAGCAGAATTATAAATTGGTGGTTTTTGAAAAGATGTATGGCTCTGAAATCCTTGGTTTAATTGAATCTTATAGGGAGGACCAGTAGGTTAAATGAGTAAAAGCATACAGCTCAGTGGGAGCCTTCCTCATGCCTACCCTCAACCCCTGCCCCATTCTCAAAGTGCTGAAGTTTCTGCAAAGCACATGTTGAAAATCATTGGTGTACTTTCTCATTGTCAAATATATAAACTTAATTCCTTGACCAGCTGTTTGGCCCGTGCTTGCTCATCTCCTGCTTTCTCTTTAATACAGGTGCTTATGGAAACTCTGGGAGCTTCCATAATGTACTTTCTCATTGTCAAATATATAAACTTAATTCCTTGACCAGCTGTTTGGCCCGTGCTTGCTCATCTCCTGCTTTCTCTTTAATACAGGTGCTTATGGAAACTCTGGGAGCTCTGGGAGCACAGTGCCGATGGGCTGCCTGCAACATCTATTCCACCCTCAACGAAGTGGCTGCTGCTCTAGCAGAAAGTGGTAAGACCTTTTGCACATTCTTTGTCTCTGGCTAAAGGTTTCAAAAAGTTCCATTGTTTTGATGTAAATCTGTAAGGAAAGTTGACATTTAAAGTTGTCTTGGAAGAAATATTCATTTTTTTTAAATGAAGTATAGTTGATTTACAATATTGTATTAGTTTCAGGTATACAGTAAAGTGTGTGTACACACATATGCACACATATATATTCTTTTTTCAGTTCTTTTTCACCATAGGTTATTATGAGACGCTGAATGTGTTTTCTTATGCCATATAGTAAATCCTTGTTGTTTATCTAATATATATATATGGTAGTGTGTATCTGTTAATCCCATACTCCTAATTTGTCTGTCTTGCACCTTCCCCTTTGGTAGCCATAAGTTGTGTTCTATGTCTGTGAGTCTTTCCATTTGGTAAATAAGTTCATGTATACTGTTTTTTAGATTCCACATATAAGTGATATTATTTAATATTTTAATTTACTTAGTATGATAATCTCAAGGTCCATCCATGTTGCTGCAAATGGCATTATTTCATTCTTTTTCAAGGCTCAGTAATATTCTATTATATATATATACACACACACACACACACCACATCTTCTTTATCCCTTCATCTGTTGATGAACACTTAGACTGTCTCCATGTTTTGGTGGGTCCCTATTCTTGATGAGGTTTCTCTCTTTCTGAACTTCTTTTTGTTAAATATGATCAAGATAACTGTATTGCTTTACAGCCACAAATATCTTCTTATGTCTGATATTCCATTATTAGTTAATGCTTTGCCTTGCCTTGCTAATATTAGAGCACCAGTGAACACATTCACTGTCTAAGGTCATATGGGGTTTCCCTTGTGGCTCAGCTGGTAAAGTATCTGCCTGCAATGCAGGAGACCTGGGTTTGATCCCTGGGTTGGGAAGATCCCCTGGAGAAAGGAACAGCTACCCATTCCAATATTCTGGCCTAGAGAATTCCATGGACTGTATAGTCCATGGGGTTGCAAAGACTCGGACACGACTGAGCGACTTTCACTTTCCAGGTCTTATGGATTAGAAAAGAAAATGCTTCAGATATAATTTTGTGGTCCTACTGGTTTTTCAGCAGTGTGCTCTGATTTAATGTTTGGTACTTCTGCTTTAGCACTAAACAGGACTTGACCTGGCAGACTAATATTTGAACACAACAGCCACTGACACTTGAAGGACAAAAGAAACAGAGAGGGCTCGCGGCCCCGACTCCACATCTGGGAGTGGAGAGGAGAGCGGAAGTGGCGTTGTCTGGCTGGAGCCGTTGGGTCAATTTGTTAGGCGAGGAGAGGGAGTGATGTCTTCCAGACTCCGTGCAGTGCCCGCTACCCCGGGACCCACAGCCTTTAAGCAGCAGAGAAGCACGAGGATCATGGAAGCTAAGAATAGCAGAACCCAATCCTCCATAAAGGATGAGAGTTTCCAGTACACTATCCCTCATGATGACTCCTTAAGCAGTTCATCATCTGCTTCATGAACCAGGGAGTGATTTTCTAGCATCCTTCCGAAAATCTACCTACAGGGTGAAGATGAGAAGGATCAAGTCAGCTGCTGCTTCCCATGTAGAAGGGTCAGATGGAATATCAACCAAAGGAAAAAGGAAACCCAGGCAGGAAGAAGATGAAGACTATCAGAGAATTTCCACAGAAGAAGCATAAGCTTTATGGGAGGAAGCAGCAGCCTAAAGCTCAGCCTAATCCCAAAGCCCAGACTCACTGTATTTGGAAGGAACCACCGGCTTATGCAGCAGGCAGTTTAGAGGAGCAGTGGTTCTTAGAAATTGTGGATGAAGGCAGTGTCTCCTGTCCTACCTGCCAGGCAGTAGGGAGAAAGACCATAGAGGGCTTAAAGAAACACAGGGAAACTGTAAATAGGAAATGTTTACCTGTCATCATTGTGGGAAACAGCTTCTTTCACTAGCAGAGATGAAGTGTCATGTCGTGGCAAATCATAATAGCTTCCCCATTTTAAGGCTGGAGATGAAATAGATGAGCCAAGTGAGAGGGAACGTCTCTGAACAGTTCTCAAGAAACTGGGAAAGCTGAGATGCATGCATGAGAGTTGCTCTAGTAGCTTCACCAGCATCGTGGGATATCTGTACCATGTGAGAAAATGAGCAAAGGGGCTGCTGAGCTGGAGAAGATGACCCTGAAATGTCACCACTGTGGAAAGCTGTATAGATTGAAGACTGGACTCGTATATCACTTGTATATAAGAGCATAGTACTATATTCTTCTTTCCAGAGTCAGGACAGCCAGAGTGCTTGAAGGACATGAGCTTGGAGTCAAAGAGTGGAGACCGAGTTCAGAGGCAGATAGCTGTGTACCACCTGCAGGAACTGGCTTCTGATGAACTGGCCAAGGAATGGCCTGAGAGAAAGGTGCTTCAGGATCTGGTACCTGATGATTGGAAGTTAAAATATACTTGTCCTGGGCTACTGACCTTCAGCCAAGAAGTACTACACAAATAGAAGTCAGAAGTATCATCGCATTCAGTGTCCTAACCAGGGTTGTGAGGCTGTCTACAGTAGTGCATCTGGTCTTAAAGCTCACCTGGGCTCTTGTACTTTGGGAACGTTTGTGGCTGGAAAATACAAGTGTCTTCTCTGTCAGAAAATGGAAATGGCAACCCACTGCAGTACTCTTGCCTGGAAAATCCCATGGACAGAGAAGCCTGGTAGACTACAGTCCATGGGATCGCAAAGAGTCGGACACGACTGAGCGACTTCACTTCACTTCACTTCTCTGTCAGAAAGAATTTGTGTCAGAGAGTGGTGTCAGGTATCACGTCAACTCTGTCCACTCTGAGGATTGGTTTGTTGTCAACCCAGCAACAACCGAAAGCTTTGAGAAGCTGGTGAAGATAAAACAGCAACAGCAAGAAGAAGAGAAGCGGATGTGGTAGCCCAAGAGCCGATGGTTTCTAAGGTGGCGGCAGCAGCCCAGCATTGAGCTTCCTGAGACAGAGCTGAGTCTTAGAGTAGGGAAGGATCAGAGGAGGAATCATGAGGTACTGCTAGTGGCGACACCCTGTAGAGATGTACATACTGTAGACAACCAGAACAGAAGCCAGTGCCAACACAGTTCCAGAAAATCAAGTCCCCAAAGATGAGTCGTAAATGAGGAAGGAAATAGGCAGTCAGTGTGAAAGCACTCCTGGGAGAGTAGATGGAAGGCTTTTGTCACAGGGACCTGTGTGGAGAGGCCTGAGTCACGGGAGCCGAGTAAAGAGAAGTATACTATTTCAGCTGTTTGTGTAAGGCTGTGACAGTCTCAGGTCCTTCCTCCTGTGTAAATTTCACTGTTTCTTCTACTGATTTTTGTGAACCCTCCACTACCCCCACCCCCATCTTCTTCTTGGTAGATTTTCCTGATATTCTCACTGGAGCCCCCCTATTTTCTCTCCTCTTGCCCAAAGAGCTCCCCCTTAAGGTCCACTGTAGGCCCTCTTGCCCTGTACAAGACTAAGAAACTTGTTCGATTAGCCTTTCCATACTGGGCTATAGAATGTTCTTGGAAGTGCCATTGATTCCGTAGTTATTCCATCATCTATCTTATAAAATGATTCCAAACTAACTTTTTTTTTTTCACTTTTCCAGTTGAGCTTTATTCCAGAATGGTTTTACAAAGCTGATTTTAAATCCAGTACATCTCCACATATGAATAGCTCCATCCCTCAGCCACAGACCAATGAACCTAAGCAACTGTTCAGCTTTGAGTGTGGTGTCAGCTAGGCTTTTAGTAGTGTTAGTCACTCAGTCCTGTCCGACTCTTTGCAACCCCATGGACTGTAGTCTGCCAGGCTCCTCTGTCCATGGGATTCTCCAGGCAAGAATACTGAAGTGGATTGCCATTCCCTTCTCCACAAACTAACTTTTCAAAACCATACCAACTAATGATTTTGTATTTGTGATATAACAAGCCTAGAACCTAGAATTGTTGTCACTCCTTTACTAAGGTTCCCCTGTCTGCCTGGGTGACAGAATTTATGGAGGCTGTTGTCTCATTATGGTTTTAGGATTGAAAGTGAGAAAATACTTAGAATAATAAAGCTAGACCCGCTGGACACAAGTTTTCCTGGGAAATACTTTGTCCCAGGTGGCAGTTGGTAACCAGACCCACAGGCATGATGTGCAGCCTTAGGAGAAATATGTCTCACATAAAATGACTGGAAAGAAGAAAGCAGCACAAATAAATACCACCTCAGATCAACTTTCCTGCAGTTTATCTTGTTCCTACAGTTTTGAGGATTGAGGAGTAATACCCTTTTGCCTCTGATATTTGACAGAGAACCCTAATATTGCTGGTAGTGCCATGAAGATTGGTAGCCAAGTGTACATTCCTTCTCCCCTGGACTTGACCTGATTGTTAGTCAGCCCTCTTAAGTTCTCATATCTCCCTTTAGCCAAGGTCTGTCTCTCTGCATTTTCTGAGAATGTTGTCCTCTACCCTCTTTTTTAGACATTGTGTTTTGTCCTCTTTATAACCTCACACTTTGACACCAAGTGTAGATATTTATCTGGAGTTGGAAAGAAGAGTTCTTTTTCTGAACCTCTTGCCTAGCCTATAGTATCTGTTAGGCTGTTTCTCCTTCAGGATGGCTTTTCCTGGAGCATTGATTAGAGCAGTTCTGTTGTATTTCTGAATTCTCTTCCCCTTTTCCGTAAATATTGGTCTTCTATATTATTGCCAATTTTTGTGGCTTACACCACATTAAAAGCCAGAGACCCTTTAACCCTGATGTGGACTAATACTGCCTTTTCAAAATCTACAAGGCTATTACCACTATTAACTTTTCTCTGTGCTCCTCCATATAGCCTTAAAATGTGGGCTTTTGTGAAGACCACTTTGAAACACAGGAGCGTTGAAACCTGGTTGGGATACTGCCAGAATGGGTAGTTTTGAAACAAAGGAAGGACATGGTCTATCCACTCGACATTGTCACTGGCAGTTGCTCCCTTAAAGCCCTTTCCATTCATAAGGATTGTCAGGGAGGAAAATGGAGACGCTCTGTTAATTTCTGGTGAGTAAGATTTGGGGAGTGTTTGCCAATGGCAAGAAGAATAAATGACTGTGTCAGAAAAAAAGAAATAGAGAAGTGTGGACTTTGCCGGTTTCTTGCACTCCCTCTCTGACAGCACAACACAGATCAGGGTACAAAAATTTGCATCAGAGCTCATGAGAAATTCTGGGAAAGTTCTATAGTGCATGTATATCTCTCCTTTTGCAAACACTGTCAACATTTTATTTGTTCTTTCATTTACATTAATTTGTAAGATTTTTATTAATGTGTAAATTATGTATAGAAAGTGCACATATATAAATATGTAGTTCAATTAATTGTACATATACATTCATTTTTTTTCCAACAAATGCTTATTGACTGACTCTAAGGGCAAATAAGAGAGTCTTTGCACTCAGAACCTTATATTGTAGTTGAGGAGAAAAGACACATTTACAAACAATGATAATACAAGGACATATATGATAATGCCACAACAGATCATACGTCCACATTCAGTGTACCAGCAAGGGGCTAATAAAAGATCAGATTCCATGAGAGATCACTTACAGCTGAGTTAATAAGGCTTCATTAGGAACATGCCACTTAATTGGCCAGTGAAGTGTAGCAACATTTGAACAGAAGAAGAAGAGTGTAAGAGTTTTCCTGATGAAGAAGGTGGAATGACTAAGGTAGAGAAGCAAAGAAAGATCAAAATGTAGTTGGGAAATGGTGGGAATTCTAGTTGGACTAGATGAAAAAGTACATATTTCTAGTTTCCTCTTTTTTGCCTTTAGTCATATTTTTAGCATCCCTCATACTTTTGGCCCTTTTGTTTGTCCTCTTTGGTCTAACAAGAATAAAACGACCATCAAAGACGAAGGAATGGATAAAGGGGGCTGAAGACAATATTTAATCAGTGAAGAACATCAGCCTAAGAAGTACGGCAAAACAAGTTTGGAACTGGGAAAAACTAGCATCTCATCTTCTTGCCAAAACTGAGGGTCAGCCCTTTTTTCAGGCTTTAATGGTTTCTCTTTGTTCTTGTTTCTCAGGATTTCCTGTGTTTGCCTGGAAAGGAGAGTCAGAAGATGACTTCTGGTGGTGCATTGACAGATGTGTGAATGTGGAGGGCTGGCAGCCAAACATGGTGTGTTAGGTTTCTGTTAGCATAGTTCATTGGGACCTGGGGGTACAGGGAGGGAGGATGTAGCCTGGGAGAGGGTTTCCCAACAGGAAGGAAGATGTTTCCTTTTTCATCTGATGCACCTGGGCTTCCAGCAGAACTAGATGCTTATGCTTAGGACATCCCAAGAATATTAAACCTCTTTATAGCCTCAAAGTGCTTATAATTGTCAGTGCTGATCTTAGAAGTGCTCATATTCATCAGCAGCGTTAAAATACTACTCCGGGTTCACACATGACTGGTTAAAAAGTAAGATGAATGAGTTACTATCCCCTAACACTGCTCACCAGCACCTCCCCCAACACACACAGCTCCAGTGGTACATAGCTTTCTCTCTAGAATCACATGCTAAATTTATAGTAAACCTGAAGGGATCCAAGTTCAAATTTCTTCTTTATTCATTTCTCACCTTAGGAAGTTGGGGCTTTTAATTTTTGCTTAGTTTTTATTTTTGTTTCACTTTTTTTAAAAGTGCTTGAAGTCTGATAGCATATTAGATTCATAAGGGGAAGCACAAAGCTGCACAAGTACAATGTACTCCTACTTTGCAAACCTTTCTGGATAGGAGTGAAAGGAGAAATTAAGGAAATCAACTAAAAACAAGAATCCTTGAAGCTCTAGTCCAACTATTACTTGCTGCTAAAGACTGCAGAGCAGGCTTTACCTGGGAGACAGAAGGAGAAGCAGCCTGTCTTTCTAGATTCTGTGATGCAGGTCATAATGCACCAAGAGTTGATTTGAGGAAAGCTGGGTTAAAACCTTTGTATCCTCAAAGGGAGGGAGGAGTTGGCTGCACGATGAGTCAGCTCATTCCAGCACACAGAGTGTGACTGACAGAGGTTCTACTGGGAATAAAATATTAATTGTATAGTCACGAACATAGGGAGGACAGGGCATTGTACATAGCAAGCATTTACAGATTGTAGATCAGCACAAACTGCTGGAAAGGTTGACGAAGTGAGTAAGACAAGAATAAGAACTGTGACCCCAGAAAACAGTACCCATAATCTTTTTGGATCCTGTAAAGATCTAGTACTTTTACTTGCTCGCTAACCTCAGGAAGATTCCTGAGTGACAAGAATTTTCTGCAGTAGAATGACAGACTGATAATTATAGGCTTTATTCATTAAATAAATATTAGGGATAGCAACCACCTGCCTGTATTCAAAATCTTTGTTAAGAGGAAAAAGTGGATGAGAATAGTTATTCTAAGATACTGTCTTTCCTGTATAGCATGTTTTGTATGCTAGGGATCAGAGGCTGCAAGGAAAAATGCCATGAGGGATTTCATACATGTAAAAAGGGAGAGAGAAATGCAGAGGACCCTTTCTGTTCCTTAGGGACTCTGTTCTGAGGGTTTCTACCACAAGAAAAATGGAGCACTGACTTACAGTATGGAGCAACTGTAAGAGTGAGTCCAGCCTTGGATCTCTACTCCCAAATAAGGTTTGGTGGAATCAGAGAAAATAGATTAACAGCAGGAGCAGAATTGGGAATTCCCTGGCGGTCCAGTGGTTAGGACTCCATGTTCTCACTGCCAAGGGCCTGGGTTCAGTCCCTGATCAGGAAACTAGGATTCCATAAGCTAAGTGGTGCTGCCCAAAACAAAACAAAAAAACAAGGGCAGAAGCAAAAAAGAGGTCAGGTATTAGACACAAGGTCGGAGATTGTGTGTAGGCAGGGATCCAGGATGGCGCCTTTGACACTTGTAGTGGAGTTAACTGATGGAACTGCAAAATGGGCATGTGCCAGCAGAGGGCAGCTCAGTCGTGTGGGTCTTTCTGGGAGAGTGGATGTGACAATTTGGAAAGTCCTGCCAAGCATTTCTGACAGCTAGGTAAAGGGCTGAAATGCCACAGCCTACTGCCTAATCGTATTCTAAGCTGATCTTTCTTTAGCTTATTTATAATTCAGAAACTTTCCTCTGCTGATGAAAGCTCCAGTGGGCACAGCTTTGTGTTTGTCTTTAATCCCAACCTGAAATAGTGATGAGCTGTTCAGAGGCATGCTTGCACACCTACATGCTGCACAGTTCCCTAGTTATTTTTAATTTGGTTTATAGAGAGTGTGAGGTTGTGCTAGGCAAAACCCTACAGTGCTGCCTGAGCATTTTGGGTAGGAGAATGCCTGTACTTTGGGAGAAGTAAAGAATTAACAAATACAGTTTTGTAAGCCATTGTTCTGGGAGAGAGACTAATTATCTGGTTTTACTAAGCTTTCACTGATTATATTCAAAGTCCTGAATTTAACTACTATAAATATGCTATTAGGTTTAAGCTTTCTGACTACAGTACAGTCAGGAGCTAGTGGTCTAGATGATCACTTGAGCTATTAGTCCATAAGAAAATCCTCATGGCATTGCTGTATAGTTTGATCCTCGTAGGTATGTCATTTGGGAAGTTCACTTGGCTGTGAGAATTACAGTTGACCTTTCATCTCACTGTCGTTTTCTTCTGTATAATGACCACTGTAAATTACTTTGTTTAACCATTTACAAAATTTTAAATATGACATTATTGATGCTTATTATTCCAGATCTTGGATGATGGAGGGGATCTTACTCACTGGATTTATAAGAAGTATCCCAACATGTTTAAGAAAATCAAGGGCATAGTGGAGGAGAGTGTTACCGGAGTTCATAGGTAAGATTTGACATAGGCATGCTGGCTTTATGCAGCCTGGACATATGTTCATGTAATCACATACTTACAGAATTGTTGTTGCTGTTTATTTGCTAAGTCATGTTCAACTCTTTGCAAGTCCATGGATGGTAACCCACCAGGCTTCTCTGTCCATGGGGTTTTCCCAGGAAGAATAGTGGAGTGGGTTGTCGTTTCCTTCTCTAGGGGATCTTCCCGACCCAGGGATCAAACCCAAGTCTCCTGCATTGGCAGGTGGATTCTTTACCACTGAGCCACCAGAGAAGCCCACTTATAGACTACATTATGTTAAAAATTAGAATGATGCTCTGAAATGATGAGATCTGAATCCACATACTTGTGTTTTAAATTAACAACACAAATAACAAACTTAAATAGTGAGGAGTGGATAGCGGAACAGTGTGGGCCTCATGTTTTCTAGCATTGTAATACAATGACTGCTTGTCTTTTTTGGACAAATTCACTTATTGAACTTCTGCATTGAACCAATAACTGCTCTAAAAACCATGCTAGGGATCTTGCAGTGGGGAAAAAAATTCTGGTCCCTCAGAGAGCTTACATTCATACACAGAGAGCAAGTATTTAGGGTTCTGTTTCTCAAATGAGTCTTAATTCCCTGAATACAATTTAACCATTTCTGTTTCCTATTATTTACCCAGAAAGAGCTAAAGTAAGAAAGTTTTAGGGAAATAAATTCTGAATAAGCCACTATCACTGCTTTCATTATATTGTGATCTTTTTGAATGTATAAAACTATGAATTGTCCCAAATTTTCAAACTTTTAGAAAGAGGTGAGTTTTGAATAAAACATCTGGTTCTAACTTTTAGTTGACTGAATTTAAAAAAATAAATAACCCTACATATGGATATATGGACTTCCCAGGTGGTGCTAGTGGTAAAGAACCCACCCACCAATGCAGGAGGCGTGGATTTGATCCCTGGGTCAGGAAGATCCTCTGGAGAAGGGAATGGCAGTCCACTCCAGTATTCTTGCCTGGAGAATCCATGGACAGAAGAGCCTGGTGGGCTACAGTCCATAGGGTTGCACAGAGTCAGACATGACTGAAGCGACTTAGTATGCATGTAGATATACATATTTAGCAAATTTGGAAAACTCAGCAGTGGCCACAGGACTGGAAAAGGTCAGTTTTCATTCCAATCCCAAAGAAAGGCAATGCCAAAGAATGCTCAAACTACCGCACAATTGCACTCATCTCACATGCTAGTAAAGTAATGCTCAAAATTCTCCAAGCCAGGCTTCAGCAGTATGTGAACCATGAACTTCCAGATGTTCAAGCTGGTTTTAGAAAAGGCAGAGGAACCAGAGATCAAACTGCCAACATCCACTGGATCATGGAAAAAGCAAGAGAGTTCCAGAAAACCATCTATTTCTGCTTTATTGACTATGCCAAAGCCTTTGACTATGTGGATCACAATAAATGGTGGAAAATTCTGAAAGAGATGGGAATACCAGACCACCTGACCTGCCTCTTGAGAAACCTATATGCAGGTCAGGAAGCAACAGTTAGAACTGGACATGAGACAACAGACTGGTTCCAAATAAGAAAAGGAGTACGTCAAGGCTGTATATTGTCACCCTGTTTATTTAACTTATATGCAGAGTACATCATGAGAAACGCTGGACTGGAAGAAACACAAGCTGGAATCAAGATTGCCGGGAGAAATCTCAATAATCTCAGATATGCAGATGACACCACCCTTATGACAGAAAGTGAAGAGGAACTAAAAAGCTTCTTGATGAAAGTGAAAGAGGAGAGTGAAAAGGTTGACTTAAAGCTCAACATTCAGAAAACGAAGATCATGGCATCCGGTCCCATCACTTTATGGGAAATAGATGGGGAAACAGTGGAAACAGTGTCAGACTTTATTTTTCTGGGCTCCAAAATCACTACAGATGGTGACTGCAGCCATGAAATTAAAAGACGCTTACTCCTTGGAAGGAAAGTTATGAACAACCTAGATAGCATATTCAAAAGCAGAGACATTACTTTGCCAACAAAGGTCCGTCTAGTCAAGGCTATGGTTTTTCCTGTGGTCATGTATGGATGTGAGAGTTGGACTGTGAAGAAGGCTGAGCGCCAAAGAATTGATGGTTTTGAACTGTGGTGTTGGAGAAGACTCTTGAGAGTCCCTTGGACTGCAAGGAGATCCAACCAGTCCATTCTGAAGGAGATCAGCCCTGGGATTTCTATGGAAGGAATGATGCTAAAGCTGAAACTCCAGTACTTTGGCCACCTCATGCGAAAAGTTGACTCATTGGAAAAGACTCTGATGCTGGGAGGGATTGGGGGCAGGAGGAGAAGGGGACGACAGAGGATGAGATGGCTGGATGGCATCACTGACTTGATGGACGTGAGTCTCAGGGAACTCCGGGAGTTGGTGATAGACAGGCGTGCTGCGATTCATGGGGTCGCATAGAGTCAGACACAACTGAGCGACTGATCTGATCTGATCTGATACTGAAATTATGAAATTAAGACTATTTGAAAGTTAAAATTGTTGCTTTAGAGTAGTGGGATTAAAACAATACTTAAAAGTTTCTCATAATTAAAAAGAGATAAAATTAATAAGCAATTTAAAGTTTTACATTTTAATCCTTAAAATTTAGAGGTGGGTTAAAGATTTTCCCCATGTGCCTTTTGATTAAGATCTTTATTTCTAAGCTGTATATAGACTCTGGAAAAAGTATTCTCTATTTCTCTATATATACTTTATAGGATGAAACTAGTTGTGTCTCAGGCTCTCATGCCTACTCAATTAACTTATTTGTAAAATTTGATATGAAACTGATGGATTGTAATGTCTCATTATTTTATGTTCTTTTTTATTTCCTTTTTCTTTAGGCTCTACCAGCTATCCAAAGCTGGGAAGCTGTGTGTTCCAGCCATGAATGTCAATGACTCAGTCACGAAACAGAAATTTGACAACCTCTACTGTTGCCGTGAATCAATTCTTGATGGGTAATGGATTATCTTGGGAGTGAACTTCAGTTGTTGAATTGAGGTTCTAAATTTTTTGGTTTTGGTTGTTTCTGGAAATGATTTGTGTAGCACCTCTAAGCTGTATACAGACTCTGAAAATGTATTCTTTGTTTCTATATATATACCTTATAGGATGAAACTAGTTGTATCTCAGACATAATATTTTATAACACATATCATACTCAATATTTTATAACCCAAAGATACCTTTGCTATCACTATTACATCATACTCAATACTCAGTATTTTATGACATAGAGTTACCATTGCTATCGCTATTGCAAGTGAATCTATTTTACTTAAAAAATCAGACCAACTCCTGTCTTTTGGTGACAGTTTTTACTTTGTCATCCTATCAAGACTGGAAGTCAGTAACTAAAGTCAGTATAAGTAAGTATCTTTGGTGATTTAGGAAAAGGTTCCTGGTATTTCTCTTCCAGGTCATGTTGTCATGACTTAAGTTACAACCATCATAACAGTTCTTTGGCCATCTGGAAAATCATGGTGAGCAAAGGGTCATTTCCCAGAGGCAAATCTGTGAGGACTACAAGTCTGAAAAAAAATCTACTTAGATATAATATACCAAAAACTGTGTTCTTCCAGAACCCAGTTGCTGTCTACACTTGTGTCCTGACATTTCTTCTTTCTTGCTAAGATGACTCAATAATTCTCTGTATGAAAGCATTAAGTTGGTTTAGAATACTGCCAAACCAAATGGTTTCCATCATATATAGGTTAATGGGAAAGTGAAGAAAGGGCCTGTGGGCCACATTACCAGACTGAACATCAGGCAGATTGGAACACCACAGGCACTAGTGATTTCCTTGCTGGTGCTGAGCCAGTCCAGGACCATTCTAAGCCATGACTGTTGAATATGGTTGTCGCCAACCAGACTTACCCTCATCACTCAACAGAAATTGCCTCTGCACTTAACTGATAGTTACTGAGTCTTATCGGGGTTCATGGAGTTACACTAGTTCCTAGTGAGTGGAGTTGTCAAGTCATTAAAAAGATAGATTTCTACTTTCCCTTGGGGCATTTTTAGACTCTTTTCAACAGGAGAGGTTAACCAGATAGATGAGTAGAAAGACCCACAGACATTTGTCAGAACTGTCTCAGAATGGCAGATTTTAGTTGAAAAGTTTCTTCTGCCTAGCCAGGGCTTCCTAGAGAAGGGAGATCAACCAGACCTAAAGAGAAACCAGAAACTGCTCCTACAACTTCTTCCAAGAGAGCCTGAAAACAGTAAGGACCTTTATTCTAGCCTCATAGAGACTCAGAGACAAAGAAGTAGAACATGTCTGCAAAGGACTCAGCCCAGAAAACTCACTGCTTATGCAGTCAATGTTGGCATGTTTCATGGCTCTTCTCCACCTTGTTGCCTATTACCCTACCTGAATTAATGTGGGACCTATTGGCCATTGTGATATTACTAAATATAAGACTCATTTATCAATATTATATTTTATGTATCTCATTCAATAAGCTAGAAAGTTTACATTAAGCCAGAGCTTTGTCACCTCCTAAATAAAATTACATTATTTTTATTTACTTTTTATCTTTATTTCCAAATATTATATATTCTAAATGTTATATAATAAATATATATTGCTTTTATGTTTAAAAGTTACTTTGTGGTCTATAACTTCTTCCCTTTTGCACTACTCCCAGGACAAGGGGAAAAAAAAGAAAAAACCCTCACATATAGATGGAATTGATTGGATAGCATGGAGTCAGAAAATGCATATTTTATTGAACTTTTCTTTCTAGTCATTAAATAGTTTCTTTAGAACAGAAACCAGGCTTACTTTCAACATTCAAAACAAAGACCCAAAACCAAAAAAAAAAACCAAAAAACCCACCATGAAAACAAAGGGACTCAATCTAATCTTAAGGGAGAAACTAGAGATTTTTTCTGATTGAATTTTTCTTCCCCTGTAGACTTAAAAGAACAACAGACATGATGTTTGGTGGGAAGCAGGTGGTAGTCTGTGGCTATGGAGAGGTAAGGTTTAATCTTTCAGTTATTAGGAATTTAAAATGTATTTTGCAGAAATATACTAGAACTTTTCACTTCTGTGGACATCAAACTACATTCATTTACCATTTTAAATGGGGAAAAAGTAACTTCAGAAGCCCTCTGGTTAAAGTACAATCTTTCTTTTTCCCTTTGCATTTTTGCTATTTTTTCCTTAAGTTGATTTTCTGACTGTTCCAATGCGCTGTTTGCGATGTTCTTTTAGCTTGTGTTTTGATTATAAATCGTGAGTGTGGGTGTACTTGTGCACATGCATGTGCTAAGCAGGGCTGAGGAGTTTGTTTATGAAATGCATTCATTTATTTTTTTTCCTATTTCCCCCAAGCATGAATCTATTCAGTGAAATTCCCTTTGGGGGCGGAAAGGAGGGTACACTTCTCCAGAAGCTTTGAGGAGCTGTTTTCTTCGTGACTTTCCTTATCATGCGTTCTTTCTCCTCTCTCCAGGTCGGGAAGGGGTGCTGTGCTGCCTTGAAAGCTATGGGCTCCATTGTGTATGTGACTGAGATCGACCCCATCTGCGCTCTTCAAGCCTGGTAAGCATACACAAGGAGATCTGCTTTTTCCTTTGCAGCACTGTCTAATGTGATCTTGTAACTGCCTCCAAAGAATGGCCTTTTAACGTAACATTTTCTCTTGGAGGGGCCTGGATCCTGAGAGGCTGGTATTAACTGTAAGCACCCGTCTTTCAAAGACCTAGGAGCTCTGCTCTGGGAGAACAGAGATTATCAGAGAAGCTAGAATTTGCAACTCCTGTGCAAGCAGTAACAGGGGACACCTTGAGTCAGAAAACAGGTAGCCCCTTCCCAGCTCCACATGCCATCCCTCTCCCTTTGAAAACAATGATCAAAAAAGAAATAGGCTGGCGTCAGATCCTTTCCAAAGTGATGCACCTAAAAGAGCACTTCTGTCACATGCCTCCCCCAGATGCGTCACCTCAGTGTGATCAGGAAGAAATGTCAGACAAACCAAGTGAAGGGTAAAATCTACTAACTCTGATTGAAAGATACACAGGAGTTGTTTGTACTGTGCTTATAATTCTTAAGCTTGAAATGATTCCAAAGTTAAAATTTAAAAAATAGTTCCTCTCATCTGTAAATTGTGTGTAATCTTATCTACCTCAATTATGAAAGTTCAGAAAATAATTATATAATTATTATGATAATGCTCCCCTGGTGGCTCAGATGGTAAAGAATCTGCCTGCAGTGCAGGAGACCCAGGTTCAATCCCTGGGTCGAGAAGATCCCCTGGAGAAGGAAATGGCTACCCACTCCAGTATTCTTACCTGGAGAATCCCATGGACAGAGGAGCCTGGTGGGCTACAGTCCATGGTGTTGCAAAGAGTTGAACATGACTGAATGACTAACACATACATTATAATAAATATATAACTATGCACAGTGTAGAGGGGCTGTCACATAGTACATGCCCACTAAGTGGTAACTTATTAAAATTGTCTCTTGCCACCCTCAACAGGATAGAAATATTGGATAAAATCTTACAGAAAAATGAAATGAACTTTTTGGCCAACTTAGTACCACTGTCCCTGAAAACAACCACACAGTCCCCGTGTCTGTAGCCTGAATAACCCACTCAGTCTTTACCATTAACCCGCCCAAGGAAGGCACCCACGACAGATGAGGCATGACATTTCCCCTGGCCTACCACTCCTCACACATGCTAGCCATCAACCCACAGTTTTCTCCAACAGAGGTGTTGACTTTGTCTAAGTCAAGGCCCAGCACACAAGGGGAACTGTCACCATTCTAGCACTTTCAGGGTTTATTAGAAAAACCTAAACATGCTTTAATACTGATTGAGATACTGATTCAAACTACCTTATAAACGTGAATTGAGCACTTATTCTATGTTAGGTACTCTGCTCTGTGGTGAGAATGAATAGGATGAGTGGAAGAATGAAACAAATTCCTGCTTTTAGAAGCACACAGACAAATAACCGCCATGCAGTGTAATAAGGGCAATGATAGAGATAAATAGCACATGCTTCTGTGGGGGCACAAAGGAGGAATATCTAACTAAAGAGCAGGAGATTTAAAAACTTCCAATTAAAAAAAAAATGACCATTAAACATAAATAAAAGATAGAGCAAGGCGGGGTAGGGTAGAAAGAGGTGTCAATAGAGCTGAGTCTTGAAACTTGTTTAAGTGACTTCTTAGTTTGAAAGTAAGTTCCAGGTACAGGGAACATTTTCAAGGGTCTCCTAGGAAGGAGAGAGCATAACGTTTATATTTAAGAAGCTGGAAGTAATCTTAATGGAGCTGCCCACATATATCAACTTAAGTCTTCCTGTCTTATCTTGATACTAAGCAATCTCACTGAAGTATTAATATTTTAAGCAGGCAAGTGACCTGATCCAGACTGCATTTCAGGAAATCACTCTGAAAAATGAATTAGATATAAACTTAGAGGCAATGAGATTGGGTCAGAGTCTTACCATAGCAAGGAATAATACAATCTGAATGTCAGGCCTACATGTATAAAGAAGAGGGACTAGATTGTTGTTTAGTCACTAAGTCATTTCTGAGTCTTTGTGACCTCATGGACTGCAGTGCACTAGGCTTCCCTGTCCTTCACTATCTCCTGGAGTTTGTTCAAACTCTATTGAGTCGGTATAGATTAAAGAGGTTTTAAGGAATTAAGGAAAAAGAATCAACTGAATTTGGTGACAGTTTTAACTAGAGAGAGGCAGTAGGCTAGGACATTATAGTTTGACTTTTAGAGTTGGGCGAACAGCAATGTTGTTGGTTAAGACACAAAATATAGAAGAAGAGATAGATAGGGTTGGTAGAAAACATAGAAGAGACAGATAGGCATGGTGGAGTGGGGAAGATAATAAGTTTGAGGTCTTTGTGGGACATGAGGAGGGGCTATCCAGTGGATAATTTGATCCATGGCTCTGACGCTTTGGAGAGATCTAAGCTAAAGATATCAATGTGAAAATAAGCCGCCTGTGAGGCATCATTTATATCCAAGGGGCAAGAATGGATAAATGCTGAAAAAAGAGAGGAAAAGAACACCCCACAGGGTACCAACATGTAAGGATTGACTGAGATCCAGAAGGAGCAATCAGAAAATTAGGAAAACCAAGAGAAAACAGCATCATGGACTCCAGGACAATAGAGTTTTAAGAAGGCAAATAATGTTTATGTAACAGAGGAAATCAAGTAATATTAGAGTCTCAAGAAAAATTTGCTTTTGGCATCCAGGAGATCATTGATGATCTTGGGGAGAGCAGTTTCAGTGGGGCACTAGGCTCAGGTAGAATGACACTTCCTGGAAGTTGATTGGGGTTTCACAGTTAACCCTGTCTCTCTATTATCAGGAAGAATTAGGTCCCGGTGGTAGAAAGAACCTTTTATTTCTGTCCTATGTGAACTAAGGAAGCAGCTTGAATTTTTCACTGCTAAGAATAGTCCAGCCATATCAAAAAGTGACGTAGGTACCAAAGCAACTTGGGTACTAGCTTTTGAGGTTATGTGGCAGAAGGCTTCCCAGCTGCCTATTTAGGTTAACTGATCGTACTTTATTTCTACAGTATGGATGGATTTCGACTGGTGAAATTAAATGAGGTCATCCGACAAGTGGATATTGTTATTACCTGTACAGGTATGATTGTGACACAGACAGTGGGATGGCATTTGGGAACACTTGCATGGAACAAGTGAAGAATGACTGGAAATGCTCTAAACAAAACCAAACTCTGAAAGCCAGAGATAGTAGTCCACAAAACCAATCTTTCCTGTTCTTCCCACCTCTTTAGAGATCTGACCAAAAGTGTACCATTAGGTCATCCCTAGAGGAAAAGTTTCTCTCTAGCCCTTTTAACTGCTTTATATCTCTGTCCATCCTCAGCTACCTAGCAGATGGCTACCAATGGGTTTTATTTGGGAAGCCAGATCTTAAATTTGTACATTTAAAAAAAATTTTTACTTCCAAAAGTGATGTGTATTTCTTTCTAGTCCCTATAACTAAAGCAAGGCTAGAGCAAAATTTCTCATGGTGGGAAAAAGTGGGCAAGGTAGCTGTGTTAATTCCCAAAGAGGTAGGTTTTGAGTTTTAGAGAGTAATATGAGATACGGCTACTTTCCTTATACTGAGATACATACTATTATCTTTCCATTGGAATATTGCATTTCTTTTATAACTCTATTTTAAAGGAGGAAAATCAGAATATTTAAGAATAAAACTATTATTTATAGCCTAAAGGGGGTGCTGGGGGCAAAGAGGGACCATAAGAAACTGTTCTTGTTTCACATCAACCCCTCAATCTCTTTTCTTTGTAAGTAACTATTGACGTGTAATTCATTTACCATACATTTCTGTTTTCTAGCAAATTCATGAGGTCATACAACCATTAGAATCTAATTCTTTTTATTGAGATGTAATTTATATACCGTAAAAATCACCTTTTAAAGTATATAGTTCAGTGATTTTTACTAACGTTGTACAACATCCCATTATCTAATTCCACAACATTTTTTATCATCCCCCAAAGAAGTCTTACATCATTAGCAGTCACTCCTCTTTCTACCCTCCACTTTTCCCCAGCCCTAGGCTACCATTAAATTTTCTGTCTCTATAGATTTGCCTATTCTGGGTAATTTAATATAACCATACATTATGTTTTTCTTTTGTGACTGGCATTTTATACCTAGCTTAATATTTTCATCTTTCATGCATGTTGTAGCATGTATTTCATTCCTTTTGATTGCTGAATAACATTCCATTTTAAGATTATATCACATTTCAGTGATGTCCATTCTTCAGTTGATGGACACTTGGGTTGTTTTTACTTTTTGGCTGTTATGAGCAATGCTGCTGTGAACACTGTATGCAAGTTTTATGTGAACGTGTCCTTAGTTCTTTTGGATGTATACCTACAAGTGGATCATATGATAACTCTACTTGTAACATTTCAAGGAAATGCCAAACCTTCCAAAGTAACTACGTTATTTTACATCCGGCCAACAATGCATGAGTTACAGTTTCTCTACATCCTTGTCAACACTTGTTACTTTCTGATTTTTCGATTATAGCCATCCTAGTATGTGTGAAGTACTGTGTCATTGTGGTATTGATTTGCATCTTTGCATGTGCATGTCAACACATTTTTGTACATCTTCTTTTGAAAATGTTGATTCAGATCCTTTACTCATTTTTAAAATGAGTTGTCTTTGGGACTTCCCCAATGGTCCAGTGTTGAAGATTCTGTGCTCCCAATACAGGGGAGCTCCCAGCACAGGCAGGGTTTGAGCCTTGGTTGGGGAACTAAGATCCTGCATGCTGCATGGTGCAGCCAAAAACTTTCTTTAAAAAATGAGTTGTAAAATAAAATGAGTTTTATTTTTGAGTTGTAAGAGTTCTGTAGAAATTTTATTATTGATCTGTAAGAATTTTTATCATATATATGATTTGCAAGTATTTTGTCCCTTTGTATAGGTTGTCAGTTTGTTTTCTTATTGGTATCATTTGCAGCACATGATTTAATTTCAATGTAGTCAGTTTATTTTTTCCTTTGGTTGCTTGTGCTTTAGGTATTATTATCTAAGAAACCATTGTCTAACCCAGGTCACAAAGATTTATTCCCATGCTTTGCTTGGAGTTTTATAGTTTTAATTCTTACATTTCAGTCTCTGACCCATTTTAAGTTCAGTTTACATATAGTATGAGAAAGAGTCAAACTTCATTCCTTTTCATGTGGATATCTCTTCTGTTTTTAAGGTAATAAGAATGTGGTAACCAGAGAGCATTTAGATCGTATGAAGAATAGCTGCATTGTTTGTAACATGGGACATTCCAACACGGAGATTGATGTGGTAAGATCAAGAGACTCATCACTGGGGGCTTTTATTTTTTCCCTCTTTCCCAAGAAACATAAACTAGAAGAAGAAGCAGGGTCACCAGCCATCCTAAACATGGCTGTACTGGCAGAGCTGTTCACAGTCTGTTCACTCACTAGCCTTTTGGCCTTTGTGTATGGATTCTACAAAGCTTCTTCATCTCAACTTAATCATTTCAAATGATTGTTTTTCCACCTAAGCTTGATGCCTACTTGTACTGTAAGCCATTTCATCTTTGTGTTTAGGATTAAGAGCAAAAAAGGACATAATAAATGTGAATCAGTATGCTAATCAGTATTTGGGGGATATTTGAATTTGCTATAAAAGTGAAACAAGTAGGTTGGTCTAAGGAAACAAGTCAAGGCAGAGAAATCTATAGGCTGGAATGAGAATACTGCTTAAGATTGACTGTGTCTATCAAATATTGTGGTTTCTTTTCTTTATCTCCCTCTTTCATGGTGCTAACTCTTCCCTTAATGTATTTTCCAAACTATAGTGTTGGATCTCCAGGTGTCACAATCAGTTCAGTAGCATGTGTTCCTCAAACCTGGAAAATCTATCACCTTGATTCTCTAGTTTTATTATAGTCATCAAAAATTTTCCAATCCAACAGAACACTTGATCCTACCAAGTTGCCCAAGTAATAGTTAATAGAAGTGCTGTTTATTAGACTTACCAAAGTATCTCTCAGTGTGACTTTGCCTCTGGTTTTACATTTTTCTGGCACTTTTCTGGAACAGCTATATTTCTCTCTGGGTAAATGGCTCAAGCAAAGCATGCTTTCATCTCCACTGAGGGCTGCTCTGATTGAGCTTCAGCGTTGCCAGGTAAGGATCAGTGGATATACTGGGAGCTTGTTGGACATCTGTTTTAAATGGTTTCTCTTTTTAACTCTGTGTTCTATTCTTCTGTTATTAAAAATAGCTGGGAAAAAAACAACCTACCAGAGCCTCTTTCTACCCTTGAGGTTTTTGAGTGGCATGACTCCATTACTTTGTCTTACCATGATATTTTGCTTATAATGAGTAATTTGTTTAGTTTTTATTTTTGAGGTTTGTGGGGGATTTTTTGGTTTTGGTTTTTTTTTGTTTTTGGTTAAGTTTTACTTTTGTGTGATACTGCCCCTTTATTAAGTGGTCAAAGATATTAATATTTCTAAACTGTCCAGCCTATGATTGAATCACTTTGGAAAAGTTTACTCTATCTTCAATGGTAGTGTCACAGGGCACATAAATGAAATTTAAGGAAATAGCAAACTCAAGTAATCGTGGATTCCAGAATGTTCGTTCACTCCTTAGCAAATTTGTGTTGAGTTCTTGCTCTGCTCTGTGCTTAGTACTAACTGGCTGAAGAAGTAGCAGTGGACAATATGCCTCCTTTCTTAGAGCTTGTATTCTAGTGTGGGAAACAGTGACTAAACAGACAGTTATGTCAGTTAGTGCCTAATACTGAAGTAAAACAGAAAGATGAGTGCATTGAGGATGCTGCTTAGGTAGGGCAGTCAAAGAAGGCTCTTTGAGGAGATAACATTTGCACAAAGCTTGAATGACTATTCGGAGAAGGCAATGGCACCCCACTCCAGTACTCTTGCCTGGAAAATCCCATGGATGGAGGAGCCTGGTAGGCTGTAGTCCATGGGGTCGCTAAGAGTCGGACACGACTGAGCGACTTCACTTTCACTTTTCACTTTCATGCATTGGAGAAGGAAATGGCAACCCACTCCAGTGTTCTTGCCTGGAGAATCCCAGGGACGGGGGAGCCTGGTGGGCTGCTGTCTATGGCGTCGCACAGAGTCGGACACGACTGAAGCAACTTAGCATGGCATAGCGTGAATGACTATTCAGAGAGGCTGATGAGTAAAGAACATGAGGTAGAAACATGCTTGATGTGTTTGAGGAACAGAAAAGATGCCATTGTGGCAAGAACAGAATGGATAAGGGAATGAGGATAAGAGGCAGGCAGCAAGGAGGTAGGAGGTTATGTAGTGCTTTTAGGCCATGGCTCGGACTTTAGATTTTATTCTTTGTACTGGAGAAGCCATTGGAAGGTTTTGAGCAGATGACTAGTGAAATCTGACTTATGTTTTAAAAGAGTACCCTGGCTGTTACATGACGAAATACTTACGGAGCTTGAGTAGTGATAGGGATGATAGAAGACTCTTTTCAGTATTTCCAGCAACAGTAGGCAGTAGCTTGGGTTAGATGGATGGATAAACAATGGAGGTGGTTAGAAGTGATGTGAAGGTAGCAGTATATTGTGAAGAAGTGATATATTGTGTAGCAATGGGATTTGCTACATGGACTGGATGCAGAGTGTGATAAAAAGAGAGGAGAATCACTATAAGTTAACTCAGCAAAACTGCAAAGGAGAATGGTTTGGTAAATTTTTATCCAGATTTTTTAGTGACAAAAAATGTAAGGGTCTTTTTTTTGTGAAAGAATTTACAGTTAACCTAACCTTGAAACGTTGACTGCTGCATTTTTAAGATGGAATCGCCCATGGAAAGAGTTGGAAACCTATGTTATTTTCTGAAAAATAAGACCATGAATACTCAGGGAACCTGTGATGGAGATTGTACTCTCAGCTGCCTTTTGGCCAAGTCTTTCTTTCACATACTTCCTTTCTCTTGAAAAGAGACCTGCTTACCCATATGTGTCGCACAGACAACCTGTATGATTGTAAGCTTCACAGTTCAAGTAGCTAAACCATTATGTGCACATTCTTCAAAAATTTTTGCCAACCACAGACTTCCCACCTGAGACTTGCTACCGACTCCATGCTTCACAGGACTAGAACCACAGTTGTTCTTGGCTTTACAGTGGGATGTACCCTTTGGGAAGGGAGTGAGCATAGAGAATCTTTTTCCTTGTAGATTGCTTAGTGACTATAAATTCACAGAAAAGGCATTGGATGTCTCTAGGCGAAATTCTTGTAAAATTGCTAGCCATAGGAAATGCTTCTCTCAAGGAGTGTGAATGGCAAATACACTTCAGTAGATTATTGGAGTCGCCTGGGCAGTGCCAGAGGTCACTTAACCAAGTTTCCTTTCAAACCCCATTTGAAACCCTCAGGTCTTTTGCTTGCATCATAGCCATCCCAGTTCTGTCATAAGTCACCTCTACTAAACATGGATTATTTTATGATGTTCCTAAGAAGTTCCCTTTTCTTGATTCTACTATATCTTTTTTTTCAGGGAATACTTCCTAAAACAAGAGACTTTTATTGTGTTTTTGTTGTTTGTTTGTTTTTTTTGAGACTTTTATTGTTATTGTGTCGGCTCTTTACTTCCAATCACAAGGATTGCTTGTCCCGTGGAAGATTAGGAATATAAAACACTAAGAACTTGAAATACTTTAAGTCCCATTATCTCAATGAAAAAGTTGCTAGTGTTACCAAGGATTATCTCTTGTCTCTACATGATTATTGTCCTCCATGGTAATATTTCTGAAAGCTAAGGAATTACTTTGTATATCCTTAACTTCCCAAAATGGCCTATTTGTTGAAATTCTTTTAAAATTCTATTTACAGTGTTTATTTATAAAATTTCTCTTTAAAATTCTAATTTTAAAGTAATGCTTGCTTAATTTAAAATTCAAGCAATATATTGATAAATATATCTTAAAGGAGTAAAAAATTTACAAAATTGAGATTATAGTATATTATTTCTACAACTAGATTTTTTCACTTAACAATAATGTATAGTTTTCTTGTTAACAAATACAGATCTACTAATATTTTTTAAGAATTATATTATATTCCATTGTATGGAATTATCCTAATTTACTTAGCCATTCCCATGTTGATATACATTTTTTGCTATTACAAATAATGTTGGGCTAAACATTCTTGGGCACTTATATTTCTGAACTTGAACACGTATTTCTATAAGATAGAGCCCTAAAAGTGAATTTGATTGGGCAAAGTGATTTGATTAGGTAAAATAAATAATTTTGTTAGCTACTGCCAAACTGCCCTCTAGAAAAGTTGAACTAATTTATGAAACTTGACATCTCAACAGATTTTATATTTCCCATTTACCTAATAAAGAACTGGTCCAGACCATTAATAAAGTCCTAAATATACTGAATATAATTATAATTATATGTCTTTCTTTCCCACTAGATTAGTAAAGAAAAGATACAGTCTCTGTCAATAAACAGCTCATAGTCCAGTAGGGGAGTCCACAGTCTTATCTATAATAGTGTTCTTTGCTAAAATGCCTAGAATATAGTATATACTCTAGTAAATGATTGTTGTATAACTAGTGTTTCTCTTTCTTTGTCTGAAAACTACTATTTGGCAGAACTTCTCAGTGTTACCAACTTGAGCCAATGAGTCTTAGAGTACAGACTCCCTTTCTATTTTAGGCATTGCCTCTTGGAAGAAGGAAGTTGTGGTCTTAAGTCTAAACCCTGTGACTGTTATTTGATTGCTGCCGTTAATAAACTTAACATTTCTTCTCTTGTTCTCGGAATATACACTATACAGAAATGGAAGGAGGGTGAGCCATTGGGAGCTTTACTCTACCATGAAGCATTGCTCTAAAGGCTACCTCACATTTGCACCTAGGTCACAAAGCTTCTGTAACCTTAGGGTGAACCACCCTCATTGAGAAGGTGGAACCTGGGACGTTGGAACATGAGGGCAGAACCCTGGGCCCCCGCATGCTCTTTGTAGGGCATTCAGCCTTCTCTAACTAATCTCACTCAGCTTTGACCCTCCTTTTCCTGTGTCTCTTCAGCACTTACGTGTTCAGTTTGCACTGTATTAATTTGCACTGTTTGCATGCTGCTTCATAAGTATTAAAGGCATTTATCCCCTCACAAATGTATTGTTTTGTGTCCCGAAACAAAGTACAAGCTTGTTGAAGGCAGAAACCATGTCTTTGGTTTCTTTTGTATTTCCCATAGCACCTTTTACTGTGCTCAGCAGAGAGTGGGCGCACAATATATGTTGTGGAATGACATCCTGAGTGATCCCTCCCCTGGCTGGGCCTAAGATTAAATCCCCTGAAATGGAACAGTCCTAATCAACCCAGGACAGGTATTCTCCATCTGGCATGTTGGTTGCTTCTTTCAACTTGCTATTTGAAATGGCTCCCTTCAACATCTTTCCATCCAAAAAGTGGGACTTGGCACAGCTGATGATGTGCTTGCTGTATGTGTTCCAGGCAAGTCTGCGGACACCCGAACTGACGTGGGAGCGAGTGAGATCCCAAGTTGATCATGTAATATGGCCTGACGGCAAGAGGATAGTATTGTTGGCAGAGGTAAGATCTGTAGCTGGTAGAGCGATTCTCCCCTGGCAGGAGAAACTGCAGTACCCAGGTCTCCTCTCCCTCACGTTCTCTCATGCTTTCAACTCCTCTTAAGAAGAGGCTTAACTACTTTACCAAATGGATTTTATATCTAATTGTGAAAGGTCTTTTCATTCAGCAATTAAGAAAACTATTTTGGTTCCCCACTTTTCACCAATTATCCTGTCTCCATGTCACTCTGCAGGTTGAGTCAGACAATGACATTACTGTAAAAGGAATTAATGGGTAGAACCATTGACACTTTGAGTGATGCTTACAAAGAGATAATGTCATTTGTGGGATGGTTTAATCAGTAGGCACAAAGTAGATATTCCTGACTGTAACTAAGACAGTCTTAGGCAAACTCTGGGAAGGTCCTGTCTTTGCTAATAGGTTCCTTGTTTCTGAGTGTCCATTCCCCTAAGTTGAGCCAGCCAGTTATGTATTGGTCGTGTGACTGATAATTCCCTATGACTTCTTCTGGGCTTCCCTTGTGGTTCAGCTGGTAAAGAATCCGCCTGCAATGCGGGAAGACCTGGGTTCGATCCCTGGGTTGGGAAGATCCCCTGGAGAAGGGAAAGGCTACCCACTCCAGTATTCTGACATGACTGAATGACTTTCACTTTCACGTTCATGACTTCTAGTTCAGCTTTCCTTTTGACTTCAATTCCACTTTTTTTTCTGGCCACACCTCATGGCGTGTGGGATCTTAGTTCCCCAACCAGGGATCAAACCTGCAACCCTTGCATTGTAAGTGTAGTCTTAACCATTGGGCCACCAGGGAAGTCTGCTTTTCATTCCACTTAGACTTCCATGTCAGTGTTTGGCCACATTCCCTTTCTTGACAGCTTCTCTTCCCTATCCTAGATTTCTGACAGCGGTAACAATGCCCCATTTTTACCTTGACACTTTTCCCTTCTTCAGGGAAAGATACCAAGGTTACAAGGAGAATACTAATACTTTCCTTAGTTTTGATCTTCAGTCTTATTTCTTAATTAAAGAAACAATATAAAAATGTAAAACATATGCTGTATTCACCTAAGGACCTTTAAATTTTGGAGTATTCTGCCTATTCTCTTCACCTTTTCTCACCTTCTCAAATACTTTAGGGCATCTATAACATATGTACAAGAGTACGTACAGGGAGAGGATGGGCAGATTGTTAAATATTCACTGACTGCTTTAAAGTCAGCCCACTGTCTGGTGACTTATTTCTAGTTGCCCTGAGAGGTTCCATCTAGTAATTTTGGTGACAGAAGCTAGCACCACAGTTGTTTTTGGCTACTATGGTTGAGCAAAAACTGTGGTCAAGCTTCCTAGGAAATAAAGCAGTAAAGGATGGCATTGGGGTAAGGTTCTAGTCCTTCTAACTCTCTGAATCACCCACTGGAAATACATGACTGCCCTTGAATTCAGGAGAAGCAGGCTGAAGAAGAAGCACAAAAACTATCGCAGCCTCCTAAAGCAAAAAATATCTCCCATCACAACCTGGAGAGATTGCCCTTGAATTTTACCAGATCGTTGTTTAGGACATTTTTTCAAAGCAATAGCAATGCCCCAGAAGGAAGATATTCTGTAATAGAAAGTAAAAATTCAAGGGAAATATAGCCTTCCTTGGCATAAGCCTCTGTGTCAAGTGACCACCTCTATTTTTTTTCCATTCTTTTTTACATAAACCTAGAGATCTTTTATCTTGTTACCTTCCTCAGATTTTCCAGAACTTTTTAACATTTCACTCAAAGGTCAACCAGTTCATTTCCATTGATTGAACAACTGCTTTTTGTCCAGCATGTTAGTTGAGAAGTGTTTGGAAAATGGCAATCATGTTCTCACATTGCACCAAGTCAGAGACTCTGTCTAACCAACCCCTATGTGTATTAACCCTTGCACTCTAGGGCCGTCTGCTGAACCTAAGCTGCTCCACAGTGCCTACATTTGTGCTCTCAATCACTGCTACAACTCAGGTAAGGCCTCCAGAGTGGGAAAGCAGTGGGCTGGAGAAGGGCACTAGCCTATGAAGGTTTCACTTGAAACAAGGTAGGTTGCTGTGAGTGGCCTGTCAGCATCCATCTCTGCTTTTCTAGGCTCTAGCCTTGATAGAGCTCTACAATGCTCCCGAGGGTCGCTATAAGCAAGATGTCTACCTGTTGCCCAAGAAAATGGGTAAGCATGAGCTTTTTTATCCTCTTCCTTACTAAGTAGCTCAGAGTCAGAGACTAAGTGAAGTTGGGGGACATTATATTTCTTAGGAATAAAAAAAGGATATTTGCATCTTGTAAAGTAGGAGCTAGACTTCCTATACTCCATCCCCAGTTGATTTATCACATTTTCCAAATAGGTTGCCCTGATGAAGTCAGGACATTTTGCTGTGATTTAGTTTACCTGTCTATGAATTTTTAGGACTTTCTCAAAGTATCTATTATACAAAAAGAGAATCTCAAAGGAAAAAAAAAAAAGTCTTCCCCCCAAAAGAGAGGAAAATCCTGTGGCATCTGACTTGCTCCAGTCCTGGGCTGCTGAATGGCCCTACCAAACTTTTCTGTTCCCGCCTCCTAACTCTGACCCTGTTATTTCAGGCCAAAGGAAAGACTCTGAACAGCTTCTGTTAAGAGTTTAATTATGTGGCTGTTTCATATAAGAGAAACATTAAACTGCCTTAAATTTTTAAAGAATACTGTCACAAGCGCCTGAACTGAGAGTCTGTTTATAAACTCCCAAACCAAAAATCGGGGGAGTAAATGAGCTTCTGGTTTTGTTTTGCTTCAGCATTAGATGCACAGCAACTGTGAGCAGTCAATATATTCTCCCTTTAGTAGACACTTTGGATGAATATAAAGAAGTCTAATAGTCCATAACTGAATGTATGATGAAGTTAGGGAGACCAAACCAATACATAGGAAGTGACACAAAATTCTGAATATAACTAAAAACCCCTAAGAACTAGGGGGACTGAAAACAAAGCCAATAGTGTAGGGTGGTCCTCGCTCACTTTTTTCAGAGCTCCACAGGTGTTAGTTTTCCTGAGTGACCCAGAGTATCAAGTTTAGGGCAGAACTAACACAGGAGCTTCCTGTTTTTTAGTCCCTCCACTCTCCCATCCTTTCTTTTGCATTCTCAGGCTGATTTGCTGCTTTCATTTCTCGCTCACTTTTCTGTGGAGAAGGAAAGGTTCCAGGCTGAAATAGCTTGTAAGGAAGAAATGTTATGCTTTTGAAAAGCACTGGGCTTAAGCCCAAGCAACCATTCCTTAGAATTGGGGTCCAGTGAGCAAAAGTTGAGCTCCAAGAATTAGAAGGTGTCTTGGGACATTCTCTGGCTCAGATGGTAAAGAATCTTCCTGCAATGCAGGAGGCCCAGATTCAATCCCTGGGTTGGGAAGATCTCCTGGAGAAGGGAATGACAATCCACTCCAGAGAATCCCCTGGACAGAGGGGCCTGACGGGCTATAGTCCAAGGGGTCTCAAAGAGCCAGACACGACTGAGTGACTGACACTTTCCACTTTTTAAGGCTGGAGAGAACAGCCAGACAAGAGGCATGAATGCTTATACCAGGTCTTGTGTGATCTGTTTCAGATGAGTATGTGGCCAGCCTACACCTGCCCACCTTTGATGCCCACCTGACTGAGCTGACAGATGAACAGGCCAAGTATCTAGGGCTCAACAAGAATGGGCCCTTCAAGCCCAATTACTACAGGTACCTTGAACTCCCTAAAAATGGGGAAGCCTGGGTAATCATGAGCTTCCTGCACTGGAGTTGGTCTTGGCATCCATCACCATATTTCCATGAACTCAGAAAAATAAACCCACTCTCCCCATTGCCACCCCCAAAGGATTCTTTGAAGCCATGTCCAAACATTAAATAGTGTTCCCTTTCTTGATTTGTCATTTCATCTTCTTGATATGATGTTTACCCCTGTCTAGAGAAAATCTGACCTTTTTCATTGATATGAAAAAGCACTGCATTTATCTACCCTCACCACGCACTCCAGAAAAGTGCCTGCCTCCTCGTTACACCTTTAGGCAGTCCCTTCATGTCCCAGCATCCCCACAAGCTGATAACATCACAGTCTCATCTTTCTTTTTCCCTATAGGTATTAAGTTCCTGTAACTCAAGCCAGAAGTTTTAAGGAATACAACTCCAAGTCTTTTCTCCACTCCTATACAGGAAAGAACCCAGCAAACTGCTTCTCCAATAAGCTGCCCGCCGTGCTCACCCTCTATGTTAGGTTATTTATTTATTAAAATCTAGAATCCTGTGCCTGTCTCCTCGGCCCAGAGTGTGGTTGCTGTCCCAAGGGCTGTGAGAGCCACAGGGGACAGGCTGAGGAAGGAAAGAAATGGGGTTCCCGGTGCATCTTTTGCATCATTCCCCACTGACTCAGAATCCTCAGCACTGGTCATCGTTCTGTAGTCCAGGCTCAGGAGTTCATCTGTGGATTTCAGACTCCTTGTTTTCTGGGGTTTTCTGGAATAAATTTTTAGCAGCTGCCTTTCTTAGCTTTGGCCCTTCCCCAGGTGAGGCCTTTTGGAAGCCATTGAGTTAACACGGCCTGGGTTCCCAGCCTTGACCCTCACTATCACTGCCTTCTTTATAAAATGGCTGGGAAGGAAGGAGTGTTGTGTCTTTGGCAAACTGCACCGAGATCTCAGCTGTGCCTGTGCTTCCTGGGAGTCTCCTTCCTTACCCAGGACTCCTTTTTTTCCCCTTGAATATTTATGTCCATTTTAACACTTTCAGGTTCCAAGAGGAGTGTGCCTCTACTATTTCCTCAGCAGCTCTGATGTTTGTCAGACATTTGTTTTGCCATCTTTCTAACCCACCTAGCCTCTGCTCAGGAAATGAGGGCCAGCCCCACTGGGGCCCATAATTTTACTTCCTTGTCATTTAACTGGATAGTTTCCCAGGAGGCCCCCTCCAGATTGGCACTATCTCAGAAAAAAGGAGGCTTGTTGTGAAACACTGCTTCCAGAAACTTCCTTCAATTGCCTAAAACTCCTTCTAAAGCTGAGCAGGAAGTGGCTTACTTTCCAAGGGACCCGGGAGATCAGGGCTTCAGAAATGCAGCCCACAGCTCAGCACCCTAAAGAAGCAGAATATATTTATTTGTCTCCTGGGAAGGGCTTTGAAGCTTAACTGGCTAAGCTATACAGGGAAGACACTGTAAACTGAATCTATGTGATCACAGCTAGGTTGACTAATTTGAACCTCATCAAATATTCATCCCTTTGGCCATTGCCATTGATGAAACTGCGATCTAATGTCTCTGCAATTTGGTCTGTGGTCTTTCTTCTCTGCTGGGATATCACTTTATGTTCTGCCCTTTTCTATCTTGGGATTCTGTGTTTTGGAGGTAGTTTCTTAAGTAAACTCTGAAATTACAAAAAAAAAAAAAATGTAATATGAGCAGCCTGAAATGTTGTGTCCCACCTAAGAGCTGAATTCCTTTTGGAGACTGACCTGTTAGTCTCAAGGGTTCCATTGGGACCGGATTGGTTCCAAGAGGTAAAGTCTGGAGTGGCCCTAGGTATCTGGAATGAAATCAGTCCTTTTCCCCTCTGCCAATCCTGTTTAACACTGTTTGTTTTTCTGTTTTTTCTCTTATCCTGGTCTGCCTCAAAGTCTCAAGACTAGGGTGACTCAAGGAAACAACAGAGCACCCAGAATCACCATAACCTTCCCAACCTAATTCTGCCCTCCGATTTCTACCTTCTCTAACTTCTCCTGCTCTTCACATATACCCACAGAGCTAGTCTGGAAATGACCTTCCTTTTGGAGGTAGGAAGGTAGACCTTAGGTAAATGGCTATTTGCCTCATTAAATAGTACAGTCTCAACTCATAGAATCTGGTTCCTCAGAGGCCATATATCTTAGCAAGTACTGGAAAAATGCCATATACGTGGCTATATTTTTTCATGGAGAAGATCATAAATGTTGAAAATTCCACTAGGCCATTCAGTTCTTCCTTTTGCCTACCCAGTTCTGGCTTTTGTATTCATTAACTGGATTAATTGCAGAAGATTCAAAAGATGAGATTTGTATCTCATCTTATATCCAGAGATGATTCTATTAGGCAGATATCTGGGCCCTAACCTATTATGTTCCTAAGCCAAAAGTCATAACCTGTTGTTTCTCAGCAAAGCCTGGCAGCTGCCTGTGGAACCCACAAGCATGTGCTGATCCTGTCAGCGCATACTCCGCCTTGCCATAGTGAAGAGACCATTCCACATGAAGAAGGAGCCACACTGGGCTGCTAGGTTAGGTTGCCCAGGTTGCTGCCCATGGTGAGGTGTTTGCCTGAGTTTCAGGTGACCACTCGTCCTTTCTTTCTGGGGACTCTGTGTCATGACCATTAATGAGAAGGGGGTCCAGGCCTCCTAAGTATATGGGTTCTACTTTGGTGTTGGAATTCGGTCATTATTCTTTCTGCCCAGGTAATCAGAACAAAAGTGTCTTCTTCCCTCACTTAGATGCATCCTGGGTATCTGGATGCATCTTAAGCTCTCACCTTAAATGCATTTCTAGGTATCTGGAAGCCTGGGAAAGAAGACCAATGATCTCTTTTTATGTGGCCCTGGCCTGTAAGGTCTTACCATTTTCTCTGCAATGAATTGTGCTCATTTTCAAGGATTTTTTTTTGCCTTCTTAATAGAAATATTTTCTCTTTCTCATTAAAAAAAAAAAAAAATTGGTATATGGTCTACTTTCCCTCTGCCCTCCTGGCTTCTAATCCTTCCCTCCTATATGAGCACGGCTCCCCATGGCCACGGCTCCCCATGGCCACATGCTCCTACGAAGCTTTTCTGCTGCTTGGCTTTTCTCTGAACAGATCTGAAACTGCTGCTCCTGTGGTTTTCGCCAAATTAACTTTGTCATGGTTTTAAAAAAAAAGAAATCAAAATGCATTGTTGCATTAAGCTTTTTTAATAAAGGAAAATTACAGAAAAAAATAGGCAACACCAGCAAATTATATGTGGACAAGTTCTAAACTATATATACATACATATATATATAAATAATCATCTAGTTCTCATTGTCATCTTACTGAAAGGAAATAAAACCTCTAATGATTGCCATTTCTGAGAGGCTCTTGGAAATCTTTATGTCTAAGTGATTGTATTAGATCAGCAATAATGAATATGTAATCTCAAAAGATAAATAAAATATTCTTAAAATGGATTCTGGTACTGAGAGTATTCCTTGCTTCAGTAAACTAGGAATTCAGAGATGAGAGAGGTTTCTGGGCAACGGGCTAGAGAGCCCGCTGTAGCGCAAGGATATGAAAAGCTGAAGCACTTACCAATAGGCGGCCTTAGCCTTGAGTCCCTTATCCCGTGGTGGATCAATCCAGTCATAAATGTCACCCTCCCCCCACTTCCCACCCTGTTATGTGTATAAAGAACCTGCTTTCTTGGAGCCACCCCTCTGGGGAGTTGAGACATATAGGCTTAAGGCAGAGAAACTAAATAAAGCCTGGTTCTTGGTTCCCCAAGCCTCTCTGTGCTGCCCTTAGCTGGAGAGCACAGAAAGGCAGCATCCTATGGTTTGGGCCCCAAAGATCCTGACTAGAGGGTCTGACTACTACCTCTAACCAGAAAAGAAAGGAATCTAGCAGAAGATTGTCTCTAAGTCAGGTTTTGCCTGACTAAATCATAACCAAAGGATCAGTCCAGCTATTTGTTCTTTCTTATTTTGAGAAATCGCCACTAAAGATAGCCACTTTCTTTACTTGACAACCTAAACTAGTTCTACATCCTGTATGCAAGATGGTTTCTTCCCTGTTGGAATCTCACACCTCTGTGACCTCTGTATCTAAACTAAGGGCCATGGGGCTGGATAAACCATCTTGGTACTCTACTGCGAGTTGAGAAAGAACAAGCAGTTGGATTCATCCCCTTATTATGATTTAGTCAGGTAAAACCTGCCTTAGAGACAATTCTCTGCCACATTCCTTTCTTCTCCTTGGCTAGATATAGTAGTAAGGTAATTGGTAATGGCTCAAAGCTGGCCCTTTCTCAAAGCAGATGCAGCAGCCAGCAATGGAGCCTGTGAGCCAGCTATAGGGTTTGCTCCACTGCAGCAAGGTTTGACTCTTTTGTGAAAGATGGAAACTTGAGTGCCTCGGTCTGTTTTAGGTTCACAGGGTCCTTCCAGGCCACCCACTGCAGTGCAGTTTCTCTATCTTGTGGTATTGTGGAAAGAGCTTGGGGTCAGGCTGACTTGACCAACTCTACCATTTACAAGTTGTGTGGCTCAGCCAAATTATTTGACCACTCAGAGCCTCAGTTTTCTTGTTTGTCAAATGGATAATGTTTATCTCCTAAAGATTTAATGACCTGATTTCATTTTTAAAATACTGCTTAAAGACCCAGCAGACACTCAGACACCTAATTGGTATAAATACCAATTCCTTATCTCAGTCTAGGGCCCTACAGCCTCAATCGCCTTATTACAGCCACATGTGTTCTTGATGGAGCGAGGAGGGTATTCTATCCTTTTCCTACTATTTTATCCTGACTTCCCAATATCTTCAAAGCCACGTATTTTAAGATTTCCTGCAGTCTTATTTTTAAGCTTTTTCAGTACTGGGTGTTATCTATTTAATCATAAATCTGACCCTTTGGATTAAAGTGGAGTGCTTATGGGGGAAATGGGCATGTTTGGTCCTTGTAACTATACCTATTTATACCTTTCTCTAGCCCTCTGCCAGCAGCTCACAATACCTAAGTTTTGGGACAGGGAAAGTGGTAATGTAGTTTTAAAAACAACTAGCACAGGAGCCATCTCTGCAAGATGTACACCAGCCCCTAATTAGCTCCAAGGTATATTTATGGGCACCTCTGTGATCAATGATGTTGATGGCTACCACTCCTTTGTTGACAAATAAGCTAAAAGAAATACAGTGTGTACCAATTCCGTGGCCTACAGTTTCCGTTTTAAGTTAATCTGTGGTTCCTTGTTACTTCTTCCAGTAGTTGTTTCCAGATATCTTCCTCTTTATGATAAGCTCTCAGAGTCTGGGCCTCTAATGATCAGATAGATGTCTGATCTTCACTGTCTCCCATTCGACTAGTGTGGAAAAGATACTGGAGTGAGGTCTCTCCCCCCATGTTGATTCTTTGTAATCTCCATAGCACCACTTTTTAAAACCCCATCTCCCAAAGTGAAGCCAGATGGAGCTCTAGGCTCAGCAAATGGCTTTACAGACAGGCCAGAGGGGACCTGACTGCTGTCCTCAATTCTATTCCCAGTTGAAGATGACTCTGCTCCCTTCACTCTCAAGATAGGTTGGAAAAGGAACAAAGACTCCAAAGGGGCCACTCCTGTCTGCCATCACTGTTGGGGATCCTGCTGATTGACTAGACTCAAAAGAATATGAAGTTCTGGGCTTGTCAATCCTAGAGCTCTGACTGCTTAGGAGGAGAGGTACAGGGAAGAGGGAAGGTAGAAAAATTAATTCTTTCATTAAGAAGCCCCAATAGGCTATGCTGTGGCAGGCCTACCACATTGAAGCAGTGATGAGCTAGGCGTGGGTTGTGAATTTTAAAGCAGAGTATGAATCTTTAAGAGCTTAACAAAATTTTACCCTGAAAAAAAAAAATTTCCAGAATCAAGTAGTTTAGGCCTTGAGCCAGAGACTTTCTTGGAAATTCATATCAATTCAATTCTGTTTAAACCAGTGGGTCTCAAGCACAGATTTTGCCCCTCAGGGGACATCTTGCAGTATCCGGAGACATTTTTGGTTGTCGCAAGTAGGGGGAGGGTCCTGCTGGCATCTTGTGAAGAGAGGCCAGGGATTGTGCTAAGCATTCTACAATGCACAGGACAGCCCCCCACAAGACATTGTTCAGTCGACAGTACAGAGGAAAGCCTGTGTTAAACACAGAAACAAGCAAACACAGATGAACAAAAGCTACTCTCAAAGAGCTTATATCCAGGTTGAGGTGGGTGGGAGGTGGGGAGAGGAAAGGAAAATTATGAGTGGGAAGAGTAAGGAGATATTGGAGACCAGGGAGAGAAAGGAACTCAGAAAGCTCCAAGGAGTGCTCTCTCTCAACTCTGCCTGGATCTGTCGCTTACTAATTAGCAGAAGAAAGTGTGAAAGATAGAAATGATCCAAGAAGGGGGATAATTCCTTTCGGCCCCTTACTTTGGGGATATAGTAGAAAATATGAGGATTGTGGATCCAGCCAGACTTGACTGACACTAGCACAGCCTGAGTGGGTTGAGGGTCAAAAGATAGACTCTCTGGAAGAGGAGGTGATGACTAAATAGAATTTTTAAGCAAGAAGTTAGCCAAGAGAAGAGCAGAGTTTCCTCCAGTGAGAGACACTGAAACAAGATAGAATATGATAGCTTGGGAACTACATTGTGCTTAGTCTCTCAGTTGTGTCCAACTCTTTGTGACCCCATGAACTGTAGCCCACCAGGCTCCTCTGTCCATGGGATTCTCCAGGCAAGAATACTGGAGTGGGTTGCCATGCCCTCCTCCAGGGCATCTTCCCAACCCAAGGATCAAACCCAGGTCTCCTGCATTACAGGTGGATTCTTTACCATCTGAGCCACTAGGGAAGCCTGAGAATACTGGAGTGGGTAGCCTATCCGTTTTCCACGGGATCTTCCTGACCCAGGGATCAAACCAGGGTCTCCTGCATTTCAGGCGGATTCTTTACAATCTCAGTTCGCAGCTGAGCTTGCGAGCTGCAAGCAAGGAGTAATTAGTCTCTGAGAGTCCTTGTTTCTTTATCAGTAGTATTGGATTAATGAAAACCTGTCAGAGAGATATGATAGATCTGCGAAGAGTCAAGTTCGATGTCTGGAACACAGTGGCAGTTCAACAACCCCCCTCCCCCAATTCTACCCATTGCCCTCTGGCTGCTCATTTGGGGCTTCCGCTTACTCCTTGGAAGGAAAGTTATGAACAACCTAGATAGCATATTCAAAAGCAGAGACATTACTTTGCCAACAAAGATTCATCTAGTCAAGGCTATGGTTTTTCCTGTGGTCATGTATGGATCTGAGAGTTGGACTGTGAAGAAAGCTGAGCACCAAAGAATTGATGCTTTTGAACTGTGGTGTTGGAGAAGACTCTTGAGAGTCCCTTGGACTGCAAGGAGATCCAACCAGTCCATTCTAAAGGAGATCAGCCCTGGGATTTCTTTGGAAGGAATGATGCTAAAGCTGAAACTCCAGTACTTTGGCCACCTCATGTGAAGAGTTGACTCATTGGAAAAGACTGATGCTGGGAGGGATTGGGGCAGGAGGAGAAGGGGACAACGGAGGATGAGATGGCTGGATGGCATCACTGACTCGATGGACGTGAGTCTGAGTGAACTCCGGGAGTTGGTGATGGACAGGGAGGCCTGGCGTGCTGCGATTCATGGGGTCGCAAAGAGTCGGACACGACTGAGCGACTGATATGATCTGATCACCATCCCAGATTGTATACATATTTACAATAAGATTCTTTTTAGTTAAATTCTAGAGTGGGCAAACCACACAGCCTCATCTGCCCCAGGTAACAGCCCTTAGGAAGGATCCTAGAGTGAAGGAAAGGACTGGGGAACAGGTTGGGGTAGGGGCTTGCTCTCCAATCAACATTTACTCCCTAGCTCATACCAGGAGAAAGATACCCCCCTTGAGCTGAGAAAGGCAGATGGCCAGGAACAACTCGGTAAGGCACCAGAAATTTCTGTAAAGTGAAAACGCCCCACCCCATCCCTCAACCTCCAGTCTCCCAGTCAAGTCCTCACTCCAAGTGGAATGAGTTTGCCTGAAAGAGAGTCCCTGGTTTCCTGCAGTATCCTTGACTAACCATTGGTGCCATCCCTCCCCTTAGACTGAAGCGGGATTTGGGACGTATTCAGGAACCAGGATTTGGGGGGCAGAGGTCTGTGATACTGGAGAAACTGACACTGCAGTGGAGCAGGAAGCGGAGACTAGAGCTCCCCGAAAAAATCTCTATTTGGGAGGGGGTGGGGGCTGAGGGACACCAAGTGAGAAGTAGAGCTAACCTGCTAAAGCTCAAGGCCCAGGATTTGGGAGGTGGAGCTGGGAACAGACCCAGGAGTGTCAGGCTTACCAGTAACGCCGCAGGACTGAGGAAAAAAGGTGAGGGGAAGAAAAATCCCTTGAACGAGCCCCCCACCACCTCCAAGTCCCACTCGGCTAAGTGTAACAGCCAATCGCGCTGTGGGGCGGAGCTGCGGATGACGGTCGCAGCCAATCGTTGTGGAGGGGGCGGGGCCGGGCTCCCAGCGCGCGGCTGCGGCGGCGGCGGCGGGGTCGCCTGGGGCAGGGAGCACAGAGAAGCAAAGCGGGGCTGCAGACTGGAGCGGCATGGAGGACCCCGCGGCGCCGGGGGCTGGGAACCCGCCAACCAATGGCAACGGCAACGGCGGCGGGAAAGGGAAGCCGGCGGCGCCTAAGGGCCGGGAAGCATTCAGAAGCCAACGGCGGGAGTCGGAGGTGAGGAGCCCGGAGGGCTTTCAGTTAGGGCCGGGAGACACCCGGGGCGGGAAGCGGTGGCTAAGGTGCTTCGGCCGCGTCCCCCGGCGCGCCCTGAGCCGCTCCGCAAAGCGGGCACCTGCGGGGCCAACCGCAGCCTGAATTCCCGGCTTTGCAGCCCCTGACCCTCTCCGCCCGTCTCCTCGTGCGGGTCGGGGGCTTCCCGGCCCTCTAGCCTTCCCTTTGGGGGCGCGAAGATAGAGCGTGATATCCAGTGTCCCAGATACTTTCAGTTATTTATCTCGCTTCATCGCTGTAGCCCCGTGAAGTGGGAATTCGTCAAGCTGGTTTACAGCGGAGGGAACAGGCGCGGGGTGGTGAAGGGACTGGCCTGAGGGGTGGAAAGCCCGATCCCCGCCGCAGTGAAGAGGGGCTGGTGTGGTGGGGGGGCCGCCACCCTCCCACTCCGAGGCTACCCGCGCCGATCAGAGGAGCCGCGGGACTTCGGCCCTTCCCATTACCCCCGTGTGCTGGCTGGCCCCGAAGGAGCGCTTTCCATGGGATCAGTACCCCTTCCTCGAAAGGGTTATAATGAGACAGGAGTCAGGCGGGTCAGTTCCAGAGCGAGTGAGTGGACCTACTCCAGGATACAGACCAATAGATAGGGGTGTAAATGTTCTCTGTTCTTAAATCCTAACTAGGAGGATGAAAGGAGTGAATTAACATCACCTCTCCAACCCCCTTCATCCAGCCAGTTTCCATCAAGTAGCCAAGAGTAGAACTGGATCTGAGCCGGGAGTCGGAACAGACCACAAGATGTCAGACGTCAAAGGGTCTGTAGAAACCAGACCCAGGCCTGGTTTCAGCCCTGGCTTTTACAGAAGTGGGAGACAGTAGCAGCTTGCCCAAGATCATACATACGGCACAGTGGCCAGGAGTACCAGGCTTTGGGGTCAGTCAGACCAGGTTTTTGAGGTTTTGAATCCCAGCCCTGCCATCTACTCTCCATTTGACTTCTGTCAAATTGCCAACCTCTGAGCTCCAGTTTCCTCTTCTGTAAAATGAGGTTAATACTACCTACCTCAGAAGGTTATGATAAAGTCAAAATGAGATAAATGGATGTGAAATGTTTAATTTAGTGCAGGCACAGTGCATGTAGTTGGTTAGCACATAGTAGCCCTTAGTACTATGTTTTCATCATCAAGGGACAGAACTGGTACTAGAAGCCTGGTCTTAGGCATCCCAGTCAGCGGTTTACCATTTGAATTATATTTCAGTTCCAACGGGATTTCACAAATGCTTTCTATTTCGATACTGACAAGCATCCATTTTTTAGAAGAGAGAAGTGGAATTGGTAGAAAGACTGGCCCGAAGTCACACCACCTTTCAGAGGCAGAGCTCAGCCATCCTGCCATACTAGATCAAGGTTTTATGCATCGTGTGGTCTCCCTCCCTGCCTCAGCATGAATCTGGTCTTTAGGGTACCCTGTGCCTCCTTCCCCTCCAGAGACCTAGTTCTTGTTCAGATGGCTTTTTGGAGGTGAGGTGAGGCGAGGCATGGGGAGGTGAGTCTTTTATTAATTCAACAATTATTGAGTCCTCTCTATATGCCCAGCACCGTTTTAGGTGCTAGAGGTACAGCAATATACAAGATAAGGTCTTTGCCCTGTGGAGCTAACATTTCTTGTGGAGGCAGAGAGACAGACAATGTGGGAGTGAGTAAAACATTTTCAGAATGATATGTTCTATGATGAATTAAAATTCCTCTTGAACCAGGAGGCCCTTCCCTACTTATCAAGTCTTCCTTCTGGAAAAGGCTCTGATAGTACTTTACTCTTGCCGGGGTGTTCAGTTTCCAGAGCCTCAGCTTTCCACCTGCACTGCTGTTTGCCTCCTGATTGTCTGCAGGTGCACTTTTCATGTGGTGGTCAATAACTAGTGATCCTCTCCATCCTAGCTCATTGCCTCCCCAAAGGCTGGCCGGAAATATGAGCTTTCCTTCACCTCCCGCTGCGGCAGAAGAGCCGCGCTTACCTGTCAGTGTATCCCCTGTAGCCGCAAAACCCGGGGACCACACTCTGCTTGACTCTCAGAAAGAATGACCATCTGCTTCTCCTTCCTTCCCTCCTTTCACATACCTGTGGAAGACAGTCCTGGGGAAGATGATTTTCTTTACTCTCTACAGCTTTAAGAATTACCTGAAGAGAATTACTGTTGGCACAAGAGAGCCTCGTACATCACTGTGTTTATAGGGGCACCATTGACCTACCCTTTCCCAGTGGCTTAGTGTATAGATATCCTAACCTTAAAAGGAAGCTCAAGAATGATTGTTTGCTTCATAAACCAAAGGATTCACTTCAGGCCTTTTACAACCAGATTCCTTGGTTTAATTGGGTCCCAAAGACCTTGACAAAGTTTAACTGGTTTGTAGAAAAATGAGGAAAATTCAAGACACTGAAGTAAGTTTTCCATAAAATGTAATTCAATACATTAAATTTAAAGATGCATGTAATTTAAAACGATGTTTTTTCCAAACTGTAAGGAGTTGAGACCTGTGAGTTGAGACCAATTTTTTTTTTTTAAAGAAATAGATAAATAGGAAATACTAGTGTATCACTTATAGTAGTGGTAAATATTTTGTTAATCTTTTGTTCCAGTTTTGTGTGTTTTGAGACGTGATGTAAAATTTACTTCTGCTTTGACGTATAGTCAAAAAAGCTTGAAAACATTGCTTTTAATGACACGTGCTGATATTTTGACCTTTCCATTTTTGGGGTATTAAACTTTTTTAAAAAATACATATATGTATTTTAAGAGATTTTTTAAAGTTTCTGCTTAGCAAAATAAAACATCAAAAATTTTATGTCATTCCCCACTGTCTACCATTTTTTTTTTCTTATTGGTCTCTGTAATACAGAAGCTTGGAACTCTTTGCTATAGCAGATTTAAACACAAATCGCCTTGTTAGAAGTGTAAGTTGACAAAGTGATTTTGGAAAACAACTTGACATGTACAAAGAACCATACAAATATTAAGAAAGTTTGATGCATTAATTCCCTTTATAAGAATCTATCCTTAGAGAAGATCATAAATATGAAAAAATGTATGCATGTATTACAGTTACATGTAAAGAAAAATAAAAACAAATGTTCAACAATAGAGGATTGATTAAGTAAGCCAGTAGAAATCTGTCCACTTAACTGCTTATTTATTTATTTTTAATTAATTCCTTTTGATTTTTAGCCATGCCACGTGGCTTGCAGGATCTCAGTTCCCTGACCAGGAATTGAACCTGAATGGTGACAATGAAAGTGCTGAATCCTAACCACTAGGCTATCAGGAAACTCCTCAGTTTTCTGTTTAAAGGGAAAGTTATAATAATATGAGAAAAATGCCTTTATAATATTAAAATTGTAAGCAGAATAAGTAAAATTCTAAGTAGAGTAGCCATCTACATAGTGCTACCAAGTGCTGGCTGGTGTGCTAACTGCTTTTCCTGTATTAATTCATTTTAGTTCTTACAATAACCCTATGAATTATCCTTGTTTTACAGATGAGAAAACTAAATGTCATTTTCCAACAATTGCCTGATACCAATTCAGTTCTGACAGTAACTGTAGTTAGCACAGAGCCCACAAGTTAAGGGGTCAGATGGGGATCCCACAGTGGGATCCCCAAACCACCTGCACTTCTCCTTCAGTTCAGTTCAGTTCAGTCGCTCAGTCATGTCCGACTCTGTGCAGCCCCATGGACTGCAGCCTACCAGGCTCCTCCGTCCATGGGATTTTCCAGGCAAGAGTACTTCGGGGGTCACCATGACTGTCCCTCTCAGGTTGCTAAAGCAACTCACAGAACTCAGAAAAGTGCTATGTTTATGCCTACAATTTTATTATAAAGGGTACAACTCAGGAACAATGTAATGAAGAGAGGCATAGGATAAGGTGTGGAGGTGGACTGGTATGGAATTTCCATGCCCTCTCTGGTGCATTACCCTCCTAGCACACTGGTGTGCCCAAATCACATTGTTTCAGGGTTTTTATATGAAGTTTGGTTACCTAGGCCTGGTTAGTTAAGCCTTGGCCACTTAATTAAACTCAGTCTCCAGTCTTTTCCCCTCTTTGGAGCCCCTTTTTTGAAACTCTCACTGTGAGTCACCTCGTTAGTATAAACTCAAGTGTGGTTGACAGGGATGAATAATAGACACTCCCATCACTCAAAAAATTCCAAAGGTTTTAGGAGCTCTGTACCAGGGAGTAGGGTGAGGGGGCAAAGATCAAGGATATCTTTATACCACACTGAGGTACAAAGAGCTTAAGTAACTTGTTCAAGATCACATAATATATAACAGTGTATGTGACAAGAGGTGAGATTCAACGTTTTAAAAATTCATGTCTGTTAATATATTGGTAGGCAATACCCCGAAATGTTTAAAGAGATTAGGAGGGAGGATTATATTAAAAATACTTTTTAAATGGGACTATAGATTTATACATATGTCATAGGCAATCTAGCCTTTAATACAGTTTGAAGTAGAAATGCTACCTTATTTGACAATCCTAAAATTGCAGAATATTGGAGCCGAAGGACCTCTTTTTATAGATGAGGAACTGTGATCCAGAGAATGATCTCAAAATCATACTATGGGTTAATGACAGAGAGCTGAAGTCAGAATCCAATTTACCTCTTTGGTTTTCATCTGTCTTGTCTTTCTAGAGATCAGCTAGATGTTCTTCAGTTCTGTGTTTATGTAGATCAGATATGGGCACAGATTGTAGCTTTCATATCTGTTCATGATCCTGGGCCTTTGCCCAGAGTTTCTGATTCTGTATAGGAATCTTCAGCCCAACCCTGCACTGAGTGAGCTTTTGCTTTGGCTTGGGGTGGGGGTGGGGGTTATTTCCTGGCTGAAAGGCCCAGATGGGGCTCTTCTAGTTGTCTTCTTGATCTAACCTTGGCCTCCAAGAGAGGAAGAAGATGAAATGAGGGTATAAGCTCCTTTTGGTCAACCCTGTTCCCAAGTTACCACAAAGATTTCTCCATTACAGGGCTCTGTGGACTGCCCCACCCTGGAATTTGAGTATGGAGATGCAGATGGGCACGCAGCAGAGTTGTCAGGTAGGAGGTAGATGGGTCTCTGTAGAGTGGAGGGATGGCCAGGAGGAGAGCAAAGATGCCTGTGACGTCCCCTGGCAGCTTGTCTGTTCTCAGCAAGTGGCTGTAGAACAAAGTCTGTTCTCCACATTCCCATTTCTCTCCAGCCTCCAGTGGTAAATCTCTCTTTGTTTGCTTTCACATTTCTTTCTGTGAGTGCTTCTTGGCTGTGTATGGTATTCTCCATTCTTCATTCTGTCACTCTTTTCTGCTCACCCTTCTTTATTTTCTTTTGGTACACTTTCAAATCTGTTTTCTCTCCACTGTCTCCACATTTCTCCTTTCTTTGTCTTCCTGTGTTCACCCCGTCTCTGTGTGCCCCCTTCTTTCTGCCACCCTCTCCATTTCTTTCCCTTTCCATCTCTTTGTCCTTTTCTACCTCCATCTCGCCCCCTTCGTCTAATACCTGCCTCTTACTAAAGTCTCAGCAATGTCTAAAGAAAATCTCTATAGACAACTGGCCAGCGGAGCAAGGCTGGACATGTCATCTGTATCCATCATAGTGGAGTTCTGGTTTGATGTTTCTGAGCTGGAGTGAAGTGATCACATTCTTCTTTCAATGCTGGGCTGCTTCTCTCTGCCTGGATTTTTAGCTTAAGCTAAACGTGATCTCCTTGCGTTCAGGGCCTCCATGTTACACATGCTATAAATGCCAGTTATTAATAAACAAGCTTTGTGTAGAAATGGTGTGAATGTTAAATATTCTGTCACATGGAAGTGACACTTTAAGACATGCTTTTTCAGAGAAAAGAGACTTTCAAAAAGTTCTTATGAATAAGCATAGGGAACAAATTTTGTGATGAGTGACAGAAATAGAGAGCTAAGTTTAATAACCAACAACATCAAAGGATTAGAATCCAGAATATGAATGCACAGAGAGAGAGAGAAATCCAATAGAGACAATAGATAAATGGTCAAAGAATATGAATAGGAATTCACAGAATAGAAAACCATATGGTCAAATAAATACATGAAAAGATACTCAGTTATGTTAGGAAATAGGGAAAAGCAAAATGATGAGGTATTATTCAGCAATCATCAGGGACTTCCCTGGTGGTCCGGTGACTAAGACTCCGAGTTCCCAATGCAGGGGACCCAGGTTTGCTCCCTGGTCAGGGAACTAGATCCCACATGCCACAATTAAGACTTGGCACAGCAAAAAAAAAATAAAATAAAATAATAATCAGATGCAAAATTTAAAAGTCTGGGGATGGTGAGGTGCAGAGAAGTGACTACTTTTTATACATTTTATACATTGCTTGGCTTGCAGGAACAGAGTATAAAATTGGAAAGCAGTTTTGGTCATATCTAGCAAAGTTGAATTCACACATATTATGACCCAACAACTCTGGTACACTTTAAAAGAAACTCTTGAGCCCAAGAAAACACTTAAAGGGATGTTTATTGTCATCATTGGGAACAACTGAAAACAACTTAGGGGAATGGGTAAACTGTAGTGTATCAATATATTAGCTACTGTATAGTCATTAAAATAATTGATCTGTATTAGTATGCTTCAGTGTCAAAAAATATTAGAAATATGTTGAGGGGTAGAAGAAACAGTGGCAAAATAATTTATACATGCATCCAAAATACTGCTTAAATACCAATGCTGATCCATGTTGATATATGGCAAAAACCATCACAATATTGTAAAGTAATTATCCTCTAGCTTAAAAAGAAAGCATTGTTATGAGAGTAAACAACTAGAAACAAGGGGGAAAAAAATGCTTAAACACCCAAGTCTAAAGATGTTTCTAGACGTCTGCTTGCACACTTGATTGAGAACCATGTCAGTTAAATGAAGGGATCTGTTCATCACACTGCTTTTCATGTAAAATCTTGAAAAACTTAATAAAAAATACTAAGGAAAAATAAAAACACTCCTAAGTAAAAATAATTCATACTATATGATACCACTTGGATAAAAGCTTTAAAAACAGAACAATGTCATGTGTTGTTGACAGGCATGTACACATATCCTAAAAGTATAAAAATAGGCATGTGAAGCATACACACCAGTTTCGTCATAGTGGTTATCTCTAGAGAGGGAAATAAGACCAGGGAGGAAGAAGGGGCTTTAGATGTCTGAAACAGATATGACAAGTTTTAACACTTGTTTAATCTGAAAAGATAAACACAGCGTCTCTTATGCATTCTATATTTACCTGTAGTGTACGAAAGTTCATGATCTGAAATTTAAAAATAAGACAAAAGCAAAGGTCAGTACCTAAGAGCCTTTCTCCCTTTTTTTGAGTGGGTTTGTGCCCTACTTAAAAATATAAATCTACACTACTCACTAATGACTGAAGAATTTCACAATCAGAGCTGAGATTTGCTTCTGGTCACTCTAGGACTCTGGAACTCAGAATGCAAAAGCCCTGGCTCCCAGACAAGGTATTTCTTGACCAGTAAGACAGCCGGCTGGAACATAAGTGAATGTCTCTTGCTTTGTGAATTATCTGTGACCTAGTTAAATTTCCAGCCAGATCTTAGGGAACAGAGTTTTGAGGAAGCACCTTTTGACTTAATCACTACTACTTCATCCTCTGTAAGACAAGAGTACTGATGAAATATTCTGATGTAAGCGTGTATAGGTAGGAAAGGGTGTTTTTCTTTTTTTCTCAAAAGCTCTCTGCATTTTGTATTGAGAGGCTATTGTCAGCAAAGATTTTCACTAGATTTTCCTGGGCACAGGCGGCCCTTTGACTATTAAAGCTGCTTGTACAAGGTTTGATGCTGTTTCTGCCCAGGTGGCCGTGGGCAGGAATGTAAACTTCTATACCTTTCAAGGAAACTCCACAGGGAGAGAATGAACTGGCTCCAACCCCAAAGAGCCCTCTAGTATTTTCATCCTCTCCAGCCCTCACCCTGGCTCCTTGAATAGCACAAGGATCTGGCATCTAAATTTCAGGAGTTGTATTGTCCGCTTTTTCCCTAGAGACAAGATAGTTCCAGTCTAGCTTGACAAGCAGAAAAGGATGCAGCCCTAAGAAACAGGAATGATGACTTTAAACCTTCTCTGTCCCAGCTCTCCTCCTGGCCCTCAGCAAATGTCGAAGGCTGCCTTCTCTGCCATAGCAGCCAGCTGGCAGGAGGAGGACAGGTTTGATGCTTTAATCACCCAGGGACACAAGTGGCTATTTTTAACCTCCGAAAAGGAGGAAGCTGGCTCTGGATTGAATTGGACACAGGAACGTGTTGGAAGCTTTAGCTCTTTCATGCCACTGTCTCCATCCCAGGCCCGTTCTGTAAAGATCTGCTAAATGTTTATAATTCTGTCCTATCTTTCCTGCCACAGAATTGTACAGCTACACCGAAAACCCAGAATTTACCACTAACAGGAGGTGCTTTGAAGAGGATTTCAAGACCCAAGGTGATCCCAGATCCTTATTCATTGAGATCTGCTTTTTCTGTCTGTGAAATCCCAGGCTGATCTAGAAAAAGCCTAAAATAAAGTATGATCCTTCTTTGTCCTCTCCACAACCATATAATTTCTCTATTCCTTCTTGCATATGGGTTTTCTGTATCAAGTAGAGAAGTCACAGAGTGGAAGCAAGAGAAGCCTGAGCTGGGGCCTTTCCTGATGTCAAAGGGGTGAGGAGGTGGGGCTGGACTGCTGTCCTGTTACCTGGTAACCCTGTGCCCGGCCTGGCCTTTGACCTTAGCGTTCAACCCATCTCCACTCTGCCTCACTCTCAACACCATCAGGAGTAATAATTTCATGTGCTCACACTGTGCCCCACTCAGGCTAGTAACCCTGTGCCCAGCCTGGCCTTTGACCTTAGCATTCAACTCATCTCCACTCTGCCTCACTCCCAACACCATCAGGAGTAATAATTTCATGTGCCCACACTGTGACCCACTCAGACCTCCATTTCCTTACTTGGTCAGTGTCAGTTCAGTGTTCAGCTCAGCACAAGTGTGGTGAGTATCCAGTTTGTGCCAGAGATGCAGGAGGCAGGGGTAGAGGTAAATTTACAGTATCTTCAAAGAAATTATAGTTAGATAGCAGAGGGGAAATGTATACATCATAGAACTAGCTGAGGCCAAGAGGAAAATGAGTAGTGTCATTAGAAAAGTAAAAAGTATCATGGGCAAAGCTTCTGGCTGGAGCATTAGTGGAAAAGAGGTGATTCTGTACTGAACTTGTAACGATGTATAGGAATTGGATATGTAGGGAGACAGAGGGAAGTCCTTGAGGAAAGACAGAAAGATAGAGGGGGTGTGGAGGAAGACGAGGCTATAGAGTGGGTTCAGGCAAGAACATTTGGTTTCTTTTTCCATTCCTTATTCTTTGTCAGCTCAGTAAAGCTTTTGAAGAGAAGAATTTGTTGAAGGGGGCTGGCATCAGAGTTACACACACTCTCAGAAGCCTTTCCAAGAAGGAGAGGCAACAGCTGACACTGCATCTGTATGGCCTTCTGTCCTCAGTGCAGGGTGAGGAATGGCTGGAGTTGGAGGAAGATGCCCAGAAGGCCTATGTGATGGGACTCCTAGACCGACTGGAGGTGGTCAGTAGGGAACGGAGACTGAAGGTGGCCCGAGCTGTCCTCTACCTGGCCCAAGGTGAGCAGCCATCTTTGCCAACTTGAGAGGGGTGGAGACTTGGGAGAGAGATGGTGTCATCAGGGCTAGGAGGACGCAAGTCATGCTGGGAAAGCCAGGTCCCTGCCTCTCGAGGACAGTCGTGTCGTGTGCTAGGAGTAGACTTGTACTTACGTGAAGAGGCGATAGTGGTAGATCCTGCTCTGGATCCCTTGGAATCAACCTTTTTCTTTGCAGGCATGCCAGGATTTCTTACAGCGTTCTTTTTTTCCTTAACCCAGGCTATAATCGTTTATAGAGAGGGTCATTGTGGTCAGAGCTGACAGTGTACCACCACCCGCTGAGCTTTCTTTCTCCAGGTGTGGCCTGGCTCTGAGGCGGGATGCCACCAATTTACACATTGTTTCTCACTGGCGTTTACATGGTCCAAGCCAACACAACAGCAGGAGAGGATGCTGTGAGTGATTTGTCACTGAGATGATCAGAGCTCGGTGAGATTAATTGATGAAAGCTTCCCAGAAGGCACCTGTGATCCAGGTGCTGGAAAGAGAAATGAGATAGCTTAGCTGAAGTAGTAAAAGAAAGCCCTGAGATCATAAATAACAGGGCTGTTGGCAGAACCAACTATTTAGAAGCTTTAAAAAAAAAAAAAAATCGTAACTGGAGAGGAAAGAAAGGTATCTGGCGAAGGAAAAACTGTAGCAAACAAGGCAGTGCCCAGCCCTGTGTCTTGGGTCTGGTGCCTTGGCCACGTTCCAGCTGCCAGTCGCTTCATCTTTTTGCCCGAGGGCTTTCCATGCAGCCCACAGAAGTACTGGGGGACTCATGTGCTCCCCTTATCCAGTGCATTCCTCAGCACCTGCCAGGAGTTAGTGGGGGAACAGCCCGACTGCCTCAGCCCTCTTGGGTGGGATGATTCCAAGTTGTTTGTTTTATACTGTTCTCCAGAGCTTCTCCTCACTTGGGATTGAGTTCTTGCTGCCTTCTCTTCCCTATGTCACTCCCCCACTTCTCTACTGATAACTCCTGGGATCAACTCCCAAATAAACTACTTGCACCTGAATCCTTGTCTCTGGACTTCCTTCTCAGGGAACTCACTTAAGACAGCCCAGCTGTGAGCACATTGGACCTCACCCTGCAGACTGCTTCTCCTCTCCCCTGCCTCATTCTGGGAAGTTCTGGGCAGCTCCTGCCCTACCTTTGTCCACCTAATTGTTGGGTAGAGTGTTAGAAGACAGTCTCAAGACTATGGGGCAAGGTGGAAAGAACAGGGATAACGCCCTCCCCCTCACCCTCTGTGGCCCTGTCTGGTCCTTTAGGCACTTTTGGGGAATGTGACTCAGAGGTCGATGTGCTCCACTGGTCCAGGTACAACTGCTTCCTGCTCTATCAGATGGGGACCTTCTCGGCCTTCCTGGAGCTACTCCACATGGAAATCGAGTGAGAAGCCTTTGGGGAGGGCTGGCCACCCCCTTCCTTGAAGGTTGCCTCATGTCCTCAGCGGGTTCCGTCACTGTAGAGCCTTCTTTTTTCACATTTCAGTCCAGAGCCCACTGACAGTTCCCCTCCACCAGCCCTGCCCTCTGGTAGTCTGTCCTGCTCCCTGAGGTTGGGCTCATCAGCAGCTTCTACCCTGTGTACAGCTTCAGTACTGGGCTTCAGGGGCCTGTCCTGTGTTGCTTTTTCATTCAGACACCTTCTCAGCTCAGCCTCCCTCCAGAATCCATGAAGAAAACTGTCCTCCCTGAGAACATGACACAGAGGGACGGGACCAGTTCCCATGGCTGTGCCCAGTTCTTTCCCCCATGGTTATAGCTTCAAAGGTGGCCTTATCTACTGCTCCTACTCTAGTGACCCCCTCATGTTGACTCCCTGGTGGCTCAGACAGTAAAAATAAAATCCACCTACAATGCAGGAGACCCAGGTTAGATCCCTGGGTCAGGAAGACCCCTGGAGAAGGAAATGGGCCTGCTCCAGTGTTCTTGCCTGGGAAATCTCATGGACAGAGGAGTGTGGTGGGCTACAGTCCATTGGGTCGCAAAGAGTCAGACATGACTGAGCAACTAAGACTTCATATTTGTCTCACCCTATCACTCAGATGTTTTAGATGGGGTTAATTCTGTTTATTATTCACCAAGCATTGTTTTGTGTGTAGCACAGTGCTAGACACGGTGGGGATTTTAAGACAAGTGAATATCATAGACCCTACCCTTTCTCGTCTTCACTGTAGATAAGGATTTGCTGAGATAGCAGGAAGAATTCTATGGGCTTCTGTACCTTAAACCAATTTCTTTAGCTACATGGACAGGGAATGGCAGGTACTTATGTTTGTGCATGTGGTAAGAGCGGAATACAGGGAGTAAAGAGGCCTAATAGGTCCCTGTTTTCTCCCTCGTCCCTGTGGCAGCAACAGCCAGGCCTGTAGCAGTGCTCTTCGGAAGCCAGCCATCTCCATTGCTGACAGCACAGAACTCAGGTGAGTAGGGCTGCCCACGGGATTGGAACAGGGGATCATTAGCAATGGGTAACCTTTGCCCAGATTTCAGATGCTCCCAGACCGCTAGAAGTTCCTAATTCCGCTGGACTGGACCCCCACAGAAACCATGCCTGAGGTCTCAGACCACAGATTGGAAACTGCCATGGGAACCTCTTGTGACCCTTCTGTAACCTCAGGGTGCTGCTGAGTGTCCTGTACCTAATGGTGGAAAATATCCGCCTGGAGCGAGAGACAGACTCCTGTGGGTGGAGGACAGCCCGGGAGACCTTCCGCACTGAATTGAGTAAGAAGTGGCACGCAAGGAGCCTAGGGCGGACGGGAAGCATAGCATCTGCTCACGACGGACAGACAAGTTTTCTTTTGTTGTCTTCTTCTTTTTAAGAATTAACATCCCTTCTTTTAGGACAGAGATTCTATGTGGCAGGTGTGACGGCCTGGCTTGAATGCCTCTCTGTCTGTGAGCTAGGCCCACTCATATATCTTCTCTGTATTTTGGTTTTCTTTATTCCTATAAGTGGGAATTCATCCCTCTCCCCTTCCATTACAAATCCCACATGAAAAAATGAGGTGCCTTACCTTGAAAATATAAGTTGGTGTTGCCCTCAGTCAGGGATGAGATATGAAGGCCTTTGAGATTTTAAAAAATACATTTATTGATGTGGGAAGGTGAATTGTGATCTACAAAATGTTTGAGTTCCTCAGCCAGAAAGCATCTTTATTACTGTTAACTTCTAGTTTGACATCCACTCCCAAGCATTTTACCTCCACGACCTCTCTTATCCTGCCCTTGGCAGGGGAGGGCGGGGATTCCCCAAAGGGGCTCTCTAAGTCTCCTTCTAAGAACCAAGTCCTCAAATTCTTTGCAAGGAGGTGAGTGCCTTCCTCAATGTGTCCAGAAGCAGAGTTACAGGAACTGGATTTCAGCGGCTTCATCTTCATTTTCTCACTTGCCTCTCTCCATACTTCCCAGGCTTCTCCACGCATAATCAGGAGCCTTTTGCCCTTCTGCTCTTCTCTATGGTCACCAAGTTCTGCAGTGGCCTGGCTCCCCACTTCCCCATAAAGAAGGTCCTGCTTCTGCTCTGGAAAGTAGTCATGGTGAGTGGCTGATTCTTTCCCTCTCCCGTCTCATCAGACAGGCAGTGCCTTCTGCCACCACAGTTTTTTCTGGTCTGATTCCAGGAGGCTGGAGCTAGGCAGAATAACAGGGCAGCTGTTAGCCAGTGGAGGGGCAATAGGGCTGTCCTGGAGAAATCAGAGGTTCTGTTTCAGGGCAGGTTACCTTTTTCTATTGGACTGATGGGAGATGCCACTTTTCGAGGTAGGGTGTTATTGCGCCTCTCCCTGATAGAGCTAATGTTTTGTGGAAAGAACACTGGCTGAGAGGTGGGAGATCTGACCTCTGTTGATATTGAGGAACCTTGGGCAATGCTCTGTGTCTCAGTTTCTCTAGCTATAAAATATAGGGTTTAGTGCCTGCTCTCCGTCCAGATAGAGGATTTGCTTTCATAAAAGGAAGTCCTTGTAAGTGTATGGTTGCAGTTTTGTTACTAATTATTCAACCCGGTTCCTCCTCTTTGGCTCCCACCCTACAGAACTGGCTGAACAACCTACCCTCCAGGGCAGGCCTTGAGTGATTCTAGGGGTGTATAGTATCTAGATGTATCCCTTAAAGGGGGGTACATTTTCCTGTTTTTATCCCCCAGTGGAGGCCTTCAGTAGTCCCTTTCCTAATTTCTGGGGATGTTTCCAGCCCTGGGTCAGTAAATAATACTTTATCCTGACCCCTGAGCTCTAAGGGATAGTAGCCACCTCTGAGACTGGGCCCAGTCACCACATTCTTTTTGCCTTCTCCTATTGTATTAATTCCTAATTGAGGGGGTCTTGGGAACTGGAGGTTGTGACTCTTCTCTCTGTCCACACTTCCCTGACCTTGCTTTCTGACTTCCTTCCTCTCTTCTCTGCCCCTTTCCTGTTCAAATCTCAGTTTACCCTCGGTGGATTTGAGCATCTGCAGGCTCTCAAAGTACAGAAGCGGGCAGAACTGGGCCTGCCTCCACTGGCGGAGGACAGTATCCAGGTGGTGAAGAGCATGCGGGCTGCCTCCCCGCCCTCCTACACCCTCGACCTGGGGGAGTCTCAGCTGGCACCTCCACCCTCCAAACTGCGAGGCCGCCGTGGTTCTCGAAGGGTATGGACTAAAGCAGACAGTGGTGTTGTGATACTGGCTGGCCAAAAGTTGAGATTCTAAGCAGCTCTGGATATGTTAGGAAAGAGCAGCAAATGACTCTGCTGTCCTACCCCTGACCAGCCCTGTGACCAACCTGAAATCATGGAGACTATAATTTGGCTTCTGTCCCCAAGCCCTGATGGGGCCCTGGCTGTCAGTATGTCACACTGTGATATCACTCATAGATTCACGTCTTACTAAGGATCATTGACCTAGACCTCAGTGCCTGGGGAAGGCAATGGCACCCCACTCCAGTACTCTTGCCTGGAGAATCCCAGGGACTGGGGAGTCTGGTGGGCTGCTGTCTATGGGGTCACACAGAGTCGGACACGACTGAAGTGACTTAGCAGCAGCAGCAGCCTGGAGTTCCCTAGTGTGCCAAACAACAGTTGGGGTATAATCCTGGCCATAGGTACCTGGTAGAGGCACTTTATCATTTTCTTCTCAGTAAGAAGTTTTACTCTGAGCCAGCCAGAGGCTTACATTTAAAGATGACTGGTTAGGGTTCTAGATAGTCTGCGTCCCTAGAAGGGTCACAGGTACAACTTGCACTGAGACCTGACCATGCTCCCAAGAACCCGCCTACCTGATCTACCTGACTTCACCAACTACAGCTGACGGGTCCAGACAGTCACACTCAGTAATCTAGTCTACATTATCTGCAGTGTGATATTTTTTTAACCTTTATTTTTTGTTTTACAAAGTAATGCTTACTCATTATAGAAAATTTAGAACAAATATAAAAATGTGAAAAGGGAGGAAAAAAAAGTCACCCACAATCTTAACAACCAGAAGCAGTCACTGTTAACTTTTTGGCCTATTTCTGTCCAGTCTTTTTTGTCTTTCTGTGACAAGATTTAAAATTCCAAACTCGATTCCCTCTGCCTAGCAGCAAGCTCCCATTCTCCTCTTCCTCAGTCAGCCAGCTGGTGTATGCTCACAGAAGGCAAATTAATTGAATGTTCACCTAAGTAGAGCATAATTAGGAAGGAAAGTGCAGGCAAAAAAAAAAGCATCAGTGCTTTCTGAAACCTAAGTGTGACTCTGGGATTATCTGTGCTCTGCCTCCCAGCCATTTGTGTGCTTGCTTGAGAGAGCTGCCTGTCCTGGAATTGGGCCTGGTGGGGACAGTAGGGTTGAGATGGGAAGAGAAAGTTCTCACTAGGGGTGGGTTCTTACTCCATGTTCCCTGAAGTCAGCAGCCTGGGGGTAGTGGGTAGCCTCAGACAAGGATGCCCAGACTGAGATTTCTGGACACCTTCCCTCTCTCCTTCTACCCACCCTCCTCGCCCCCCAGCAACTCCTTACTAAGCAGGACAGCTTGGACATCTACAACGAAAGAGATCTCTTTAAGACTGAGGAACCAGCCACAGAGGAGGAAGAGGAATCTGCCAGCGATGGAGAACGCACTTTGGATGGAGAGTTAGACCTGCTAGAGCAGGACCCTCTAGTACCCCCTCCACCCTCACAGGCACCCCTCTCTGCTGAACGGGTGGCCTTTCCCAAGGGCCTACCCTGGGCCCCAAAGGTCAGGTAGGTTTGATAACACCAGGGACCCCGGGCTTCAGGGTTCTAGTCACTGGAGGCTGAGGGCGGAGTGGTCTGTGTACTCAAGGCTCAGTAAGCTGGGCTGTGAGTTAGAACTCCTGGGTGGGGAGTTCCTTTATTGGCTTCCCTTCCTGTTATAGTTTTCCATCTGGAGGGGTGGGAGCCCAGTAAGGTTCTCTCTCTCAAGGTTTGCTATTCTTCCCTTCTCTGGGATTTGTCTGTCCACCATCCTCTCAGACAGAAGGACATTGAGCACTTCTTGGAGATGAGTAGGAACAAGTTCATCGGATTCACTCTGGGGCAGTAAGTGACTGGATGGTCAGAACTGGCTATATAGAGGGGTTCTTAGGGGCCAGAGGAGTGGGTGGCTTAGAATGAGAAATGTTGCCTAATCATGGTGATACAACCCAGAGCCTTGGGCAGCTCCCAGTGACTGCTTTGGGTTCTTGCCATCTAGTTTTTTCCTTCCAGTTTCCTAGAATTTTTATGTTCTCAGCCAGGTATAGGATGTTGATCGAGTCATTTCCCTATGGGAATCAATTTCCTCATCAGAGTGTTATGAGATGGTCCCTACAGGCTCTTTCCTAGAGAATTCTGTGAAGAAGCAACGTGGTGGGAACAGATCCAGTCTTTCGCCATCTCCCTACCCTTGTGAATCCCCACTGGTCACTACAAAACCTCAGAACCCATTCTTACTGCTGTTTTGCTGTCAAAAGTGTTGTTGGGCAACATGCCCTTTTAAATAGGAACCTACTCCCAGACAAAGTGAGTCCCCACTAGACTGTACAGAAACCCTAAGTTACAGAGACTCTTCTCTGTACCATTGTTCTTTTTGTGTCCTGAAGCAATAATGAGGGACCTGGTAACTTGCAGAGAAAGATCCAGGCAACCAGATGGTGAAAGTGGCCTGGTCCATGTGACTCCAGGAGTATCGGTAGTTCTCTGTACTTCTGACCTTTATGTATCTTGTGTTCACAGGGATACAGATACTTTGGTTGGATTACCTAGGCCCATCCACGAGAGTGTGAAGACCCTCAAGCAGGTGAGCAGGTTGGGCTGTCAGTCTTCAGAGAGAGGGACCCATCAATACAAATTGGATGACCCCCAGTAGGGTCCTGGGTCCTGGGTAGGGCTCTTCCACTAGACATGTTCTGAACTTGTTATTCTGTATTTCCTCTGCAAGGGTTTTGGCCAAACAGATTAAAAAAAAATCAGGTCTCTCCCTACCTATTCAGTGTCCTACATTTAGATGGATGAAAAAGTTATCCTTTCTTCTCTCATTGCTTTTCCCTCCTCCCACCCTACTCTCCCTCTTCCCACTTATCACTTCCTTTCCTCTCACTTCTCACTCCTTAGAGGCTCAGTAGCTTCCGCAGGCCCAGGATCAAGTAGCAGTCTGCTTTGTATCCGGAGAGTGTGTGAGGACGAGGAAGAGTAGTGTATTCCCTGCACAGACCTTGAGCCCAGCCTCACCTCTCCATCATCACTCCATTCACACATGCACACACATACAGGCATCTGCAGCAGAGCTCTCAGAGCAGTGGTCCTAGGCCTGGGCTTGTTCTTTTCTTCCCCTTGCACTTTGGTTGAAGGTAGATGCTAAAGTATTTGCTGCCCATCCAATGTGGAAATATGAAATAAATAAAAATACTGTATTAAAGAACTTTGCTGATGTTCATGATGCAAAGGTGAGTAAGACTCCTGCCTTCAAAGAGTGCATGGTTTATTTGAGGTGACAGACCCATAAATAGGGCACTTCCTCGTCATTTGGGAAGTTAAGCAAGAGGCTGGTACACATGTGATCAAGGCCCTCAGCCCCTTGTTGACATCTTGTGTTCCCAGCACAAGTACGTCTCCATCGCAGATGTTCAGATCAAGAATGAGGAGGAGCTGGAGAAGTGCCCGATGTCTTTGGTAAGTCCAGGGAAAGCCTGCACAGGGGCAAGTCTCGGCAGTGCTGTCAGAGAACTTGTGTGCTTGCTGTGGGACTCTTACTGCATGCTAGGCAAGCACGGTCTCTACTTTCACAATAAGGTTAGAGAAAAACAATAGTAATTAAGAAACAAAGATTTTCAGAGAAGGCAATGGCAACCCACTCCAGTACTCTTGCCTGGAAAATCCCATGGACGGAGGAGCCTGGTGGGCTGCAGTCCATGGGGTCGCTAAGAGTCGGGCACGACTGAGCGACTTCACTTTGACTTTTCACTTCCATGCATTGGAGAAGGAAATGGCAACCCACTCCAGTGTTCTTGCCTGGAGAATCCCAGGGACAGTGAGCCTGGTGGGCTGCCGTCTATGGGGTCGCACAGAGTCAGACACGACTAAAGCGACTTAGCAGCAGCAGCAGCAGCAGATACAGTTAAGAAAATTAACATAGAATCACATACCATGTAGTAGACTACTTTAGCTTGGGCAGTCAGGGTATGTAGACCTCTGAGAAGTGACAGTTATCCAAGATCTGAGGTGCAAGAAGGAGCTGGCCATAAGAACATCAAGGCGAAAAGCATTCCAAGCAGAGAGAACAGCCTTATTAACAAGGTGAGAGCAAGCTAAGTGTTAGAAGTAGTGAATGAAGACTGTTATGGCTGGAGCATGGGAATGAGGGTTGTATGAGACAGAGTCAGAGAGGTGGTCTGGGGCCACTTTACACAGGACATTTAAGCAAAGATAGGGAGCTTGAAGTTGATTGACATGACAAAGGGAAGCCTTCAGAGATTTTAAACAGGAGTGACATGATCTGATTTATCTTTTTAAAAAATCTTTGGCTACTTTGTAAAGGCTTGACGAGGAAAGAGTTGAAGCAGGGAGTTTTGGAAACTAAAAATGATCAAGATGAGAGATGATGGTGTTTTAGACCAAGGTAGTAATTGTGGTACATGGTGCAGTCCATGGGGTCGCAAAGAGTCTGACGCGACTTAACGTCTGAACAACAACAAATTGTGGAGATAGAAGGGGATGAATTGGGGTTATATTTTGGAGGTATAGCTGACAAGAGTTGCAGTTCCATTGGATGTGGATACAGAGACATAAAGGGCAATCAAGAATAAGTACTTGATTATTTGGACTTCTCTGGTGGTCCAGTGGTTAAGACTCCACGCTTCCACTGCAGAGGGCACAGGTTCAATCCCAGCTGGGGAAGTTCTGCATGTTGCCTCAGTGCAGCCAAAAAAAATAAGAGTAACTACAGTTTGTCAAGATGAGGAGTTCTGTTTTCTTTTTTTAAAATGTGTTTTCCCCTATTTTTCTTTTATTTTTCCAACACTGCACGGGTTTCAGGATCTTGGTTCCCCAACCAGGGATTGAACCCAGGCCCATAGCAGTGAAAGTACAAGAGTACTAACCACTGGATTGCCAGGGAATTCCCAGGAGTTCTGTTTTATCAATGGTTCTATTTAGGTTGTACTGAGTTTTAGATGTCTACCCATGTAGAGCAGCCAAGCAATTAGATATATAGGCCTAGAGTTCTAGGAGAGAGGACTGACTAAGAGATATAAATTTGGAAACTGTTTGCTCATGGACGGTGTTAAAAGCTTGGAACTTGCTGAGGTAACCTGAGGAGGAAGGAGAGAGAGAAGAGGATGGGACCCAGCACCAAGCGCTGGGGCACACCAGTGTGTTGAGGATGGGATGAGCCAGGAAAGGAGCCAGGAAAGAGGAGTAAGAAAAACACCCAGTGAGAGGGTAGGAAATCCAGGAGAGTATGATGCCACAGAAGCTAAGAAAAGAAAGCCTTTCAAGAAGAAGGAGGTGATCAGCTGTGTCAAATGCTGCTGACAAATGGAGCTTGATAAGACTTGAGGTACCCATTGGCTTTGGCAACGTAGAAATGACGGGTGACCTTGATAAGAGCAATCTCAAGGGAAGTGGTGGGACTGGAAGCCAAGTTGGAGTGTATTGAAAAAGGAATGTAAAGAAAGGAGGTGGGCTTAGTCAACATAGACAAACCACATAGAAATTTTGTTGTGAAAAGGAAGGTAGAAATGGGGTGGTAGCTGAAGGAGAATGTGGGGTCAGGGGAATGTTTTATAGTGTTATTGGAGGAGATACTGGAGTATGTTTATGTCCTAAGAGGGATGATCCAGGAGAAAGACAATTACAGAACCGAAGCACTCAACAAAACGAAAGTGTGTGAGCACCAGTGGCAGATGGCCTTTGATAGGAGTACCCGGTTCATCCTTCATGGCACATGGAAAGGTAGAGACTCTGGTAGATTTGGTGTTGAGAAGATGAGGCTGTGCCTATCTGATTGCTTCTGTTTTGTCCGTTAACTTAGAAGTAGGGTCAGCAACTGTTGAGGGGCTGTGGGTTGAGGGTGTTTGTTGGAAGAGAGGGGAGAATGTATGAAATAGGCCTTTTAGAAAGCAGAATATAAACATGCAGGGTCGCCAGAACGTTAAGACTTGTGTACATTTAAGCAGCAGCAGCGTTGTGTGGGATAGAAGGGGTCTGGCTATCCCTCTACCTCAGGGTCTCATGGTGGTGACCCTTGTCCCGTCACAGGGTGACGGGGGGAAGACGGGCTGCACTGGCCAAAGATGACAGTGGCCTGAGTAGCCTCTTGAGCACTAGAGGCCCCTGTCTCCCCACTCTGATAAAGGACTTAAATGGGGTCATCACAAGGACAGAGTTGTGCGTAAGGAGCTGGTCCGAAAGCAGGGCTGTCGTAGAGGGTAATGGAGAAGGAAAGAAAGTAGCGTCCACCTAAACTCTTCCCTGCTCACTGTTTCTGCAGGCCTTTATTAACCCTTTCTGTGCAGTCATCCACCTCTCCTCCCTGGCTTCAGAGCCTCCCCAAGCTTTCAGATGGCCTCAGATTGACACCAGAGGAAGTGCCTCTGTGTGGGGTGTCAGTTCCAGTGTCCCAGGCATACCTGTGGCCTGAGTTAAGCCCATTATGTACAGCAAAGCAGTAATATGAGCCAAATCCTCAGTGGGAGTTCTGATTCTGACCTGGAAAGCGATATAGAAAGAACTCTGGATAGATTCCAGATAACGGGACAGCTAAAATCACAGGTTCTCAGGGCTGGAAGAGTGCTCCGAGGTCATCCAGACTAGCTCTCTGATCCTTGAAAGAGGAGATTAGGTCTCAGAGAGGGAAAGGAACTGACCCAAGGTCCTGCAGTGACTCATGAATGCAGCTCGGGTACGAAGCTGACTCCCAGCTCTTGTCCTGCCATCCTCCACAGCCAAGGAAAGATAGATTTTGGTCAACTGGAAAATGGTCTGGGCAAACTGTGTGTTTTCTTGCTGTAGGGGGAAGAGGTGGTACCAGAGACGCCATGTGAAATCCTCTACCAGGGCATGCTGTATAGCCTCCCCCAGTACATGGTAAGGAGACGGCCGGGTCCGGGCTGTGAGAGCTTCTCAGCTGCGAGGAAGAGATGGCGGAGAGCCCTTTTAAGCTGAGCCCTCTGTCACTTGAGTTTGCTTCCTGAGCCTTCACCCACCGGGCAGTGTTCTCTGACACTTCAGAATTCTGATCTCCCCTTGGGGCTCCTCCAGAGGAAGGAGGACTTGTCTTCTACCTCCAAGTCCTTGTTTGGGAGAGGTGGGGAATGGGGTAGGCTCCATGCAGGATGCACCAGGGGCCTCTCCTGAGTAAGCACCTTAGTCCCTCCGAGGTCCAGGGTGGCCTCTGGTGTCCTAATTGGCCTCAGTCTTCCAGGGGAGAATGCTGATGGTCTGAGGGAGAGGAAGGAAGAGGGTGAGGGGGGTGGATCTTGCCTTTCCCTCCCACCTAATTTCTAGGCATTGCCCCCACTCTCTGCTCCTTCTCTCGTCCTCTTTGGAAAGAGCAGTCTTGACGCAGAACAGTCTGTAAGCACATCTCTTCAGGCTCCTTAGCCTCCCAGGCCCGTCAGGACTGGGCACCAGTTTGCCCTTCCGGAAGTAGGGAGCTTTGGTTATTGAGTGAAGAACTTGGAGCAAGGATTTCAAACACTTCTCTTGGAGCTGTTGAGTTGTGGAAGGATAGCCTTGTTGAATGGGGTAGATTTCCTCGTTTTATGCTTCCTAGATTGCTCTGCTTAAGATTCTACTGGCTGCAGCCCCCACCTCCAAGGCTAAGACAGACTCTATCAATATCCTGGCAGACGTCCTGCCTGAGGAGATGCCGTAAGTGCTTCAGTGGGAGCAGCTGCTGAACACTCACTGTCTTGTCTGCAGTCTCTCTCATCCCTGCCCCACCTCGTTAACACTTACGGGGATTGTCTCCAAGGAGATCTCCTCTCTGCCACCAGTGGCCCCTTTCCACTGCAGTGCTCTCTCAAGCCCAGAACTGAGGGTCTGGAGGGCCACATCATTGCCAGTGACTGGCTGCATGTGTATGTGGGTGGACATTGCTAAGGGACAAGCTTGCCAAAGGCGAGAGAGAGACAAACCTCCAGACAGACTCACAAGTGGGAACTCTGGAGGTTTCCCTAGCACAGCCCAGGTTTCTCAGGTTCTGGCTCACTGGTGTGTACTGTATGTGTCCCAAACACCTGGGTCCTTGTAGGCCTCTCTCGAAGGCCACCTTCTGCACTGACTCTTCCTTTCCCCGTTGCAGCATCACTGTTCTCCAAAGCATGAAGCTGGGCATCGATGTGAACAGGCACAAGGAGATCATTGTAAAGAGCATCTCTGCCCTGCTCCTGCTGCTCCTCAAACACTTCAAACTGAACCACATCTACCAGGTGAGCAGCTCAGAGCACTTCTCCACACCCCTCAGGTGTCCTCCAGGTCCTGCCGCCCAGAGGAAAAACACAAGGGCCTTGGAGTCCAGCAGAGCATCGTTCTCTGTCTTACGGAATCCAGATACGTGTTGCACAAGCTTGGGGCACAAGGTGGGGAATTGTCCTAGAAAGTTGCAAACATCTGTGTCCTTTGAACATTATCCAGGGGTCGTAGGTAGGAATCCCTAGCTTCTTGGGAATATGCCCAGCCAGCTTTGAAGCAATGGAACACAGGACTCAAGCATGCCGCCAAAAGGGGAGCGGGGGGGTGCCAAGCATACTTTTCTGTATGTGAAGCACTCTTCTAACATTTGAGATAGAATTCTATATAAGGCATCCTCTAGCTCATAAGGGCTTTGAAGTTTTATAGAGGATACAGATGTAAAGCAGGCAATTATGGAGTGATAAGTGCTGTGTTACAGGTAAGCATTGGCTGCTATGAAAACACCTAATCCAGCCTGAGGTGGAGAAGCTGTGACTCCTAACCTGAGTCCTACAGAAAACTTGTTAGCCAGGGTGCAGGAGTTGTCAGGGAATGATGGCAGGAAGCATTTAAAGCAGAAAAGCTGATTTGTGAAACTCCTGAGGGCAGAGGGCAAAGTACCTTTGGAAACTAATCAAATGTTTCTGGAGTTCTGCATGGGGTAGAGGGAGACGGGGAGGTCTGGTGGTAACGTGAAGCTGGAGAGGACAGTGGGGAGCAGACAGCAATTCCTGTGCTAGCACACGGTTAGTGGGTACTTACACTGTGGCCGGCACTCTAATCGGTTCATCTGGGATCTCATTAAAATCTCTCAACGCTGCGAGGTGGGTCTTATTTTATTCCACTGAGGCTAAAAGAGGTTAAGAACCTGCTTCCGCATAAGAGCAATGTTTGCCATGCCACGGAGTTTGGACTTGGTGCTGTGGGTGTTGCCAAGACATAGGAGAAGATGGGGGCAGTGAGTGAGTGTTCTCTGTGGTGAGACATGGAGAGGAGGCGGAGCTTCTCATTCTTGCACAGAGGCTCTGCCCCATTCCTCCTGAGAAGTCAGAACCGAGCTTGCTGCTAAAACAGCAGGAGCTCAGTGCAGGGAGGCCCTGCAGAGTCTGTGTCCATGGCAGGTTCAACTGTACAACCTGGATATGTATCCACTTTAGTGCATTCAGAGACATCTTGTAGTGTGTTAGGGTACCCCGAGGACACACACTTCTTCTACCAATATTTGCAGAGCAGCAGCAGGGCTGGGAGGAATAGGGAGGGATGAGTGAGAAATAGTGTTCCTAGTAGAAAGAGATCTGCGTGTGTGTGCTTCTGTCTGCTTCTCTTGGTGGGCAGTATGTGGATCCACAGCCAGACGGGTGGGTGGCCTGATGGGCCTTGCCAGTACATGTCAGTGTGTCCTGACAAGGCTACAGACATGTCTCAAACTGAAAGATGTTTCCCATCACTTGACAGTAGGTTTGTATTGGCTCCTGCACCTGAGGCTTTGCAAAATACCCTGATTCAGCTGCCAGGGAGAAGATATTTGAGCAGAAGAGAGAACTGGGCAACACAAGCTGACTCCTCACTTCTAACCACACACCTCGGGAGAGGGCAGCTGAGTGTGCTGCCATGGCTATTTTTTGGTGATCAGGAATCAATAAGAGCTAAGGGATTTAAAACACTGCAGTTCTGTGCTTTTTCAACCAGTTTCTACACTTAGAGTAGTTTAGATTCTGGAGACAAACTGTGTGTGATGCTGTTCAGTGTATCATGGGCAAAAGCCGGATGACACTGCCCCAGTAGGTCTTCCTGGAAGCAAACCCCATCCAAATTCAAGAGAGCGAAGTGGAACGCGATGTTCTATTGTTTAACCCATCAAAAAGATCTTGGGCTTATTCTTAGTGCATTATTTGTTGACTGAAGGACTCTTGTTGATTCATTAAAATACTGATATTCTAAGTATAGGGGCTAGTCCAGTGAACCACACCCACCCTGGAGCCCACGCTCCAGTGGTTCATTTGGTTACCACGCACCGTATCCATCCTGACTGAGTGATGCCAACAGTTGTTGGGCTGCACCTGTTCCTGGCATATCCATCACAGTTGAAACTCTGTGAGCCAGAGCTTTGGTATGGGAGGCAACTCCCTTGGGGAGCCTTCCTTTTGCTGTAGAGCTTAGGAACAAATCTCACAGCAATTCCTTCTGTTTATCTGGAGTGGGATTTTCTTTCTGGCTTGTGTACATTTTGTGCTTTTGGTGAGGCGCTTGCAACATACACGCACTGCAGACTGTCCCCTTCTATGTCGGCTAGGCTGGCTGAAGAGGGCTCTCCCCACGTCCCAGATGGGAAGACTATTAACACAAGTGGACAGTGGATATTCTTAGGAATGGGTGTCAGAATTGTACTTGCCTCTTTATTTTTCATATAGACCTTCTATTCTCCCCAAAATAAGCTTCCTTTCTGCTTTGATTTTTTAATTCAGTTTGAATATGTATCACAACATTTGGTATTTGCCAACTGCATCCCATTGATCCTGAAGTTCTTCAATCAAAATATCTTGTCCTACATCACTGCCAAAAACGGGTAAGGACTCTGGACAGGTTTATTTCAAAAGGCTGTTTGGGGATTGAGAAATTATTTTGTCTCTGAGCCGCCTTTCCATTCTCCCTGGTCCTTTCTGTCTTAGAGCTGTTTGTCAAATTTCGTTTTCTTGAGGTATTACTGGTGGGGTGTATGATTTGGCCTCTTCACAAAGATATTTGTAACTTAATAGTTTTGAAAACTGTAATGCCATAACTCAAAAGAAGCTGCACCGATAAATTTCAGCCCTGTGGATCCTTTCAGAAGGATCCAAAAATGTTATTTTGTGAAGCAGCTGGCTTGTCTGGCCAGCCCTGATTTTAGTATAAATCATAAATTGAATTAAATTTGTAAAGGGTTATACAGAATTTGTAATTTAAGGTAAACAATAGACCCTTACTTCGATAGATCAATTTGTAGTTTAAAAACTGCAGTATTTTCACATCCATTATTTCATTTAATCTCCTCATCAGTGCTAAGACATATCACAACAAGTTTTATTCCCATTTCTTCAGTTAGGAAACAAATTCAGAAAGGTTAATTGACTTATAAGGATAGCACACCAGAGAGACCCTTTAAGTAAGCAGAAGAGGCAGGGTTAAAACACAGTTGCTATGGCTTGCTCCAGCCAAGTGGGGACTTGGAGGGTTAACAGAGTAGGCCCTTGTTCCTTAGTTTGCTGCTTACACAAAAACCGGAAGCGTGTTAATCAGTAAAGTTGACCAGAAGTGCTTTACCAGAGGCAAGGTTCCTAAAATAGAAGAAGGCTGACGTGACACTTGAGGTGGCTGGAGAGGGGCTAGGAGATGTTGGCCCCACAGTCTGTCAGCACTGCCAGAAACTCCACCCTGGAGAGACAGCCTACTTCTGTGTAGCTTAAAACACACACAGAACCCAAAGTCACAGGACCTGGATTCCTGACCTGGATCTGCCACTTGCTAGCTGTGTCATTTCAAGTGTAAGACACTGTGTTTCTCTGAGCCACAGTATCTTCATCTTTAAAGTGAGAATAATACCTACTCTGACTCTATCATAGACTTTTATAAGCATTAGTTAGGATAAACATACATGAGAGCGCTTTACTTTTCCTGTTTGGAAGAAGCACTAGAGAATGGGTTTATCCTCACTACAAAGAGACTTCTGCCCCTTAAAAATGGCACTTAAGACGTGCTAGTTGCTCACCAGGGAAAACTGAAAGTGTCTGTGAGGCTGGGGAAGGGCCACAGCTTCATGAAGGCACCTGTGTGTGTCAGCTCACACAGAACGGGGATTTGTTAGGAGGAAATGGGTGGTTTATCATCTTGAAGAACCTCGGACAGAGGTGCAGCTCTGGGCCTCAAGGTCAGTCTGTAGCACACGGAACCCAGGGGGCCATGTGCCTCCAATCTGTGGCCACTTGGCCTCTGCACCTCCGCTCCAACTTTTCCTCTCTCACTGACAAATAGTTTTGTCTGCTTCCTAAACCAGAATTTGCCTGCAATGCAGGACACCCAGGTTCAATCCCTGCCTGGGTCGGGACGATGCCCTGGAGAAGGGAATGGCCACCCACTCTAGTATTCTTGCCTGGAAAATCCTATGGACAGAGGAGCCTGGCAAGCCACCTATAGTCCATGGGGTCACAAGAGAATTGGACACAACTGAGCGACTAAGTGAAATATGTCTAAGCCACTTAGTGAAAATATGCCTACCTGAGCTAAACATGCTCCTGTACCACTTCAGAGACTGAATTGGCTCTTGATCCCTGTTCCACATGCCCAGGGTTCGAGGTCCACCCTTGGATCAATAACTGTGGCTGAGGAGTGGGGTTCAGGAGCTTGGTGCCCCCGCACTGTGGGCCTAGAATTAGGGGGCAGACAATCCAATAGGTGCCCTTCGGGTTCCATTTGGAGCTGGAAGAGTGGTAGTACCAAACTGTGCTGTTTGCTGAGGTCAGCCTGGGTACAGGGTTCCTCTTATGCGTTATCTATGAGCTTTACTGTTGCATAATCTCAAGAACTTGAGTGCCTTCTGCTTGCTACTGCAGTTTCGTCATAGCTCTTACAATCTAGATATACTAGAAACCTGGAACTTTATGCCCCCTTAGGGTAGAATTTAATACAATGAGATTGAAACAAATCCATCTTGGATTCCCCACCCTTATTTCCCGGTTGCCAGTACCTACTTTGCCATGGGGCTTTGTCAGTAGAAAGTGGGTAGATAAGTAGATGAGCCAGCCAGGAATCTTTATCCTAATGGAGCAGTGTGAAACTGGCAACCCTGGAGAACCTAGTAGGTACATCCACGGCCCTCTCCTCTCCTGCCGTGATTCCCTTAGGTTATCTTTGGGGGTTTCTTGGACAAAGGTCAACATTTCTAGTCAAATAAATTGTTGCCTTTTGCTTGGATAGAAGTTTTGACTTTGAAATATAGGAGAGGTCCAAGGAGCCCCATATTCCTGTTTATATCCTATGCTTTACCGACGTCGTTTATCCATGTCCAGTTATTCTAACTGGAGTGGTTTGGTGTTTAAAACCTCATGGGAGTAAACTAATTAGCCTTCAATTAAAATAAATAAATTAAAAAAAAAAAAAAGAACCTCATGGAAGGAAAAAAAAAGGAACTTCCCTGGTGGTTCAGTGATTAGGACTCCACGCTTCCACTGCAGGGGGCACAGGTTTGATCCCTGGGTCAGGGAACTAAGATCCCACATGCCCCTCAGCCTGGCCAAAAAAGTTTTTTTTTCTTTTAAAGACAAACCTCATGGAATGTCAGAAGCAGAAAGAGCATTAGAGATTAGATTAGCTAGTCTAAATGCTGCATTGTACCCATGAAAAAGGGAGGAGGAAAGAGCTGTCAGCTGGAGTGGCCGGGGCCCCGTCATCATGCGGTGGTTCCTTCCCCTGCTGACTCATGCCTGTCTCCCTGGGCTCACCGCAGAGCCTCCAGCTCCCTTGCGGTCAGCCAGGGTCTCTTTTGGGAGCAGATGCGGTTACCATCCTTGAGCTACTAGATGGGCCCAGCTGCAGGAAGCTGCCTCTGTCTCAGGCTTCCTCTTGGAGTGGCTTCTGTGGTTTTTCCCCAGAGGTCCTGGCTTTCCGAAACATCTGGTAAGACACAGGAGAGGTCTTCATTCTCACAGGTTGTTATTAACTTACTGACCAGAGACACATTAATACATCTTTTTGTTACCTTAACGTTACTGACTGGAGATGTTTCACTTCACTTTCATAACAAATCGCCAGCCACAGGCATTAGTTTCTGCAAAACTCCTTCAGTCAATAATGTGTAAAGTGGGATGAGTTTGGGCAACATCTTTGGGCGCACAATTATATACACACAAATATACACTTAAACACAGAAACACAAATGCATACGACCTTATGTATTTCTTTAAAGAACAGAAGAGAACTGTGGCTATACCGAGGCGCTTTCTCTGCTTTCTCTTGCCTCTGAAAGAACTCTGTCAGTCCTTCTCATGGCTATGAGGAGAGGAGACTGGATCTGGAGGTGCCTGGCACCAGAACCCTCAGTTTCAGCTGAAGTCACTAAGCAATTCTGGAAATAGATGGGGCTAGCTGAAGAGAAATAACCTCCTGCCCTTTCGGATGTAGCCATTTGCTGCCTTTACCATTTACCTAAAGCCTGTTCTTATCTCTGCATCTTGCAGCATCTCGGTCCTGGATTACCCATGCTGTACCATCCAGGATTTGCCGGAGCTTACTACGGAGAGCCTGGTAAGCAAGTAGGGATTTGGTAGCCTTTGAAATTGCCATGTGGCAGAGGTTGGCATTTGCTCTTCCTTTTCTTTTCTAGCCCCCTCATGCCCTGGTTTGGGAGTCTTAAATGAATAAAAGCATATTGGCAAGAGCACAGAGGTAGTAGGGGCTTAGATCTAGTGACCCAGTCGAGAAAGATTTGGAAAAGCTGAGCATAGCATTTTGTAGAGAAAAGGGTCAGTGAAAAACACTGAAGAGGAGAGGGAATTTAGAAAGATAATGGGGCTGAAACTGAGTGTAAACAGCTGTTCTGAATGGCAGGTGCATCTCTGCTGCTCTAGCCTAATTGTCTTCTTTCTTCTGTGTCACAGGCTTGTCTCATTTTCATAAGGTTATATAAACCCTGGGGTGTGTACTTCAGAAAATACTTGCCTGGGTCTTTCTGAGGCAAAATTCAATATGGCCACAGAAGGATGACCCAGAAAGTTCCTCATGCCAGAAGCAGTTCCAGGCAAATCAGAAAAGTCCCTCAGTCCTTCTGAATCCCATGAAACTGACTGATAGGCAGCACGTTGAAATCAAGTATCTACCTCCTCATGTATTATTGCTGCAGCTCCTTCGGTGTACCTAAGCCCATCCCCGTACACTGTTGCACTGGAATTGTTTATCTGTATCTGTTTTTCCATTTGACTGAAAACTCCCTGAAGGAAGAGATAGTATCATCTTTCTGTTATATCCCGAGTCTAGCACCATGTTCAGTACATGAAAGGAGCTTAATAAATGATCAGATGATGACACCTGTGTGTGCCCCAACCCCTTGTCCCCAACTTTTAATACCTGCACAATGTCACATCAGAAAACTTCATTGTGCAAAAAGTACCTGTACCTTGTGTGGCACAGGTTTTACAGAACTGTAAGGTTTGTGACTGGAGGGGACCTGAGAAGCATTTGGCCCAACCCCATATTTCAAAGATGAGAAACCTGAGGGTTGAAGTGACTTGTCAGGTCCACTCCTCATAGCCGACAGACCTTGAATGAGAGGAAGAGCCATGTCCTAAGACACCAAGTCTAGCTCCTTTTTAAGCACCAGAGCAGAGATTCCCTGACTTTTTTAGATATGGCCTCAGCAGAGAAGCAAGCTGGGAGCTTCTTACCTCTGCAGAGAGAGGTAATGAGTTGTCTAATCCTGTTTATGATGTTATTCAATCTTTAAAACAACTGTATGAGGTTGTCATCGGTGCTTTATAGGTGGAGAAGTTAAAAGTAGTTGAAAGTAAAGAGCCAGGGTGGAGACATGCAGCCCCACCAATCAGACTGAAATGAGGACCGCCCTTTCGAACAGAAACAGCGGTGCACGGATAGCATTAAAGCTCTACTGTGAATAGGGTATTTCAAAACACAGTCATCTTCTCAATCCCATAACTAGGGATTGATGGAAACTATACTTTTGTATCGGAGAAGGCGATACCACCCCACTCCAGTACTCTTGCCTGGAAAATCCCATGGATGGAGGAGCCTGATAGGCTGCAGTCCATGGGGTGGCTAAGAGTCGGACACGACTGAGTGACTTTACTTTCCCTTTTCACTTTCATGCATTGGAGGAAATGGCAACCCACTCCAGTGTTCTTGCCTGGAGAATCCCAGGGACGGGGGAGGCTGCGTCTATGGGGTTGCACAACTGAAGCGACTTGAGCAGCAGCATACTTTTATATATCTTCCGATTAACCTTTTGGGATATGAACATAAAATTATTGAAATAATTGTTATGCCTCTGAGAAGACTGTTGTTATCTAAGAGGGGGTGAAAGCACATACCTTTTCATAATGAAAAACAGATTTCATGCTAGGTGTTCTTATTCTTTCTGTGAAGCTACAGTGGCACCTGGTGGTTTCATTTGGTAACCACAGATTTTTTATTTTTTAGAAGTACTTCCCTGAGCCCAGTCATGGACTTAACTAGCTAGTTTACTCCACATAGATCCTCAATACAGTGGTTTGTTTGTCTAAACTAATGGCTTCTGTCCTTAGAGAGGACTAGTGTTTATATGAGTAAGATTTATCTCTTTTTTTCAGGCTCAGTGAATTAATTGTAAGCACAGCATACTGGCGTTTTAAGTACATAGTATTTTCTTTAAATAACATTTCAAGTCCCCCCTCCCCATGACTTTAAAATCGATATATATTGAAGAAAATTGAGGAAATACAGAAAAATACGGGAAAGAAAATAAAAATACCCTTAGTAAACTATTTGCATCTGTGCATGCTTGTGCGCATGCTCATTTGCTCAGTCGTGTCCGACTCTTTGCGACCCTATGGACCGTAGCCGGCCAGGCTCCTCTGTCCATGGGATTCCCCCAGGCAAGAATACTGGAGTGGATTGCCATGCCCTCCTCTAGGGAATTTTCCCGACCCAGGGATCGAACCCACGTCGCTTACATCTCCTGCATTGGCAGGTGGGTTCTTTACCACTAGCACCGCCTGGGAAGCCCAAACTACTTGTATATAACCAATGTTAATATTTGGTTGCAATTAACCATATATCTGGAGAAGGCAATGGCACCCCACTCCAGTACTCTTGCCTGGAAAATCCCATGGACAGAGGAGCCTGGTGGGCTGCAGTCCATGGGGTCGCTGAGGGTCAGACACGACTGAGCGACTTCACTTTCATTTTTCACTTTCATGCATTGGAGAAGGAAATGGCGACCCACTCCAGTGTTCTTGCCTGGAGAATCCCAGGGACGGGGGAGCCTGGTGGGCTGCCGTGTCTGGGGTCGCACAGAGTCCGACATGACTGAAGTGACACAGCAGCAGCAGCAGCAACCATATATCAGAGGGTAAAGCGTCTGCCTACAATGCGGGAGACCCGGGTTCAATCCCTGGGTTGGGAAGATCCCCTGGAGAAGGAAATGGCAACCCACTCCAGTACTCTTGCCTGGAAAATCCCATGGACTGAGAAGCCTGGTAGGCTACAGTCCATAGGGTTGCAAAGAGTCCGACACGACGGAGCAACTTCACTTTCACTTTCATATATATATATATATATATATATATATATATATATATTCACTCACACACACATATTTAAGAAAATAAGGACTTTACATGTTTCCATTCACATAGCTGCACATAATATTCCACTACTTAATTTTTTTAAAAAACGATTGTTTCATACTATTATTGGGCATTTATTACAATGTTCTTCCTATAACTCCAAAATGAACATCCTTGCACATGAATCTTTGACCTTATCTCTGATTACTTCCTTAAGATAGATTTCTAGAAGTGGAGTTACTTGACTAAGGTAGTCTTGATTCATATTTTTTCAGTTTTCTGAGTTTGAACTGAGTTCAACCTCATTTGGAACTCTAACTACGTATATGCTGCTGCTAAGTCGCTTTAGTTGTGTCCGACTGTGTGACTCCATGGACGGCAGCCCACCAAGCTCCGCTGTCCCTGGGGTTCTCCAGGCAAGAACACTGGAGTGGGTTGCCATTTCCTTCTCCAAACTACATATATAGTGGACATGAAATAAAGGCAAAGTTAGTGGCACATTAATTTCTAAATTCTCATTTTGTAAAAATATCTAGCTCTGCAATAGGCCATCTTTACCTATGTAATGAACAGTTTCCTCACCCCCCTGGCATAGGAAGGCTTACAGTTTCTAAATTTCCAAAAGTCTATGTTCAAATTCAATCCACTAAACTAGGAAAAAATTAAAATTAAATCCCAAATATAAGAGAAGGATGATGTACATATGACTGTATGGAAGTTAGGTGTGATCTTTGGAAGGAGGTTGCTAGCAAAGGCAGGGGGTATGGCCTCAACAAGTATTGTAGGATGTTCAGCGTCTGGGTGGTTGTTTTGAGCAATGGTATGAAAAATAGGTATGTAACATGATGCTTTAGGAGTGAAATATATTCGATCTTTTATATTTATTAATATCCTTTTAACTTTATGTGTACTTTATAACATATCATGTTATTACGATAATACATTTTTGTGTGTGTGTGTGTTTCAATGATGGAAACATTTTTTTTTTTTACCTTTTTTTTAAAAATTTTATTTTATTTTTAAACTTTACATAATTGTATTAGTTTTGCCAAATATCAAAATGAATCCGCCACAGGTATACATGTGTCCCAATGTTCATCGAAACACTGTTTATAATAGCCAGGACATGGAAGCAACCTAGATGTCCATCAGCAGATGAATGGATAAGAAAGCTATGGTACATATACACAATGGAGTATTACTCAGCCATTGAAAAGAATACATTTGAATCAGTTCTAATGAGGTGGATGAAACTGGAGCCTATTATACAGAGTGAAGTAAGCCAGAAAGAAAAACACCAATACAGTATACGATAATACATTTATAATTTCTAAATAAACATACATTATATTTTGAAGTCAATGAGTATCAGAGCTAGAAGTTTCTTAGTATTTTGCCCAGTCTTACCCTCTGCTCATAAAGAAACAGGTGGAGTGGTGAAGTGTTATCCAAAGCAGAGGGTCAGAATGTACATGACCTGGCCATTTGCAAAGAAATATTTGACATTTCGTTTTAGATCAAGCAAGTGAAATTATTAAGTTCTTTTGAAAAAAAAATTATTTATTTTAGGCTGCGCTGGGGCTTTCTTTAGTTTTGGCGAGTTGGAACTACTCTCTGGTTGTGGTGTGCAGGCTTCTCATTGCAGTGGCTTCTCTAGTTGCAGAGCACAGGCTCCAGACCTTCGGCTCAGTAGTTGCAGCTCCCCAGCTCTAGAGCACAGGCTCAGTAATTGTGGTGCACTGGCTTAATTGTCCCCTGGCATGTGGGATCTTTCCAGACAAGGGACTAAACCTGTGTCCCCTGCATTGGCAGGCAATTTCTTAACCACTGGACCACCAAGGAAGGCCTAAGTTAATTCTTAAAAGGTACTTCATCACAAAATTCCTCAAATTTGGGTTTGATTTATATTCAGAAATACCTATACAAATATGTTCATATCACTTAAATTTATATGCTTGATCCTTTCATCTATCTCTATTATTTTCTCTCTTTTTCTGTATTAGTTTCTAACCCAGATATTTACAGATATTCCAGAAGATTTTTGTGTTATTGTTTTCATTTTTGTTTTATTTATGTTCAGGTATTAAGGTCTCTGGAGAAGGTAATGGTACCCCACTGCAGTACTCTTGCCTGGAAAATCCCATGGACGGAGGAGCCTGGAAGGCCAGTCCATGGGGTCGCTGAGGGTCAGACATGACTGAGCGACTTCACTTTCACTTTTCACTTTCATGCATTGGAGAAGGAAATGGCAACCCACTCCAGTGTTCTTGCCTGGAGAATCCCAGGGACGGGGGAGCCTGGTGGGCTGCCGTCTATGGGGTTGCACAGATTAGGACACAACTGAAGCGACTTAGCAGCATTAAGGTCTCTAGCATTACTTTTAGGCATTATTTAGCCAGTGATTTATGACCTCCTTAAAAAAGTCTTTGTTTTTACATTCACTGTCACTATTTAAAACCAACAATGCAATTAGCATTATTGTTTCTCTATTCTAGATCAAATGTGAACATATCATAAGGTATACATCCATTTTCCATGAGGTATTTATACAAAAGAAGGACCATGGATAAATGGTGGGTTGTTTTTTTGTTTTTGCATTTTTTTCAATTTTCCTGGTTGTCACCCTTTCTGTAATGAGTGCTAGGTGGTTTTTTTGTTGTTTTTTTTTTAACTCACATTCCCAGATCCCTCCTCAAAGCACAAATAGTTTGCTAAAGCTTCCCAGATGACTTTGAATTTTCTTTTCTTTTCCTCCATACCTCCTCACATCACTTTTAAGAATAATAACTCTTATTATACCTAGATCTAGGTCCTTAATCTAGCAGGAACTTAATTGTCAGAAATTCATATAAGAAAGTTATTCTAAAACAATGTGGGAAAAGAAGATGTAAGCTAATAATAGGATTTCATTTTCAGTTATGTGAACCATAATAAATTAAAAGAATCATTTACCAAGAAATGCCTATTATTGTGAATTTTCAGTCACTAAGTATTATAACTTCACAAATATTTTTGCAAATAGGTTCAAATAACTGCAGGACTGACATGGCATGAAAAACCCGAGTTTGTAATATAGAAAAGGCAGACAGTGGGCTTTGCCACTACAGCTTTAAGTGATCTTGAGCAAGTTTCCTGTAGGCTGTAGGAGTTTCATCTATAAAAGAAAGAGAGGTTAGAATTAGATGAGCATCAGCTTTCCTTAGGCTATAGAATTCTAGATTCATTATAAAACAGATAAGTTACTATTAATAATTTCAATTTCTTGCCTGAGGGAAGACAAAGACACAGAGAACTGCCCCTTTATAAAGGATTTAAATTTCCCAAAGGTGCAACTCTCTTTCTACGAGCTCACCCATGAGCCTTTCCACATGTATTTTTCCTTTCAGTAAACTTTTTACTCTTTAAAAAAATGAACAATTTCGGTTTCTCAATGAAGAGCTGGTTTTCAATTTGAAAGTAGTGTCATCACTTCGGGACTTTAATAAGCTGTTAAGGATCTTCCCTGGTGGTCCAGTGGCTAAGACTCCCAATGCAGGGGGCCTGGGTTTGATCCCTGGTCAGGGAACTAGATCCCACATGCTGCAACTAAAGATCCTGAGTGCTGTAACTAGACCCAGCAGAGCAAATACATAAATATTTTTAAAAGAGAAAAAAAAAAAAAACCTGTTGAGAAGGTTTGAGTTAGATTATATTTAACACTTTGCAGCATTTCTTTAAAGGCTCAGTCACTCCCCTTTAAGGCAGGAAACTTCAATGTTTTGTTGTTGTTGGTTTTGCTTGTTTGAAGTAAGAATTACAGTAGGACATAAGAAAGAGCTCTACCATTAGGTCTGAAAGACCCTGAGAAAGAATGAGGTCAAACCATATTTTCTTTTAGTAATTATGTCTGGAATTCCTTAAGTGTGATCAGAAGATGAATAGTAACTAAAGACAGAGTGTTAGAATTCAGTGAGTACTGGAAATCTAGGTTTAAGCCCTGGTTTGGGCGCCTACCATGTGACCTTAGCCAAACTGCCTTCCTCTTTCTGGGTCTCAGGCTTTGCTTCTATGGATAACAGACTGGGACCAGAACAGTTGAGTCTCTTTCAGCGCTCAGATTCTTACCAATCTGATCTCAGTACAAAAGGAAGAAACACTCTGTTCTTCCTTTCCTCATGAGTTAATTATCCACTTAATTGGCGTAAGCCTGGGTTTTTGTTTGGCTTGGCTCACTCAGCAGAGCTGTGGATGGATCTTTGAGAACAGAACCTTTGTGCCTCAGAAATGCTCTGAAAGGGTAGGATGTGATTGCTGAACTGAATCTTCAGACCAAAGGTGTATGCAAATATTTATTTGTGAGAGTGGAACATGGGCAAATACTTTTTTTAATTTTAGCTGGCTGAAAGTGAGTTAAGCTCTTGCTTTGAATACTGTTAAGTACCAGGAACAGGAGAATATAGCCAGCCAAGTGCTGCTGTTCACAAAATATATCCCCCCACAGAAGTTTGCATCTTACTTAATATGCTGAGTTCTTAAAGAAAGAAAGAAAGGTGACCTGCTTTAAACGAACATTAAAAAATCTTCAAGACCAGCAAATCTAGAGATTTCCCTGGTGGTCCAGTGGTTAAGACTCTGCCCTTAAACTGCAGGGGGTGTGGGTTCCATCCTTGGTCAGGAAAATAAGACCCCACATGCCATGCTGTGCATCCAGAAAATAAATAGAATCAGTTCAGTTCAGTCGCTGAGTCGTGTCTGACTCTTTGCGACCCCATGAATCACAGGACACCAGGCCTCCCTGTCCATCACCAACTCCCGGAGTTCACTCAGACTCAACGTCCATCAAGTCAGTGATGCATCCTCTGTCGTCCCCTTCTCCTCCTGCCCCCAATCCCTCCCAGCATCAGAGTCTTTTCCAATGAGTCAACTCTTCGCATGAGGTGGCCAAAGTACTGGAGTTTCAGCTTTAGCATCATTCCTTCCAAAGAAATCCCAGGGCCGATCTCCTTCAGAATGGACGGGTTGGATCTCCTTGCAGTCCAAGGGACTCTCAAGAGTCTTCTCCAACACCACAGTTCAAAAGCGTCAATTCTTCGGTGCTCAGCTTTCTTCACAGTCCAACTCTCACATCCATACATGACCACTGGAAAAACCATAGCCTTGACTAGACGGACCTTTGTTGGCAAAGTAATGTCTCTGCTTTTCAATATGCTATCTAGGTTGGTCATAACTAAGTGCAGCTTAAAAAAAAAGGACAGACAGACTGGCAAATCCAAATAAGTACTCACAGACCTAAAGGCTTTCTGGAAAAAATAATAATTTGTTGGGTTGGAAGAAGGGAGAAGGCTTGGGCAAGGCTCTGACAAAGCAGACAAGCCTGGGCGAGCCACTGACCAGTATGTGTGCTTTCGATGCCTGCTCCACGATGCCAGAAGTGGGCCTACTTACAGACATCAGGGAAGCGTCATTAGAAGGAAAGCAGAGCAAGGCCCTGGGCAGGTGAGACTGCCTTCAGGGGGAACTAGCGCAGCTCGTAGGACTCCTGAGACTCAGCTCTCAGGAAAAGGCAGCCACAGTCAACATTCTGTCACTCAAAGCTTTTTAACTTTTACACCAACTGGAGAAGGTAAGCCACAGAATTATTGAATGGTCAGAGCTAAAATGATCTTAAAGGTTATCTTAGTTCAACCTCTTATAGGAAACAGGGAAATTACTTGCCTGAGATGATACAGCCGGGGTCAAAGCCATGACCCAGGTGTCCTGGTGCCTATTCCAGGGCTGCTTCTACAAGACCAGGCCGCTATTTCCGTACTCCATAAGGAACGCAAGGCTTTTATGCATATTAGAAGTCAGGATAAAGGAAGCCCACAATGGAAATATAGTTACTTCTCCCATATGTTTTTTTGTTTCACTGCTTCTTATTTTAAAAAATAAACATATAAAAGTCTGTCTCCTCTGTTAGCCACACAAGATGTAACATCTATAAAACCTGATCTGTGTTTTGGGCAAGCAGGATTAGCTAATGCACCTGAGTGGAAACTCCCACGGAAGTTTCTTTTAGAACAAAACAGGTGGTTTTCATGGGACCGGTTCTAAACACAATATTGAACATTTGCTAGAGGAAAGAAATTGTTATTATTTTGATCACTGCATGTGGCTTGCATGACCTTGGTTCCCGGACCCAAGATCGAACCTGGGCCCCTGTAGTAAACATGTCAAGTCCTAACCACTGGACCACCAAGGACCATCCTGGGAGAACATTATTTCTAAACAATATTTCTGAAAAGCTTCCCTGCAACTTCTTGATCCTCAGTATTATTTATTTTTAGGAGAGCCTAATATCCTTACAGGTGTTGGCTGTTCATCTCACAGTTGACGTATGTCTACCTTGCTTGCTTCAGATTCATTTGTGTGTGTTGGGGGGTAATCTCCCACTCACCAGAAAGCAGTTGACTTCTGCTCATTCCTCACTTCCACATTCTCCTCTCACACTGAAGACTTGAGGAACTTCCAAGGTGTTAGTTTGACCACCATATGTGTTAACTGATTCATGTAGCTTCTGATACCAATATATATTTACGAACCCCAGAATCCATAAAGACTCTTATTTTTGTCCCTGAAAGATGTTGCTGTGAGTAATTACCTGTTTCTGATCTGACATCCATCTGTTTGGGTGCTCACAAGCTATTAAGAAACAGTCAAGAGAAACACCTGGTTCAAATTAACCATCTGCCATTTTTCCAACCGTACTAGAGAATTAAGTAATTTACTGCAATATGGTTTGATAAAGGAGGGCAGAGGTTGATTTTTTTTTTAATTAACTGTAATGAATATCAGATCCATCCAATACTGTTTGAAATCTGCCGGAATAATTCTTGGCAATTACCAACATAGCTTACATAAATGCAAAGTATATGGGGGTAAAATTCTGTCATCTCTTTTCTGATCCTAAAGCAGAAAGCTACACGAGAAATCTTGCTCAAACGATATTCCTATGTTCATATATCATCTTTCTAACCAGTACTTGCTCTCGGTACAGAGTCTTCCAGGATCGTGTCTTCCAGCTGTGTGTTTTCAGAGGAAGGATACTGCATGCCTTGAGGAGAAGGGAGGATGTGAGAAGTGGGATGGAAAGGAGGTAGCATTTCATATGGAAGGCTTCACTTGAACTGACCAACCGTGACTTCCAGATTCTGGGAAGGAAAGCCTTGTAGGTGTTGAGATAATGATTGTTGTTGTTCAATCACTAAGTCCTATTCAGCTGTTTGCAACCCCATGGATACCAGGCTTCCCTGTTCTTCACTGTCTCCCAGAGTTTGCTCAAATTCATGTCCATTGAGTCAGTTATGCTGTCCAACCATCTCATCTTCTGCACCCTCTTCTTTTGCCTTCAGTCTTTCCCAGCATCAGAGTCTTTTCCAGTGAGTTGATTCTTCGTATCAGGTGGCCAAAGTAAGTATTGGAGCTTCAGCTTCAACATCAGTCTTTCCAATGAATATTCATGGTTGATTTCCTTTAGGATTGACTGGTTTGATCTCCTTGCCATCCAATGGACTCTCAAGAGTCTTCTCTAGCACTACAATTCAATAGCATCAGTTTTTTGGCACTCAGCCTTCTTTATGGTCCAGTTCTCACATCTGTACATGACTATGGGAAAAACCTTAGCTTTAACTATATGGATCTTTGTTGGCAAAGTGATGTCTCTGCTTCTTTAATAAGCTAAGTTTGTCATAGCTTTTCATCCAAGGAGCAAGCATCTTTCAATTTCATGGCCTCAGTCACTGTCAGCGGTGATTTTGGAGCCCAAGAAAATAGTCTGTCACTGTTTCCACTTTTCCCCCTTCTATTTGTCAAGAAGTGATGGGACTGGATGCCATGATCTTAGTTTTTTGAATGTTGAGTTTCAAGCCAGCTTTTCATCCTCCTCTTTCACCCTTATCAAGAGGCTCTTTGGTTCCTCTTCACTTTCTGCCATTAGAGTGGTATCATCTGCGTATCTGATGATACCAGCCTGTGATTCATCCTGGCAATCTTGATTCCAGCCTATGATTCATCCAGCCCAGCATTTCACATGATGTACTGTTCATATAAATTAAATAAACAAGATGACAATTACAGCCTTGTCATACTCTTTTCCTGGTTTTCAACTAGTCAGTTTTTCCATGTGTGGTTCTAACTGTTCCTTCTTGATCTTCATACAGGTTTCTCAGGAGACAGGTAAGGTGGTTTGGTATTCCCATCTTTTTAAGAACTTTCCACAATTTGTTGTGATCCACACAGTCAAAGGATTTAGCATAATCAATGAAGCAGAAGTAGATGTTTTTCTGGAATTCCCTTGCTTTTTCTGTGTTGCAGTGGATGTTGGCAATTTGAGCTCTGGTATCTGCCTTTTCTAAACCCAGTTTGTACGTCTAGACATTCTGGTTCACATACTGCTTAAGCCTAGCTTGAAGGATTTTGAGCATAACCTTACTGCATTCAAAATGAAAGCAATTGTACGATAGTTTAAACATTTTTTGGCATTGCCCTTCTTTAGGATTGGAATGAAAACTGACCTTTTCCAGTCTTGTGATCATTGACGAGTTTTCCAAATTTGCTGACATATTGAGTGCAGCACTTTAACAGCATCATCTTTAGGATTTGAAATAGCCCAGGTGGAATTCTATCACCTCCACTTACTTTGTTCGTACTAATGCTTCCTAAGGCCCACTTGACTTTACACTCCAGGATGTCTGGCTCTAGGCACACCATTGTGGTTATCCAAGTAATTAAGACCTTTTTTGTGTAGTTCTTCTGTGTTTTTTGACCACCTCTTCTTAATTCCTTTTGCTTCTGTTAGGTCCTTACCATTTATTTCCTTTTATCGTGCTCATCCTTGCATGAAATGTTCCCTTGATAGCTTAAGTTTTCTTGAAGAGCCCTCTAGTCTTTCCCATTCTGTTGTTTTCCTCTACGTCTTTGCATTATTCATTTAAGAAGGTCTTCTTATCTCTCCTTGCTAGTCTCTGGAACTCTGCATTCAGATAGGTATATCTTTCCCTTTCTCCCTTGCTTTTCGCTTCTCTTCTTTCTTCAGCTATTTGTAAAGCCCCTCAGACAACCACTATGCCTTCTTGAATTTCTTTTTCTTTGGGATAGTTTTGGTCACTGCCTCCTGTACAATGTTACAAACCTCTCTCTATAGCTCTTCAGGCACTTTTTCTACCAGATCCAACCCCTAAATCTATTCATCACCTCTACTGTATAATCACAAGGGATTTGATTTAGATCATACCTGAATGGCCCATTGGTTTTTCCCTAGTTTCTTCAATTTAAGCCTGAATTTTGCAGTAAGGAGCTGATGATCTGAGCCACAGTCAGCTCAAGGTCTTGTTTTTGCTTACTGTATAGAGCTTCTCCATCTTCAGCTGTGAAGAATATAATCAATCTCATTTCTGTGTTGACCATCTGGTGATGTCCATTGTAGAGTCATCTCTTGTGTTGTTGGAAGAGGATATTTGCTATGGCCAGTGTGTTCTCTTGACAAAACTGTATTAGCCTTTGCTCTGCTTCATTTTGTACTCCAAGGCCAAAAATCTTGCCTATTACTCCAGATACTGCTTGACTTCCTACTTTTGCATTCCAATCCCCTGTGATGAAAAGGACATCTTTTTTTTGGTACTAGTTCTAGAAGGTCTTGTAGGTCTTCACAGAACCATTCAACTTCAGCTTCTTCAGCATTAGTGGTTGTGGCATAGACTTAGATTACTGTGATGTTGAATGGTTTACCTTGGAAACGAACCAAGATCATTCTGTCATTTTTGAGATTGCACCCAAGTACTGCATTTTGGACTCTTTTGTTGACTATGAGGACTACTCTATTTCTTTTAAGGGATTCTCGCCCACAGTAGTAGATGTAATGGTCATCCAAATTAAATTCGTCCATTCCTGTCCATTTTAGTTCACTGATTCCTAAAATGTTGATGTTCACTCTCGCCATCTCCTGCTTGACCATAACCAATTTACCTTGATTCATGGACCTAACATTCCAGGTTCCTATGCAATATTGTTCTTTACAGCATCAGACTTTACTTTTGCCACCAGACATATCCACAACTAAGGGTCGTTTCCACGTTGGCCCAGATGCTTCATTCTTTCTGGAGCTATTAGTAATTGCCCTCCGCTCTTCCCTTTAACATGTTGGACACCTTCTAACCTGGGGAGGCTCATCTTCCCAGGTCTCATATCTTTTTGCCTTTTCATACTGTTCATGGGATTCTCACCACAAGAATACTGGAGTGGCTTGCCATTCCCTTCTCCATTGGACCACATTTTGTCAGAACTCTCCACTGTGACCCGTTTGTCTTGGGTGGCCCTGCATGGGCATGGCTCATAGCTTCATTGAGTTACGCAAGCCCCTTCGCCACAACAAGGCTATGATCCATGAAGGGTTGAGATAATGCTCTCTCAGTCTTAGTTGCTCAGTTGTGTTTGACTTTACAACCCCATGAACTGTAGCCTGCCAGGCTCCTCTGTCCATGAATTCTCCAGGCAACAATATTGGAGTGGGTTGTCATTCCCTTCTCCAGGGGATCTTCCTGACCTAGGGAGTGAACGTGGATCTCCTGCATTGCAGGCAGATTCTTTACCATCTGAGCCACCAGGGAAGCCCCATGAGATAATGATGGACATGCCTTATTACAGGAAGCTGGAGACAACAACCAGTTCTGCTGGAGAAACCTCTTTTCCTGCATCAATCTCCTGAGGCTGCTCAATAAACTGACCAAATGGAAGCATTCGAGAACCATGGTGAGTAGGACTTCAGATCATGGTGTCCACTAACTGGATTTTTTAAATTTTTAATAAATATGGACTTCCTGCTTTGTGAGCTCTATAGACAGACACTGAATGCTCCATAAGACTTGGAACCTCCTAATTCTAGGCACTTATTTTATAATTATTTCCCAATCCATTTCTTTTCGGGGAACAGAATATGGACCCTCTCTCAGGGCAGCTCTGGTAAGGAAGTTAGCATTGTTTTTTGGATTATAGTCATGCATTATAATCATGATACAAGTCTAAGATTACTCACTGCAGCATTATTTGTAATCATCAAAGATTGGAAGCAACATAAATGTTCATTAATACCAACTGGTTAAATAATTTATGGTACATCATTACAGTAGAATGTAAATACAACCATTAAAAAGAATGAGACAGTTCTATACTGCTTTGGAATAATTTTCAAGTTATATTGTTAAGTAAAAATCAAGGTATGGAACAGTGTGAAAGGGTATGTATTTGCTATCATTTTTGTTAATAAAAGTAATGCACACATATATACAATTACCTCCAGAACATACACTGGTAACTGTAGAAATGGCATGTGTGGCTGACAAAATTTTTTGACACTTTGCATATTAGATATTTTTAATTGTGAAATATAAATGGAGTGCTTCCTTTCTTTTCTTAAAGACTAAGTCTAAATGGAGCCTGGACTATAGATTTCCCAAAGCTCCCCACGGTAGTCTGAGGTTAGCCAGGTTTGGCTTAATTTATCTGTGAGTTGGAAATTCCAGGAAACATTAGATCCTTATCTATCTTCTTCATCCTTATCCCTCTTTAAATGGACAGATGCTGGTAGTATTTAAATCTGCTCCAATCTTAAAGCGGGCCCTCAAAGTCAAACAGGCCATGCTGCAACTTTATGTGCTGAAGCTGCTGAAAATACAGACCAAGTACCTGGGGCGCCAGTGGAGGAAAAGCAACATGAAAACCATGTCAGCCATTTATCAGAAAGTACGCCACCGCATGAATGATGACTGGGCTTACGGGAATGGTGAGTATTCTCAGAGCTTTTGGCCTCTGGGAGTGGCCCGGGGTTTAAACAAAGCTAATTAGACCTCTCTACTCTTTTGGTATGAACTGTTAACATATTTTAGATGAGAAAATATGTGACTATAGTCAGGTGCTGCTATAACAAACAGTAAGGCACTGCCATGTACCCTATTCCATGTAAGCTATGGTAATTCATTATTATAAAACAAGTCACTTGAGGGATAATTACCCTTTTTCAAAATGTTCCTTTAAGTGACAGGTTTCTCTGAGAGGTTTTTAAGATTAAAAAACTCTTTGCGACCCCATGGACTGTAGCCCACCAGGCTCCTCTATCCATGGAATTCTCCAGGCAAGAATACTGGAGTGAGTTGCCATTTCCTTCTCCAGGGGATCTTCCTGACCCAGGGATTGAACGTGGGTCTCCTACATTGCATGTCTGACCCACCAGGGAAGCCATAAAATTAAAATAACCTTTAATTATTACAAAGCAGTTAGAAAATACAAGGAAGCAAACACTTTACTGTATTATCATATTTATGCCACATTTGTACCACCCAAAGATTGAAACAGAAATCTTATCATATATTCTTACAGACTTTTTCTTCTACATATATGTATAGGTTTTATTTAAATGAAAGCAAATTGTATATGCTATTTTATAATCTTCTCTTTTTAGTTAACATTATCTCTTTCCATATCAATATACGTTCATTTTATCTAATAATCAAGTCCATGTTCAGAATTTCCCAGTTGCCCCAAAATGTTCTTTAAAGCCTTTTTTTTCCAAGTCATAATCTAGCCCAGGACCACAAGTTTCATCTGATTGTTATGTCCGTTTATTTGTTTTGAATCTAGCAGGGTTTTGTTTTTTTTTTTCCATAACACTGACAAAGAAGAACTAGACCAGCTCTTCTACAGAATGTCCACCTTCTGGACTTGTCTGCTTGCTTCTTTGTGGTTTCATTTACCTTGTTTCTCTATCTCTGGCATTATCTGTAGGCTAAAAGGTAGATCTAAAGGTTTGATTAATTCAACTTTAATCTTTTTAGCTATAGTACAGTCTAGGTAATGTGTTATACTATAGTGAACTGCATATTATATCACATATCACATATTGTATCAGGAGACATTATATTTCTGATTGACCTACCAGGATATTATAGGCTTACCAGAGTTGGAAGAATTTATTTTGAAGAGCTGTAGTGGGATTTGGCCATCATTTGCATAATTGTGTTTAAGAGTTATTGGTTAGATGACTAACGATTTGTCTTTGCTGGGATTTGTCACCTGCCTGAAGATAGAGGATGGGGCTTCCCTGGTGGCTTAGATGGTAAGGTGTCTGCCTGCATTGTGGGAGACCCAGGTTTGATCCCTGAGTTGGGAAGATCCCCTGGAGAAGGAAATGGCAACCCACTCCAGTACTCTTGCCTGGAAAATTCCATGGATGGAGGACCCTGGTAGGCTACAGTCCATGGGGTCACAAAGAGTCGGACATGACTGAGCAACTTCACTTTCTTTTGAATATAGAGGATGCTGCTGTAAATAGAGTGCAGAGAACTAAGGGAACCATATGATTAGCAGATAATAAGTCAGTATGCAACTTCTCTAAGACCTAAAGCACAATTAACTGTTCAAGTTCTTGTGAGGTGAAAGAAAGTAAAAGTGAAGTCGCTCAGTCATGTCTGACTCTTTGAGACCCCATAGACTGTAGTCTGCCAGGTTCCGCTGTCCATGGGGATCCTGCGGGCAGGAATACTGGAGTGGGTTGCCATTTCCTTCTCCAAGGGATCTTCCCAACCCAGGGATTGAACCCAGGTCTCCTGCATTGCAGGCAGACTCTTTACCCAGGGAAGCCTAACGCCTAAGTTCTTCTAGGTTTTTAAAACATGGGCATGTTTTATCTTACAAATGGCAATCTGTCACTGCTGCCATCATGAGCCCAAACCCAAGCTGCACCTGTTGAGTGCGAGACGTTAAAAAATCTGGGAAATACATACCTCTGGCCCCGAAATAAACGTCTAAATGGGGTAAATAGAAGCAAAGCAGATTGTTTTCTGTTTTAACTTTCTTGGAAGACTTCACCTCATAATATTAACATAAGCTGCATATGGATTTATCATGCACAGGGTTGGGGGAGGTGGATCCAGGGAGTCAGGAAAGTCTTTAGTAGTTAGTCCATGCTGATTCTCCTTGTTCCCCTTCCTGCCTCTTACCATTCCTTGAAAACTGTGATTTCTTTCAAATGGGTAACTTCCATTCCCAAGGAAAGTTCAGTAGAGGGAATTGAGTTGCTATTTTGGGAAAATATATATAATTAGTAACAGAATGAAATAATGAAAAGGAAATACAATAAAAAGAAGTTTATTTCCCTCAGGGCCCTCATTTCCCTGTCAGTGGTTATCACTGTTAGCCAGTTTCTAGATGCTTCCAAAAATAGTCTCTACACGTATAAGCATATGTACATGGGCATGTATTTTTTAAACCTGACCAGCAGCATGTTATGTACTGACTTTGTACATTGCTCTTTGCAAAAAAGGGAACTCTGAGCTGTTCCATTGTTGGTATAGACCATGCTCTGTGCTAAGATGAGGAGTGTCCTGAGTTGTATACATCTTTTTCTTTCTAATCTTCCCAACACAGACATCGATGCCAGGCCATGGGACTTCCAAGCGGAAGAATGCACCTTGAGGGCCAACATTGAAGCTTTTAACAGCCGCCGGTATGACAGACCCCAGGACTCTGAGTTTTCACCTGTGGATAACTGCTTGCAGAGTGTGCTGGGGCAGAGGTTGGATCTGCCTGAGGATTTCCACTATTCCTATGAGCTCTGGCTGGAGAGAGAGGTGTTTTCACAGCCCATCTGTTGGGAGGAGCTGCTCCAGAATCACTGACTGAGCTCTTGTCAACAAGCATCTGATAGGTGGGGGTTGGCTCCAATAAATGGTGCTCTGCCAACCCTGCCCACTCAGCCTTTGTTTCCAGCCCTGGGAGTGCTTGTTCAGGGTAGAGCTGGCCTAGACTTAGGACACCCAGCGTGGTTCAGGACTGTTCTGGGGACAGTTAGGCCTGGAGATAGTAGAAGGCTGGGATCCTGGGTGATTAAAAAAAAAAATTGATTTCCTTGCCCTGGGGTCACTTGGATGCCCAGCTGGCCTTGAAATCTCCTACTGGATCAGTCCTGGCCAGGCTCTTATGTGGGACCGCTCCCTTCTTTAGTCTTGCCTAGAACCAGGCTAGCCTCTACTGGCCCCAAGAGTAGGAATAAGTTTATTATGGCATTTGACTTATAGCATTCATCATAGGTAATAGGAACTGCAGGTCATAAAATAGAGAGGACATTTTCTTCTTGCTCACCCTGGATTACCAGAGGGTTTGCAAACCTAACATTAAAATTAAGTCTGTATTTTAAAAGTTAACATTTTGACACCTCTTTCTAAAATTTGCTCTAAGATGATCTTTAGAGCACCTGCATCTTCTCTGGGAAGGATGATGGTTTACTGTTACATAAATACTGCATGTTAGAGAAAAGTATATCATTTAAAGTGTTTTTTCTTTATTCCTTAAGAAATCTATGTTCAATGTGAAATTTCCTCGTGTAGTCTATGTACAGCATGGAGTGATCTGCCACAAACCAATATGAAACAGTCAGGCCTCCTCCAAGGATGTTTCATGTGTTTCTGAAACCACTTCAGTCTTAAAATGACTGAGTACATTGCAGAAAATTATCCTTTTCACCCAGTTAATTTTTAAATGACAAGTTAACTATAGGAGTTTTTATTTATTGAGATGACACATCCATTAGTGCTCAAGATCAATTTATTTTTTAATGAAATAGAACACCAAGAGCATCACAGCTTACCATTTTTCTTTTTCTCCTATTTTGATTGGTGATTTTGTCCCCCCCTCTTTTTACTGCTAGCAGTAAAAAGTGTCCTGTGGATATTTAGCAATTCTGTTTCTACCTAAAAGTATTACACATTTCTTTGAAAATGTAAGGGTTCATGTACCAACCTCTTTAAACTTCTCTCTCAGTTGGGAATCACATGCTTCCCAACTGAAACAGTTTTTAGGGAAGTTTCTGATTCAGTCAGGATAATCTTATTTCTCTTCTGTCCTCAAAGTTATGGCATCTGTAGTTTCAAGCTTTTTCACTTTAAATGCCCCCTCCCTGCAATAAGGACTCTACTGAATCTTTTTAGTGATAGCACCAGGCCTCTCTTATGGTGCCAGGAGGTCTAGTCAAAATCAGCTTATTTACTCCACCCATTGTCAACCAGAGTCTCTCTTGGAAGTCATGTTAGAGTTGCTAATAATTCCCAAAGAAACTAAACCAAAACTCTGATCATAGCTTGGATTTTACCTCCTTGTGCTGTAGAGTAGCAGGATTTCTTTTTGTTTGTTTTTTTCTGGTGAGATCATGAAGAATGTTAAGTGTGTAATGGATGAAACTTAAAATAGTCTGTAAATTTTGCCTGAGTAGCACAGCAGTCCTCATTGCAATTAAAATTTACTGAGTATATCATTATTAATCTCTATTTTATGATTTTAATGTGATTTAAGTGAAAAGACAACTTTTAAGGAAAGAGCAATTATCTATTTATTTTGAATACACAGTATATAGTATTTAATTTAGTCAAGAACAGAGGTTACTCTTAAAAATACGCACATGAATGCTTTCTAAGGCATAGATGTATACTAAACTTTAACATTTCATACTGTCTTTAAATAAATCGTCTCTAAGGGAAGATTAATTCTCAGTGCAGATGGGAAAACTGAGGCACCAAGGATATTTGATTAGTTTCAAATCACATCATTTTTCTACTGACTTGCTGGGATTAGCATTCAGGTACTGAAAGCCAGTCCCATACGTTATAGTAATTGATTTGAATCACCCTATTTGAGAATACATGTGTGTGGTTAGGAATAAATTCAGAGTAATCAATCAATGATGATTACTGTTACAACATGGAAGAACAGTATTTCAGTGATTTATAAAGTAGAAGATTTTTATTTGTGAATGTTTCAGTAAAGTTTGTGTTGATTGTTCGTAACACTATATATCTACTGAAGCACTTTAATAAAAAGAGAATTGAACTGGAGTTAGAAATTGGTCTTTGACTTCTTCAACACAAGGGAATCTTAAAGACATTAGATCTAGAAAGGAAAGTTAAAATTAAAGGGATGCCTGGGGGTAGACTAATATAAACAACTGCAAAATCTCAGTGACTTCTGACAAAGCTTTTTCTCTCATTATTGGTCCTGGCAGGTAGCTGCTACTCTGCTCAACTCAGGTTAAATTTCTGGATTAGCTCTACTCCAGATGCTGTCGTATTCTGGCACTAGGCTGATGGAATAGTCCCTACCTGGAACATGGTGTTCTTATAGTTAAGGACAGAGCAAAAGACCGAACCATACCATGCAAGCACATTTAAAGCTCCTGCTTGGGTGTGGCACAGGTCAAATTGCTCATAGTGAAAGTGTTAGTCATTCAGTCGTGTCTGACTCTCTGCAACCCCATGGACTGTAGCCCGCCAGTCTCCTCTGTCCATGGAATTCTCCAAGCAAGACTACTGGAGTGGATTGCCATTCCCTCCTCCATGGGATCTTCCCAACCCAGGGATCAAACTTGGGTCTCCTGCATGGCAGGCAGATTCTTTACCATCTGAGCCACCAGAGAAGCCCAGATTGCTCATATTCTACTGACAAAAAGCAGTTGACGTGGATGAGCCTAACGCTGGACTAGAGAAGCGTACTACCTATAGGGAGGCAGTTGCAACCAGACATACGGGTAGACAGTGAGTCACAGCAGCTTCCCAGGTTGCCCTTGAGATTGGTGGTGGGACTTTCTGAGATGCTTTTTTTTTTAATGACTGCGCTGTTTGTCTTGCAGGATCTCAGTTCCCCAACCAGGGATTGAACCCAGGCCATGGAAGTGAAAGCCAAGAGTTGTAACCACTAGGCAACCAGGGAACTCCCTAGAGATTCTTCTTGAGGATATCAACAGCTTTCCAATGAATATTTCAAACCACCCATTTCAGTGTTTTTTGCTGATATGTTCAGTGTAGCTTTCTTGACCTTCCTTGTCCATAGATCCCCGGCTCTTCCACCTGAAAAGTATTAATCATTGTCATATAAAGACCAGTGTTCCGTGCTTTCTGTTTTCCCTCCAAGTAGAATTCTTTTTTCTCTAGTCCTTCTTGAGATGACCCATATTTACAATAAAAATAGCTGAGATTAAGAATGTCCTTGTGACAAATTCCCTGGCAGTCCACTGGTTAAGACTCGATGCTTTCACTGCCAGGGCCTGGGTTCAATCCCTGGTCAGGGAACTAAGATCCCACAAGATGCATGGCACAGCCAAAAAAAAAAAAGAATGCACCTGTGATTTTGGGACAAAAATGACACTGGTTTATACAATCAAACTCATGACTTTGCTCTCATTGGATGCTATAGTTGATGAGCTCTGTAGCCACCTAAATATCCTTACTTACATCTTTGCCATATTCACAGTTTCCAGGAATGAAGACATGGACATACCTTTTAGAGGGTCACCATTCAACCCACTGAAACTCATCAGACACTAACAAATAGCAATATTGGTTCATTTACTCTATCAGTATTAGAGGTATAATGCAAGAAAATACTTGCAGCTATTGATGTAGCCAAAAGAGATTCAAGTAAAGAAAATTTTAGCCTTGGGTAGAGGATATGACATGAGGGAACATGTGTAAAACTGAAGAATACATTTATGTGTTGGTATTTTTATTAAGAAGGTACGTGTAAAAAATTCAAATAATTTTCAGAGTACACAGTGGAAAATGTAATCTCTCAACCCAGATCTCATCTTGTTCCCCAGAATTAATCACTGTCAGTATTTTTTTCTATTTTTTATTCTTTCAGAAAATTCCCATATCCATCTCTTTATCATCGACTTTTTTTTTTTTTTTACAGATAGGAGCACAATGTACTGTTCTATTCTTTCTTTTATTTATCCTGTAGATCTCTTTTTCTATATCAGTATTCTCTTGTATGGTTAAATTTAATATATCAAATAATTAAATAATTCTTCCTTAACTCTGCTTTCCGGCATTTTCCAGCTAAGAAATGTTAGGGCCAATGCTTAAGACTCCAAGCTTGCATTACAGGGAACACAGGTTCAACCTCTGTCACTAAGATCCCATATGTGGTGCAGCCAAAAAGAAAAGAGGTTAACTTTAAAAAGAAATGTTAGAAGAAAAGGTATAGACGGGAAGGACAGGGTGTGTGCATGTGTGTATGTTGTGTTGGGGATGAGGTTAAGAGATTCACTCAGTTCTCACAGCAATAGGCCAAAGCTAGAGAGAAGGCAATGGCACCCCACTCCAGTACTCTTGCCTGGAAAATCCCATGGATGGAGGAGCCTGGAAGGCTGCAGTCCATGGGGTCACTGAGGGTCGGACATGACTGAGTGACTTCACTTTGACTTTTCACTTTCATGCATTGGAGAAGGAAACGGCAACCCACTCCAGTGTTCTTGCCTGGAGAATCCCAGGGACGGGGGAGCCTGGTGGGCTGCTGTCTATGGGGTCTCACAGAGTCGGACACGACTGAAGTGACTCAGCAGCAGCTGAAATACAATTTGCTACCAGCAGTTCTTCTGGCCATTCAGACTCTCAGCTCCTGTAAGCTGAATGAGATTGTGTCTGAGTGGGCTGTGGGGGATGCATAGCCTGTTTGCTCCTTTAGTAATTAGTCAGACTTAAATTTCAAAAAGCAAGATTTAAAATTTTTACTTTTATTTTATGGAAAAGAAAATAACCAAAGCCTTTCAAAGGAACTGCAAGAGTACAAAAGTCATCCCACCTCTGCCCAAACACCTTTGGTGACAGTGACTTTCTTACTAAATAAGACAGCACCATCTGTCCCCTTGCCTCCAAATGGAAACATTACTTTGAATATTCTGTAACTTTTTGTTCAAATGCTTAATGGAGCTAGCAGGACAAAGATCCTCCATGTGGATGCCTATGAAAATATGTCTTTGCTGCAAGATGTGAGATAATTTACCCAGAAAGGCCATACAGCATAAGGGCTCAGATTGACGGTACAGCACCCAACTTGGTGAGTTGGCATATCCAGGCTCTGCCCCCATGAGCTGTATGGTAAATGACAAGTTATTTCATCTCTCTATGCCTCAGATTAGTAGTAGTGTTAGTCACTCAGTCAGGTCCAACTCTTTGTGACCCCGTGGACTGTAGCGTGCCAGGCTCCTCTGTCCACGGAGTTCTCCAAGCAAGAATACTGAAGTGGATTGCCATTTCCTTCTCCAATGCCTCAGATTCCCCATCTATAAATGGGGGTAATAATACTACCGACTTTCACCAGAATTATAAGGATTCAGTTCAGTTCAGTCACTCAGTCGTATTTGACTCTTTGTGACCCCATGAGCTGCAGCACGCCAGACCTCCCTGTCCAACACCTCCCGGAGCCTACCCAAACTCATGTCCATTGAGTCAGTGATGCCATCCAACCATCTCATCCTCTGTCGTCCCCTTCTCCTTCTGCCCTCAATCTTTCCCAGTGTCAGAGTCTTTTCAAACGAGTCAGCTCTTTGCATCAGGTGGCCAAAGGATTGGAGTTTCAGCTTCAACATCAGCCCTTCCAATGAACACCCAGGACTGATCTCCTTTAGAATGGACTGGTTGGATCTCCTTGCAGTCCAAGGGACTCTCAAGAGTCTTCTCCAACACCACAGTTCAAAAGCATCAATTCTTCAGCGCTCAGCTTTCTTTATGGTCCAACTCCTACATCCATACATGACCACTGGAAAAACCATAGCCTTGAGTAGATGGACCTTTGTCAGCAAAGTAATGTCTCTGCTTTTTAATATGCTGTCTAGGTTGGTCATAACTTTCCTTTATAAGGATTAAATGCATCAATATAGTAGTGCTTAGAATAATGCTTGTTAAACATGAGTATTCAATAATTACTGGTTATTCCCACCCTATTAAAGAATCCTCCAGCAGGAATAACATTTAAATTTAAATTCTCTAGCTCAGGTTAGCAAACTATAGCCCAAACTTGGCCCACCGGCAGTTTTATACAACCTGTGAGCTAAGAATGGTTTTTACATTCTTAAATGCTTAGGTGGTGGGGTGGGGGGGATCCATAGAAGAAAAATATGTCACATGAAAATTATGGGACATTAAATTTTAGTTTCCATAATTATTGTATTGGAACACAGTCACGCTCATTTGTTCATGTGTTGTCTATAAATGCTTTCATTGTATATCAGCAGAGTTGAGTAGTTGGAAAAAGAGGATACAAGGCCTGAAAAGCCTAAAACATTTACTTTCTGAGTTTGCCAGCCCCAGCCCTAGATAATTTCCTGAGTCTGCCCCACCTGGTCTTACTGCACTCCAAGGTTCTCACTGTTGGGCCCCTAGTGCTTGAGATTATCTACAAAGAATTTTATTTTTTCTACAACTTCCTCTTCAAAATTCAGGCTACAATGGATGAAGTGAATGCAGTGCTATACTGTTGAACTTAATGAGATAAAAAAAAAAAAAAGAGGGAAGGAAGGAAGGGGAGGAGGGAGGGAGGAAGGAAGAAACCACCAGAGTAAAAAGGAAGAAATAGGAATTTTTAAATGTAACTTCTAAGAAAGATAGTGACAGAATATTCTAAGTTTGAATATTCTAAGAATGCACACTTTATTTCTGGCAATTTTTTTTAAGAACAGCACAGTTAATGTTACTATTTATAAAGAAGACATAAGGATGTGTACTCATAAACAGATAAAATTAACTAGTGCTTTTCTAATGTGAGTTTAAATAGTTATCTAAATTTAACATCATCTTCCAGTTTACACAGGAAGATTTGTTCAGTTCTTGTAGAACAAATGGATCTTAAGTCCTGAACATTAAGTGATTCTTAAGTAGACTGGTATTTAAGAAAAATGCTTATGTTGTCGATGCCAGTTTCCTTTGACTCTGACAGCAACCTGTGCTCTTTGTTGTAAGGAAGTCTGCCTTTCAGCCCCACACCTCAGCAGCCCTCCTCACCTCCTGCAGGTGAGTGCTAAGGCTTTTTCCAGTGCAAAGACTGATGACTCTTTCGGTCAGTGGAAAATGGTGCTGCCATTGAGGTTGTACCAGTTGTCACTAGACATCCATTTTATGTTCCACCTGTCCACTTTCATGCTTTCCTGTGCTTTATATGTTTTGTTTTTTTTTTTCAGACCTCCAATCTGGAACTCAGGAAAAGCAGGACTAGAACAGATCTGAAACTAAGCCAGGTAGACATTAACCTGAGAAAGTTGTGATGACCCATTGACTGTAAGCAAAGAGTATGAGCTGCCCCAACCCAGGGATTAAGAGAGGGGCCAGCAGAAGAGAAAGCACAGGTCTCCTAAAAGTAGCTGGAACTTGGGTTTGCTTTGCTGATGAAGGATTAGAGAAAGGAAATATATGAGAACTTGGTGCACAAATACCCCCCCTTTGGAAGCCAGTTCATCAAACATATGAAGGAAAACAAAAACACACCTGACCTTGGTTGCAGAGCCTTTCAGGACCCCGCCCCTGCATCTGGGTGCAGTCTCCTCCTCCTGCCCTGGGCTTGCAATGTCCTGTCCCCTGACCTTGACATAGCTGACTCATCGTCCAAATCTCAGCTAAACCTCAGAGAGACCTTCCCCATCCACCAGTCTAAGAATTGTCAGCCATCATCACATCAATTTAATAAACTCAATGTAATACATCCTGTTGCACCTACCATTTTTATGTCTGCCACGCCCCCCACATGATTCCCTGTCCCTCACCCAAAGAAAAAAGGAACTTTGTTGCATTTACGGCTGAATTCCTGGGCCCAAAACTGAGTGTCAGGCACATGATAGATGCCTGATAACTTGAATAAAAAGAAAGGAGATGAGTCATTAAAATGAATGAGGTTCCTGGTCCTAAACTGTATTCTCCCTCCGCAGGGAGGATGTCAGGATGAGCTGACGGTTGGAAGCAGAACTCCCTCTACTGGGTCCTTTCTTACTTTATCCCACAACCGGTATAAGAACTTTTTTCAGGCTCTTTTAAAAACCATTTTGTAGGACTTCCCTGCTCCTCCAGCGGTTAAGAATCCGCCTGCCAATGCAGGGGACATGGATTCCATCTCTGATCCGGGAAGATTCCACATCTCAGTGGGGCAATTACGCCCGTGTGCCACGACTACTGAAGCCCAAGTGCCGAGAGCCTGTGTTTTGCAACGAGAGAAGCCACCACAATGGGAAGCCAGAGCACTGCAACTAGAGAGTAGCCCTCACTTGCCACAACTAGAGAAAGCCTGCGCACAGCACAGCCAAAATAAATCATGAAAAACTTTTTTAATTTTGTAATGTTTCTATTATTACAGGCTCTTTTAAGACATTTCCGCATGTTGTTTTCACTTCAACCCTCAAAGGCTTTTATCTCATTTCCCAAAAAAGGTACTGGAGTCTTGGCTAACTTCTCCAAGGTCAGTCAGTGAGTGGCAGAGCTCACACTCACAGCTGAATCCGCCCATTCCAAGGCCAAGACGGTACCCCGGCCCCGTCCGGCCGGGTGTGGCCCGGAGCCAGCCGCCGCTGCGCCGAGCCTGAGTTCCACGCGCGCGCAACCTTAGCCAGCGTCGCTCGAGGGACAGTGGCCCGGCCAACGCGGCGTATCCGGGAGGGCTGGCGGCGTCTGTCAGGAAGGCGGGCAGGGCTCCGCGGACGGGGTGGGCGGGTCGGACTCTGCCAACGGCCGGGCGCCAGGCCCGGGTGTCCAGGCAACAGGTAGACACTGCGCGGCCCCGCCCCCGCGGCGCGCGCCTCCCGACGTTTGTGCGCGCGGCTCTCCAGCGCCCGAGAGGCGCACTTGTCGCAGACGGGCATCCCGGAACATCCGTGCGGCGGGTGCGCAGTCCGGCGTGGCGGCCGATCGGTGGCTGACGGCCCCCTTGCCCCGCCGGGCTCCCCTGAGCGCCTCGGCCTCCGTGCGCCGCTCCGCGGGAGCCGGTCCCAGACAAACGGGGCGAGGTCCCGGGACCGGCAGCGGTTCGCTGGCGAGTGCAGAGGCGGCAGCCCGGTGAGCGGCAGGAATGGGCGCGGGGGCGCCGCCCCCAGGCGATGCGGAGAACTCGGGTCTCTGTCTTTCTTTCAGGATTGGGAACCCTTGCCACACTCACCGGTTCAACTGAGAACGCATTACCATGGTAATACACTCTACTTACGTCTAAGAGGTTCCGAGGCACTTTTTAAATTGGTTTAAGTACCGTTTGTCTTGTAGAGGCACGCTTTACTGAGCTTTGTTGCCCGGGCCAAGAGATTGGCGCCTTCATCTCCAAGGGTCGTGGGGTGGCGGTGTCCAGCCCAGTGATCTGAGCGCTCTGGGTAAAGATGAGGGGGGGAGAAGGGTTTTCTTGGTGGTCTGCGCCTGCCGAAAGGGACTGTAACCGCAGAATCAGGCCCTCTTTTTGTGAGTTGGTTGGTTGAAGTCCTTTGGTTCTGCGGAGCAACTTTCACACCGAGAAAATGCCCAGGGCGCCAGTACATACCAAGAGCGACTAGTCAGGCACCTGGCTTCTGCTGCCCTGTCTAGGGTCCCAAGTGGGATTCTTTCTGTGGACTGTTGTTATTGTTCAGTCCCTTAGCCGTTTCTAACTTTGCGACCCCCATGGACTGCAGCACACCAGACTTCCCTCTCCTTCACTATCTCCTGGAGTTAGCTCAAACTCATGTCCATTGAGTCTATGATGCCATCCAACCATCTCATCCTCTGTCGGCCCATTCTCCCCCTTCTCCTGCCCTCAGTCTTTCCCAGCATCAAGGTCTTTTCCGGTTTGTGGGCACTTCACATCAGATGGCCAAGTATTGGAGCTTCACTTCAGCATCAGTACCTTCCAATGAATATTGAGGGTTGATTTCCTTTAGGATTTACTGCCTAGATCTTCTTGCTGTCCAAGGGACTCTCAAAAGTCTTCTCCAGCACCACAGCTCAAAAGCGTCACTTCTTCAGCCCTTAGCCTTCTTTATCCCTACATGAATACTGGAAAAATCAGAGCTTTGACTATACAGACCTTTGTTGACCAAGTTAAAAAGTGACTGCTTTTTAATATGCTGTCTAGGTTTAGCATAGCTTTTCTTCCTAGGAGCAGGAGTCTTCTAATTTCATGGCTGTAGTCACCATCCACAGTGATTTTGGAGAAAATAAAATCTGTCACTGTTTCCACTTTTCTCCCATCTACTTGCTATGAAGTGATGGTACCGGATGCCATGATCTTAGTTTTTTGAATGTTGAATTTTAAGCCAGATTTTTCACTCTTCTCTTTCATCCTCATTAAGAGGCTCTTTAGTTCCTCTTCACTTTCTGCCATGACGGTGGTAATATCTGCATATCTGAGGTTGTTGATATTTCTCCTGGCAGTCTTGATTCCAGCTTGTGATTCATCCAGCCTGGCATTTCACATTATGTTCTCTGCATATAAGGTAAGCCAGGTGACAATATACAGCCTTGATGTACTCCTTTCCCTATTTGGAACCAGTCTTTTGTTCCATGTAAGGTTCTAATTGTTGCTTCTTGACCTGCAAACAGATTTCTCAGGAGGCAGGTAAGGTGATCTGGTATTCCCATCTCTTTAAGAACTTTCCACAGTTTCTTGTGATCCACACAGTCAAAGGCTTTAGCATAGTCAATGAAGCAGATGTTTTTCTGGAATTCCCCTGGTTTTTCTATGATTCAGCAGATGTTGGCTATTTGATCTCTGGTACCTCTGCCTTTTCTAAATCCAGCTTGTACATCTGGAAGTTCTTGATTCATTTACTGTTGAAGCCTAGCTTGAAAGATTTTGAGCATTACCTTGCTGGCATGTAAAATGAGTGCAATTGTACGGTAGTTTGAACATTTTTTAGCATTGCCCTTCCTTAGGATTGGAATGAAAATTGACCTTTTCCAGTCCTGTGGCCATTGATGAGTCTTCCAAATTTGTTGGCATATTGAGTGCAGCACTTCAACAGCATCCTCTTTTAGGATTTGAGATAACTCAGCTGGAATCCCATCACCTCCACTAGCTTTATTCGTACTCATGCTCCCGAAGGCCCACTTGACTTCACACTCCAGGATGTCTGGCTCTAGGTGAGTGACCACACCATTATGTATATCCAGGTCATTAAGACTTTTTTGTATCACTCTTCTGGATTCTTGCCACCTCTTCTTAATCTCTTCTGCTTCTGTTAGGTCCTTGCCATTTCTGTCCTTTATTGTGCAACCCTTGCATGAAATGCTCCCTTGGTATCTTCAGTTTGCTTGAAGATCTCTCTAGTCTTTCCCATTCTGTTGTTTTCCTCTGTGCCTTTGCATTGTTCATTTAAGACAACTTTCTTATCCTTGCTGTTCTCTGGAAGTCTACATTCAGTTGGCTGTATTGGTCCCTTTCTCCTTTGCCTTTCCTTCTCTTCTTTTCTCAGCTGTTTGTCTTGCATCTGAGTTGCATTTTATTCACTCACCATATTTTATTCATCCCTGCAGTGTTCCAGACATTGTTCTAGGTCCTGGGGAATTAAGCGAACTCATAGATAAAACTTCTGGGTAGGGAAACATACAATAAATATATAAACAAAAAGTATTATTAAATAGTAAAGAGTGCTTGGGGCAAGGAGATAGGAAGTGACAGTGCTGGGAGGCTTATTGGGAGGCCATTTGTACTTCCTCCCTCTTTGCCTGGGACAGTCCCAGTTAATGCTTGTTGCAGTGTGTTGGTTTGGGCAATGAATTATATGGTCACCTTAGTAGTAGAAAGAATACAGGCATGGTGTCTGGGAGGTTTTTCTGAAGAGGTAATATTTGAGCAAAGGCTAGCACAAAGATAAGAAACAAATTAGGCCCGCTGTGGAGATCTGCAGGAAGAGGAGGGAGCAGGGAGGATCTTGGCGCATTTGGGTACTAGAAGGAAGGCAAGTGTGGCTTGAAGCTAAAATGGTCTTCATTAAAGATTTCAGAGAGTTTTAAGTCGAGAGCTCTGTGTTCTGAGACCAGAATAGCCAAGAGCCATGGGGTTGTAGTCAATCAACCCAACCAGCTCAGAACTGAAAATTTTCATTCCTTTATAGTAATTTTCTAACAGATTTATTGAGCTAGAGTTGATACACAATAGATTGTACATATATAAAATGTACAGTTTCATAAGTTTGGCATAGGTGTACAGACATTAGGCCATCACCACATTCAAGACATACGATTTGCAAGTATTTCCTCCCAGTCTGTGGCTTTGCTTTGCATTCTCCTTTCAGTATCTTTTGAAGAGCGTAAGTTTTCATTTTGATGGTGAATTTACCCATTTGTTCTTTTACAGACATCAAATTGGATATCGTATCTAGGAAATTTTTGCCTAATCCGAAGTCACAAAGTATTTTCTCTGTATTTTCTTTTGTAAGTTTTATAATTTTGAGCCATTAGGTCTGTGAACCATTCTGAGTTAATTTTTGCATATGGAACATATATGGATTGAAGTTCATTCTTTTGCACATGGATATTCATTGTTCCAGCAGCATTTATAGAAATGATTATCCTATCCTTGTTCCACTGAACTGCTTTGGTACTTCTGTTGAAAATCAGTTGAATCAGTTATTTGAATCAGTTATCTAAATATACATGTGGGTCTAGTTTGCACTTTATTAATCTATTTGTCTATCTTAACACTAATACCATCTGACTACTATAGCTTTATAATTCTAGAAATAAGGTAGTATTAGTCCTTCAACTTTGTTCTTCTTTTTTAAAACTCTTAGCATTTCCCTATGAACTTTAGAATCTTCCACAAAGAGATGAGAACTTTGAATAAAAATGTCAAACCTCTGTCTTATATCCTTTGCATTTCCATATGAATTTTAGAATCAGTTTGCCAATTTCTACAGAAAGATGAGAACCTTGAATAAAAATGTCAAACTCTGTGTGAATCTTAGTTCTCAAACCATTTTAGAGATTAGAACACACTTTTTTTTTTTGGCAGTTATTCCAGGTAAGTCAAGTGTGTTTGACATGCAAAAGAGTATAAAATCATAAAGGAAGCCAAGACTCAGAATCCTTAAGAGCTTATGGCAGTGGACATCCGATACCCCACCAGGATGCTTTATCGGGAGATGCAGTTATCATATGGGCTCCATATTGTCTCTCTTCATTTGGATTTCCTCACAGAAGCCAGGCCACTGTGTTGTAACATAATGTCTCATCTTCATTCCTGCATTTCATATCTAGGAACATCCTCCATTTCACTTAACAAAAATGTATTTTAGTATTTTTAACACATTGACTATGTTTCTCTTTGTTTAAGTGAGGACATTTTTAAAGTGAAGTGCTATGAACAGGACGTCTGTTTTATACAAACATTTAGCCCTTGCAGGCATCCTTGATAACGTACACACTCCTCCTTTCCCTTGCCTAGAAGAGACACCTTTTCTGTAGTATACTCCCATCTGTTACTTTCTGTATGGGTGGGTCATAGGAATAGAGAAGTCCTCGCAGCCTCGTGTGGCTGTAGCAAAACTTGGGGAATCATTTGTTCCCAGGTTAGGATGGTATCCATTCCTGTGCCCACAGGGCCTTAACCAGGCAGTGTGATTGTGGCAAGAGCACTGCTCCCGAGCCTGGTGAATGCTGGTTTGCACTGTGACCTTGCCGAGCCTCTGCTTTTCCATTTTTAAGATACGAATATACCTCCCTCCCTTGAAACTCATGAGGATTAGCGATGATAAAAGTGATGGCAACGTCCTTTATTAAGTGCTTAGTGTCAGACACTTGCTATGTGCCTGAGATTCGTGTCTCCCTTAATCCTCATGACTGCTTAATGAGGTTGAGAGTATCACATAACAAATGCCAAAATATGTATTTGATCCTAATTAGCCAATACATTTTAATTTAATCATTATTAGGAAAATTCTGAAACATGCACAAAAAGAGAATAGTAAAATGAATCACTATATAGTCGTATCTCAGATTCAGAAATTGTAAGCATTTTGCCACCTTGGCTTCATCTATGTTTTATTGGTCGGGTGGGGGTGGGCAAGGTGCAGTATTTTAAAGGAAAATCTCAGGCTTCATTTCATGCCTACAGATTTTAGTATGCATGTCTGGAACGTGTGAACATTTTCTTCCATGACCCAAAGCCACTCTCAGACCTAACTGAATTAATAATTACTTGATATTGTCATTTTCTCAATTGCTTTTTTTTTTTTTTTAATGCCTTTTTATGGTTTGTTCTAATCAAACTGCAAACAAGACCCACATACTAATTGCCATAGGTTGGGGCTTTTATTTTAGTTTTTTTGTGTTTTTTGGAGTTTTTTTTGTTTTGTTTTAACAAAAGTAAAGAGGAGAAGGCCGCTTCTCTTCTTGGGAGGGCATCTTTGGGGAGGCGCTGGGGAAGCCTGGAACACAGCCTTCCCCTGCCCCTACACGCATTCCCCTCTGGCCCTTGACCTTCTCTCTCCCGCCCCGGTTTATCTCCCTGTACTTCACCCTCTCGTGGAATGACACAGCCCGCAATGTATAGGTCTTGTGCCTCAGTTTCTCCGCCTTGCTCTCCCAGTCTCTGGGCGCTTAAATCATGTTGGGTCTCGGGACGGTGCCTGATAAGCAGTCGCTGCATCGGACTGCATATGACTTCTCTTACCGCTTTATACAAACGTTTTTTGTTGTCAGTTTTTTTTCCCTTTAGCAACTTTTTTTCCCCTTAAGTTCGGTGGGAAATGTTGAAAATTATATATTTTCAACATATTTCAACATATTTTCAAGGTTATAAGAACTAACTTTTGCCCCGTTGTATATACTTGTCTTTGAAAGCCAGCTAAAGGGAAGAAGAAAGGCCGGGGCAAGTCGCGTGGGAAGAAGCAGAAGAAGCCGGAAGTGGACATCCTCAGCCCCGCCGCCATGCTGAACCTCTACTACATCGCACACAACGTGGCCGACTGCCTGCAGCTGCGCGGCTTCCGCTGGCCAGGCGCTGCCAAGACAAAGAAGGGGAAAGGCAAGACTTAAGCGAGAGCATTTCCCAGCCCCTCTATCCTGCAGAGAACAGAACCTGGGGAAGAAAAGGCAGGATTATGCCACCGTTGCAAGCAAAATAGACTTTATTGAAGACAATCTTGAGATGCAAACTGAGTGTGCTTTTTCTGTGGTAGATAATGATAAATGCATTTTACTTCCTCAGCTAAACCCAGATATGAGTGAGTGAGCCAGTTTGGTTTTTCAGAAGTTAAGGGGTGGGGGGAGAAAGTGTGCAGTAATTCCCACACAATGTGGTGGAATTGATAGAACTTTTAAAAGTTATTATAAATCTGGGTTAGAATTGAACCTCGCTGTCCAAGGGCAGTTCTAGCTTTCACGAGTTTTCTTTTGCCCAAAGGGGTTTTGTTTTTTAAAGTAGACATGACAAAAAGCATTGCATTTGCTCATGGGTCCCTCTTTCGACCACAGTTTCCTTCCCTCATCTTTTTCTAGAAAAATAATAAATATTTTTTTGTTACTACCATTTTCTTCTCAGCAGCCTGACTCTTGTCTGACTTGAATTACCCGCAGACACCGATGGAGACCGGGGTGGTCAGCCCTGCTCTGACCTCGCTAGGCCTCGGGAACAGTAGCTCAAAGGAAGGACAGGTCGGTGGTCCAGGTGCAGGGTGCTCATGCTTAGTCCCTGAGTCATTTCCGACTCTCTGACCCCACGGACTGTAGCCCACCAGCTCCTCTGTCCATGGCATTTACAGGGAGAAAGAGAGAAATTAGCCCTTGTCCCTCTCTCCTTTCTCTTTCACCAAACTCTTCATCCTCTTTTTCTCCACTCTTATATCTTCCCACCTTCTGCAGCCCTTTCCTTTAAGCATGGCTGACCCTGACTCTTGGAGTCACTACTGGAAATGTGCCTTTTGCCTTCTACTGATATTCTGGAATCTCCCCAGCCTGTGTGAAGATACTTAAGAGAGAAAACTGCAATTGGTTCTGCTTGGCCCCCAAAGACCTAAAAGCCCCAAATATGTAACATGGAAGGAAAGGCGCCTTTAAGTATAAGCACCATCTTTGAATCCCATAGCTATCAGAGATTTTGTAAATATCAAAGAAGAAAAGCAAGTATGTGAATCTTTGTACCAGAGAAGGGGGATTTTGCTCAGAATCCGCAAGCTGGGGGTGACACTTGTCTGGCTGTGTCGTCTGTGTGGACTTAGTGTGAGCCCTTGGCTGGCTGTCAGGGGAACCCTGACTCAGGTCAGTTGAAAGATGGTGCTCCTCTTAACCTGAAAGGACCCTGTCTGTTCCTGAGAAACGGGGCGACCTTCCCACTCTGCTGACACTGCAGTGCTGTATCCGAGCAGTTTCTGTGGACACACCAGCTCTAGTCCAGTCCTTCTCAAACCTGGGTGTGCACCATGGTCACCAGAAGACTCCCAAAAGCTCAGGTTGCTGGGCCCTACCCAGCAGGAAGGGTGGGGTTCAAGAATTTGTGTTTCCGTTAAACTCCCAGGTTGCACTGCTGCAGGACCCTTGGAGAAGCCCCACTCTAGTTCTTGCTGCCTCACCAGCTGCTGAAAAACCTGACGGATCTCTGACCTTGTAGGATGTCTGAGGCCCTACTCTGCCTCTCTTGGGCTTCAGGAGCTCATGTCTGAGCCGTTGTGTTTATCTGAACATTAGGGAGGTGGCAACTGTGTTGCTGCTTTCTGATCTCCACAGCAGGAGAACGTGGCTGAAGGGGGGACAGACGTGCCAGTCACAGACTTCTGTGGGCTGAGTGGATCATGGAGGTGGCGATGTCTTCCTCTTTTGAGATGGTTAAATGATGAGCATGCAGAAAGGACTGGAAGCATTTGAACAGGGGCTTGGATGGGGTGCTGTGTACTCGGAGTCTCCACCCAGGTTTTAGCAGAGTGGCTATTTAGTATTGTGCTCATTGCAGTGCTGGGGTTCTGAGAAGCCCTTAGGAGTTTTGAATTGAATAGCTGTGGCGGTGGTATAGTGGGTGTATGACATGAACTATCACACACAAGCCATATAAAAGTTGTGGCACATTTTACTTCAAACAAAATTTTTTTTGGTGAAACACTCTAAAATTTTCTTCAATAAAATTATCTCATTTTGACAATTTCTTGAGTATCTTCTATACTTGATACTAGGAAGGTAAGACAGGGTCCCTACCCTTCAGGTGCTCCCAGCCTGGTGAAGGGGGCTGATGCCCAGGTTCCATTGTGGTGGCAGCTGCATTTCTATTTCCACTTGGATAAAGCACATTCATCGTCTGGTTTATGCAGGTGATTAAGAAGAGGGTGAGACTAGCCTTTATAGGACACCTGGGGGGCCTCTGATGATAAAATAGGTCCTCGAACCCTGCGGTTTTTATTTCTCCTAAACCCAACTCAACCAGGATCCTGATCCTTCCTATGGATGAGAATTCAAAGGGGAGCCTGTGAAAGGAGCCGTGACAGGAAAGTCCAGACACAGGCCACACGTGGGCTTTTGGGAGGCAAGCCTCCTTGCTGTGAGGCTACTGGAGCTGTTTGTGAAGGAAGCGCTGTTCCAGTGTGAGGGAGGAGGCAGGGCCCATGGCCAGAAACTCCAAGAACATGCAAAATGTCCATGGAAGGGGAAAGAAGATGTGGCAATGCATGTGGAGAGAGGATATGTATATTTATTTTGGCCGCTGTTGAGGGCCCTCAACAGTGAAAGACCTAAAAGCTGGATTGCTAGGGAATTCCCGAGAGAGGACATTTTTTAGAAAGGAAGTACCCCTTGCAAAATTGATGACAATTAAAAAATCCCTGGTGGCTCAGACCATAAAGAATCGTGCAAAGCAGGAGACCTGGGTTCGATCCTTGGGTTGGGAAGATCCCCTGGAGGAGAGCATAGCAACCCACCCCAGTATTCTTGCCTGGAGAATCCCCATGGACAGAGGAGCCTGGTGGGCTACAGTCTGTGGGGTCGGAAAGAGTCAGACACGACTGAGCAACTAAGGACTGCACACAGTACAGAAAGGACAATAAGAGTTGTTTGTTTTTTTTTAATTTCAAGCTTACCAAAAGAGTAAGAGGAAGTGCAATGACACCTAGGCCTTTTACCTAAATCACAGTTCTCAGCTTGGCTCTGTTCACATTTGGGGCTGAATCACTGGTTGTCCTGAGAGCCTGTCCTGTGCACTGTGGGATATTCAGCATCACCCCTGGTCTCCACCTACCAGATGCTGGTAGCACCAGTTCAACTGAGAAGGACATGGATACCTCCAGACATCATCATATCTGGGAGGCAAAGTCATTCCAAGTTGAAACCATTGCCCTAGCATTTTGTCACATTTGCACACCTACACACGTATAATACAAATATATAGGTAAACATTTGTATACTACATATATTTCTTATATACACATAATCAGAGTATGTATATGTACACATGTGTATATATTATATACATATATAATATAAATACAAACATACATGTATATCTATATATGTATTTCTTATATACTGATAATCAGAGTAAGTGGCAGCTATTAAATTGTGAATCTTTGTATAAAACATACGCAGGGCTTCCCTGGTGGTCCAGAGGTGAAGAATCCGCCCACCAATGCAGGGAATATGGGTTTGATCCCTGGTCCAGGAAGACCCCACATGCAGCGGGGCAACTAAGTCATGTACCTTTGAGCGCTGCTCTGAAACGAGAGAAGTCATCACAACGAGAAGTCTGTGCACCACAACAAAGAGCAGCCCCCCACTCACCGCAGCTAGAGAAAACCAGCATGCAGCATGGAAGACCCAGTGCAACCATAAATAAATTTATTTATTTTTAATATGCATATTATACATATAATGTATATGTAGCATATATACATCTATGTAGGTCTTACATACATGGAAAGCAAATGTAGCAAAATGTTAAAATATGTAAAAGGGTATATATATACACACATACACACACACACACACACACACACACATATATATATACACACACGCACATTTTTCTTTCCTGAACTATTTTAAAGTAAGTTGTGTTCATCATTAATCTTCATTCCTAAATACTTAGCTCCTGATAATAGGACTTTCTCATTTATAACAACAGTAGGATTTTTATGGTCAAGAAATTGACATCAAAACAATATTAATCTGTATTGCTTTTTTAAACTATCCCAGTTGTTGCTTACTTGCTAAGTCCTGTCTGACTCTTTTGTGACCCCATGGACTATAGTCTGCCAGGCTCCTCTGTCCATGGAATTTCCCAGGCAAGAATACTGGAGTGGGTTGCCATTTCCTTCTCCAGGGATCTTCCTGACCCAGGGATCAAACCAACATCTCTTGCATTGGCAGGCAGCTTCTTTACCACTGAACCATCAGGGATTTTTTAATTGTCATCAATTTTGCCAAATTATCCCAGTTAGTTGGATTCTTTTGATCAGAGATCTAATCAAGGATCACACATGGTGTTTAGCTATCATGTCTCTGTGGTCTCTGTTAATCTGAAACAGTTTCCTCCTTTTTTGGCAGGGAATCATTTATGATACTTATTTTTGGGGGGAGGTGGGTGACTGTGCCGCTGGATTTCAGGATCTGATTCCCCAACCTGAGACTGAACCCCAGGCGGTGGCAGTGAAAGCCCAGAACCCTAATCACAGGGCCACCCAGGGAACTCTCTGATGTTGACATTTTTGGTCTCAGTCAGTTCAGTCAGTCACTCAGTCCTGTCAGACTTTGTGCAACCCCATGGAGTGCAGCACTCCAGGCTTCCTTGTCCATCACCAACTCCCGAAGCTTGTTCAAACTCATGTCCATTGAGTCCGTAATGCCATCCAACCATGTGACCCTCTGTCGTCCCCTTCTCCTCCCACCTTTAATCTTTCCCAGCATCAGGGTTTTCTAATGAGTCAGTTCTTTCCATCAGGTGGCCAAAGTATTGGAGTTTCAGTTTCAGCATCAGTCCTTCCAATGAATATTCAGGACTGATTTCCTTTAGGATTGACTGGTTTGATCTCCTTCAACTATGGAAAAATCATAGCTTTGATTATAAGGACCTTCATTGGTAAAGTGAAAAAGTGAAGTCATTCAGTTGTGTCTGACTCTCTGCGACGTCTCTTTAATATGCTGTCTAGGTTTGTCATAGCTTTTCTTCCAAGGAGCAAGCATCTAGACCCAGTAGTTTCATGAAATGTCCTCTTCTCAACCTGTTACAGTCAGACTCCTGCCTCTGCTGCCCCAGCAAAATTGCTTGATAAACGTCATTGTTCCATTAATTCTAAAATTCCAAGGACTGCAAACCATACCATCATTTTCTGTACCACTAAGATATGCAGAGTACATCATGAGAAATGCTGGACTGGATGAAGCACAAGTTGGAATCAAGATCACTGGGAGAAACATCAGTAACCTCAGATACGCAGATGATACCACCCTTATAGCAGAAAGTGAAGAAGAGCTAAAGAGCCTCTTGACGAAAGTGAAAGAGGAAAGTGAAAAAGTTGGCTTAAAACTCAACATTTAGAAAACTAAGATCATGGCATCTGGTCCCATCACTTCATGGCAAATAGATGGGGAAACAGTGGCTGACTTTATTTTGGGGGGCTCCAAAATCACTGCAGAGGGTGACTGCAGTCATGAAATTAAAAGACACTTGCTCCTTGGAAGGAAAGTTATGACCAACCTAGATAGCATATTAAAAAGCAGAGACATTACTTTGCTGACAAAGGTCCATCTAGTCAAGGCTATGGTTTTTCCAGTAGTCATATATGGATGTGAGAGTTGGACTATAAAGAGAGCTGAGCGCTGAAGAATTGATGCTTTTGAACTGTGGTATTGGAGAAGACTCTTGAGAGTCCCTTGGACTGCAAGGGGATCCAACCAGTCCATCCTAAAGGAGATCAGTCCTGGGTGTTCATTGGAAGGACTGATGCTGAAGCTGAAGCTCCAATACTTTGGCCACCTGATGGGAAGAACTGACTCATTTGAAAAGACCCTGATGCTGGGAAAGATTGAAGGTGGGAGAAGAAGGGGCAACAGAGGATGAGATGGTTGGGTGGCATCACGGACTCAATGGACATGAGCTTACATGACTAAACATGAGTAAACTCTGGGGCTGAGTTGGTGATGGACAGGGAGGCCTGGCGAGCTGCAGTCCATGGGGTCGCAAAGAGTCGGACACCACTGAGCGACGGAACTGTACTGAACTGAGTATCCTGTTTCTGTCCACTCCCTTCTTCTCAAGACTCTTCCGTCTGGACTTCTTTGACACAGTCCCTCCTGGCTCTCCTACCTCTACCTGTACTTCTACATCTGTTTTACTTCTGTGGACTCTATTTCTATGCTAATTCTTCCCTTGCCGTTCCACACTGGCTGTGCTGTCTATGGCTTCTGCCTCCTTCCCACTTTCTGCCGCCCACCTAACTGTAAAACCTGAACTACGTGAATCAGACCTTCTCCCTAAGGGCCCTGAGGTGGCACGGAAACTCAGGGAGATGCCCTGCAGGCACTCAGGATTTGGGGACCAGGGCTCAGGAGAGAGTTGTTGGCCAGGTGTGTAGGTTTAGACAGACTTAACTTCAGCACAAGTGCACATGGGACCGACCGCCTATCAGCATAGTGCTGAGATGAGAAAGGGGCAGCAAGTTAGAAATCTGGCAGACAACCTCCTTAGATTTAGGAGCAGGAGTCAGAGAAGAAGAGGAAACCTGGAAAAAAGGGAATCTGTGGGGCTGCACGTGGCAGAGATGTCAGGGAGGGTGGGGAACGGGAACAGGGACCGTGATCTGCTAGACAAGGGGTCCTCTTGTTCTCAGGCTCCTCTATAAAACAGGAGATGAAGGTAAATGTAGAAGGGAGGGACCGGGGCTTCCGTGGGCGCACAAACCAAAACCTGCAGGTGTCAGAATCCCCGTCTGCGCCAGCCCCGCAGGCCATAGCCCACGTCTCCTCGTCGCCCCCTGGTGGTGGGAGGATGGAGCATGTGTCCCTGAGCCGCGACCACCAGCTTGCAACAGGATCGCTCAGTGTAGCCTGAGGCTCCCGGAGGCTGACCCCGCATGCTGTGTTTAGAGGCTGCGTCTGTGTTTGGTCTTGAGGGTCCAGGCCACCCAGGGATCGATTTTCTCCCCACCTGACGTTTCTTGCTGCTGCTGCTAAGTCGCTTCAGTCGTGTCCGACTCTGTGTGACCCCATAGACTACCAGGCTCCCCGTCCCTGGGATTCTCCAGGCAAGAACACTGGAGTGGGATGCCATTGCCTTCTCTGTGACGTTTCTTAACCCCACACAAATACTGTGTTAGCCGCTGCTCTTTAAAAATACAGCAGAAAACAAAATTCTGTAAAGCAATTATCCTTCAGTTAAAAAAAAATTTTTTTAAGAAATATTTACCAAAAAAAAATACAGTTATCACATGATAATTCTGCTTTGAATATTCTCGTGGCTACCCCATCGCTCTTGGGATATGACCAAGCTTCCCACCATGGCCCAAAGCTCCTGAGTGGTCAGGTCCCTACCTCTGGCCTCCCAGCACTTCGCTGCCCTGTTCTGAGCATCCCTGATGCTCAAGCTCCCTTCTGCCTCAGGGATTTTGCTCCCGCTGTTCCCTCTGCCTGGAACACTGTCCTTTCTTCCACCCAGGTGACTTCAGTTAGCCGCTAGAGCCCCTCCTTCTATCCTCCCAAAAGAAGGCTCCCTGAACCCGCACCAAACTAGGTCATTTGCTGTTCACACTCTTCAGGGCCCTGTGCTCCTCCACACATTTTACAGTGAAATAGTTAATTGTATGATTCACTATTTAGTAGTTATCGTTCCTGCTAGGAGTTGGCTCTCTGTTAAGAGGGGCTTGGTGGCTTATTAATGGCTTTCTTGGTCCCAGCTGCACTGACAGTACCTTGGCACATAAATATTCATTGAAGGATTTTGCTAACAAGCCACCTATGCCATGATAATAAACTCCAGATCTCAGTGGCTTTAAACAACCCATGGTTTATTGCTTATTAAGGCTGCAGTTCATGGAGGACTGTCTGGAAGTTTTCTTTCTCCTTCAGGCTGTGTGTCCACTGAGGGTGAGCTGGGGGCCTGTTCCCATTCTCCTCACTCAGGGACTCAGGTTTACTCAGCAGCCACCACGAGGGGTGTCACAGGCTGCCCCAGGCACCAGGAAGGAAAGAAAGAAGTGGAAATTGCACACCAGCCCTTAAAGTTCCCACCTTGAATGACCCAGGTTGCATCTCTCATTTTATTGGTTAAGGTAAGTCACAGTGGCCACACCTACCTTTAAAGGAGTTCAGTTGGGTTCAGTTCAGTCGCTCAGTGGTGTCTGACTCTTTGCGACCCCATGAATCGCAGCACGCCAGGCCTCCCTGTCCATCACCAACTCCCGGAGTTCACTCAAACTCATGTCCATCAAGTCAGTGATGGCATCCAGCCATCTCATCCTCTGTCGTCCCCTTCTCCTCCTGCCCCCAATCCCTCCCAGCATCAGGGTCTTTTCCAATGAGTCAACTCTTCGCATGAGATGGCCAAAATATTGGAGTTTCAACTTCAGCATCAGTCCTTCCAATGAACACCCAGGACTGATCTCCTTTAGGATGGACTGGTTGGATCTCCTTGCAGACCAAGGGACTCTCAAGAGTCTTCTCCAACACCACAGTTCAAAAGCATCAATTCTTCTGCGGTCAGCTTTCTTCACAGTCCAACTCTCACATCTATACATGACCATTGGAAAAACCATAGCCTTGACTAGATGGACCTTTGTCGGCAAAGTAATGTCTCTGCTTTTTAATATGCTATCTAAGTTGGTCATAACTTTCCTTCCAAGGAGTAAACGTCTTTTAATTTCATGGCTGCAGTCACCATCTGCAGTGATTTTGGAGCCCAAAGAAATAAAGTCTGACACCACAATACCCAACATGCCCCAGAGGAAAACCAGAAATATTTGCTGGACTGCACTATTAGTAACTATTAGCAATAGTAACTATTGTATTAGTGCATTACTTTTGTAAGAAATAGAAAGGACTCAGAAAACATTAAAATGGAAATAAAGCTAAGGGACAAGTGGTACTGGGTATCTAGTTAAAGAAATGTGTCCTCAAGATGCTGCATCTATACACCCAGTGGTTTTTTTTTTAATATATTTATTTATTAGGATGCACCAGGTCTTAGTCGCAGCATACAGGATCTTTAGTTGTGGCATGCAGAACTTTTTTTTTTTTAGTTGTGACATGTAGAACCTAGTTCCCTGACCAGGGATTGAACCCATGCCCTTGGTGGTGAAAATTTGGGTGTCTGAACTACTTGGAAGTCAACCACTTTTCTTGACATGACCCCTCTTGGTCGCCCTCTCCTAGTTGTTACTAGTTCTCCATTGCCCCCATTGTTAAGATGGGCACCCACATTTCCCAGCACAGTGAGACTATGCCTTTCTGGACATTGGCTCATCCTTCCAGGACAGGACATTAGACATGAGGCTTTTGGGATAGATTCATCCTTCATTTAAATAGCTCAAGGCGTGGTTTAGTCACTGTGGGAAAATTTGGCGGTTCCTCAAAAAGTTAAACATAGAATTACCATATGATCCAGCAATTCCACTTCTAGGTACATACCCAAAAGAATTGAAAGCAGGGGGCCAGACAGATGCCTGCACACCCATGTTCATAGCATTATTCACAATAACCAAAAGATGGCAAGAATCTAAATGTCCATCAACAGATGAGTGGATCAAAAAAAGTGGTCTATACATACAATGGAATATTAGCCTGGAAAAGGAATGAAATTCTGACACATGCTACAGTGTGGATGAACGTTGAAGATGTTACACAAAGTGAAATAAGCCAGAGACACAAGGACAAATATTGTAGATCCACTTACATGAGTTATCGAGAATAGGTAAATTTATACTGACAGTGACGGACTTTATTTTCTTGGGCTCCAAAATCACTGCAGACTGCAGCCGTGAAATTAAGACACTTGTTCCTTGGAAGAAAAGTTATGACAAACTAGACAGTGTATTAAAAAGCAGAGACATTACTTTGCCGACATAGGTCCATATAGTCAAAGCTATGGTTTTTCCAGTAGTCATGTATGGATGTGAGAGTCAGACCAGAAAGAAAGCTGAGTGCCAAAAAATTGATAGTTTTGAATTGTGGTGCTGGAGAAGACTCTTGAGAGTCCCTTGGACTGCAAGGAGATCAAGCCAGTCCATCCTAAAGGAAATCAATCCTGAATATTCATTGGAAGGACTGATGCTGAAGCTGAAGCTCCAATACTGTGGCCCTCTGATTCGAAGAGCTGACTCATTGGAAAAGACCCTGATGCTGGGAAAGATTGAAGGCAGGAGGAGAAGGGGACAACAGAGGATGAGATGGTTGGATGGCATCACCGACTCAATGAACATGAGCAAGCTCCGGGACATGGTGAAGGACAGGGAAGCCTGGTGTGCTGCAGTCCATGGGGTTGCAAGAGTCGGACATATCTGAGCGACTGAACAACAGCAACAATACTGATGGAAGGTAGAATAGTGGTTACCAGGAGCTGAGGGGAGGGCAGAATGGGCAGCTGTTGTCTGAGGGGTATGGAGTTTCTGTTTGGGATGATAAAGAATGGATAGCGGTGATGGTTGTACGACATTGTAAATGTATTTATCCATAAATTTATTTTGGCCACACTGCGTGGTATCCTAGTTCACTGACTAAAGATCGAACCCGTGCCTCCTGCAGTGGAAGCATGGAGTTCTCACCATTGGACTGGCAGGGAATTCCTGAGAATGTATTTTATGCCACTAAGTGTAGACTTAGCAGCAGTTAAAATGGTACATGTATTTTACCACAATTTTTTTAAAAATGAAGGATTTTCCTTTTTTGTTGTAGATCTCTGGTAGAGGTGGGAGGGGAAGGCATATGCAGGGCAGACCTCCCACAGAAGGCTTTCTCTCTCCAGCTGGAGGTGACAGGGGCAGGTATGATCCCCTCCAGGACCTCCCCTGGCTCCCTCCCCCGGCACATGGCAGCCAGAGTGCACGTGTCTCCTCTGTGCTGTAGAGAGAACAGTGCCTCTCTGTCCTCCCGCAGGGCTCACCCTCCAGGCCCCGAACCACACCACCTGCCGCCAGCCCTCCCTCCCCTTGCTCTGTGAACGGCCTCCTCCAGTTATTTCAGCCCTGTGTTTTCTCTCCCCGCTTAGCATGTGAAGTGAGTTAATGATAAGCGAGGCAGAGATGCTGTGAATGAGAGGCCAGGCTTGCTGCAGTGTCAGCGCAAGGAGAGTGCAGACTGAGGGCCACTGCCCCCACGGGAGAGGGGGGTCCCTCAGACTGCATCTTCTTGGGCTGCCTGGTCTCTGGCTTCTGGAGCACCAGTCACCATCGTACTTGTCACGAAAGGTCAGCAGGAGAGCTAGAAACAGCACCGTCCACCCTTCTGAGTCCGCCCTTTGACTGTGGAAACTGAACGGGCAAGAATCACTTGATCTCTTCTCAGGCTCCCTGTGCCCTCCACCTTGACCTCTTCAGCAGCCTGTGGGCTTCTGTTCTGTAAGATTGTTGAGCTCAACAGCACGGCTGCAGTCAACCTCCCAGAACCCACAAGGCGACAAAGGCAGCCTGTTGCTGCAGTACAGCAGGCTGTGTGTGTGTCGTGTACCACCACCACATGGGCATAGATGGAAATCACTGTCTATTCAGGACCGATATGGAGTGTGAAGGTGTGGCTGCTTATTGACCTTGAGAATCAACTGAGAGACAATGAAAGGAGGGAAAAGAGTTATCATGGGGGCAGTAGTGGGTTGAAGAACCTCTTTGCCCAGCTTTGCTTTGTTTGATGGATCAGCTTAAGTTCCCCTGCTGGTTTTGGCCTCCAGTCCAAATGAAGTGGCTAAAAAAAAAAAAAAAAAAAGACAAATGAAGTGGCTTACTGACTAGCCCTTTCCTTGGATTATGAGTCTGGCTTACCACCGTGCCCCGTCAGAGCCACCAGGTGTGGTAGAAGTCTGGCCGTCCTCCCCACTGCCCCGGGTCTTTGCCTCTTCCCCAGATCCCTCTATTCGCTGGTCCTACTGGAGGGTGCTGCTGTCTCCTAAGAGCCCCTAAGTTGACCTCAGTCCCTTGCAGGCTCCATGGATGAACAAGGGATGTCAAAATGCCTGTCCAGTCTCTCCATGGGACTTGCCACCATCACCGCTGGGGTCAGCCTCACCCAGAATGGTCTCCAGCTGCTATCAGATACAGAAAACTCTTTTGGGCATTAACTGCTTGTTACGGACTGACTGTGTCCCCTGCCCCCCAGTTCATATGTTGAAGCCCTAACCCCCAACGTGGCGTATTTGGATATAGGAACTTTGCAAAGTAATTAGGGTTAAGTGAGGTCATGAAGGTGAGGTCCTGGTACAGTAAGATTGGTATCCTTATAAGAAGAGACACCAGGGAATACCCTGGCAGTCCAGTGGTTAGGACTTTACCAGGGCCAGGGCTTAATCCTTGGTCAGGGAACTAAGATCCTACAAGCTGCATAGGGTGGCCAAAAAAAAAAAAAAAACCCAGAGACACCAGAAAACAGTATGGAGAGTCCTCAGAAAACTAATAATAGAACTATCCTAGGATCCAGTAAGCCCACTTCCTTGCTGGCACCTTTGTCTTGGACTTCCCAGCCTCCAGGACTGGGAGAAATAAATTTCTGTTGTTTAAACCACCCATTTATTTATTTATTGGCTGCATCACACAGTATGTGGGATCTTAGCTCCCTGACCAGGGATCAAACTTGTGTCCCCTGCGTTAGAAGGAGGCGTCTTAACCACTGGACCACCAGGGAAATCCCCAACCACCATTTTCTTATGGCCCCCCAAGCAGGCTGATACACTGCTCAACCTCCAATCCAGAAGACTCTAAGCACACTGCCTTTTAAAAATTGTATTAACATTATTATAACAGTATTACATTACTTATAAGGGAAGAAAAATTAGTAACCTGATTCTCCCATACTGATATAGCAGTTTAGATTCAACCAAAAATATTGATTAGCTCATGTGTGTTAGGCACCAGCTAGGTATTAGGATACCAAGATGAATCAGGCTTGACGCCTATTCTTTTTGCATATTTTTCCCTGTCTTTCCAGTCCCTTTGCAGAGTCAATTCATTGTTTACACAATTTTAATTACAGAATATATTTTATTAAATATATTAAAATATTTTAATTTTTAAATATATTGAAAACATTTTCTATTCTGCTTTTCACTAACCATAAACATTTAAAAAAGATAAAACATTGCCACAGTCTTAGGTGAAGATTAATTTTCAGCAGCTGAACTGAGTATATGTGTTGAATTACAAAATTTTAACTGGTGGTTTCATCTTCATAGCTGTCTGTTAATGGCTGTGTGATATTATGTTTCATTGGTGTACTATAATTTACCTGAAGATCCAGTACAGTGGGACACTGATGTTGCTTCCAACGTTTGCTATGATATATAATGCTGAATGAATGCCTTTTTGTGTCTAGGTTCATTTTGAATAATTTTCTTAGACTAAGTTCCAATGAATGAGCGTATTGGGTCAAAAATTGAAGTCCTTTTATGGAGCCCCTTGGTGTTTTAGGGACCAGCTTGTTTCCCAGAGGACCAGGAATTGATTCAAGGGGCAATGAATTCTGCCAGGGTAGGAGTGGCAAAGTGGTAAGGCAGGAAAGCCAGAACACAGGGAATGGCCAGTTTCTACAGGGTCTCCACGCTGCCATCTGCTGCTGAGTTTGCACAGCTGAACAAGGGGCCTTGGTCTGAGGATGTCTTTGTAGCACAGGTTTTCTTGGCCTGGTGAGCAAGTGCATGGGTTGTGGAGCAAGACACTTGAAATCAAATTCCAGCTCCACTGGGTAGTTAGTGTGTGACTTGGGTCAAGTTGTCTAATATCTGTGGCTCTGTTTTCTCTTTCATAAAACGAAAGATTAAAAACAACTTACATAAAAATGGGTGCTTAGTTGTGACAATACACAAAAGAGACCCAGAAGGACAAATGGTGAACTGCCTGTGGTTATGAACGACTTTGGTGTTTGCTTCTTGTGTTTTTTGGTTTCCTATTATGCACATGTTAACTTCTAAGAAGTAAACATTATTTTAAAAACCTTAAAAACAGTGTACGTCATAGGGTATTATGAAGATTAAATGAGATAATATGTGTCACGTGTTTCGCCATGTGCCCAGCACGTGGTAAGCACGCAATACATGTTCGTTATGGGAATAGGACTAATTAAAGAATGTGTCACAGCCTGCTGTTCAGACTGTGGGGTTGGTATCTGCCTTCAGGTTTGTTCCCACACACAGATCCTCTGAAATGACTTAAAATTCTCAGCTGAAACTTAATTCCATCAGAATGGAAAGCTTATAAGTCAAGTCAATTAACAGATAGGACTGTGCAGAGAGTTCTGAAGATTCAAGAGTTATGTCCTTGAACTCAGAGGGCTTACATTTTCCAAACATTCAACTAGGAAAGAAAGGATAAATGCACAGACCTTGGGTCTGAACTAGCCCCTGAAATAGCACTGCCTGGTCACCCGTGGGTCTCCGGGTCAGGCTGGAGTAGAGTGAAGCATGGCTCAGGGCACGAGGACAATTGTGGGGCAGGAGTGACAAATTTGTCTTCAAGGCTGAGGGTTGGAACATGCATTTGAAACTAATCTACTTACCAAAAAGTGACAATGAATAGAGCAACTGCATCTTAAAAAAAAAAAATACACCTTTTCTTTAAAATACAATTCAGAGGACAAATAAAGTGACCCTCTAGTGGTCTCTAGGATCCACTGACTGAGGACCGCATCCTTCCATTGGTCAACTATCTGAGCTCTGCTGAAGCTGTCCCTGTGGACGTGGGTTTTGCTTTTTACAAGGCACAAATAGAAGCACCACAAGACTGGCTGTGTTTGAAATCATTCCTGTTCTCATGGTAACTAATGGTCCATCAGCGCTGAAATATATAAAAGGCCGCGGGGCAGCGTGAAGATGTTACTACGACAACTGGAATGTAGAGTATACATTTTTAAAGGAGTGTGGGAGGGTATAATTTCACTTCACTTTCTTCAAGAAAGCCTGGGTAGGATGAGTCAGGCATTTCAGAAAGCAGGGGTTCCCTGGGGCCCCAAGTCTGAGTTCGCTCCATCACAGCTGGGAGATGGGAGACGAGAGAGGGTCGACTCCAGGATTCTGTGAAACCACCTCAGAGAAACGCAGCTCTCTCATCAGAAATCCCACAAAGATATCCTTGTGTTGGGGAACAGGCAGGATTAAGGACTGTTAGAGGTGAGCTCTAGAGTTTCAGCCTTCTTGGAATTTGTTGAGAAAAGATGACCAGGGAAAAATGAGCTTACGTTTTTAAATGTCCATTCTTAAAGAAATAAATAAGTAAATGGTCCATTCTCCACAGTTTGGAATGTACAGGTGCTACCAGGAACTTGAAAAGGATGTGATATTTCCCTTTCCCTCTCAGAATGTGGCTTTATTGCTCATCCTGGGCCTAACAGAGCTGTACATGGGTCCTGGTCCTGTGTTCAGCGAACACGTGTGGCTTCAGTCTCTGGACCCAGCCGAGGCGCGCCGGCCTCCTGTGTGTGGCAGAGCATCTCACAGTCTGTGTCCTGGGGCCTCAGAGTCCACTTGCAGCCTAAGCCATGAGGCTCACTCAGTCTGGCCAGGTCTCCGCTCAGCTGGAGTGACCTGGCTTTGCCTCAGTGTCTCCCTGCTGTTCCCTGAAATGTCTCCTTCGCACAGTCCCTTCTGGTCTGGTCATCCCTGTACCACGTGTTGAGCGTCGCCCAGGCACCGGCCATAAGAACATCTGGGTGGAGCCAGGAAAGCTGTGTTTTGTTGCTGGAGCCGTCTCTGGGTGGTGGAACACACAGAGCCAGAAGCTAGAGTAGAGAAGCTTCTATAACAGGATGCTCTTGGGCACAGAGCAGGGAAGCAATTTACCTGTGGTCACACAGCAGTACCTGAGGACCAGGTCTAACTCAAGTCAGATCTGTCTGATGCCAAAGCTCTAGTCCATCCCCTACTCCATCCTGTAGAACAGGGGGAAAGGCAGGTCTCCCCCAGTTTAGGCTAAATGTGGGGACCTGGCTGGGCACACCCTACTTTCACATCCCCATCTTGGCTCGCGTGCTCTACCCCATTGGGTGGGGAACTTGGAAAGGGTACAGTCCCTGCAAAGACACACAGATGCTCTGGCATGTTCCGACGTTCTGCTTTTTAAAAAAATAATAATTTTGTTTTGGCTGTGCTGGGTCTTCATTGCTGCCTGGGCTACTCTCTAGCTGTGGTGGGTGGGCTTCTCACTGTGGTGGTTCCTCTTGTTATGGAACACGGGCTCCAGGGTGTGGGGTCTTCAGTAGATCCGGTGCGTGGGTTCAGTAGTTGCCCTCGGTTCACGGGCTCTAGAGCACAGCCTTGATGGTTGTGGTGCAAGGCATGTGAGACCTTCCCAGACCTGGGGTCGAACACATATCTCCTGCATTGGCACAGAGTCACCAGGGAAGCCATTGCTTTTTTTTTTTTTTTTTAAATATTTATTTATTTGGCTTTATCAGGTCTTAATTGTGACTTGTGGGATCTAGGTCTCTTATCAGGATTCGAACGCGGGCTCTCTGCTTTGGGAACTCAGAGCAAATATGTGTCCCCCATATGTCAGAGTCTTAGACACTGGACCACCAGGGAAGTCCCTGATATTCTGCTGTTTCTGTTCTGTATTTTATAATGCTGTGACATCTTGGGGCCTTGTACACCTGTGGTGGGATGGGGACTGCCCTTCCCAAGGTTACCAACATTCTAGAAATGGTGAACAGCTTGCCTCTGAGTGTGGCGTGCCTCTCCTCTTGGGAACTGTGGGCAGCAAATTTTCATCAATGGCAGTCGTCTCCTGATCTGTCAGCCTCACCACAACTGAGTAAAAGCAAAATCCTGGTTCGTTTTTAAATGGAGGGAAGAGGAGGGCCACTTCACGGCAGCGCCCTCTCTCCCACTCAGGGGAGAAAATTCATCCTCCTATGACCAGCCTCAGCCTCTCCTCTCTGGTCTTCCTCTGGTTCCTGCCTCCCCCGCCCCCTGAAGCCTACAGGCCAGGTCTGGGTTTAGAGAAAAGCCAGGCTGGGCCCCGATCAGGACCAACCTTGACTTTATTTCCCCTGTTTTCCTTTTTTCTCACACCAGCTCCTGCTGAATCTACCCCAGGCTCTAGGGGAGGTGGGGGGACACCTATTTGCTCCAGAATGTTTTCTGGCCACAGGGTGTGAAAACTCCTCCATGTGAGGTTGGTTCTCTTGACATTGTGCATTTGGCAGGCTCGGTGTGAGGCAGCAGGAGAAGGGGTTGCCTGGGCAGGGACGAGGCCGGGAATATGGGAGGCTGTTTTGCTCTCATTGTTGTTGTTCAGTCACCAACCCGTGTCCGACTCTTCGCAACCCCATAGATGGCAGCACGCCAGGCCTCCCTGTCCCCCACCATCTCCTGGAGTTTGCCCATATTCATCTCCATTGCATCGGTGATGCCATCCAATCATCTCTCATTACCCACTGGCTTCTAAGCTCTCCAGGCCCTGGCAGGATGGGCAGGCAGCTTTCTAACCCCAGGGCACTCAGGCCAGTGACCTTAGAGGCTCTTGAGGACCATCCATGTGATATTTACATGAACAGTGTTGAGAAGAAGCCTTGGACACAGCAGCCTCTCTGCCCTTCTTCAGTGCAAGACTGATGGGCGGTTTACTCCCACACATCACACTCTGCAAGAAGAACATGGCAGGATAGGCAAAACTCCCCCAAAATGAAACTAGCGTTACTTTCTAGGATAAATATTAAGAATTAAAAATGTGACTGAAGACATCGACCAACTAGAGAAAGCAAATAACACAAGGCATTTGCCATAAGGAGTGACTGAAAAGTCAGGGCCACCCACAGAGCGGTGGACGTGGCCAGACCAGATGCTCAGGGAGGTGCTGGATGAGCCTGCCCCAGAACGTGGGAAATGTGACTTTCTTCTCTTTTCTGGGCAGGTGCATCTCTTCTGTGTGGCCACACCCGGCTACAAGGGGGCCCGGGAGAGCGAGTATCTGGGCTTGCAGCATCTGCGCTGACAGGCAGGCTCTGAAACCCCAAGGATGAGGAATGGCCGGCCCAGCCCAGAGGAAAGGTTTTCAGGAGCCCAAGAGGAATGACAGGTGCCCAGCAGAACCCACGTCCCTGACTGCTTGGCAGCAAGGTAATTCATTCTCCCAATTCTTACACTTCGAAAGTGAAAATGCTTTGCACGGACACAGTGACACTACCCCTTGTTTAATTAAGAGTGTGTGCATTCCTCCCATCCCCCAGAAAGGGAAGCAACCCAGAGTCTTGTCAGTGCCCACTTCTGCCTCTGGACCAGGATTTTTGGGTGGTGCCACCGTCCACTACATCCTGCGATAGATCCTCTAACCCAGTGGTCTCAACCTTCTTCCACCCCAAGGCCTCTTTGTAAAGCAAATACTTCGTAGCATCCCTTTTACTACCCTGAAAATGAAATTCAGAAGTAAGTATCCTAACTATAACCAGAATTTTTAAGAATATACATATACATGTATTCCTAACTGTGTAGTAAAGGGAAAATAAAGCTATATTTTATTAAAAAGAAAGTTGTTGTTGTTGTTGTTGTTCAGTCACTAAGTCATGTCAGACTCTTCAGGACCCCATGGACTGCAGCATGCCAGGCTTCCCTGTCCTTCACTATCTCCCGGAGTTTGCTCAAGCTCATGTCTGTTAGTTGATGATGCCATCCAACCATCTCATCCTCTGCCGTCCCCATCTCCTCCTGCCTTCAATCTTCCCCAGCATCAGGGTCTTTTCCAATGAGTCAGCTCTTAGCATCAGGTGGCCAAAGTACTGGAGCTTCAGCATCAGTCCTTCCAATGAATATTCAGTTGGTTTCCTTTAGGATTGACTGGTTGAATCTCCATGCAGTCCAAGGAGGCTCTCAAGGGTCTTCTCCAGCACCACAACTTGAAAGCACCAATTCTCTGGTGATCAGCCTTTATTATGGTCCAACCCTTATATCCTACATGACTACTGGAAAAGCCATAGCTTTGACTATATGAACTTTGACTACACAAAAAATAAAATATATTTAAATAAACAAATGCTGGGAATTCCCTGGTGGTCCAGTGATTAGGACTGTGTGCTTCCACTGCAAGGGGTACAAGTTTGATCCCTGGTTGGGAAACTAAGGCTGTGCCACGTGGCATGGCTAAATAAATAGTAATCACAACAACTCTAGATGTCATAATAAAGATGTCAGACACTAGCAGCTACATGAATGTAGTCAACCTGCCACCAGGTAGCTGGCTTCCACCTTCTATCCCTCACTCAACGAATATGTCAGAACAATACATTCAAATGTGGAATTGTGTTGCCTCTAAGAGACACAGATTCAGCAAGTGGAAGTGCCACAGAGGACGAAAGCCACTGAGCTAAGAAAGGATGCTGGTGTTTCCCTCTCTGATACAGTTCAAGACACAGATACAGTGTCTTGCTACTCAGGCAGGTCTGCACCAACAGCATTAGCATCACTCGGGAGCTTGTTAGAAATACAGATTCTAACCTGTAAAGACCCTACCTCACTCCTACTGATTTCAAATCTACATTTAACAAGCTCCCCAGGTTATATGTATGTAAAGTGAAAGCTGAGACGCTTTGGGCACCCCTGAGGGACACGGTAAGGGAGCGCGTAAGCCAGTGGCACATAATACCCCTTCTTCGATTTTCTCATCTCGGGATTCTCTTTACAGGGGCAAACCTAGACCGAGAAGGTATTAGCTCAGGATCTAAGCAGGACCACAGAAATCACTTTTAAAGTACTTTCAATAGAGAGAATTTAATAGTAGGGAATTGATTACACATGTGATAGGAGGATTGAGAAGCCAAACAAGGAGTGTGAATTCAAACGAGCCAGAGGCAACAACAGGAAGTCACCTCTGCCCCTATGCTGAGGGGGACAGAGAGGAAGTGGGGTCACTGGAGACCAAGAGTACCTGGCTGTTGTCATGGAGGAAACTCATTTGCTGGCAGAGACATCACCAGCAGAGGATGGAGGAGAAACACCCCGGCTTCTCCCTGCTTCCTGTCTTCCCATCTCCTGACACTGCCGCCTTCCACTGGCTAAGAGCAGTCAGAATCCAGCTGATAAAAGGAAGCCTGGAACCAGCTTCATGGGGCAGCCCTGATTTACGTGTGGTGTGGAGAAGAAGAGCAGCAAAGGCATCCGGTGCTAACAGGCCTAGAACGGGGATGTAAACCAAGAGCTCTTTACCAAAAGGAGAGAGATTACTTGTAGAAAGAGAGGTCCTTTCCTCCAGAATCTTAGATCGCTGGGTTTCAGGAGGAATCCCAGACAGTCTCGGAGCCGTGCTTCCAGAATCATGGGATCCACTGGGGCATAGGGGTCAGATGACAGAGCTGCTTTCCCCTGCAGCCACCGCCACCCCACCTCCGCGCCGTGTCGCTGCAGCATCCTGGCCAGTCTCTGGGAACCACACACGCTCCCTCAGCTGGTGTGGCGCCTGCCTTCCATCCACTCAGCTGTTGAATGCAGACACTATGAAAGCCACAGTGGTCCCCCAATTCCTAGGAGAGACCGTCACTGACTTCCAGGATCAGAAACCTTCCCTCGGGGATCTGGTGCTCTCATCTTCACAAGCTCATTCTGGCCCCATTTCTGAGTCTCACCCTCTTTGCTGGGAGACTCTATCTTCTTTGGGAATCTCCTTCTCCCTCTTGAAATTTCATCAGAAAAGCAGAATGGAGAAAACCCATCTTTTTCTGCTTATCCATCCCCTTGCAATTAGGAAGTTTTCCTTAGGTGGCTGGCAATCTTAGATCACCACGCCACCCAGCGTGGGTAGCAGCTGCTTGTGTTTTACAACCTGCCATGCACCTTTGGCAGACCTGCTTAATTTTTTTTCTATAAAAATATTAGAGCATATTTAGAAAGTATAGAAAGGTAAAGAAATATATATATTATATACCATCTCTAATCCTGCCACCCAGAGGCAGTCCCTATTAATATTTTGATATATTTCCTTCCTGGATTTTACATGCATTTTTCTGTAGCTGAGATCATACAGTATATATAATTTCACGCTCTAATTTTTTTCACTTGTTACAATGTTTTCCCATATCATTAAAAATTGGTTGAGAATATTGAAAATTTTCCATATTATTTTTTTAATTACAAAAGTAATACATACTCACTGTAAAGAATTAAAACAATTTGGAAATATAAAAAGGAAAAAGGAGACTGTTCCCTCACTTCTCCTTTCCCTGGTATGCCTCAGAGGTAAACCACTTCTAACAGTGTAGTTTTTATCCTTACAGACTTTTCTATGTATTCATGCAAAACAGCTTTTTAAAAATGTTCCTACAACTGGCTTTTTCATGTCTTCAAGACATTTCCTTATCAGAACATAGGAAAATCCACTGCATTTTAAGAAAGCTGCCACATGGTTCATCTATAAATGTGGCAAAACTTATTTTGCTACTTCCCAGTTAATGGACATTGACAATGTTTCCAACCACTTGTACAACTGTCTTTATGCAACTTCTCCTCGATGGTAGTGGAATTGTGTGACAAATGGTATGTGCAGCTTAACATTCGGATAGATGCCACAAAAGTGCCTTCTTTTTAGAAGCTTCCAGGAGTTGGTGATGGACAGGGAGGCCTGGCGTGCTGTGATTCATAGGGTCTCAAAGAGTCGGACATGACTGAGCGACTGAACTGAACCATTAGTAGTCCCACCTATAGTGTGCCTGACTATGAAACTTACCACACTTGTGTGATAGTGGGCTGTCTGGTAACCTAGTGGTTGACAGTTGGTCATAGGACCCAGCAGTCTTGGGTTCAGATCCCACCTCTGCTATTAACTAGATATGTGATCTTTGGTGAGTGGCTGAATGTCTCTATGCCCCAGTTTTCTTGTCTAGAAAATGAAAATGGTGATAATTATAGTCCTCTTCTGTTGGGACATTTTGAGCACTTAAGCAGAAGTGAATAATACATGTGTGTATGTGAGTCTCTTCGTCATGACCAACTCTTTGTGACCAGATGGACTGTAGCCCACCAGGCCCCTCTGTCCATGGGATTCTTCTGGCAAGAATACTGGAGTGGGCTGCCATTCCCTTTTCCAGGGGATCTTCCCAACCCAGGGATCAAACACAGATCTCCTGCATTTCAGGTGGATTCTTTTACCATCCGAGCCATCAAGGAAGCCCTAAATAAAGCATATAAAACACTTAGACTAGTTCCTAACACAGAGTAAAGGGTACAGTAAGCCGTTACTCATTATGTTTATTTAATTGCTATGTTTACTTAATTGCTCCCCTATTGTTGGACAGTTAATTGGCTGAAATTCTTTTAGTTTTCTTCAAAGGGTTTTATTAGTTTTTGCCTTTAACTGGACAGTTTTTTAAAGTTTAACTGTTTGTTTAATATTAAATGACTTAATAAACAACATCCAGGACCCTTGTCATCTCAATACAACACTTATCACTAAGTCCTCCCCCTCAATGTACATCCACACATATACACAGTTTTTATGGTAATATGTACCACCTACACTTGTATATCGGTTGCTTTAGGCACAAGTAACAGGTATATGGGGGCAAAGATGGGGAAAGTATGACAGTTATACCACAGAACAGTCCCATGGCCACACAGAATTCAAGAAAGAAATATTCATCTGACCTCACGCTGTACTGCTTCTCTGCATTTCCAGGAAGTGAATCTAAAGTCTAGGATCTAACACTGATTTCCATCACATTCAGAGCTCCCTGATGATTTTCTAAATGGACTGTCTCCTGGGCTTCACCTCAGAGGAGCTGAGAAAATGCTAACATCTCCACTTACACAAGTCGGGGTACACAAGGGGTGTCCTGCACCTTGGAGCCCCTTTATGGAGTCAGGATTCCGCCCAGGGGGGCAGAGCTGGAAACAGAGTCAGCCCTGGCATTCAGCTGGCCCATAATGAGGACGAAATGGTTTGCCAAAGCCACACATGCAAAAATTAAACACGTTTACAATCACCTGGGTAGCCTGGCCTCTGACTTCTGAACACACCTTGCCTCAGGCATGTGAATTATAGGAAACGCGCACAGATGCTCGGCAGCTGAGCCAGGGCTTCTGGAGTTTACAGGAGGAAAGAGGGAAGCCCTCATGTCCAGAAAACATGTAATATGGAGCTGGGCCAGAGGCTCCACTCAAACATAAGACTCAAAAAACGCAAAAGGCCTCAGTTCTCCTTGTCACTCCATTCAGCCTGAGGCCTCCTGACCTACTGGTCTGTGGCTGGTCCAAGCCTTGCTAAGATGCCCACGGATTCTGTGGCCAACAGAGCAAGTTGCTGGGAGCTTCTTACCAGATGTTCTTTCCTTAGTGGAACAACAAAAATTTCCCTTGAATCTTTCCCGGAGAATCCCACGGACAGCAGAGCCTGGTGGGCTACAGTCCATAGGGTCGCAAAGAGTCAGACAGGACTGTAACGACTTACCACGCACACAGCATACAATATACCATAAGCACCGCTGAATATATGTCACTCTGTATATTGGATTGGCCAAAACGTTCATTCAGGTTTTTCCATAAGATGTTGAAACACTCACAGGAACTTTTTGGCCAACCCAAAACAATACAATATACCATTTCTACAACTCTGTGTATCCACAGAATCCAGCATGGCTCCAGGAGTTATGAGATGCTCAAAAATGCCTTTCCAAACCTGAAAGATGCTCAAAAATGCCTTCTTTTAAATAATTTAATGTTATCGCCCTCACAGGAAGCATTCATGTTTTTATGGGTTGTTCAAGTAAACCGGAGGGGATTTGAGGACATCTGTACGAGGCTTGATGGAAAAAATAATTATGTTTTCTTTATATTAAAGAATTATAAAAATAAATATAAAGTAACTAGAGAACATATTACATACTGAATTCATATAAAATATTTTCCAAATAAAATATTTTCAAATTTTACTGAGAAACTTGAGCTTGCTTCTATGAACATAACATTAAAAAATTTATGACATAGTTTAACTTATGGCCACAATGTTATGATTTCAGCATGTCATCAATATAAAAATTATGAATGAGGCATTTTACATTCTTGTTTTCTTACTAGGTCTTTGAGTCCAGTGCGTATTTTTCACTTACAGAACATCTCCATTTGGGCCAGCCACAATTAAGTGCTCAGTGGCCCCGTGTGGCTTCCTGATTGGACCACACTGCCCTGCAGTGAGGATGGTAAATATAGCATGAACATAACTCTTTCAAACATTCTTTTCTTTTTTCCCTATTTTCTGGCTACACCCTGTGGCATGCGGGATCTTATCCCTCTGACCAAGGATTGAACCTGTGCCCACTGGACCTCCAGAGAAGTCCTCCATTATCCTTTTTTATATGCTTGCAATAGCAATAAATAATTGCCAATGAAGATTTTTGAATGGTGATTCATTCAAGTCCTTAGCAATCAGTAAGAAATTTTGCCCAGGCAGGCGATAAAAAAATGGAAAGGCTTTTTACCATCCTTCAAAGTTCTAAGGAATTTAAAATTATCTTTACAGAGTTTAACAGCTCTTATGGAAATTTCTTGTGATAAGGCAATGGATTTCAAACTCATCAAACTTTCCCCACTAACTGTTTCAAGATAATGCTGCCAGTCTGCTTAGCAGCACATGCATGTGTCCTTAGAGTAAAACCCACATAGCCGGCATGGATCCACAGCTGGGAGTGCACATTGGCGCAGAAGGACAGGTTCCAGCAAGGGTGAAGACAGAGATTTGCAAGCCAGCCTAGGGCTGCAGAAGCCCCTCTCTCTATCGACTCCGTGGGATGCCAGGCTCCCAGGGGCCTGCAACAGAAACCCCCTGCTGCTGCACCTCCTCCGGCCCCTACTCCACCTCATGTGTGGCCCGATCCAAGCAGCTACTGATGAAGCCCTCCACCCAGTGACGCACTTTTGGCAGGGGGCTTCCTGCGATAATGTCACTCATTTTTCTCACTCCCATTCTTACAGCTCCCTCCCCACCCCCACACCGCTAGGGCCCCTCTCTGAGGAGTCCAGAGGCTGCTGCTCACAGCTAGGACTGCCCAGAGAGCTTGCCCAACCCAGAGCCCCAACTCAGGCTGTCAGGGACACTGAGCACTGCAGCATGTGCCGCCCGCTGGCAGGAGGTTCTAGCATAGCAGGCACTGCAAGCCTCCACCGCCTATTTCTTTCTTACTGACAGTATCCAGCCACTTTGTAACTCTGTGATCCTGGGCGTTATCTAACCTATATGGACTGTAGTTCTCTCTTTTTAAAAAAAGTTTTGAGGGACATCCTGGTGGTCCAGTGGCTAAGACTCAGCACTCCCAATGCATGGGGCCCTGGTTCCATCCCTGGTCAGGGAACTAGATCTCACATGGCAACTAAGACCTGGCTCAGCCAAAGAAATATATATTTTTTAAAAAATAAACTTTAATAAACTTCTGCACCATTTGGTCATCACTAGATCTCATATACCTAGGCTGGGCAAAGTATCTAATAAAAGCTCTGTATTTTTCATTTAAATAAATAATAAACAAAGCATTGAAGAAGCATCCACATGCCAAGAAAGTACAGTTCAATGGCTTTTAGGATAGTCACAAAAAATGTGAAGACTTCTGTTTCTTGTCTGTAAAACAGAATAATTGTATATAACTTCATCAGACTGTTGCGAGAAAGAAATGAGACGGTGAATAGGAAGTGTTTGGTACATCGCTTGGCACGTGGTGAACTCTCCTTAAGTGGTCATTGTTCTTTTGATGACGATGATGACAAGGATGATGGATGACGAGAGCTGCCACGATTCCTGCCTCCGAGGGACACTGAGAGGGAGCCACCGCCTGGGAGCTTGTTGCATGGCAACAAATCTGTGGAATTTGGGCAACTCCAGTTCTTCCGGTGCCTCCCACACTGGACACCAAGCCAACAGCCTTCCCATTAGGTGCTCACAGCCACCTCTGTGTTGGAACAGAACGTGACAGCTGGTCAACAGCTGCTCAGGCTGCAGTGCAATTTAAGGCAGGAAGTGGAGAGAAATGCCGTTTCTTACAGAAAACTGATGGAGAGAGAAATTCAAGTCGGCAGCAAGAAAAGTCACTTCCTTGGCTTAAATTTGATCAATGGCTACCTGGTTTCATTTGACTAGGACTTTTTTCCCCCCAAACATTAATTTTTTAGTATAATTGCCTCTCCAGAGACAGTCTGTGTTAAAAGTTTGGACTGGATATTTTTAGACTGTATGTCTATATTTTAATATATTAAATACAAAATTAAATACAAAAACGGAGTAATGAGATAATTTTGCAGCTTGCTTTTTCACCTAAGAACGTATCTAGAATACCACTCCATGTCAGTAAATGGGCTGAGTTTTTAACAACTGCATAGTATTCTTTGGTATGACTGTACCATTACTGATTTATCAAATCCCCAATAGATAGGCATTTAGATTGTTTTCTACTTAAAAAAAATTTTGGGGACTTCCCTGCTGGTCCAGTGGTTAACACTTCACCTTCCAATGCAGAGGGTACAGGTTCGATCCCTGGTCTGGGAGCTAAGATCCCATATGCTCTATGGCCAAGAAACCAGGACATAAACAACATAAGCAATATTGTAACAAATTCAATAAAGACTTAATTAAAAAAAATTTTTTTTATTACTGCAATGTCCACCATTCATATGGTCCTTTCAGGAGCTGGGAGCTCCTTTCCCGGGGGTACTGGGAATTTGTCTGCTGTGTCCCCATCTAGACCAGTCCTCTGCTGAGGGAACTGTCTGACACAGTGACTGGCTGCCAATATGCATGTGGAGATGGGAGCACAAAGGCCTGGCCCCCTAGTCTCAGCGCTATGACTCCAAAGGGATATTCCAGTTCCAGAACTTTCTTCAAGATTGGCAGAGGACTCTTACTGCAACTGCATCGAAGCTCAACTTCCCCCAGTGTTCAGTCTTGCTTTTCTCACGGGGTTGTTCCCAGGAGCACATCCCAATAAATCTCCTGCACTCGGATGATCTCAACAGTTTTCGTTGTTGTTATTGTTGTTATTTTGGTTTTTAACCTGTCATTTTTTTGTCATAGTTGTTATTAAAACTCCTCTTCAGAAAGGAGGTGTCTTCTGAGGAAAAGACCCTTGCTGAGTCTCCCAGGGATCTGGTGTGACTTGTGGGAATGGCGTTAGCAGGGAGAGGAGGGGAAGTGGTTTGCAAGAGGCCGGGGGAAATTACTGGCTTTGCTCCTGAACAGGGAGAAAGTGAAAGTGAAAGTCGCTCAGTTGTGTCCAACTCTTTGCTAATTCTCCAGGCCAGTGGGTAGCCTTTCCCTTCTCCAGGGGATCTTCCCAACCCAGGGATCGAACCCAGGTCTCCCACATTGCAGGCAAATTCTTTACCAGCTGAGTCACAAGGGAAGCCAAGAATACTGGAGTGGGTAGACTATGCCTTCTCCAGGAGATCTTCCCAACCCAGGAATCGAACCAGAGTCTCCTGCATTGCAGGTGGATTCTTTACCAACTGAGCTATCAGAGAAGCTGCCTGAACAGGGAGCTGCTGCTGCTGCTAAGTCACTTCAGTCGGGTCCGACTCCGTGTGGTGAAAGGAGAGATGAGGGAGGGGGCAGGCAGAAGACAGGTAGAGCAGCCAGAGAGGTGGCCAGAAGCCGGCACAGGTGAGAAAGGCCAAAGACTGTGGAGAAAGGTGACGACAGCGTGTGGTTGCGACATGAACCTCTCTGGTCTGCTGTCTTGAAATCGTCAGGAAATTCAGCTACACGAACAGAAGCTCTGGGGGAGTGGTCTGTGGAAGTCAAGGAAGAGCCAGCTTTCAGCCCTGAGACACCCTGGGCCACTGGTGGTATGTATGAGGACGTGGGTGCCCATGGCAGAGAGGGGGCTTGTAAATGGAGTCCTGGGCTCCCAGAAGGCTTGGGACTCAACTGAAGCGTGGCCCAGAGACACCTGGGCCACTGTCATCTGCTCCAAGCAGGGGTAACTTCAGCACAGAGCTGTCAGTGCAGGTCTGCAGGTCCCAGGGGAATCAGGAAAGGAAAAGTCCTATATCCTGCCATCTCTCTCGCTTTGGTGCCTCGGACATGAAGGCCCAGATGCTCAAAGTAGGACAGAGCATAGTGACTATGTAAGGGGAACTGTTAACCATGAGAGCAGAGAAGAGAATACCCTGTTCAGGGATTCTTTTAACAACTGTATTTAGAAAGAACAACTTCTACTCATTTCACTCAAATGACCGCCTTACTGAATTCACATACTATGGTCACTGCTGGCATTTTCCCACAGCCTCAGGTTCTGTGTGATTGTAATCCTGGTGAATAACAGTTTTGTGCAACACTTTTGACCTTCCAGTCTTCAGAGGCAGGACAATGTCGTATGTAAGAGCTTGAGTCCTGAAGTTAGATGAGGCTGAGTTTCAGATCTACTCCAGTGAACCTTCTAAGGTTTCTGAGCCTGTCTGCATACCTGTAAAATGGACTCCTACAGGGACCTCCCTTAAAGGGTTGTTTAAAGATGAAAGGAGGTAATGTATGTATCACAAGCACTTAGGAAATAATGTTATTATTAATCCTTTTTGTCTGCATAAATTCCATGGCTTTAATACTCCCTGTTATCAGACCTTTAGGCAGTTTCTATCAATAGTTGTATATGTGCGTGTTAGTCTCTCAGTCATGTCCGACTCTTTTCAACCCCATGGACTGTAGCCACCAGCCTCCTCTGTCCATGGAATTCTCCAGGCAGGAATACTGGAGTGGGTAGCCATTTCCTTCTCCAGGGGATCTTCCCGATCCAGGGATTAAACCCAGGTCTCCTGCTTTGCAGACGAACTCTTTACCATCTCAGCCACTAGGAAAGCCCCCTGTCAATACTTATTTCTCCCACTTTCTTAGGTGGAAATTTGCATATAGGATAATTCAATGTTTTGTAAACTGTTATGCATGCATACTAAGTCACTTCTGCTGCTGCTGCTGCTAAGTCACTTCAGTCGTGTCCGACTCTGTGTGACCCCATAGACAGCAGCCCACCAGGCTCCCCCGTCCCTGGGATTCTCCAGGCAAGAACACTGGAGTGGGTTGCCATTTCCTTCTCCAATGCGTGAAAGTGAAAAGTGAAAGTGAAGTCGCTCAGTCGTGTCCGACTCCTAGCCTACCAGGCTCCTCTGTCCATGGATTTTCCAGGCAAGAGTACTGGAGTGGGGTGCCATTGCCTTCTCCCTAAATCACTTCAGTCCTGTCCAACTCTGTGCAACGCTATGGACTGTAGCCTGCCAGGCTCTTTTGTCCATGGAATTCTCCAGGCAATACTGGAGAAGGTTGCCATGCCCTCCTCCAGGGGATCTTCCTGACCCAGGGATTGAACCCACATCTCTTATGTCTCCTTCATTGGCAGGGGTTCTTTTTCACCTGGGGAGGCCTATAAACTGTGTACTCTTTAGCTAACTGATAATAACCCCATAGCATGGTCATGAGAATTAAATGAATTAATACATATAAAGTGCTTAGAAGAGTGTCTGCAAATGGCTTGCTTTATAAAAGTGTTTGATGGCATTATTATTGTAATTATTCTTCCCACCTTCACCTGTCCTCCTTAAGCCTTCCCTCCCCCAACCCCCACTCTCCCAACTGGATTTTAATGATATGCTGATGCTCTCTTTGCCCTCTGTCAAGTACTTGTCATTTCCTCCAGCTCCTGTGGGGAAAGAATTGGATTTGCATCATCTAAAAATTCAGCTAATTTGGAACCTGAAATCAAGCGAAAGGAGCCTCCCGCGGAGTAGCTGAGAAGTCTCAGAGATGCGCATTCCCCTGCCGCAGACTGGGCCGCCTTTCGTGGACGTGGCCTTCACGTGTGAGAGACAGACTGATAGAACCCCCCCTCCCAGAGCTGCTGAGTGTGGGGGAATGGGAATTAATGAGCCTCACTTCGCATTTGTTCACATCTACAGGGAGGAGTGCCAGGCTGGCAGCGGGCAAAACTGAGAGACACTGGAGAAAGACCATGAACCCCTCTTGGGGCTGACTCCTTCTGTTTCCCTTGGCATTTACTTTATCTCCTGAGATCTCCCAGAGGGCAGAAAGTCACTGGCTTTGAAGCCTGACACAGGCGGCTCCTTTGCCTCCCAGGTGGCGCCAGTGGTAAAGAACCTGCCTGCCAGTGCAGGAGATGTAAAAGATGAGGGTTCGATCCTTGGGTAGAGAAGATCCTCTGGAGGAGGGCATGGCAACCCACTCCGTATTCTTGCCTGGAGAATCCCATGGATAGAGGAGCCTGGCGGGCTATAGTCCATAGGTTCACAAAGAGTCAGACACGACTGAAGCGACTTTACGCATACACATACCCCTGGCTCAAACAGCTACTGGCTGGGTAGTTTGAACAAGTTGCTTAATTTCATTCTTTTAAAATAGTTTTTATTGAAGTATAGTTGATTTACAAGTGCTCAATTTCCTGGGTCTCTGTTTCCTCTTTTGAAAAATGGGGACAATACTTTCCACACAACGTTTTTTTTTTTTTTAATTTTGGTAAGATACACATAACAAAATTACCATCTTAACCATTTTTTGTTTTTATTTTAAAAAATTTCATACAGTTTTGAAAGGTTACATTCCCATTTACAGTTATTACAAAAATATTGGCCATATCCCCTGTGTTATACAACACATCCATCTGAACCATTTTTAAATCTACAATTCAGTGGTATTGAACACATAGGGTTGTTTCTGAGGCTTAAATGAAAATAACATATGTAAAGCCTCTGGCTTTTAAAACTAAAGCGTAGTGAATGTTCAGTGAACGTAAGTTCTCTTCCCTCATAACTTCTCCCTCTGAACACGGCCCAGCCTGGTGAAACCGGGTAGGAATGCCTCGGTGGGTTGGGTTTTAAGTTCAAACTCTGTCCTGTCCCTTATCTTAGCCCCCAGACTGCCCATCTGGGCTGCTGCTTATCACTGAGTTGAGTTGGTTCTGTGAGGAAACCTTGTCTTGGGAGGAAGAGATGAAACAGCTGGACCGTCCTAGAGGATCTTCTGAGAGACCTGCTTCACGGAGAGGAGGGGGCAGTCTTCTCAGCTCTTTCCAAACAGCTGCACTAGGCCAATGGGTGGCAGTTACAGGGGCCAGACTTCCCCTCAAGACAAGAAGATCACCCCCTCGTTGCCTGTGCAACTAGGACATGAGAGGTCACGTTGGTTTTTCGGTGGTTTTTTTTCTTGTTTTGTTTTTTAATCTTGTCAGAGTGATATGGTTTATGCTTTTAAAAATTACACCATACTAAAAGCCTTACAATAATAAACAATGGCCTCCTTTCCCACTCCCTTGCCATCCAGCCTAGTTCCTCCCTGGTGGCAATCACTATCAACTCTTTTAGCTGTTTCTTCTAGTATTTATCTCTGTATTTCCAAATAATATGCTAATTCTTCATATTGTGGGATTTCTAGATGTTATCTATTGACTTTCTGTTGTAGTAAATGAGGATTTGACATTTTGGACAATCTCCATATCTTCTCATGAGTTTTAGTTACATCAGTATTCACTGCATACTTTATCCTGCTAATGAATCATTCAAGTCTGTGCCACATCCTGCAAAGCACTATAGGATCTGCCTCCCTCTTCTTCCTGCTGTTTCTCTCTCCTTGACTTCTCCCCAGCACCAGTGGCCTCTGTGATTCCTCAAACCTATGACCACACTGAGCTGTGACCACACTGAGTGCCCTTGAGTCTCGGGGTCTTTGCACTTGCTCTTCCCTCTATCAGAAGACACCTGTCCCTGATGTTTGTCTGACCTGCTTTCTTATTTCAGTCATGAATCTTCTCAAATATCACCTGACTAGAGAAGTCTTTCCAGACTATGTTAACTAAAATGACACTCCCCTCCTCCATCTTTTTTTTCAGCTTTACTTTTCTTTACAAGCTTAATCACACATACACCCTGACATTATTTTACATACATACTGATTTAAATATTGACTATATATTTGTTGAAGGAAGGGATTCTGTTTACCACTGTGTCCCCCAGGCCTAGGAATATGCCTGGCATGTAGAAGGCTATCTGTAAATATCTGGAATGAATGAATACTGAGCCTGCTGATTTTCTGTGCTTTGGTTTCATTGTTTGTACAATCTCCCCTCTCCACACACACCCTCTAAGTTAATATTTACCTTGATTTTTCATTTAATTTGTTTTCTAGGAAGCACACCCTCTAATAGTCTTTCGGTTGAATTTCTCATACAAACATATCAGATAATCTGCAGTGTTTACAATTTCCCTCTTAGGGAAATTCAGGCTGCTATAACAGAATACCATAGACTGAGTGGTTTATAAGCCTCAGAAATTTGTTTATTACAATTCAGAAGGCTGAGAAGTTTGAGATCAAGGTGCCAGCAGATTTGGTGTCTGGTGAGAGCTTACTTCCTCATTCATAGATGCTGTGCCCTCACATGGCAGAAGGGGTGAGGGGGCTCTCTGGAGTCTCTTTATAAGGGCACTAATTCTATTCAGGAGGCCCCCCATTATTATTCTTATGGCCTTATCACTGTCCAAAGGCCCTGCTTTTTAATACCATCACATTGGGGGTTAGTTTTTAACATATGAATTTGGGGGGCAAGGGGAAACACAGATATATTCAGCCTATAGCACCCTCTGAGTGTAGAAGCAATGCAGAAATAGAGATAAAATATCAACATTATCAGATAAAAGGGATTGGAGAACAGGACTTAAATCTGTAGTCACATACTTCCTGCTGGGTCTCTCCCTCATATTAGAGTCACCATGTAGAACAGAACTGCCCTCTGCAGGGACAGAGCATACTCTAGAGCTGACCACGTGGAGGCCTGCATCCTAGCACCCAGAGGATAACCTCTCTAAAAGGTTCTGTTCTAGGATTACCAATTGATGAGTGTCACCTTCTTCCCTGGGGAAGAGGGAGGGAGTGGAGAATTCTTAGGCAGTTTTGAATGTTAGAACATCGTAGATAGTCCCTGATAGCTCAATTGGTAAAGAATCTGCCTGCAGTGCAGGAAACCCCAGTTTGACTCCTGGGTCGGGAAGATCCGCTGGAGAAGGGCTAGGCTACCCACTCCCGTATTCTTGGGCTTCCCTTGTGGCTCAGCTGGTAAAGAATCCGCCTGCAATGCTAGAGACCTGGGTTTGATCTCTGGGTTGAAAAGATCCCCTGGAGAAAGGAAAGGCTACCCACCGCAGTATTCTGGCCTGGAGAATTTCATGGACTGCATAGTCCGTGGGGTTGCAAAGAGTCAGATATGACTGAGCAACTTTCACTTCAGCCCATCATAATACATATTCTTTGTTCAAATCAAGATTGAAATACACAATGAGAAAAAAAAATTTAAACAGACATCAGGGGAAAATGAACACTGATAGGATATTCAATGATATTAAGAAATTATTGTCATTTTTTTAGGGTAGGATAATCCTAGTGTGGTTCTACCCATATATTTTAAAGATCCACCTGGAAATATTTTTAGAGAAATGATATGAAGTACGAGATTTGCTTTGAAATAATCCTGAGTAGGGAAGATGTGGATAAGATCTGCTATGAATTGAGTTGAAGCTGGGTAATGGGAGAATAATTTTTATATAACAAAAAAATTTTAAGGCTTATTATGCTATTAAAGTGATAAATATTATTTCTAAAATAGATAAAACACTTGTCAGAATTATTTTGAGCCATGGGGAAGTAAAGAATCATCCATTTGAAAAGAAAGGAAAATTGGAGCACAAAGAGCTTAAGATTTGAGGTAGGCAGTGTATTCCACTTATGATAAAGTTTTCATTTTTTGCAATAAGTGGCCATAAAAATCTTTTTTAAAAATGGTAATGTGTAATGTGATTACATATATTTGATTGTTTTACTATTCTGCATTATTCCAGGCAAATAAGCAAGCATGAAAGGGTAGGTTGGAACAATCTCTAAGAGTATCTGTTAGTACCTGGTCAAGAAAACTATTTAACTTAATAATTCCACTTCTAGGGATGCATCTCGGAGAAGGCAATGGCACCCCACTCCAGTACTCTTGTCTGGAAAATCCCATGGACGGAGGAGTCTGGTAGGCTGCAGTCCATGGGGTCGATAAGAGTCGGACACAACTGAGCGACTTCACTTTCACTTTTCACTTTCATGCATTGGAGAAGAAAATGACAACCCACTCCAGTGGTCTTGCCTGGAGAATCCCAGGGACGGGGAAGCCTGGTGGGCTGCCGTCTATGGGGTTGCACAGAGTCGGACACAACTGAAGCGACTTAGCAGCAGCAGCAGCAGGGATGTATCTTACAGTTATACTCCCTCCCAGGTAAAGTGCCATTCAGACAAAGTTATTCATTGTAGCATTACTTATAACAGCAAAAGACAAAAACTAAATGTCCATCACCAGGGTAATTAAATTATGATACACATATAATACATGTATAACAGAACACTATGCAGCTACGTAGACGAATGAAGACTCTTTTTGTATTATTATGGAAAAATCTTTATATGTTGTCATTGTTTTTTAAAAAAACAAGGTACAGAAGAGTGTATAGAGCATACTATTATTGTGGAAAATGTATTTTCCTTGTAGCTTATATATGTATTAAAAATATCCGGAAGAAAAAGAAGAAAGCACTAGCAGTACTTATCTCTTGGGGTGCATGGAAAATATGCACCCCAAGAGAAAAGATCGAGGTGGAAAGAGACTTTTAATTGTATGCCTTTACATACATTTTAATGTTTGAACCACAAGTAATATATTCAAAAACTTAAATAAAATTTAAAAATTAAGTGGCTGATACTTTTCTGCAAACACACAAACCAAAGTTGAATTCATTTTACATCCAAGTATGTTTAAACTATGAAATGTATGCTCCTACTGTTGTTGAAGTTTAAAAATTATTTGCATATAAAATGCTTTTTAGATAAACAAGTCTCTAATAAAACATGTAATCTTTGTTGAAATAATTTTGAAAGATCATACGCAAAGCTCAGTGCCTTAAGCAGTTGACACAGTGCTCCAGTGGAGAATCATTCTGAGGTTTGCTCTGTTTGATCTCATCGCCTCTACATCTGAAATTGTCTATAAAAGTGGTCCCCAACTTTTTTGGCACCAGGGGTCAGTTTCCTGGAAGACAATTTTTCCATGAAAGACAATTTTTCCATGAACCAGGGTGGGGGTGGAGTGGTTTCAGGATACTGTGTACTTTATTTCTATTATTATGACATCAGCGCCACCTCAGAGCATCAGGCATCACATCCCTGAGGTGGGGACTCCTGGTCTATACAACTGAAAACAAAAATTAAGTGGTTGGCAGTTTCTGTTGCAGTTTGGGTTTTTATTTTATTTTAGTCACATTTTGGCTGGCTGGGTCTTCGCTGTGGCACCGGCTTTCTCTAGTTGTGGTCAGCGGGGGCTACTCTCTAGCTGCGGCGCGCAGGTTTCTCAAAGCAGTGGCTTCTTTTGTTATGGAACGCAGGCTCTAGAGTAGTTGTGGAGCACCAGCTTAGGTGTTGCCCTGTGGCATGCGGGATCTCCCTGGATCAGAGACTGAGACTGTGGCTCCTGCACTGGCAGGGAATTCTTTACCACTGAACCACCAGGGAAGCCCTTGTTTAGCAATTTATTTGATTGTTTTCATTAGGCAATATATCTGAATGGTTTAAGATTCAAAAGGTTCAATGATGAACACTCTACTACTGACCCTAGCCACCCATTTCCACTCTCAGAGGCCACTAATGCTATAAGGTTTGTGTGAATTCCTTTAAGGATATCTACATATATTTTGCATATGTAAGCAAATAGGCTTATTTAGCTATTTTCCTCTTTTAAAAATACCACTGGTAAACTATCATATACACAGTTCTACCCCTTGCATTTTTCATATACATACCTTTGACACTGTTTTCATCAAATGCTTTTTCATGCTTTGTTAATGGTATTTTTGATTTCTCTCTTCCCTTGTCTCCAACACTCAATCAACTGCCAAGTTATATTGATTGTACATTGTTTTTCCTACAGTCTGTCCATTCCCAGTGCCAATTTGTTTAGACTTTCACCTTTCTGCCTGGATTAACACAATAGCCTCCACTATTTGCCCAGACTTTAGCCCTTCCTTTAGTTCATGCTATTCTGTTCAACTAATATTCTTTTTTTTAATACTCAAAGGACAGAAAGAAAAAAATAATATTTGTATTTCATTTTTAAATAATTACAATGCTCTGCACAACCTTTCAGGCATTGGAATCAGGTTGGAAACAATACCATAACCCTTATTTCCCACTTCACATTGATTTTCACAAGGAACAGTGTTAAAAGAACAAAAATCACATAACTGTAAAAATATGTCATCCAAAGGAATGTGGTGCAATCTAACATGGAAAGGATGCTACCTTAAGTTAGTAGTTTGCGTGGACTCAAACAGTTATTGCTCTGAGAAAAATCTAGAATATCTGTAGCATCCTGCTTGATGAGCTTCTTGACGAGGGTGAAAGAGGAGAGTGAAAAAGCTGGCTTGAAATACCTTAGTATTAAAAAGTACTAAGATCAAGACGTCTGGTTCCATCACTTCTTGGCAAATAGAAGGGGGGAAAGTAGAAGCAGTCACAGATTTTATTTTCTTGGAAAATCACTGCAGATGGTGACCTCAGCCATGGAAAGAACACTGTGACAAACCTAGACAGCATATTAAAAAGCACAGACATCACTTTACCAACAAAGGTCAGTCATATAGTCAAAGCTATGGTTTTTCCAGTAGTCATATATGAATGTGAGAGTTGGACTATAAGGAAGGCTGAGTGCCAAAGCATTGATGCTTTTGAATTGTGGTGCTAGAGAAGACTCTTGAGAGTCCCTTGGACAGCAATGAGATCAAACCAGTCAATCCTAAAAGAAGTCAACCCTTATTGGAAGGACTGACACTGAAGCTCCAATATTTTGGCCACCTGATGCGAAGAGCCAATTCATTGCAAAAGACCCTGATGCTATCATTGAAGACTGAAGGCAAAAGAAGAAGGGGGTGGCAGAGAATGAGGTGGTTAGATAGCATTACTGACTCAATGAACATGAATTTGAGCAAACTCTGGGAGATACTGGAGGACAGAGCAGTCTGGTATTCCACAGTCCATGAGGTAACAGAGAATTGGACACAACTTGGCAATTGAACAACAAGAACAAACTCTGATTAAGTAATTTCTCAGCTTAATAGTCACCACAATTTTTTTGGTGCCTGCAGAATGTGACTCTATGATCCTTCCTTTTTTTCTTACTCTCCCCACTTCCTTCATGCTTTGAACACTTAAGTCATCCTGAAGAGTCTGATAACCCTAGAGCAGCTCTTGTGATTTCTCATGGAAGTATTTTCTATTCTGTTACTTTACCTTGAGGTATATGACTTTGACACCAAAACCAAATCCTCCCTGCCCCTAGGTTAGCTCAGATACTAATTCTTCTATGAAGTTCTCTTGACCCTCACTATAAGTCTGGGGTGCAAAATTTAAGGACATACTCACTCTCAGGGTGGGGCAAGTGTTAAACCACTCTAAATCCCCAAAGAGCTTGCTTCATACATGTCTAGTGGGCTTTCTCTTCCTACGTGTAAAGTAGTTATTGATAACAGAGTTTATATTCTCCCCAGTGTTCAAAGTTCCTTGAGTATAGAACCAAGCCTGATCCATGTTGATCCCTGGTGCCATGCCCAGAGCCTCATACACAGATGTATATTCATTAGAACTCGAGGTTGGAGTGTCTACCCATTAAAAAATCTACTCAAAGTGCTTTAAGCCAAAAAAAAAAAAAAAAGAAAAGAAAAAAAGGGAATTGATTAGAAGGATGGATACTCAAGAACTTACAGAACTCCAGGACAGAGACCCTGTGGGTTCTAGGAAGAGAACCAGAGATAAGAGCATGCTGGTGACCACAGGAAGTACTATCTCATACTGGCTTCTCTGCATGTGTCTGCCCCACTTTTCTCTCACTACTGTTTGTTCCAGTTCATTCGGTGGAAAATGCCCTCTGTCTCCGGGGCTTCCCAGGTGGCGCTAGTGGTAAAGAACCTGCCTGCCAATGCAGGAGATGCCAGTTCATCTGGAGGATCCCCTGTGAGAGTGTGTGGCAACCCACTCCAGTATTCTTGCCTGGAGAATCCCATGGACAGAGGAGCCTGGTGGGCTACAATCCATGGATCACAAAGAGTCAGATACAACTGAAGCAACTTAGCATGCACAAGGGGCCCGTCTCCAGTTCCCAACCTTAAATATCAAGAAGAGAGAGAAAGAGAGAAGGGATGGGGGAAAAAGAGCAGGGGAGAGAGAGATCACAACATCAGTGTCAATAGCTTCACGAAGGGATGTGATTAGTCCAGCTTTAGTCAGGTACCTGCTTCTGGGCTAATCACCAGTGGCCAGAAGGCACGATAGGAAGCCTGCCGCCTCGAGGGCCTCAGTGGCGTTCATGGGCTTTTCATCTGTAACTCCGTCCCTTGTGACCAGCGTGCTTCCAGTCTCTGTGTCTCTTAGGCAAACGGGCTAAATTTCCAAAGTTGGCACAGCATGGGTCAGATGATTTTATGCCTGCCTTGCTCACTAATGTGGGGTGGGGCAGGTGTTTCTGAAGTGCAGTCCTGACTTCTGGGGACCACTCTGTAAATAGCAGCAGTTTCCAGAGAAGGGGGAAATCTGTTGAGCTCGTCCCAGCCAAAGTCGCACTCAAAGGTGACTGTTACAAGATATTTGTGGAATAAATAAATGAGTAAAGAATCCCTTGAAAAAGAGCAACTGTCCGAAGCTACTAGGTAAGTCTTAGGGAGTTACTGGATAACTCACTCACTCGTCACTCTCAAAATCTAATCAGTCTCCAAGACCTGATTAAGCTTTCTTCCCTGTCTCTCAAATCCTCCCCTCCCTCGTATTTCGCTGCACCTCCACACACAAATTTTCACTCAAAGCCTGATTGCTCCACCTCAGCCTCCTTGCCTTCATTCCACGCTGCTGGCTGTGCCCACAGTAACCTTCCCACTACACATGAATTCCCTGTTGCCACTCAGTCTGCCTGAAACCAAACACAGCCTCTTTCCATCTAAATTGGCTATCCCTTTAGAGGACTGTGGAGAAGGAAATGGCAACCCACTCCAGTATTCACGCCCGGAAAATCCCATGGATCGAGGAGCCTGGTGGGCTACAATCCACGGGGTCACAAAGAGTCGGACACGACTGAGCGACTTCTGTGTGTGTGTGTGTTTAGAGGACTGTCAATAACACCACCCTCTTTCCATCATTTAATTTTTTTTTTTTTTTGGCGTATGAAGTGTGGTAGTATCCCAGCTTGAGCTGTTTAATTATCCCAATAGTCACATATCCCTGACTAATGCATCTTTATCTCACTCATCTAAAATGCTACCTAAATTTGTGTATAAACATATTCATTTTAAACTCTTTTGTTCCATATATCTATTTTTCTTAAGCTTCAAATGGTTTTAATTATTATTTTCATGTACATTAAAATTTTTTTTTAATTTTGGCTCTGCTGGGTCTTCATTTTCTCTAGTCGTGGAGAGCAGGGGTGACTCTTGAGTTGCCGTGTGAGGGCTTCTCACTTTGGTGGCTTTTCCTGTTGTGGCTCCTGGGCTCTAGAGTACAGGCTCAACAGTTGTGACACACAGGCACGTGGATCTTTCTGGAGCAGGGACTGAACCTTATGCTCTTCATTGGCAGGGAGATTCTTTACCCTAGAGCCACTATGGAAGCCCTCCATCATTTAATTCTTAAAACTTTGGGATAAGTTCTGACCTTTGCCCTCCTAGTCCTTCAATATCTTATCAGTTATCAAGCAGTGTTGAATTTTCCTTAATTTCCCTCACTGATCTTTTTATTTTCTTTTTTTTTTTTTTAGCCATCTCCAATGGAATTCTGGCCTGTTCAGCTTATCTTTCAAGGACTGATATTAAGAGAATAAGGAGAAGATATTTGGTTGGGGATCTGGGAATGCCTGAATCCTGCCTTGGCCAGGCACCTCCTCTTTGTGAGGTCCTGGGGAGGACATATATGTACAGGGAACAATAACACAACCAGGCAAAAGAGAACTTACTTTATTATTAGCTGCGTGAGTGAGTGAATGTGAAAGTCCCTCAATTGTGTCCAACTCTTTGAGAACCCATGGACAGTATAGTCCTTGGAATTCTCCAGGCCAGAATTGGGTATCCAGAGTTGGTAGCTGTTCCCTTCTCCAGGGGATCTTCCCAACCCAGGGATCAAACCCAGGTCTCCTGCATTCTTTACCAGCTGAGCCACAAGGGAATCCCATTGGCTGGGTATTTGGCCTTAAATCACAATACGGAAGTCAAGAAAGACAGGCGGGACCCTGGTCATCTCTGTCTATTCTCCTCTGTCAATACTCAAATTTGAGTCTTAGAATCTTACTGCCTAGTGGGACAAAAAGCCACTCTCAACAGAGAAAATGAGGAGAAAGACAAATCCGAAGTCTCTTGGCTCAAAGACTTGGGCTGTCCCAAGCCTTCATAACTGGGCCTGCTAGGCTTGTAGAAGAGGAAAAGAAAGGATGCTGGCTGGGGTGCTTCCAAATACAGAAGTCATGTCTGACTCTTTGCAACCCCATGGACTGTAGCCTGCCAGGCTCCTCTGTCCATGGGGATTCTCCAGACAAGAATACTGAAGTGAGTTGCCATGCCCTCCTCCAGGGGATCTTCCCAACCCAGGGATCGAACCTAGGTTTCCCACATTGCAGGAGGATTGTTTAGGATCTGAGCCACCAGGGAAGTCCATGAATACTGGAGTGGGTAGCGTATCCCTTCTTCAGGGGATCTTCCTGACCCAGGAACTGAACTGGGGTCTCCTGCATTGCAAGCAGATTCTTTACCAGCTGAGCTAGTAGGGCAAGGGTAGCCCTTGTTACCACTGAGGATGTGTTGAAGATGGGAGACTGCATCCACTCATGCTGAACCTTTAACCTTTTAAAGACTCTACGCCTGGAAAACATAACTTAGTCCATATTCTCCAATTTTAGCAAGGTTTTCTTCTTTTATGGGGGTGGGGTAGGGTGGGATGAAAATTCTTGCTCAACTCCCCGACATCACGCTAAAGAGGGTGAAGAAGGGGAGAGTCTTGAGTGCCCTCTAGGGACCAGTGGCTCAACTCATATTTGAATTCTAGAGAACCTACACTGTCTTCCCAGGTGGCACAGTGGTAAAGAATCCATCTGCTGGTGTAAGAGATGTAGGTTTGATCCCTGGATCAGGAAGAACCCCATGGAGAAGGAAATGGCAACCCACTCCAGTATTCTTGCCTGGGAACTCCCATGGACAGGGGAGCCTGGTGGGCTGCAGTCTATGGGATCGCAGAGTTAGGCACGACTGAGCATGCATGTACAAGTCTACACTATTGTGATCTTGTTAGTGCTTTGCTCAAAACTGTCTAAAGCTATCTGTTGTCTTTTGAGTTAAGAATCAGTTCTTAAGGCAGCTATTAGGACCCTCTATGGTCTCAACCTACCTTTTTTTTTTTTTTTTTTGTCGTTAGAATGATGGTGGCTCAGTGGTAAAGAATCTGCCTGCCAATGCAGGGGCCTTCCCAAGTGGCACTAGTGGTAAAGAATTTACCTACCAATGCAGGAGACGTAAGAGATATGGGTTCAATCCCTGGGGCAGGAAGATCCCCTGGAGGAAGGCATGGCAATCCATTCCAATGTTCTTGCCCGGAGAATCCCAGGGACAGCAGAGTCTGGCAGGCTACAGTCCCCAGGGTCCCGAAGAGTTGGACACTACTGAAGCACCTGAGCACCTGAGCACAGGATTATGGCATACAGGGCAAGAATAGAAAATAATACAAACATAATCACCCAATGAAGAGGTTAGCTGGATCTAATCAAGAAGGGAGAGAACTTGGGTGGTTACTAGATGTTTTTAGGAATCATAACCTAATCAATAGGTCCAGAAAAACTAAGTAAAGCATCTTGGGAATCTAATTAGTGTGGTAGGGTCTGAAAATACCCTGTTGACCTAGCATCACATAGAAGGGACTTGGCGTGTTCACAGTGGTGGCAGAAGAATCTCATCTCTCTGACACATCTTGGTTAAAAAGCAACCTCAGGCTGCTGAGACAGGACTTCCCATTCTCCAGCAAAGGTAAGTCCAGGAGGCTTGAGGAAGTAACCTGAATGTGCTCCGGATGGTAAATGTTGTTTAATCCTAAGACAGTTCAGAATTAAATATGAGAATGATGAAATACACCAAATCCACAGTATTCATATTTTCACGTTAACTTTAGTAGTATTCTATGTAATTTGGCATTTCGAATGTTTGTAAGATTTAGATAATGTATTAATTTGAGAATATGACAAATGAGCCTTGTGATTCCATTATAAGATACATAATTAAATAACTGATTTTAGACTCATACTAGAGATTTTAATAGTGTGCAAATAATACTGAAAGATAATGACATTCTTTATATTTACAAGTTTATTAGATTTATAAGAGTATTCAATTAATAACTATTTGCTAGATATCTGATTATCGAACAAGCAACTTGAACTTTTTGCCTTGGTTTTCTCACCTATGAGTATAATAATAATACCAGTTTGTTGCATGAGAATGAACAAATTCATACAAGAGCTTGTGATACTGTTTGACTTTTAATGAATCCTCAGAGAAGTTAGTTATTCTTGTTATCAAGTATATGAAAAGTGAAAGTGTTAATCATTCAGTCGTGTCCAACTCTTTGCGACCCCATGGACTGTAGCCTGCCAAGCTCCTCTGTCCATGGAATTCTCCAGGCAATACTGTATCGGTTGCCATCCCCTTCTCCAGAGGATCTTCTTGACCCAGGGATTGAACCCGGGTCTCCTGCATTGGCAGGCATGTTCTTTACTGTCTGAACCATCACGGAAGCCCAATTTAGTATATGAGAAGGGTTCTTTTTTTTGGTTAAATCATGCATTTAATTATTTAAATAGTATTTAATGTAGTATTTAAAAGGCAAAGTGAGGGACTTCCCTGGTGGTCCAGTGGTTAAGACTCCATGCTCCCAATGCAGGGGGCATGCATGGGTTTGATCCCTGGTTGGGGAATTAAGAGCCTGAGTGCCATGGGCATGGCAGAAAAAAAAAGCAAGTCATTATATTATGTATGTAAATGATGTTTAAAATGTTTAGGGGATTTTATTAATAATGTTGTAAGTGAGTGAGTGAGTGAAGTTGCTCAGTTGTGTCCAACTCTTTGCAACCCCATGGACTGTACCCTATGGACTGTACCCCACTAGGCTCCTCCGTACATGGGATTCTCCAGGCAAGAATACTGGAGTGGGTTGCCATTTTCTTCTCTAGGGGATTTTCCTGACCCAGGGATCAAACCCAGGTCTCCTGCACTGCAGGCAGATGCTTTAACCTCTGAGCTACCAGGGAAGCCCTGGTGTAAGTGAAGGAGTTATCAAAGGGAGCTTAGTGTATTTAGTTGAGTTGAAGGAGCATTAATCAGCCTCCTCTCAAGGACAAGGTCCATGTTTCCCACTATAACCCCAGCACTAAGGCAATTGGTACCTAACAGGTGCCCAATAAATATGTGTTAAACTGAACTGAGACGTTGTGTAAAAAAGATTTTAAGATGTTATAACCCATTTGTTGTTGTTTAGTTTTTAAGTTTGCATCTGACTCTTTTGTGAGGCTCCTCCACCCATGGGATTCTCCAAGCAAGAATTCTGGAGTGGGTTGCCATTTCCTACACTAGGGGATCTTCCTAACCCAGGGATCAAACCCATGTCTCCTGCACTGGCAAGTGGATTCTTTACCGCTGAGCCACCAGAGAAGCCCGTTACAACCCATAGACACTGTGAATTGAGACAAGGACCACAAGAGGAGGAGGAGCTTTGAGGGAGGATAAAGAGGGCAGGCTTCTTCCCTTTAACCAGAGAAGTCCCTCACCTTGCTTTTTAAATACTATAATTAAATGCATGATCTAACAACAAAAAAAAAACCCTCCTCATATATACCTCCTCAAAAAAACCCTCTTAATAATAACAATAACTAAGCATTCATTAAAAGTCAAACAGTATTGCAAGCTCTTGTATGAATTTGTTCATTCCCAAGATGCCTAAACGTATGGCGTCTGTAAGACATGAGCTCAGTTTGAAGTCTCACACAGGGCAGACGCCCAGGGAAAGAGTTTGGAACGGGAGATACATATTTCAGGGGATCATCAGCAGAGCTTGGGTTCAGTGAGAGGAGGGCCCTTGAAAATGATTGTTAAAATTCCCTAGATATATAAACAGATGAGATTAGTGAATTAAACTTAAAGGTGTAAAGAAAGACTGGTTTTAAAAGTTGTTACCTTAATATAGCAAATATTAATAAAAAAAAATAATGGGACTTCCCTGGGGGTCCAATGGTTGGGACTCTGTGCTTCCACTGCAGGGGATGTGGGTTTGAGCCCTGGTCAGGGAACATGCTCAGCCCACATGCTGTGCAGCATGGTCAAAATGGTCAAAAAATAAGTAACAATAAATAGTCTTTTCCATCCCCTCTCTCAAAAATCACCTTATGAGTATAAAAGAACTCATCTTGACATATCTAAGCTTGTTACACTGTTCCCTTACACAAGTCCCTCGTCTTGGCACTCCTTGAATATCCTCCCTAACTTTTTTGGGGTGTACCCAGGGATAGTGACATGTGCTCACGAACACTCATGCATCATTATCATCACAGTAGCCACCACCTATCATATCTGTATTTTGTACTGGGACTTCCCAGGTGATTCAGCAGTAAAGAATCTGCCTGCAATGCAGGAGACTCGGGTCTGATCCCTGTGTCAGGAAGATCCCCTGGAGAAGGAAATGGCAACCCACTCCAGTATTCTTGCCTGGGAAATCCCAGGGACAGAGGAGCCTGGTGGGTTACAGTCCATGGGGGTCACAAAAGGATCGAACACGATTTAGTGACTAAAGAATATTTTGTACTAAGCAACTGACATAATTAGTGGTAATTGGAAAGAGGTAATAATACCCAGCACTTACTATGTGCTTCCTGGGCACCAGGCACTGTCCTGAGTCCTTTGTGAGTATTATCTCCTCACCTCCATGTCATGGGTGAAGAAAACGAAGTTTAAACTGTTAAGCCACTTGCCAAAGTCTTACAGGTAGGAAGTGGTATGTCCAGGCTTTGAACTGGGAATTTGACTCCAGCACTCATGCTGACTGCGGCCAGCACTCTCTAGTAATGCAGACCCTTCTTGGGCCAGCCCTTGAAGTTCCCAAAGAGGCAAAACTCCTTGAAGTTGCTTCCATAGTGCCAAGGTCCCATCCATCCTTGTAGGGCTGGAGTTGTGCACATTCCTAACTAGAGATGGGGCAGCTGCTACTGCTCTTGGAGCTCCACGCAGTTTATCAGTGGGTCCTGAAGAGTCCCCTGTGAAAACAGTTGCCCTGGCTCATCTCTCTTTGTTTCTACCTCCCCCTAGTTCTCACATAGCTTCATTTTGATTACCATTTGTATCCCTACTCACTTGGTACTTAGCACACAGTACAATTTTTTATAGGTAATGAGTCAATCAAATGAGCATTCCAACTTTGTTGGTATCTAGTTCCTTCTTTAAGAACCAACTTTGTTGGTATCTCAGTTCAGTTCAGTCACTTAGTTGTGTCCATCTCTTTGCGACCCCATGGACTGCAGCATGCCAGGCCTCCCTGTCTATCACCAACTCTCAGAGCCTACTCAAACTCATGTCCATTGTGTCAGTGATGCCATCCAACCATCTCATCCTCCATCATCCCCTTCTCCTGCCTTCAATCTTTTCCAGCATCAGGGTCTTTTCAAATGAGTCAGTGCTTCACATTAGGTGGCCAAAGTATTAGACTCAGCTTCAGCATCAGTCCTTCCAATGAAAATTCAGGACTGATTTCCTTTAGAATGGACTGGTTTGATGTCCATGCAATCCAAGGGACTCTCAGGAGTCTTCTCCAACACCACGGTCCAAAAGCATCAGTTCTTCAGTGTTCAGCTTTCTTTGTAGTCCAACTCTCACATCCATACATGACTACTGGAAAAACCATAGCTTTGACTAGATGGACCCTTGTTGGTAAAGTAATGTCTCTGCTTTTTAATATGCTGTCTAGGTTGGTCACAGCTTTTCTTCCAAGGAGCAAGTGTCTTCTAATTTCATGGCTGCAGTCACCATCTGCAGTGATTTTGAAGCCCCCCAAAATAAAGCATCCCACTGTTTTCATTGTCTCCCCATCCATTTGCCATGAAGTGATGGGACTGGATGCCATGTCTTAGTTTTCTGAATGTTGAGCTTTAAGTCAACTTTTTTACTCTCCTCTTTCACTTTCATCAAGAGGCTCTTTAGCTCTTCTTCAATTTCTGCTGTAAGTGTGGTGTCATCTGCATATCTGAGGTTTTTTATATTTCTCCCAGCAATCTTGATTCCAGCTTGTGCTTCATCCAGCCCGGCATTTTGCATGATGTACTCTGCATATAAATTAAATAAGCAGGGTGACAATATAGAGCCTTGACGTACTGCTTTCCTAATCTTGAACTATTCTGTTGTTCCATATCCAGTTCTAACTGTTGCTTCTTGTCCTGCCTACCGATTTTTCAGAAGGCAGGTCAGGTGGTCTGGTATTCCCATATCTTAAAGAATTTTCCACAGTTTGTTGTGATCCACACAGTCAAAGGTTTTGTTGTAGTCAATAAAGAAAATCTTCTTTAATCTCTTACAGTAGATTTTTCCATATTTTTTCTGAGACTGATTCTAGAATCTCAGGTTCTGTTGAGCCTTTTGGTCAGAGCAATTGGAGTTCCCAGGCTCACTTGTTTTGGAAAGTTCAATGGCCTTCTGTACCCACAGGTTCCTCATGTGTGGATTCAACCAATGGTAGATCAAAAATACTCGGGAAAAAAAAAATACTTGGAGAAAAATTGCAGAAAATTCCAAAAAGCAAAACTTGAATTTGCTATGCACTGGCAACTATTTACATCACATTTACATTGTATTTACAATTATTTACATAGCATTTACATTTTATTAGGTATTATAAGTAATTTAGAGATGATTTAAAGTATATGAGGATGGGAAGATGTGAGTGGGTTCTATGCAAATACTAGCATGTATGCCATTTTATATAAGGGACTTGAATATCTTGGGATTTTGTTATCCGTTAGAATCCTAAAACTACAACTCCTCCGATACTGAGAGCCACAGGCCAACTGTAGTTTGTATTACTTTTCTATTTTTCTGAGTTGGGTAGATACAGATCTTTCATCATGTTTATTGAAGATCTATTGGGACTTCCTTGGTTGTCAAGTGGTTAAGACTCCATGCCATCAATGTAGGGAGCACGGGTTTGATCCTTAGTTGGGGAACTAAGATCCTGCATGCCCTATAAACAAAATCCCTACCCTCATGCAACTTCTGAATTGTGGAAGATACATGGTTGGAGAAGTACTGTATAGAAAGTATAATCCAGTGCTTTCAAACTTTTTTGCAACTGTAAGCCAAGAAGAAATGTATTTTATAGCATGATCTAGCACAAACATACACACATATGTACATACATTTATACACCTGAAATGAGTTTCATAGAATAAGAGTCTGACTGGGTTTGATGTCCTCTGATATTTTCTATTTCTTTTATGGAATGTTGGTCATGACTCACTAAGTTAATTTTAGTGGCTCTCAATCTACAGTCTGAAAAAAGCTGGTAATGGTTATGAGCACAACACTGAGGTCAGGCTGATGGCTTTCAGACCTGGCTCCATCTTTTACTCTCTGGGTTTGAGCAAGCAATCTCTTACTAATCTTGCTTCTTCATCACCAAAATGAGATAATAATAATACTGGTATCTACCTCATAGACTCCACTTGAGAAGTAAGAAAGGAGGTAATGTGTATAAGGAATGTAAAATAAGGCTCAGTAAACATAGGTGTTAAATACCAGGTGTGATGATGGAAGGAGGAAAGGAGGGAATGTTTCCTGGAGGAGACCTTAAAGAGGTACTAGGAATTATTCAGGGGCACTTTTAAGCAGATACATAGAAGAGAGAGCAGCTCTGTGCAGAGAGCAGTCCTTGCAATGTTGAGAGACAGGAGAACTTCCTCTGTCCTATAACCAGAGAGCTTCCCAGTTTGGTTGTAGTCTGAGGGAGAAGTCTGTGGCAGATGAGGTTAGAGGTGGCAGCTCGGGGTCACATCCTTGTCATGGCAAAGAGGCAAACCACTCCAGTATTCTTGCTGGGAACCCATGAACAGTATGAAAAGGCAAAAAGGTATGACACCGGAAGATAACCCCCAGGTCCCAGGATGTCCAGTATGCTACTGAGAAGGGCAATTACTAATAGCTCCAGAAAGAATGGAGCGGCTAGGCTAAAGCAGAAACTAAGGGCCCTGAGGGCACCTCAAAGAGTTTTAAACTTTAACTTATGTGTAATGGGGTCTTATTAAGCCTGTTAAGTAGAGAAATGACATGATTTACTTTTTTGAAATACCATTCAAACTGGAGGGTGGAGAATGGATTGGAGAAGGCAATTCCTGCAACAGGGAGACCATGAAGGATCTACTGCAGTATCTTGATGAGAGATGCGAGTCACCTGGACCAAGGAAAAAATGAGATGGAACAACTGTTTCAAAAGATCTAACTGGATAATGGCATTTGAGGGAGAAAGGAGTAATGGATCTTTCCTAGGTTTCTGGCTTGAACACCTAGGTGGTAGGTGGTGACACTCACTCTATTAGAAATGCTGGATAAAAAAGACATTTCGTCTTTAGTTACCGTTGCATTTTGAGATTAATGGAATCTTGCTGAAAATTAAAAGTATCCGGATTTTGTGAAACTGTTTCCTGATACCCTTTGGGATGTTTATTAAGTCCCTAAAACAACTGGTTCTTAAACTATGGTGCTTGACAACCATGTGTATTTACGGGTGGGGGAGGAATGGAGAGGGGTGTTAGAAATGTGGGTTCCTGGGCTAAGAAGTTAAGATTCTGGAGAAACCATTTGGACCCCAGAATTTAAATAATTAGCCTGAATAACCCCGATGCAGGTAGTCTCCAGACCACAATTTAAAAAACAAAGAACACTCTCCGGTGTCCCTAACATTAGTTTTTCTACTCTTGAGCTCTCTCTACTTGCTTGGGGGGGTCCCTATTTCTTCTGACTGCCTCCACTCATCGATTATGTTGCTAACAGTGCGGACTTCCTTTATCCTAACAAGTAAATACATCTTCAGGGCGCCCAGAAAAATATTTGGCAACGAACAGGCCCTCTAGAAATGTTTGCCAAACGAATGAATGGGCGAAAACATTTATAGATGGCTTGGTACAAAAACTTTAGCTTTTAAATAGTTCGGCAGGGTTTGAATAGAGAAGCAAAGGTCATTCCAAAGGCAGGGTGAGGATGCGACGGGCAAGGCAGCGGGAAGGAAAAGGCGGGGGAAGCCCCAAGCCGGTGATCGAGGCACACTCGGGAGGTCCTAATTCCCGGGACTCGGGGGGCGAAAAATGTGACTATTTACGGATTAGCAACCATCTTGGGTTGCCTGCCTTACTTTCCCCGGGCGTCCGCATTTGACTTTACTACTGTTGCCTCTGCGATTCCGGCCCGATCCAAAACTCTGAAGGGAAATGTGAACGCAGGGAGACTCTGGGGGCTGCGGAGGCCCGAGCCCAAGCCCCCTCCGGGATGCCCCGCCGAAGTAGCGCCGACCTCCCCATCATGGCGGCGGCCGGGCGGGGAAGCCGAGCCCGTGCGTCGCGTGCGTGCCTCCTCTCCCTCCCCTCCCCCTCCTCGGCGGCGGCGGCGGCTTAGGCGGCAGCGCTCGCCATTGCCGCTGGTGGCAGGAGGCTGCGAGGAGCCGGCGCGGTCGCAGTCTCCACGGCGCAGGCCCACGGTAGCGCAGCCGCTCTGAGGTGAGTGCCCTACCGCGCAATCTCCAGCTATTTCAGCCCCGGCGCAGCCGCAACACGCCGCCCGCCCGCCGGCCGGCCGGCCCGCCCCGCAGCCAGCACCCTGCCGCCCCCGGCTCCAGGCCTGGGCCCCCGCCGGATTCGGCCCGCCTCGGGCGGGGGGCCCCGGCCCGGCCCAGTCAAACCGCCACCCCGAGGATGCGCAGGCCGCACTAGGCCCCAGGCGTCCTGGCGGGCTCGGGAGGGAGGCGCTGCCCTCCCGAGAGCCCCAGGGTTCCGGCCTGCCCTGCCGCTTAAGGCTCTCGGGGCCGCGGCCTCGTCTCCGTCGTGGAACCCGGGGCCCCGGCCCTGCCTTCCCGTGGGTTCGGGAGCTGGTGGCCCGGGAGAGCGCGCTGGCCTGGGAGTGGGAGGTGGGCGGGCTGCGCGGGACCGGAGCGGCGGCTCCCAGCTTGCCTCCTCGGCCCTTCCCGGCTCTGGTCCGCGGGCGGCGCGGCGCGGCGCGGCGGGCTGGGCCGGGGCGCGGGAGCCGCTGTCTCCTGCGGGAGAGGAGGCTGGCTCTTCGGGCAACCTCCGAAGCTTCCCTCCCGCCGGGGTGGCGTGGGCTTGTTACCCAGGTAGACTGGGGGATGCTGGAATATGGCGCTTTGCCCACCTTCTTGCAAGTTAGGAGGCGGCAGCGGCGGCAGTTCAAGGAGGAGGGCGCGGAGTCCTTTTGTACGCAGAAATAAGGAGCGACATTGTGTTTTCTTCCCTAGCTAAGATGCTGCGGGTGGAGGGGCCTGGGTTCTTTCTGTGCTTGGGGTGTTGGTCCCCAGGGGGAGGGATAGGGGGAGTGGCGCGACCCGGGAAGGGACCAAACCTATGACACTGGGAAGACAGAGGAGCTCTGGATGGCCTTGTGCATGGGTATTATCCCGCAACCCCAGCCTTTCGGGGAACTCAAGGGTTTGCCCTTGCATGTTAGCCACTTAACTGGGCCATGATGTCCACCTCCTCTCTCACCTGTTGTGCCATTGCTGTTGGTTCTAAACTTTCGACGGTCCATCTGACTGTGCCCATCAAAACTTGAAGTTGTTAAAAAATTGTAATATTTTTAAGGCTTCAAATGATAACTGGTCCAGCCAGTTGTCCAGCGGTTGCCTGGTCTCCATCCCTTTTTAAGCATTAGATTAGAATATATTAATTGCTTGTTTTAGAGCTGATGTCAGTTTTGCTTGACTCTTTCTGTGGTCAGAGTAAAATTCACATTTTCTTAAGTGTGTAGAAACAGGGTATTGGAAACTCTTACCGTGAAAGGTAGTGTGAGTGAGACTGTCAGCTTGGACAGTGCTCTGCAAGAGAATGGGTATGCACATCTCACACCTTTTGTTGCAGGATATCATCTGCTGTCACAGTGATCCTTTCCCCATTTCACCTTCCCCCAGTTTAAAAAAAAAATTCCTTTTCCTTTGGCCTTGAACAGTAAGTTACTGGATTGTTCCTCACTCAAGGAGGGTGGGGACGAGGGCTGGGAGATGCTAGGATTTTTTTCTTCCCATAAGTTAGTAGTAGCCTGACTCCCTAGAATTGTGTTTGAAAGTTCTTGATGTGTTATTTCATAGTGAAAATATGACTAACCCTTATCTGTGCATCCAAGTGAGATTTCCATATTTTATGAGCGCTGAAGCAAACATGCAGTTATCAAATGTAATGTAGTATACTTAACCTTAACTTGGGTCCAAAACTGCATGCAGAATTTTTTTGCAGGACCTTTTTTCCCCCTTCGGACAGGAGTTAGATGTGCCTTTCAACGGGGTCCATCAGGATAAGAATTACTGTTTACTCTCTTTTGGTTCATCGTTATTTGAAATACTTTGATTTCAGTGCACGCTTTCCTCCTCCCCCCATCTCAGACTCAGCATACATGAAGAAAAGGATTTTTTGCTTGGAAGTTGTAATCATATTCTCATTTAGGGAGAAAGAAGATTTCTTATTCCCAAGCCAGGAGTTTTCTTAACCATGTTTTAAGCAAATTCAGCTCCTGGATTTAGGGAAATATCTCTAAGTGTAGGAGATAATGAGGGCCCTTGTCTAGATGTAGAGGGAATTAAAGGAGAAGGAATTTCAGGTTTCCCTCCCAATTCTTGTGTATTCCAATGGAACCCAAAATTGTAGGTTTTTTTTTTTAATTAAATCGCAATTAATGTATCCATCTCTAATTTTGTTAGGTAGCTGAAGACCAAATTCCTAGGATATGAGTTTGCATTGCATCATAGGTTCAAGCAGACTTTCTTCAAGAAGTATTTTATGTGAAATGATAGGAAGTGGGTGACTTTTAAGGGAAATTAAGCTCCTTGTAGTCTGGGGTTAAATTTTTTATACCTCTTTCCTTATATGTAATAAGGCATTCAATCAGTGTTAGTTGGGGAATGATGATAATATGAGGAGCATAATGATTGAAATTAAATTTTTTTCCACAAGTATTTGAACAGGCATGTTGGTTTCTTGAAGGACTAAACTGTCAGCCTTTAGAAGCACACCCCCCAGTCTCTGGAGAACCGGAAGTTATTGCATACATTCAGCTTCTGTCAGATATCTTTAGGCAAGCTCAGTCCTTCATGTTGCAGTGGGCTCTTTCATCCACTCAGTGCCCCTTTGTAAAGGTGGAGGGTAGAGGGGGAGCTCTTTGGGTTGTTGAGTCACAGAAGTGTCTAATCTCAAGAGTTTCTGCGTACTCTCTGTAGGGCTGTAATTAATACAAGAAATTCGATATTTGAATTTAGATGTTTATAGGTGACTAAGTGTGATGTTTATTAATATGTTTGTGTGTGTGTGTGTATATATATATATAGTATTTGGAAAATCATTCTTACCGAAGAATACCAATCTTTGGTTTTATACAAAGCATTTCAGAAAATGCTTTATACTGAAGTACATTTTCTCTGTGCTCTTTCTTATTTTCCTTGAGAGCTGAAGCCAGTGTTTTCAGCCTGAGCTTACCCAGATATAATTTTTCATGAATACTTAGTAAAACAGCAATGGAAAAGAAACCCACTTGTTAAGTTTATTTTAGAAACATTTTATTTAGACCAAGTCCAATCAGTATTTTTTTAGGCTCTGGATACATGTTAACTTTTGAGCATTATGTATCATATAGTTTCTTCCTAACTCCCTGGTGGATTATCTACTTTCTTGGCTTTTCAGGTAGTACTTTTATCTATCAGTATTTTACTAAGGAGGTCAGGCTGGAAGAGAAAGAGTAAAGGAGGTGAAACAAATCAATTTCAGGTGTTTCCGGACGATTATAACCACATTGAGCTATTGGAAACTTTTAATCCTGGAGCAACAAGAATGCTTTGTCTGAAGTTGTTTTGATGTAATATGGAGAAAACTTAAACAATGGACAGAATTTATGATTGCTAAGTGGATTATATATACCTTGGAGTATATATACGGGCTTCCCTGGTAGCTCAGAGGTTAAAGCGTCTGCCTGCAATGTGGGAGACCTGGGTTCAATCCCTGGGTTGGGAGGATCCCCTGGAGAAGGAAATGGCAACCCACTCCAGTATTCTTGCCTGGAGAATCCCATGGACGGAGGAGCCTGGTGGGCTACAGTCCATGCAGTCGCAAAGAGTCAGACGCAACTGAGCGACTTCACTTGGAGTGTATATATATGTATTTTTTTTTTTTCCCCTGCAGTGTGGTTCATAATTAAGCTAAAATGTTTCAATCCTGCTCAGAGCGGTTTAATTACTGAACCTTCAAAAATGTTTCATCACGTGGTCTTTAGTCCTAAAATGTGAACATTTATATGAACTGAAGAAAAGTCAGAAATACAGCTTCATAAAGATATTCTAGTATATTTTTAAAAGACTGCCCCTCCCCCATAAAAAAGGTAAAACAAAACCAGGGGGCATTGAAGGCAGGCTACTACATTGTGATCCTTTGAGGTCAGTCTGTACTTTATCAACAGCAGTCACTTAGAAAATAAACCGACCATAAGGAATCTTCTCCAGAATTCCAACTTGATAACCTTCCTTATCAAACTGTTTCTGAGCCATTAGATAATTTCTGAGGAAGCCATGCCTAGTAAGGGAGGAGTGTGTGTGTGTGTTGGGGGGGAGAGGGTAGGGAGGAGAGGGGAAAAGGTAGATGAAACTGGTAATCTGGTTTTATTCATTGGATGATCACTGAAATTTTGGAGATATAGTTTTAAAAGAAGCTAAAAGAGCTACTTCTGTATGGGCATTTTGATGATATACATGATTTGGTGTCTGCTGTTTGCAGTGTATTATTTAGTATATCAGCTTCCCTGGTAGTTCAGACAGTAAAGTATATCAGTATAGTATTCACATTTGTTCATGTATGCTGATCTCTGTGGTTACAAATGTGAAAAGTTTGGCTGACAGTTTAAGTGGAAATTTTCATCAGAACTTTTCAATGGTGCCTGTTGGATAAACTGTGCCAAGCCTTTTTCAGAATCATGAAGAATGAACTTTGTGTGCTTAAATGTTAAGACCATTTTTTAAAAGAGATTATATTTACTGTTGGTAATTGTAAAGTCTTAGCTTTTTAGAACTTGGAGAGTCTGTTTCATTGCTGCCAGTGAATGTTAATGTGGTTAGGCTGACAGCTAAATCTACAAAAGACAAGAGGAAATGAAGAAATATCCCCATGAAACATTGCTTAAAAACTAAGCAGTGGACTTGAAGTGGAGAGCTAAGGACTCAGTTCAGTCACTCAGTCATGTCCGACTCTTTGTGACCCCATGGACTGCAGCATGCCAAGCTTCTGTGTCCATCACCAACTCCTGGAGCCTACTCAAACTCATGTCCATAGCATCAGTTTGCCATCCAACCATCTCATCCTCTGTCTTCCCCTCCTCCTTCCACTTTCAATCTTTCCCAGCATCAGGGTCTTCTAATGAGTCAGCTCTTCACATCAGGTGGCCAAAGTATTGGAGTGTCAGCTTCAGCATCAGTCCTTCCAGTGAATATTCAGGACTGATTTTCTTTAGGATTGACTGGTGGCTAGGAACTAGGGGACTTAATTTGATTTATGTTCAAAAGAGAATGAGGCATCGTTTCCACTGGGAAATAACCTTAAGTGTGTCCTCACTCTGGAGTTTTGCCATTCATTCACCAGGTAACATTTAAATATATACTATATTCTGGACATGTTCTAGATGCAAGAGGAACAAATAAATCATGGGTTTTGTCTATAGGGAAGAAAGATAAGGGTTCAACTAACTATAATACAACTTGTTGAGCACTAAAATGAAGAAAGAGTGGTGTGGGATTATAGAAGAAGGGATGGAATTCTGGGGGAAGGGATGAGTGTGATGCAGGGAGATTAAGCGAGGTTAGGGAAGATTTTTCATGTAGTGGGTGTTTTAAGTATTGGCTTAGCCAAAAAGTTGGTTTGGGCTTCTCTATACCATCTTAAAGACCTGAATGAACTTCCTGGCCAACCCATTAGGACTTTGAAGGATGAGTAGCTGCTTTACTGATGAGAAAGAAGAGTCTAGAGGAAGGGCATTGATAGTCTGATTTGAGAAACACCAAGTAGATTTTGCTGTACTTGGGGAAGTACTGGGAAATGAAGTTGGTGAGATTGTGGCCTGATTAGGAAGAACATGGAGTTAAAGATTATAGTTGGTTAATGTATAATGATGATGCCTTTAATAAAGTAAGGAATGTATAGGGAGAACAGAGCTTGAGGAGGAAGGTAAATAGGATATGATGTATGATGCTAGGGAGTATATAATGCTGAATAGGTAAAGTTAGGTACCTAATGATTTGGACTTTAGATCAAGGGAAAATGAGGGAGGGGTCTGTTAGGATCTTTGTATTTTGGGCATAATGTGATGTAAAAACTGCCAAAGAGTATAATATCAAGAGTGAGGAAGGAACTGAGGGCAGCCCTGGGTAGCATCTATATAAAGGTCAAGTGGAAGAACAGAGGCCTGTAAGGGAAGTTGAAAACCAATGCCTGAAGAGAGAAGGTAAACGGTATAGTGTTGAAGAAACTGAGGATAGGGATTAAGGGAATTTTAACAGGGTATAGCAGTGTGGGGAATCCTGCAGAGCTCCTTGAGGCAAAAACTGGATTTTATCAGAATATGTTTATGTGTATGTATGTATGTATTATTTTGTCATGAATCATGATAATTAAACAGATTTACAGAGTCTTATTGAATATAGAGGTAGAGCCTTAAAACACAATATTAATGGATGATGAGTGTTTAGAAATAGGTCTTAAAAAAAAAGAAATAGGTCTTGCTATTCAGGAGAATTACAGCATTAAAAACTTGGGGAGATGACTTAAATTTTAACAATTAGAGTTTATGTCTTTGAGTATATATAGTGTAGCATTTTTGAGCTTATCATCTCTTAAAACACAAATTCCTTTTGAAGGGTTTCGAGGTTTTATATTTATATGATACAGACAGGGCTTTTTAACTTGAGTTTTATAATTCTGGGGTTCATGGATATATTTTGGCTATGAGATTCTGGGTCTTGAAATTGTTTGAAAAATACTGTGTGGGCCTATGTGATTTTTCTGCGAAGAGGGTCCTTTTATAAGATTCTCAAGGGGTTCTTGACACAGAAAAGTTAAGGGCCGTTTTGGCCCTTGGTAATGTAAATGTTGGCTATGTTAGTTGGCTGAAATCAGTTATCCTGACTGGGCTAGATCAAGCAAGGGAAAGAAATTTTGAGTAGGTGTTTGGGGTGAGGAACTTGGGAAGATGGAAGGTACCTTTCGGAGAGAAGAGTAGGAGCGCCAGAAGGAAGGTGGGAGGAATGCCAAAGCAAAGCTTAACCAGCTTTAGAATTTTGTCAAGTCATCTGAATTCCTTGCTTTTTTATATTCCAGAATTTATACTTGTACTGTATATGACTATTCATGCACTCTATACAATAGGCTTTGTGGGAGGATCAAATTACTATTGTTTTAAAGAGAAAGTGAGTTTTGAAAGAAAGCTAAATAGTTCATTAGGTTACAATCAAACTCACTTTTTAAATTTTAATTTTTATTTTACATTGGAGTAGTTGATCTATAACGTTGTGTTAGTCTCAGGCATACAGCAAAGTCAAATTCATTTGTAAGGTTGCTCATATGCACTTTAGAAAACTTCTAAAGTACACATATAAATATATTCTTTACTATCTGAGCCACCAGGGAAGTCCATAGAAAACTTCTACAATGTACACGTATCAATCTGGTGATCTGGGACAAGACATTTATTCTCTGCTTGCTTAATTTTTCTAACTGTGAAATGAAAATACCATTGGCTTGTTTTATAGAGTCTGTATAAAATATGACAATTTAGGAATGTTTTAAGATCTAAGATACAATGGTAACAAATTGCTAGTGTCCATGTTTCATAAATCATTGATAAAATGCAGAAATTTAAGCAGATTATTTAATAATGTTTCATACTAGAACTTTACTTGACTCCCAAAATATTTAATTCTGAATTTTAGATAATTGATCATTTTTACTTTCTTCTTCTAATCTTTGGATCCTAATTAGATTAGGGGGCAATTTTGTCAGCTAGGCCCTGGATTCTAGTCAGTGATCTCTAACTTTTGTTGTCACCCTTACAAGTAAGTTTTGAGCACACATTCTGAAAAACATTTATTTATAGATGGTATTCCTGTTATTGTACTAATATATTTATGTGCATTATAAAATATGTAGAAGGTAAACATTTTAAAAGAATCAGGTAAAAATTGTCTTGCTAATGATGGTTCAGTAATTTGTGAGCTTGATTTGCTTGTTTTTGTAAATATATTTGCTTATAATTCATGTTTTTTTCTGTAATTAATGCCAGCTGGCAGTTGTATAGGATACCCTGTAAAAATATCGGTAAATGTAAGAATTACATGAGTAAACATGTTGGATAATCTTAAGAAAATTTGTGTTATGCAGCTTGCAGTTGGGCTTGTGTTTGTGGATTGTCTTTGAAAATGAAAGTCGCTCAAGTTGTGTCCGACTCTTTGTCCCGTAGTCCATGGAATTCTCCAGGTCAGAATACTGGAGTGAGTAGCCTTTCCCTTCTTCAGGGGATCTTCCCAACCCAGGGATCAGACCCAGGTCTCCCACATTGCAGGTGGATTCTTTACCAGCTGAGGCACCAGGGAAGCCCAAGAATACTGGAGTGGGTAGCCTATCCCTTCTCTAGCGGATCTTCCCGACCCAGGAATTGAGCTGGGGTCTCCTGCATTGCAGGTGGATTCTTTACCAACTGAACTATCAGGGAAGCCCTTTGTCTCATTAAACAATTGTTAAATAAAATTTTCAGTAGTAGATCTTTCACATAATAATCACAAATGAAAGAGTCAGTTTGCTCCATACAAACACCATCATGTGTGTGTTACTCCCTCAGTCGTGTCCAGCTCTCTGCAACCCCATGGACTGTAGCCTGACATGTTCCTCTGTCCATGAAATTCTCCAGGCAAGAATACCGGAGCGGGGTTGCCATTTCCTCCGCCATGGGATCTTCCCGACCCAGGCATTAAACCTGGGTCTCCTGCATTGCAGGCAGGTGCTTTACCATCTGAGCTACCCTTAAGGTCTTTTGACCCTAAACTGAATTTAGAAACTAAATTTGAAGAAATAATTCCAGTATCACCAATTATGTGATTGATTGTTAACATTTTTGTCTTCCTTAATTTTTAATCTCTCTATTTTGAAAGTTTCTCTACATTGAAAATGTATAATTTTTGTAGTGAAAATTTTTAGAAAAGAAATGAAGCAGCCAAATCAGTGGTTATCTTTGGTTTATGAGCATATATGCTCATAATGAAAAAGCATTCATTTTTATAATTAGAAAAAATAAAAAGTATGATTATGGCCATAATATAATTACCGCCGTAGGGAGTCGCTAACAGATTTTGGGCGCACAAGTCAATTATTCTCACTAGGCCTATTTCCCCATTTGAAAAATGAAGAGTACAGAAATGGTAAAGTTTCTCACTAAATAAAAAGTTCCTTCTAAAATTATTTCTGAGTTGTGTTACGATATGTTAATAAATATATTTTCTTCTTGTAAAAAGTGTGTAAATATGTTCATTGTAGCAAAGAGAAAAAATTTTAAAATTGTAAATAAACAGTTTACAATTGTTTACATAGATATTTAACAGTGTTTTTAATTATTTGGTTTAGATATTCTCTAAATATACATGTATGTTGCATGTGCACTCACACTGCTTGTATGTACTGTATGATAATATGAAATAGGACTCTGTATACTGTCTTGAACCAGAAATGTCTAAGGATGTTTGATTTGTTGATTTTGCCTTGGGACATTCTTAATGGAACAGTTATTAAATCCATTTCAATGAAATATGAAAAACATTGAAAGTTTCTGTCAAAATACAAATTTGTCCAGGAATGCTTACTGCCTGTTTCATGCTCTGTATGGTTTTGCTGAGGTAAGGGTAACTTGGAGTAAGAATGGAAGGGCTTGCCTGTGAAAGCTTACTTAATGAAGAATGAAAGGTAAATCCTGGGTTAACCTCAATTTCATTCACATATTAACTTGCTTTTTCTCCACTCTGTCCTCACAGTTCCTGAGCCAGGATTCCTATTTATAGGATAGTTTCTGGTTTGTGTCAATGTTGCTAGTCTTTTGTTTTGTCCTGAGACCTTCTAAGTTGTTATATTCCCATTGAGAATAAGTTGGTATTAGTAGCAGCAATCATTTAATACAGAAGTGTTAAAAATGCTTATTTTTTCAAAAAAGCATTATCTGTGGAAGGTTCAAAAGATTTTATGTACGTAAAATATAAATATCTGTGTTTATAAAATGCTTTGTAGTCTAATCCATGCTCTGTCTCAAATAAGTATGTGATGTATATAATTCTAGTTTCATGTAAATAATACTGGCTTTTTCTCACCTTTCTTAAAGATTTTGTGCAGTGGAGTCTCTTTAGAAAAGTTAGTAATATAACCCAATTTTCTTGCCTACTCCTGTTAGTTCTGCTTTAGTCTTTCTGGAAGATGGTTTGTTTGTCCTTTGTGTTTATTCCTTAGTTATCACAATTAATACCTAAAGTTGTCTAGTCAGTTTTCATCGAAGTATAGTGTAAAGCCTATGGAAGTATACGCTGGAAGGAAAAAAGTCTGATTTGTTCATTCTTTTCCCTTCTACTTTGAAAATTAGAAACTTCTAGGAGAAAAACTTTATCATTTATACTTGACAATTAAGATGGTTAAATCAGTATCTTTCAGACATAGGAGTAGGTGGACAATCTGGGAATAAGTACAGACTTTTTGCCTCAAACTTTTTTTTTTTCTGGTGTTTGTGTCCGAAAGATGTGAGAGTAGCAGCTAATTCTAGCTTGGGAATCCACCGAGATGTGTTGTTTTCATGCCAAAGAGATCCATTTTGTAGCTAGATGAGTGGTATATATCCAGTGTACTTTAAATAGGTAATCTTTGCTGCTGCTACTGCTGCTGCTAAGTCGCTTCAGTCGTGTCCGACCCTGTGCGATCCACAGACAGCAGCCCACCAGGCTCTCCCGTCCCTGGGATTCTCCAGGCAAGAACACTCCAGGCAAGAACACTGGAGCGGGTTGCCATTTCCTTCTCCAATGCATGAAAGTGAAAAGTGAAAGTGAAGTCGCTCAGTCGTGTCCGACTCTTCGAGACCCCGTGGATTGCAGCCTACCAGGCTCCTCCGTCCATGGGATTTTCCAGGCAAGAGAACTGGAGTGGGTTGCCATTGCCTTCTCTGAGGTAATCTTTGGCTAGTATTAATTTAGGGCCTTTGGTAAGGTAGTGGTTCTTATCTTTTAGGCTAGCACAGTTTTGAAATTCTATTTCTTAAAGAACAGTGATTATTTTATGACAATAATTGTTTTCCCTAAAAGATAAAATAATATGCAACTGTTCCATATAAATATGTATGCTCAGATTTGGCCTACCTGCAGAGTGTAAGAACTCTATATCCAGTGGCCTAATTGACATCTCTTGGGTACCTCAGATATACTTCATCCCAAAATGAGATGCCCTTTTCAAACTTGGCCCTGTTCCATTCTTACTTACCTCAGTGAAGGGTATCACTATTTCATCTATTTTCTCAGAACAGAAACCTGGTCTTTTCATATTGTCAGATCGTGTTTAATTTTCTAAATAAGCTCAAATTGTCCTCTTCATTTCTACCATTACCACTTCCATTTGAGTAGTTTCTTTTCTGGACTGTTGCGATAACCTATAACTTAACTATAAGTTAACCTATAACTTAACCTATAACCTGTAACTTAACAGTGCATCCACACTGGCTGAACACTAGTCCATTCTCCTCATTGCAGATAGAGTTAATCGAACTTTTCCAAATACACAAGTTTGGTCATGTCCCCATTTAGGATGAAGACGGAGCTCCTTGCTGGGGCTGTGCCGCCTTTTGAGCTCATGTCATGTCAGACGTGCTGCCCTCCCCATTAGGCCTTCCCATTGCTCTTCCTTCTGCCTGGAAACCTTTTTCCTTTCTTCTCTCTGGTAAAATCTTAAAAATTTTATTCATTTCCTCAGGGAAGTTTTACACATTTCCCTTATTTTGTACTTTTTCTTCACCATGTATGTCTGTATATGTCATTTTACATTTGTTGGTTTATTACTTGGTATATGTCTGTCCCTCCCACCAGATTGTAAGCTTTATGAAAATAGACATCATGTTGGTATTCACCACCAAGCACAGTGCCTGACACAACTAATATGTTTTTGAATGCCATGTTTTGTATTTTCATCCTCAGCAGCCCAAGTGTAGGATTTCTAGATTTTTTTTTTTTCTTTTTCTTTTCTATACCCTATTGTTGAGAAGCAGGAGACTAGATTCTACAGCTTCCCATCACTGATTTGATTGTGTGGGATGCATTTCCAAGAGTGTTGTATATTATATAGTTCTTTGTGAAAGAATTCTCTCTATAGGCTAAGTTTATACCAGGGAATTAAAACCAGTTTTAATTCAGGCCACTTACTTAGAAAATGACTAAAGAAAAGCTCATCAATTCAAATTGGTTTAACATATTATCTTGGTAGTGCTTGAGGCCTTTTCATGCTTGCTAAATGAATTACTTATTTTTATTATATTGACAGCAGGGTGAAATTATTTCAGGAGCCAGGTAGATAGTATAGGTCTAGTTGAGAGCTGGAAAATTCCAAAATAGAAGGGTTGTGGTAGCTGTAGTAGTCTACCTTGAGTTATTACCTATGGGTTTTTTCCCTCTTGTTACAGTGTAAGTCACTGTGAGCCTTTTTTTTTTTTTTTTAAATATTGGAGTATAGTCGATTTACAGTGCTGTATTCATCTCATGTATAGCAAAGTAGTTTATTTATACATATATCTCTTCTTTTTAAGATTCTTTTCCCATATAGGTTATTACAGAGTATTGAGTACTATTTTATATTCAGTGTGTGTGTGTGTCAATCCCAAGCTTTTAATTCATCCTCTCCCCCGCCTTTCCCATTTGGTAACCATAATTTTGTTTTCTAAGCCTGTGAGTCTGTTTTGTGAGTGAGTTCAGTTGTGTCATTTTTCAGATTCCACATACAATCAATATCATATGATATTTGTCTAACTTACTTCACGTGGCACAGTAATCTATAGGTCCATGCATATTGCTGCAGATGGTATTATTTCATTCTTTTTTATGGCTGAGCAGTACTCCATTAAATAACACCACATCTTTATCCATTCATCTGTTGGACATTCTACCTTGGTTTATTGTACTTGGGGTTTTTTCCCCTCCCTTTTTTGTTACAGTGTAAGCCAGTGGTTCTTAGTAGTCATTGAGAACTCAAGAGCTTTTGTTTATATGGGTTGTAACTTATGATACTTATTATATTAGAAATTAAAACATGTTTATTAATTTAAAAATAATAACATACCCAATACATGTTAAAATAAGTGAAACATTGTAATTAAAAAAACCATGTTTTCCAAAACAGAAATTTAGTGAGAAGAATATTTTACAGTTTTTGCAAATCTCTTTTCTGTCTGGCTGGATAGAAGACCTCTGGATACTCCTGTCTACTTTCACACTCAGTCTGCTGCAGTATGTTACAACTTCTGTTAAAGTAGAAGAAGATCTAGCCTCATACTAAATATGTAGTTGGAAAAGGGGAAAGTATTTTAAGAGCATTTTCAGATTATTGTAGATGATACTCTTTGATATTATACTAAAATTCAGCAATGTTAATTTCTTCAAGGTTAATTGCAATGCAGAATCTGAAAGCACATCTATCTATGCTTTGTTACATTAAAATATATTGGTTGTCATGCACTTTGGATCTTTTAACCCATGCATGGTTTTTATGCAGATCTTCCGAATGTTGGCATAAAAGTCACATTCATGAACCCTACCACTGATCTCATCAGAAAAGGCTTTTAAGTAATGGGAAATCATCCCTGTGGTGGATACAAGTTTTCCAAAGTTCTAATTATCACTTGAAATACCCAGTTTTATCATTGACAACAAATGCTCTCAGTTGCTTGAAGTGATGGGCTCACTTTGTTCATTTTTGGAAAAATGTCTGTCAGTTACCCAGGTCTGAATAGCCACATAGTTTGTTAGCCACTCTTTCAAGTAAAAATGGTATTCCTTGGCAAAAAAAGGCTAAAATTTTTTGAAATAACCATCATACTTCTGAATACAGAAGTACTCTATACTTTTTGATTATCAGTTCCATTCAGTTGCTCAGTCATGTCCGGCCCCATGGACTGCAGCACGCTTGGCTTCCCTGTCCATCACCAACTCCCCGAGCTTGCTCAAACTCATATCCATCAAGTTGGTGATGCTATCCAACCATCTCATCCTCTGTCATCCCATTCTCTTCCTGCCCTCAGTCTTTGCCAGCATCAGGGTCTTTTCCAGTGAGTCAGTTCTTCATATCAGGTGGCCAAAGTATTGGTGCTTCAGCTTCAGCATCTTCCAATGAATATTCAGGACTGATTTCCTTTAGGATGGACTGGTTGAATCTCCTTGCAGTCCAAGGGACTCTCAAAAGTCTTCTCCAACACCATAGTTCAAAAACATCAGTTCTTCAGTGCTCAGCTTTCTTTATAGTCCAACTTTCACATCCATACATGACTATTGAAAAAAGCATAGCTTTGACTAGATGGACCTTTGTTGGTAAAGTAATGTCTCTGCTTTTTAATATTCTGTCTAGGTTTGTCGTAGCTTCTTTTCCAAGGAGCAAGCATCTTAATTTCATGTATGAAAGTGAAAGTCGCTCAGTTGTGTCTGACTCTTTGTGACCCCATGGACTGTACAGTCCATGGAATTCTCCAGGCCAGAATACTGGAGTGGGTAGCCTTTCCCTTCTCCAGGGGATCTTCCCAACCCAGAGATTGAACCGGAGTCTCCTGCATTGCAGGCGGATTCTTTACCAATTGAGCTATCAGGGAAGCCTTATTAATTTCATGTATAATTTTGATTATACAGAATAGTAAAAAGACATGAATTCAAGGGTGAAGATTTAATAAAATAATTTTTACTCCTTCATGAAGACATTCTTAAATAGTGAAGTTGATTCTTTTATCAAGAGTACATGAGGGTGAAGAATATAATGACAACCAGTACCGTTCAGTGCCACTGCCTTAAATTGTGCTGAGATTGCGAGTAGTTTTACCCTACCATTGCTTTTGCATTCTAAGTGCAAATATAAGCACAGTGAGAAAAGACAAAGAATGTCTTAGCTATTATGAAAGTAGTTTGACCCAGGGATCCCCAGGTTTCTAAGGTTCACTTTGAGAACTGCTGCTGTAAGCTATTTCAAGGTTGAACCAATCATCCCACACGTCCCCCTTCAGTTTCTGGTCCAGGATTTTACACAGAAAAGGTGCTCAAAAGATATTTGTTTAGTGAATGTGATTTGATGACATTTAAACAGGACAAAACTTGATGAGTAAATTTATGTAGCTGCCTCCATCCATCCAAGCAGGCTTGATCAGGCAGCTTTCCCATAGACATTGGTGAGAACAGGGTGAACAAATGGAATGTGGATGATAATATACTTGGTAAATGCAAATGATGAAATACCTGAATATAAGGTGATGTTGAAATTAGAATTAACTGATTTCAGGAATGCACAGGAAAAGGATATACATGTACAAGTTCCTACAAAGCCAACTTTGAGCCTTGTTAGGTATCTGTTAAAGTCTTCTACTTTTTGAGTCTTTAAATTTGTCGTGGTCTAAGAAAGAATCCTCAAGATAGATCTGATCTGACAAGCAAACATCTCATTTAAATTTCAATAGGTCACAGCTTGTGCTTGATCTAGTAAAGTCTTCAAAAAGAGTTATTGAAGGTGAATGTTAAAAACAAATCACTTTTTATGAAGAATAGTGACTAAAAATCCGTGGTCTAAATAAACTGCGTACCCTGGTAGTCATTTTCCTCTCTAAGGAAATATGTCCAATGAATACCCTACTGTGTATTTTGGGGCAAGAAATTGGGTGATAAGACGGTGTGATATAGCCTTTTTTATACCCTCTTTTAAGTGTAGAAGCTTAAGTTCATCTAGCTAAGTTTTGATAATCTCAAAATTTGTTAAATAGTACTTCTCTTGTTTTGAAGTGATTAGTTTGTTACAGGTTTTCTAGTTTAGGGCTAGGATATAGGAATGGGCAGTAAATTGGGATTTGAAATGGGAAGGAACAGTGTTAGTTCTAACCATCCCAGGTCTTTCTCTGCTCCCACCCCCAATCCCTACTTTTAAAAAACTTCTCACTCCTAGTTCAAATAAAGATTATAAGAGGTAAGGCATTTCTAACCATCAAAACCACACACTTTTTTGTTTCATGTTAAAAGTTCCTGAGTCTCCTTTAAACATATTGTAAGTTTTTGTCCTTTAGTCTTTGGAAAGTCATTACTTCTGTTTAGAGTGAATACTACCAAAAAGTTGGATAAGGTAGGCACTAGCTAAACTTTGGTCATCATCATGCCTATTGAACAGTAAGAGAGGATTCAGCTAGTACAGGGGTGAGTTACTATTTGAGAGTCATTTATGTGTGCTTCTTGTCGTAGGTGCCATGTCCTGGTTAGAAACCATTTAAAATCACCAAACTGGAAACTACCAGTCACCTTTTAAGGCTGTCATAAAAATAAGATTAACTTTATTTTTATGACATCCTTAAAAGACCAAATTCTGTTTTAAAACTAACCAATGTAAAAAGTCTGTTTTCAGAGTTGTAAGTGGAAATGTAAAATAAAGTCAAATTAAAAATAATCCATGTATTACAAATTAAAGATAATTTATGTATTACATTTCCTGAACAGATTTAATTTTGAGCTCTGTGTGCAAGGCACCAATGGGAGTGGTTGCTATAGATCTTTTATGGAATACAGGTTTCAGATTGTTATTTGCTTGTAAATATACACATTAAAACCTACTTTTAGGACTCCTACTTTAAATTTTCCAGAGAATTTTCTCACTTATAAAAGATACATTTGTAACTGTTACTCCTGTAGTACCATATCCCAGTTAAGTAGTTTGCAATGAAGGTTAAGTACTACTTACTACTTTGATATGACTTCTGTAGCTACCACCTTTAAATTTTTTAAAATACTAAAGGCATAAATAAGGATATAGAACAATATAATGAATACCATATATCTTCTATCCAGCTTAAAAAATAAAATATCTTAGATGATATTGAAGCCTCCTGGCCATTCTTTCCCCATTCTTTCCCTTTCCATCTGTGACTATTATTCTGAATTTGATGTTTATCATTCCCCTTCATTAAAAAAAAAAAACAACAACTTTACCTTTATGTGTTTTATCCATAGGAAAGATAATATTGTTTTGTATGTTTTTAAACTTACATGAGATTGATGCATGTAGTTATAGGTTACTCATTTTACATGCTGTATAATATTTGATTCAGTGACATATAAAAGTAGTATATAATCTTTGAAGAGAATTTTGAAAATAAAATATAAAGATGAAAATTTTGTAGCCCTGTTATCCAGAGATACCACAGTTCCCTTTGATTACCCTGCTTCCCACTTACATTTATGCATTTTCTGGGTACATTTTAATATGAATGGGATACAGTTTTATGGATTACATAAAACTGCAAAATAGCCACATAAGGGCTGTAATCCTTTTTTAGTTGAAAAAGAAAACGAGCTTTCCATATTAGATGTTCCGCATAGACCAGGTATTCCACATATGCCTAGTAAATTTGCTATCTATATCAATTATTGATGGTGTATTTCTTAGTGTGGAAACACTGTATAAGTTGCATCTGGGAAGAGTTAGATAGTATTAACATCTTTTCAAAATTTAAAACTCTGAAATTTTTGTAATAAACTTAGCAGATAAATGATACCTCTTTAAATATTAAGTACTTTTCTGGTTTTAACTTATTGATTAAAATGAAAATGAAATATGTAGGTATGCATCTAATATATGTTCAAGATCTATATGAGGAAAACTACAAAGCTGTAATGAAAGAAGAGCTAAAATAGATATTAATGGATAGGAAGGCTCAATAGTGTTAAGATGTCAGTTCTTCCCCTCTTAATCTGTAGATTCAGTGCAGTCCCAATTAAGATCCCAGCAAGTTATTTTATGGACATCAACAAACTGATTCTAAAGTTTATATGGAGAGGCAGAAGACCCAGAACAGCTAATCCATTGTTAAAGAAGAACCAAGTTAAGAGGACCAACACTGCCTGACTTCAAGACCCACTATGTTGCTGCTGCTGCTAAGTCGCTTCAGTCGCTCTGTGCGACCCCATAGACGGCAGCCCACCAGGCTCCCCCGTCCCTGGGATTCTCCAGGCAAGAACACTGGAGCGGGTTGCCATTTCCTTCTCCAGTGCATGAAAGTGAAAAGTCAAAGTGAAGTCGCTCAGTCGTGTCCGACTCCTAGCGACCCCATGGACTGCAGCCCACCAGGCTCCTCCGTCCATGGGAGTTTCCAGGCAGGAGTACTGGAGTGGGGTGCCATTGCCTTCTCCGAAGACCCACTATAAAGTGTAGTAAACAAGGCAATGCAGTATTGGTGAAACAACAGACAAATGGATTATGAAACAGAACAGAGGGCCCCAAAATAGATTCCTATAAATATAGTCAACTGATCTTTGACAAAGGAGCAAAGGCAATACAATGGAGCAAAGGTTGTCTCTTCAACAAATGGTGCTGGAACACCTGGATATCTACCAGCCAAAAAATGAATATAGACACAGACTTCATACTCTTTATGCAAATTAACTCAAAATGCATCATAGACCTAAGTGTGAAACACAAAACTATGAAACTCCTGGAAGATAACATCAGAGAAATTTAGATGACCTTGAGTATGGTGATGACTTTTTAGATACACCAAAGGCACGACCCATGAAAGAAAGAATTGATAACGGGTACCTCCATGCAGTTGGATATTATTTAGCACTAAAAAGGAATGAGTCAAAGCCAAGAAAGACATGAGTGTGTGCTAAGTCGCTTCAGTCATGTCCGACTCTTTGTGACCCTATGGACTGTAGCCCACCAGGTTCCTCTTCTGTCCATGGGATTTTCTAGGCGAAAATACTGGAATGGGTTGCCATGCTCTCCTACAGAGGATCTTCCTACCTAGGGACCAGACCCTAGTCTCTTGCATTGCAGGCAGATTCTTTACCTGCTGAACCACCAGGGAAGCCCCACTGTTAGAGTTCTTAAAGAGGACCAGACCTCTAGTTAAAGATCTATATAACGATATAATTCTGTTTGTGTGTACATTTGTACATTCCCCAAACTGCAGCAGAATTGTGTATCGATAGGACTGTATCAGATCTTATCTGGGTATGTATCCAGTTCACCTGAGACAGTCTTCCTAATACACATTTTGGACCTCATGATTGAAAATCTCCTGGTGCAGAATCTTGGAGTTGTTTTGGTTTGCTCCTTACTTTCTGCATGCTAGTTTGTTAGGATAGGTGCAAGCCACCTCTCCAGTGCCCCCCAGTGGTTGTCTTTGCTTTGCAGGAGGATGCCTGTTGATGGGAGAGCTCATTGCTTCCTAGCAACAACCAGCTCTGTCTTCACAGAGCTGTGAGAAGAATGGTCTGTTTGCAGGAATTCTGCCTTACCTACCTTAACTTCTTGCCAATTTGTTCTTACTGAGGTCACATAATATTTATAATTCCTCTTAATAATTCTTTAATATTAAATGAGAGGTCATTTTCGGTAAAGCCCTTTCTTTTCTAGGTTTAGACCTCTCCATTTTTTTCAACTATTCCTTATAATAATTGACTTTTTCACAGTCCCAATGTACTTTAATTTTTAACATCTTTAAAAAGTAAAGTGCTCACAGTACAATGACAATGGGAAATGTCCAGTTCTGAAATTTGATCTTGAGGTGATAAAAATGCTCCCAAAATGACAATTTAAAAACATAATCCCCCCCAAAAAAATATGATTCCTGACTTTAGAGACAGTTGTGAATATTGAGTGGTAAGGGAAGGGAGGGTGACGTGCAGGTAGAATATTCTTTCACACCTACCTTAAGATTACTGTTCATTTTCTTCTAATCAAAGTATAAGAATAAAAATATGTTTTCCTAAAAAAAAAAGTGCCCAGCACTAAATACAAGTGTGATCAAGCTGATGCAGAAAGCACCTTTCAATATCCATAGTCTGCATATGATGCTTGTCATGATTCTTATTTCCATACTAAATTTAGTGTGAATCAGCACTCCCTTGAGTTTTTTTGTTTTGTTTTTTTCTGTGATGATGACACAAGTATTCATCATCCTGTGTTCTTCTGCAATGGGGTTTTTTAAGCCAAAGTTCAGAATATTATGTTTATGCTTGTTAATTTATCCTGTGAGATTTTACTCATTCGTTTAGGCTGTTTGAGTTTTTTGGAATTTGATTTTACCCTTCAAGTGCAGACTTTCCTATTTCTTGCATCTCTAGTTATCCACTTATTTGATTAACATATCTTTTCTGTTTCTTTTCAGTTTCCAAAACAATTGTTGCCTTTTTTCCCCCACTTGTCTTTCTCAGTTTCACATGCCATCTTGTGTTTCTTTGATGAATATGTATAGCTAAACATGAACCTCAAACAATAGAAAGACATAAACATTTGCAGAGCCCCTAGGAAACTGTAGTGTGCCTGAATCATGTTGAACATTAAGAAGCTTTATAGCTATTTTTCTTTGACATTTATTAATTTCGATTATTCATTCTTTTGGTATTTTGAAGCCAATTCTTCTGTGTTTTCAGCTTTCTCTAAACTTTTCTGTGTGCGTTTGAAAAGCTTGCAAGTCCCAAGGACTGTGGCTATCGTGCCTAGTATATAACATGACCCTGGGGCCAATCCCTAAGGCAGAGGTCTTAACAGGAGGCTGATTTTGGGGTCTTAGTTTCCCAACTGCATGATGGGAGATTTGAATAATCAGGGAGTGTTCACTTGTCCTCTGTGGAGTCCTAAGGAGCCTCAGAGGGTACTGCAGGAGGTGAGGGGGATGAATACCTATGCTGTCAGCATTCCCCAGCTCCTTCTCAATAGGAAGTGTTCTACTTTTGTCTTACATTTTGAAGTTCTACATTGGATTCTGTTTAAAGAAAGTTCTCAGAGGACATTGGGCAGTTTTGATGGTCTATATATGAGTCTCTTTGATTCCATGAGCTTAGGGGTCACCTTCAGATTTTTCATTCACTGAAGGGGGAGAGGGGCTTATCATGCTGTTTGTCTTTTCTGTCCCAGATCTGGGATTAACTCCCCACTCACCATCCCCCCATTGTAAAAGTAACTACATAAAAGGAGAAAAAAATCTGTAAAAAGTCTTCATGGTTCCATTGTGCACAGCGGAAAAGCATTCTTGACAGCTTCAATGTACCTTTCTAGATTCTTTTGTTTTTCCATAATCATATCTGTAACTTTTGTTTTTCAAATGAGACCACATTCATTCTGCAGATTTTTTACCCTGGTTTTTTTGTTTTTGTTGTCCGTTTGTTTTGTTTGTTTATTTGTTTTTCCAGTTTACAGCAGTTTATTGTGGACATTTTTCTGTGTCAGTGCCTGTCAGTCTACTTCAATCCTTTAATACTTCTGTAATATTTCTCTGACCAGTGATCTGTAACTAATCTAAGTCAGAGGAATATTCCTTGTTGCACAACATGTGGAATCTGTTCTAAAGTATGAACCTACTTTTATTTACATCTTATTACTGGTATACTCATTTTTTCCAGCAGTTAACTCTTTATTAACTCTTTTTGGGGATTGTGATATTTATTTTTTTCCAGTTGCTTCTCTTTCCTCTGGTTAGATTATACATCATAACCTCAGAAGTATTATCCCAGTGAAGCTATAGATACAGATAACCCTTTTGTTTTAGGCAATAGCTCTAATTTAGTGTCCCCTTTAATAGTTACAAGACTGTTCTTAAGAACAGAATCTTGGCAGACAGAATTATACTTTTATTCCAGTATATTACTACTGATGAGAAAAGCAGTAAGTTGAATTGTTTTGACCCAAGTGAGCTTAGTTCTAAGCGCCTAGGAAGGTGGGTGACAAGCAGCTTTTGGTGGTTTGACAGGCAGCTGCAGGGTGTCTATTGTGGCCAGGACTAAGCGGTTGCTAATAAATGTATCTGGTAAATTACATGTGATGGTCCCTTCCCCCTTTCGTTTCTTAAAATTTTATCAAAGATCACGTTGAGAAATTGGTAGTGAGAAAAATATTTATTTTTTTATTCTTATAGAATGGTTATTACTTTTTTTGTACAGTGTTCTGTCATTTTTCAAATAACTTCTTCTAAACAGATGCAACATTTCTGTAGTCATGGAAAAATTTGGTGATTTTTTTTTGAGCAGGAAATATAGTGTAAATGTTTTTTAAGTAGCTTGTATTTCTTTAGAAACTTAGGATAGCATTTCTCCCTTGTCTTTTAACTTTAGGCATATCTTGTACAGGTTAAACAAATTCTAAAATGGAAATGTTATTCCCAGTTTGAAGTGAAGTCATTTTAATTTTATATTCAACCACTTTGCAAATTTTATTCTTGAAACATATGTGCTTTTTTACTTTTCTCTTTCTTTCCTCATCTAGGATTCTAAGATTTTAAAACTTTGATTATATGCTATTCTAGTTTTAATTTTGGAAGGAATTCAATATATAATTTGTTTTAATGGATTATGTAAATATGGAGATTTTTATTTTTGAATAGATACTATTTAGATTTAGATGTCTGACACTGAAGTATTTATGGTAGGGACCATTATTTTGCTATTTAGAAAGGTTTCTTTATTGTTATTTATTTATACAAAATCTCTTGAGTATTCTTTATCTTTGTCTTAAAATGTATTTCATATGTTACTGTCCAATTTAGGAGGTTCTGATTTCTCATTCATTCAGTAAACAAATTTGAGTAATTATTGGGAGCCTTGAACAGTTTTAGGTGCTGGGGATAACACTGAATGAATAAAACAGAAAAATCTTTGCCCCCATGAGTTTACTTTCTAATGGGTTGAATAAAAAGATAAATATTCCAAGGGGAAAATTGTGTCAGCTTGAGATTGTCCCCATATCTTTCAGACAGTTAACCCTCAAACATACCAAGGCTGCAGGGGAAACCTGGGCTGGATATATAACGGACTTCTGACTGACTATAATCATTGATTGCAATTTGAATGTAAATACAGGCATCCAGTTGCAAGAGTCGGACACAATTTAGTGACTCAACCACTAGGGTCATATTTACTGTCTGTTCCCTTTCATACCACTTTCATTTTCACAACTGTGTTAATTCTTAGTGAGGATCTATTTATTGCTGCTTAAAAATGATACCTTCCCTAGTGCTTGACAGTTAAAAATATTTTCACATTTCATTTTTTAAAGTGGCTATAGCATAATAATTTTGGTTGAACCATATGAAATTGCTGATGTTTTGGATCTTGAAGCAGTTTCACATTGTTCTGTCTCATGCTGTGTTGTGTGTGTGCTTAGTCGTGTCTGACTTTGTGGCCCCACGGACTGTAGCCTGGCAGCCATGCTCCTCTGTCCATGGAATTTTCCAGGCAGGAACACTGGAGTGGGTTGCCATTCCCTTCTCCAGGGGAATCTTCCTGACCCCAGATCAAACCAGCGTCTCCTGCCTCTCCTACATTGCAGATGGATTCTTCATTGCTGAGCCACTGGCAAAGCCCAATACTGTGTTATACCTACCTTTAAAAACAAGATATGAACATGTTTTATTAATCGTAAAGCACTATTATGCACACTGACAAACCTTGAATTTTGTTTCTATCATTTACTATTTGCTTTAGAACAATTACTTAACCTCATTGTGCCTCACTTCATCATGACAGTGATCCTAGGGTCATGAGGATTATATAATACATTATAATGTCATTATATATGTAAAAAAAAGTCCTTAGAAAAGTACCTAGCATATAGTTAAGGCCTCAGTAAGTGTTAGCTATTATTACCGTTACTACCCTATGAGGTAGGCATCATCCTTGTCAGTTTTGCAGATGATCAAACAGAAGCTCATAGAGATTTTAGGATTTGATTCCAAGGTTATGCAGCTAGAAATCAAACCAGGCATTACTGATTCCAAGTTCTGGCTTCTCTTTGCTTACACTACAGCTATCAGGGAAAGAAAGAAAAAAAAGAAGAAGAAAGAAAGACTATTCATATAGTAATTTGTAGAGTATATCCTTGAATCTCTCCAACATTGTTACTTATCCTGTTTTGATAGACTGTTTTGACATCCATAAAGAAAACTATTTGACAGAAATCTGATAGATAAGTAATTGTGACCTAGTGTTATATTGTTACCTTAGAAAGGGTAATAGTGGCACTTTTATAGCCGATTTGTCCAGAAATGAATGAACCCAAATAATAAATGTTTACCTCAGTATTTTTAAGAATGCAAGTGCAGTTCTTAATTATATTCTTCCAAAAAGGAGCAAAAATAAATGTTAAAGAACATTTAAAAGCACCTAAAAGCAGTTTAAAAAATAGCACACTTAAGCCTCCAGTTCACAACATGCCACTCCACAGTTTCCTGTGGATATATAATGAACATCTCAGTTGTTCCTCTGACATTCATTCCCATCTCAGTAAATAGCTATTAAGTTCTTCCGGTTGCTCAAACCAAAAACCTTGGGATCATTTTTTTTAGACTACCCTCTTTTACTCTACCCTGCATCCCAATTGTCAGGAAATCCTGACAGCTGTATCCTCAAAACATGCAGAATCTTAACTACTTCTTATCACCTCTGATGCTGCTATCCTGGTCCAAGCCATGCTCATCTTGCAGAAACCTTATAATTGGACTTCCTGGTTCCACCCTTTCCTCCCTTCAGTCTACTTTCAAATACCAGCCCAGAAAATCAGTTTACATCTTTACCCTTGCTCAAAACCTTTAAACATTTCCCATCTCATTCAGAGTAAAATCCAAAGATCTTATGTAGCCTTCAAGGTCCCACAAGCCTGACCCTGGCTAATCTCACTGCTGCTTCTCCCCTAGCTTAGGATACTTCAGGTTTATGGGCCATTTTGCTGTTTCTTGATCACATCAAACATGCTCCTATCTCAGCGTCTTTGCATTTGCTGTTCTTGCTGCCTTGTATACTTTCCCCCCACATGTTTCATGCTGTCTCCTTTACTTCCTACAGATCTGAGCTCAGATATGGTCAGAATGGCATTTCTTGGCCTGCAGCCTCTCTCGTCCCCACCTCTCCACTCCCTAAAATATTGTGTATATACTTGTTTAGTTTATCTCCTTCTGGTAGGATGTAAAATCCAAGAAGGCGAGGACTTTTAAAAAAATTCATGGCTCTTTCCTCTGTGTCTTCATCAATGCTTGACACACAGTAGGTGATTTTTATGCATATGTTGATTGAATGACTTGAATTTCTTGACAAGTCATCTCAGTTCTTCTTCCACTGCATTTGATATTATTGACTTCTCTCATTTGCCCTCCATGATACTTGCTATCTCCTGATTCTGTTTTTTTCCTTCCAGCTTCTTATTTGTCTTCACCTGTTGTTTTTTTCCTTCCTCAATACGTTCCTTTGAATAGTCTCCTTTGCTTCTTTTATCACTTACTTTACATTAATTATTCCTGGTCAGTTTTGTTCATGCTCTGTGCTTTCATTACCATCTCATTTTTGATGAGTCTCAAATTACACCTGCATCAGAGGCATCTGTGCATCACAGCTCCAGATCTGGGTATCTCTTTGGACAGTGCCTGTAAATATTGTCATGCACTGTCCTCCTCTGCAAATCTGCTCTTTTACTCTTCTACCTTGGTTAATAAGCCACTCTTTAACCCAGGCCAGAACACTGGCGTCATCCTGGATTTAGCTTTTCTTCACTGTTCTCATCAAGTTGTTCACTAAATCCTTTACATTTTCACCCCCTAAATATTTCACACATGTTCTCCATCTCCATTTTCTTAATTCAGGGCCCCATTAACCCTCCCTCATTGACCATTAGTTACCTGACCGGTTTGACTGCCTGTAGCCTCAGTCCTCTCCAAGTGATTCTTCACACGCCTGGGAGGACTGTTTGCTCCTTACCACCTTTAGTAATGCTTCATTCTGTAGTCTAGAACCCTAAGGGTGACTGGGAGTTACTGCAGTGGGCTTTCATGACTTGTGGTTATTCCTAGACTGAACTGATAAATACTCTCTCTCTCGAAAGTATTGCTTACATTTGTGTTTTCAAATAAACTACCTGATTCATGGGTTTCCCTGGTGGCTCAGCTGGTAAAGAAGCTGCCTGCAATGCAGTAGACCTGGGTTTGATCCCTGGGTTGGGAAGATCCTCTGGAGAAGGGAAAGGCTACCCACTCCAGTATTCTGGCCTGGAGAATTCCATGAACTGTATAGTCCATAGGATCTCAAAGAGTCAGACCCGACTGGGCAACTTTCACTTTCAAGTGATTTATAGTATACTCTTTTCATAATTTGTTCCCCCCACCCCACCCCCCGCTTCCCTCTCAGACCATCCCTCCCTTCCTTCCTTTGGTTGTTATAAATGGATCTTCCATAATATTGAGTACCACTGAGCTATAAGATGAACTACAAATTATTTTGCACAGTAGATAAGGCCCCCACCATCTGGCTTCCCCCCAGCTGAACCTCTGGTATACTGCAGCTTGGTCATGCTCCATATGTTACACTGTTTCCTCTGCTCTGAATACTTCCACCCCAGCCTCCTTCCTGCTCCCAGTGACACCTCTCAAATAGCTACTTCTGTAACATCTTTCCTGATCAAAATAAAATCCAAACTCCTTTCCAAGGCTTATAAAGGCCTTACTTGATTTTTTCCAATTTTATCTCCCTCTACTGTTTGCCTTTTCACCAAACTCTTCCTCTGACTGCCTCCTTACCCATTCAGGTCACAAATCAAATGTGCCTTATCAGAGACCATCCCCCTCCGCAGCCATTTTCTTATCATATTGCCTTATTTTATCCTCTGCATAGCAGAAATTCTTATTTTTTCCTTTATGTCTTTATTGTCATGGCTCCTTCCTCTGGAATGTAAGTTCTTTGAGATGAGACTCTGCCTTCTTGCTTATCACTGTGTCTCTTTCCTAGAACCTGGTTCCCAGTAAATTAAAAAAAAATTTTTTTGTTAGAGTATAGTTGATTTACAATGTTGTGTTAGTTTCAGATGTACAGCAAAGTAAACCAGTTACATATATATACATGTATCCACTCTTTGTCTCTCCCATATAGGTTGAGAAATGGAGTATTCCTGCCATATCAGTAAACAAGGATGTCACAGTCATCAGCAATTTCGACCCTCCAAATGTGAATTTCTGAGCCCTAAGGGGCACCAGGAAGCAAAATAATACCTGTGATCTAGCAGCCATGAGGCTGCAGCCACTCCCTACAGTGAGCACTGAGGAAAAACACAGGATACTGGCCCAAATAGCTGAGATGCATATGAAAGGAATGATTTCAATGAGCCCAGACTCTTGCATCTTCCCATACATAGAAAAGGGAAAAGTGCCAAATACCCGGTTTTCTTTAATTCACAAAAATACTTCAGACTACCTGCCCTTTGTTTCAGACTTCTATGTAATCTGACTCTCTGTGCCCCCACCTCCCCCCACTTCCTTGGAGCAGTTCTCTCAGGGTTATTTGAGATGCTGTCTCCTGGGCTTGAAGTCCTAAAAATTCCTGCTGAATAAAACAGAACTCTCAACTTTAAGATTGTGACTGTTTTTTAAGTCGACAGGCTCATTATTGAGTAGAGTTCCCCGTGCTGTACAGTAGATCCTTATTTATTATTTTATATATAGTATGGCAGCCCACTCCAGTACTCTTGCCTGGAAAATCCCATGGACAGAGGAGCCTGGTAGGCTGCAGTCCATGGGGTTGCTCAGAGTCAGACACGACTGAACGACTTCACTTTCACTTTTCACTTTCATACATTGGAGAAGGAAATGGCAACCCACTCCAGTGTTCTTGCCTGGAGAATCCCAGGGACGGGGGAGTCTGGTGGGCTGCCGTCTATGGGGTCGAACAGAGTCGGACATGACTGAAGTGACTTAGCAGCAGCAGCAGCAGTGTGTATATGTCAATCCCAGTCTCCCAATTTATTCTCCCCCCTTACCCCTTGGTAATCATAAGTTTGTTGCCTACGTCTATAACCATTTCTGTTTTGTAGATAAGTTCATTTGTACCCCCTTTTTGTTGTTCAGTGGCTAAGTTGTGTCCAACTCTTTGCGACAGGATACTGGCCCAGATAGCTGAGATGTATATGAAAGGAATGATTTCAGTGAGCCCAGACTGCATGACTGCAGCATGCCAGGCTTCCCTGCCCTCCACTGTCTCCTGGAGTTTGCTCAGATTCATGTCCATTGAGTCAGTTATGCCATCCAACCGTCTCATCCTCTGTCGCCCCTTCTCCTCCTGCCCTCAGTCTTCCCCAGCATCAGGGTCTATTTCAATGAATCGTCTCTTTGCATCAGGTGGCCACAGTATGGAGCTTCAGCTTCAGCATCAGTCCTTGCAATGATTTACTGCTTTGGTCTCCTTGCTGTCCAAGGGACTCTCAAGAGTCTTCTCCAGCATCTCCTTTTTAGTTTCCACATATCAGCAATATAGTATGATATTTGTCTTTCTCTGTCTAACTTGATTCTCTCAGTGTGAAATTCTCTAGGTCCATCCATGTTGCTGCATGTGTCATTATTTTGTTCTTTTTTATGGCTGAGTAATATTCCGTTGTATAGATGTACCACATCTTCTTTATTCATTCGTCTGTCGATGGGCATTTAGGTTGCTTCCATGTCCTGTATATTGTAAATAGTGCTGCAATGAACATTGGGGTGCATTTATCTTTTAAATTATGGTTTCCTCTAGATGTATGCCCAGGAGTGGGATTAATGGATCATATGGTAGCTCTGTTTTGAATTTTTTGAGGAACCTCTATGCTGGTCTCCATTCTACATTTCCACCAACAGTGTAGGAGAGTTCCCTTTTTCCCATACCCTCTCCAGCATTTATTGTTTGTAGATTTTTTTAAATGATTGCCATTCTGATCGGTGTGAAGTGATACCTCACTGTAGTTTTGATTTGCACTTCTCTGATGCTTAGGGATGTTGAGCACATTTTCATGTGTTAGCGATCTATATGTCTTCTTAAATATTTGTTGATTGATTGGATTATCTACCCTCTCCTCTTTATACATTGCATTGTTGAATTTGCAATCTCCAGTGCTGGAACGAGCGGGCATTGTGAATGGTCAAGGCAGTCCAGGAATGGACATCTTGAAGATCTTGTTGGTAAGAGCATCTTCTTCTCCCTCCACTTAGTCAGTTGTTGCCAGTTTGAAATGATAATAAAAATTAGCATTTAAAGGAGGTGGAGGGCACTCTTCCAAGTCCTTAATTACTTCATTTCATTTAATCCTGACATTAACACTATGAGGAAGGTATTAATACATGATTACCAGTTTATAAATAGGGTAACTGCTGTACATGGAGAGGTTAAGTGTAACCGCTCTAGCAAATGACAGAACTGACTCTCCAGCCCAAGCTGTAACACAGTACTGCTTACTGGCTTACCCAGATTGTCCTGATTTTTTAGGAAAAGTCAGAAATCTGGAACTTTTATTTTGTTTCTCTATTTTAAAATGTTGGCAATTCATTCACACTAAAAAAACAAACAAAAAACAGTGCAAACCAAATAAAACACGTATGAGGGGCTGCTTTGGTTTATGTGGTTTCTCTCTGAATAGAACTGGAACTGCTTATGATCCTACCCTTACGATCCTGGTACTCCAGTGCTGGATGGATGGTTGTAAGGACGATGGCAACAGTCATTTCCGATTCTGCTTCATTTTCTTGCTCCACAATAAAATAAAGCAAAATAATGCCTTACGTTTCTGTAGCATATTGCAGTTATAAGGTGTTATTGTTGACTTTTTAAATTTCAACTGATGCTGCCACCATCAAACTGTATGTATGTGTCCCTTAGTCTTCAGTTTCACAGTGGATCAGAGGAGGTAAAATGCAGGAAGTAAACCAGGAAATGATGAGTGTTAGGCTCACTGCATAGCCTGCTTTTCAATATTAATCAGTATTGCTGTTGCCCCACTGATTTCATTATGTGCAACTCCATGTGTGAGAAAGCATGCTTTAAGTGTTATTTAATTTAAATTAAGGAGACAATACAGTATCCATAAATTATGCACAATTTATGGAAAATTCATTCAGTACTGGGGTTTTGGTTTTTAGATTTTGACCCTTCTGTATATACTTAATTTCTAGTGACTAATCTGGTTCCCATTTTTACATGTTTTTTTTTTAATTTCTAAATTTACATAAATAATAATCTATGCAAATAATAATTTATATAAATAGTAGGGACTTTCATACCATTTAAAATTCAATTTAAAATATTTTTTATAAAATGGTATAATGATAACAAGCATTAAAATGTGAGCTCAGTTCTTCATTTTTTCCCCCCAAAAGTCAGTCCCTTGTCCTCTTTTTTAAAACAAAACAGCAACAATTTTGTTCTCTTCCCACTTTTTGGAAGTGGGAGTGGGTAGTTAGCTAAATAAGTCATTTAATACAAATGAAGAAAAACATGAAACCAATTGACCACCCTGGTGTTCACGGAAGACAGTGGCTTTGAAAGACATTGCTTTGGCAGCTTATGAGTTAACATTCATTCCTGTAGCAGGGAAGACTGCTGTCGGGTCTTTCAGTTTGTAGAAACTATTCTTTCACTAGTGGTGGAGAACCTGTCTGCCAGTGCAGGAGACATAGAGATGTGGGTTCGATCCCTGGGTCGAGAAGATCCCAGATCGGGAAGTGGGGCACAGCAGCCCACTCCAGTATTCTTGCCTAGAGAATTTTGTGGACAGAGGAGTCTGGCTTGCTACAGTCCATACGGTTGCAAAGTTTGAGACGTGACTGAAGCAGCTGAGCACGCACACTAAGGCAGTGATGGTGGGCGTTGAAGGGTGAGGGGACTGGAAGGCATGTTAGAGGGACTGGGATGAGTGACTGCAGATGCAGTTTGAAAATCAATTCGATGTGCATATTTTATAATGCAAATTCACTGGTCTCTCGGTTCAGTTCAGTTCAGTTGCTCAGTCCTGTCCAACTTTTGCGACCCCATTGACTGCAGCATGCCAGGCCTCCCTGTCCATGACCAACTTCCAGAGTTTATTCAAACTTGTGTCCATTGAGTCGGTGATGCCATCCAACCATCTCATCCTCTGTCGTCCCCTTCTCCTGCCTTCAATCTTTCCCAGCATCAGGGTCTTTTCTAGTGAGTCAGTTCTCATCAGGTGGCCAAAGTATTGGAGTTTCAGCTTCAGCATCAGTCCATCCAGTGAATATTCAGGACTGCTTTCCTTTAGGATGAACTGGTTGGCTCTCCTTGCAGTTCAAGTGACTCTCAAGAGTCTTCTCCAACACCACGGTTCAAAAGCATCAATTCTTTGGCACTCAGCTTTCTTTATAGCCAAAATCATAGTTTTGACTAGATGGACCTTTGTTGGTAAAGTAATGTCTCTGCTTTTTTTTTTTTTTTTTTTATCAGTGTCTCTTTTGCTGTCTCGTATACAGGGTTATCATTACCATCTTTCTAAATTCCATATATATGCGTTAGTATACTGTATACCACCCTGAACGCGCCCGATCTCGTCTGTCTCTGCTTTTTAATATGCTGTCTAGGTTGATCATAGCTTTTCTTCCAGGGGCAAGTGTCTTTTAATTTCATGGCTGCAGTCACCCGCTGCAGTGATTTTGAAGCCCCCCAAAATAGAGTCTGTCACTGTTTCCATTGTTTCCCCATCTGTTTGCCATGAAGTGATGGGACCAGATGCCATGATTTTAGTTTTCTGAATGTTGAGTTTTAAGCCAACTTTTTCCCTCTCCTCTTTGACTTTTCATCAAGGCTCTTTAGTTCTTCTTCACTTTCTACCATAAGGGTGGTGTCATCTGCATATCTGAGGTTATTGATATTTCTCCCAGAAATCTTGATTCCAGCTTATGCTTCATCCAGTCCAGCGTTTCTCATGATGTACTCTGCATATAAGTTAGATAAGCAGGGTGACAATATACAGCCTTGACACACTCCTTTCCGAATTTGAAAACAGTCTGTTGTTCTATGTCTGGTTCTAACTGTTGCTTCGTGACCTACATACAGATTTCTTAGGAGCCAGGTCAGGTGGTCTGGTATTCCCATCTCTTTCAGAATTTTCCACAGTTTATTGTGATCCACACAGTCAAAGGCTTTGGCATAGTCAATAAAGCAGAAGTAGATGTTTTTCTGGAACTCTCTTGCTTTTTCCATGATCCAACGGATGTTGGCAATTTGATCTCTGATTCCTTAGCCTTTTCTAAATCCAGCTTGAACATCTGGAAGTTCATGGTTTGCGTACTGTTGAAGCCTGGCTTGGAGAATTTTGAGCATTACTTTGCTAGCATGTGAGATGAGTGCAATTGTGCAGTAGGTTGAGCATTCTTTGGCATTGCCTTTCTTTGGGCTTTGAATGAAAACTTACCTTTTCCAGTCCTGTGGCCACTGCTGAGTTTTCCAAATTTGCTGGCATCTTGAGTGCAGCACTTTCACAGCATCATCTTTTAGGATTTGAAAGAGCTCAACTGGAATTCCATCACCTCCACTAGCTTTGTTCATAGTGATGCTTGCTAAGGCCCACTTGACTTCGCATTCCAGGATGTCTGGCTCTAGGTGAGTGATCACACCATCGTGATTATCTGGGTCATGAAGATCTTTTTTGTACAGTTCTTCTGTGTATTCTTGCCACCTCTTGTTACTATCTTCTGCTTCTGTTAGGTCCATACCATTTCTGTCCTTTATGGAGCCCATCTTTGCATGAAATGTTCCCTTGGTATCTCTGATTTTCTTGAAGAGATCTCTAGTCTTGTTTTCCTCTATTTTTTTGCATTGATCACTGAGGAAGGCTTTCTTTCTTATCTCTCCTTGCTATTCTTTGGAACTCTGCATTCAAATGGATATATCTTTCCTTTTCTTCTTTGCCTTTCACTTCTCGTCTTTTCACAGCTATTTATAAGGGCTCCTCAGGCAACCATTTTGCCTTTTTGCATTTCTTTTTCTTGGGGATGGTCTTGATCTCTGACTCCTGTACAATGTCACGAACCTCCATCCATAGTTCTTCAGGCACTCTATCAGATCTAAACCCTTGAATCTATTTCTCATTTCCACTGTATAATTGTAAGGGATTTGATTTAGGTCATACCTAAATGGTCTAGTGGTTTTCCCTACTTTCTTTAATTTCAATCTGAACTTGGCAATAAGGAGGTCATGATCTGAGCCAGTCAGCTCCCAGTCTTGTTCTTGCTGACTGTATAGAGCTTCTCCATCTTTGGCTACAAAGAATATAAATCTGTTACCAGAATTGACCATCTGCTAATGTCCATGTGTGGAGTCTTCTCTTGTGTTGTTAGAAGAGGGTGTTTGCTATGGTCAGTGCATTCTCTTGGCAAAACTCTATTAGCCTTTGCCCTGCTTCCTTCTGTACTCCAAGGCCAAATTTGCCTGTTACTCCAGGTATTTCTTGACTTTCTACTTTTGCATTCCAGTCCCCTATAATGCAAAGGACATCTTTTTTGGGTGTTAGTTCTAGAAAGTCTTATAGGTCTTCATAGAACCGTTCGACTTCAGCTTCTTCAGCATTACTGGTTGGGGCACAGACTTGGATTACTGTGATATTGAATGGTTTGCCTTGGAAATGAACGCAGAGCATTCTGTCGTTTTTGAGATTGCATCCAAGTACTGCATTTCAGACTCTTTTGTTGACCATGATGGCTACTCCATTTCTTCTAAGGGATTCTTGCCCACAGTTGTAGATATAATGGTCATCTCAATTAAATTCACCCATTCCAGTCATTTTAGTTCACTGATTCCTAAAAGGTCTATGTTCACTCTTGCAATCTCCTATTTGACCACTTCCGATTTGCCTTGATTCATAGACCTAACATTCCAGGTTCCTATGCAATACTACTCTTTATAGGATTGGACTTTACTTCCATCACCAGTCACATCCACAACTGGGTGTTGTTTTTGCTTTCACTCCATCTCTTCATTCTTTCTGGAGTTATTTCTCCACTGATCTCCAGTAGCATATTGGGCACTTACCAACCTGAGGAGTTCATCTTTCAGTGTCTTATCCTTTTGCCTTTTCATACTGTTCATGGGGTTCTCCAGGCAAGAATACTGAAGTGATTTGCCATTCCCTTCCTCCAGTGGACCACGTTTTGTCAGAACTCTCCACCATGACCTGTCTGTCTTGAGTGGCCCTACACGGCGTGGCTCATAGTTTCATTGAGTTAGACAAGGCTGTGGTCCATATGATCAGATTGGTTAGTTTTCTGACCAATCGGTAAGATCCAAATCTTGGGTTGAAGATATACACAAGATAGTGTGGGATAGAGTTAACATGCCCAAGCATGTTATGGTCAGATACTGTGCTCTGGGACAAAGTAGGGAGCTTTGATGGAGCACTTGATTAGAAGGCCGGAGATGTGGGTTCAAGTTTTGGTTTTGCTGCAAAGTGGAGCTGTGACTTTGGGTCTTAGCCTTTCTGCATCTCAGTCTGTAAAATGAGAAAATCAGACTAGTTGGCCTCCAAGGTCTTAGGCATCTGGTTAAAGATAACTCTTTGTGAGCATCTAGGTCTGACTGATTATCAAGATAAAGAAGACATATATAGTTAGGGGATCCAAAGTGAATAATTACAGGTTTTCAGCCAATTATATAGGGTATTCTTTGTACTTCCTAACAAATTAAATAGCAGAGGAAAATTTATGATTGAAAAAAACACATGAGTCTCCTGCCTTTTCTCTCCTTCCCACCCCATAGCCCTATGGTCCAGAGACAACTTTTAAAAATGATTTCACTGTTTGTTTTTAGCTTCTCTTAGAATTACTTCCATGAGGCTTAATAATATGTGTAAACTTCTGTTTCTTGAATTACCAACCTTAGACCATATCTGTGGACTTTTTTAGTGTGAAAATAAGAATTTAAGTCACTTTTTCTATTTCCTCCTTTCTCCAGCCCCCATTTTTTGATAGTTATATTTTTGAAAGTATTTTATTAATTATAGTTTCAAATTGATAGACTTATTTTTTGATCCATCAACTTTCAGTCCACCAACTTGCCATTTTGTAGAATGGCATTATAAGTGCCCCATGCACTAACCCTCTTTCTAGTATTCCAGGTTCTGGGAGCCATACTTGACTGTTACATCATTATGGTTAATATTTTTAGTTTGTCCTCCATCCCCCAAGTATTATGTGCTTATCTTTATGTTTAGATTACTGTTTTTACCACATTACATTTCTTTGCCTTCTTTAATGGCCATGTCCAGAATCATAACTGTATGAATACTCAAAAGTTTTATGTCTCTTAAGAGCTAAGGAAGTAATTGGGTATGTACTTAAAGACTTAACTTAGTAAACCATTCATTTACACATTTATTCAACAGATATTTATTGAATATCAGACTTGTCATCACAATTGAATTTAAAATAGTGAAAAATTGGAAACAACCTAAACGACTTCAGGGAGTTAGTAAAATCTCTGCTATGCATTTTTATAGGGAATGCCCTTTAAACATTAAAAAAAATGATGTTAAATGTTAATAACATAAAAAATTCTGTTCTATAGTAAGTTTTAAAATATTTCTAAAACAATATATACACTATAGCCTCACTTTTGTCTTAAAAAAAAAAGAAAACACAAAGCAACCGTGTAAGAAACTCAGGGGAAAATGCTAGAAGCATGAATTGTTGTTTATTCGTTTGGTGATATCTGACAATTGGGACCCATGGACTGTAGCCCGGCTGGCTTCTCTGTCTGTGGGATTTCTCAGACAAGAATACTGGCGTGGGTAGCCGTTTCCTTCTCTAGGGGATCTTCCTGATCCAGGGACTGAACCTGCATATCCTGCCCTGGCGAGTGGATTCTTAACCCCTAACCCACCAGGGAAGCCCAGAGGCAGGCATGCCGAATTGTTAATTTGGTAATGTGGCACCTCAGGTGGTGCTGATTTCTGTTTCTTCCTTTTTTTTCTGACTTGTGTTTTTTCAGTTACCCAAAAAGAACATGTGTTTTTAAGCTAAAGATTAAAAAATTAGAGTTGCCAGTTTTTCTTGAAATAGTGTATTAAAATAATCTAGGAGTACCCAATAAGGTTCAGTAAATATTTGTGAAGTGGATGAGAGAATAGTTGATTCCAGAGGTTTCTGGATCCCCACTGACACTTATACATTCACAGTTTTATCCAGAAGCAAGTCCTAGTTATCTCAAAAGAAAAATCATGCATTGAAAAATCTAAGAAATGGCTTTAACTGAACGTTGGTTGTGTAATGGCAAATCCAGCAGACTCGAGGCCCACTACAGAAGCGGCCAGGCAACAGTGCTATATTTCACAGTAAGCAGGATCTGAATAAAAGTGTCCTTTGTGCTTTGAGACTGAGGGGTGGGACTTGGGGCCATTCATGTTATTTCTCCTTAATGGAAATTGAGGCAGCCTCTAATCCTGCTGTCACATGACAGCTACTTATTTGATTTTTTGGCAATTTGGGGAGCAGCTGTGGACACATGATTTTTCTGCAAAAAGGAGCCAGCTGCATTCTTACCCGTTTGAAAATGCCTGAGTGTACTAAGCTTCCTATCCACCATGTTTCTGATCCAGCGATAGCTTCAGCAACTCACTTCCTTTTAACTGATATTTGTAGCTGTTGATAAGCATCTGAATATTTGAGAATGCATTTTCTAATCCTTTTTATCATTGTCATCAACATTCATTAGGTACCTTCTCACTCAGGGCACTGTGACAGACACAGGGTTGTAAGCTGTAATGTGGAGACGACTTTCCTCTTTGACAGGTGGGTCAGCATTATCCTTAGAATCATTTTGTTTTTAGCAGGTTAAATTACAATGTAAAGAAAGAATCTGGTGTGAAGGCAGCTGAAAGCTCCGTACCTTTGGTCCCCAGACTCCTGAGTCTGCCGTCTGGGTATTCACTCCTGTCCTCTTCTTTGCCACGTCCTTCACAAGCCGTTGCCTCAGCCTGCAGCCAGCCCCCTTCCTTCATTCTGGCACCCGACAGACTCCTGGCTGAAGACTGTCCCCCCTTCACGATACCTACTCAGTGCCCTTGTGGTCCTCTCTTCTCAGTGCTCCCGTAGCCTTTGGTGATGATTATCACTAGAATATGATTTTTTCTTTTTTAAGGAAAAAGTTTTTATTTATTAAAAAAAATATCTTTTGAGGAGCAGCCTGTGGGATCTTAGTTCCCTGACCAGGGTTCGAATCTGTGTTCCCTGCATTGGAAGCACAGAGTCTTAACCACCTGACCTCTAGGAAAGTCCTGGAAAAAGGCTTTTTTAAAGGTAAAAAGCCTTCTAAGTTAATTTTATCAATTTGTACTTATTTTTAAGCTCTTTTAACCAAGGGTCCAAGAAATACAGTCAAGGAATTGGGTAGGCAAAATTTCTATAATGAGTAAAAGAAAGCTTTGCTTTTGATTTTGAACACCTTTAGGGTGAGGGAGTGACACAGACAGTCGCTTTTCCTATCTTTGCAGCGTTGAATTACCACAAGGGATGGATTTGCTTGAAATATGTATGAACCTATTTTATTAGAAATTTCTCTAACAATGATTAGAAGCAAGTCATTTCAAAACTTAAAAATAGAATGTAGAAGAACTGTACTGTTCATCATGGCAGTCACAGCCACTTGTAGCTAATTATATTAAAATTATTTAAAACTAATTGTCACGTTTCATGTGGTCAGTAGGCGCATCTGGTTAGTTAACCACATGCGGTTAGTGACTGTTATTATTTTGGACAGTGTAAATTGAGAACATTTCCATCATTGCAGAAATTCCTATTGGACAATTCATCAACTCTTCTGTAGGTTCTAAAGCAGTACTGTCCAGAACCTATAGAAGAATTGATGTATTTTGAAGCACTTGGTGGAGTAGATTCACCTATTTAATACAGAAGGATGTTTATTCCAGTTGAAGAATTTTAATTTCAAGCACAGCTTGAAATTCCCTGTGCTTTCCTTACATTTTTCCTTGGTTGTGGCACCCTCTAGTGTTTCAGCTTTGTTTAGATCATAAACTCCCAATTTGTGATTTATAAGCACCTTTTCTCCCAATGTAAAAATAAATCCTGTAACTTTCCCTTTGACATTTCTATGCTTTATCTGTCTTTATGTGGAATAGTAATACTAGTAATAAAAGGTTACACTTAACTAGCATTTATTATATACCACGTTCCATTTTAAGCCCTTTTATAAAAGTTGGTCCAAAACCTCATTTTGTCCTTACAGTAATTCTATGAAGTAGTTTCTATTAATCTCCCCAACTGAAAGACTGTAAAACTAAGGTGTAGAAGTCAAGTGGAACTTGTCTAAGGTGGTAGAGAGTGGCAGAGCAAGGACTTGAACTCAGTACTCTGGCTCCAGAGTTTGTAATCTCAACCACTCTGCTGTGGAAGTGAGGATGAGCTTTCAAGGAGGAATGGGGTGGAATGGAGAGGACAACACCTTGCATACTCTTGGCATGCTCTTGTACTAAATTCCTTGGGGCTAGTTGTATAATAAGAAAATGAAACTCTCAATCTCTGCAAGCCACACTGGAAATTATAGTTAGTCCGTCCTATTATTTTCAGCAGATATACATAGATCTAGCTGTACAGTCAGTCTGCCCAAGAAGTTAGAGTGGTAGATAATGGTCACAGCTGCCACTACTACCACATTTTCATCTGTTTGTCCAGACACTGGACCCAGTGTATTTATTGAATAATGTAACAGATCTTTTTGTGATTGTCACTATTATTTCCATATATGCCATAAAAAGGAATTTATTATTGTGATGTTGATTTTGAGGTTTACTGGAATGTTAGACTTATTAAGTACTTTATTAAAAGAGCAGGTAAGATAGACTCATAAACAGATAAAAGTTTGTGTGTTTGTATAACTCTTCTCTTCCTGTCTGTACCCCCTTCTCATGTCTGTGTCCCATTTTTCTCTTCCTGTCTGTACCCCCTTCTCACTTCTATGTCCCATTTTTCTCTTCCTGAGGCATTTTATACTCTTAACTTCAGTTCAGTCGCTCAGTCATGTCTGACTCTTTGCGACCCCATGAATCACAGCACGCCAGGCCTCCTGTCCATCACCAACTCCCGGAGTTCACTCAGACTCACGTCCATCGAGTCGGTGATGCCATCCAGCCATCTCATCCTCTGTGGTCCCCTTCTCCTCCTGCTCCCAATCCCTCCCAGCATCAGAGTCTTTTCCAATGAGTCAACTCTTCACATGAGGTGGCCAAAGTACTGGAGTTTCAGCTTCAGCATCATTCCTTCCAAAGAACACCCAGGGCTGATCTCCTTTAGAATGGACTTGTTGGATCTCCTTGCAGTCCAAGGGACTCTCAAGAGTCTTCTCCAACACCACAGTTCAAAAGCATCAATTCTTCGGCGCTCAGCCTTCTTCACAGTCCAACTCTCACATCCATACATGACCACTAGAAAAACCATAGCCCTAACTAGATGACTGATACAAAGGGAAGAAAATATGTACCTTTGTGGAAATTACTCACAAGTGTCAATAAGAAGCAAAATTTTATATTGATTTAAGTCAATACAATAAAATGTATTGACATTTTTATACTATCAATGAAGTGATTGAGGGACATTTTTATAAGGACACCACTATGGTTTGTTTCCATATGCCGATGAAAGTTGAATACAAAATCATAGCCTCTTTTTAATGATTAATCAAACTCAAGATTTTGTATTCAACTTCCATCGGCATATGGAAACAAACCATAGTAGTGTCCTTATAAAAATGTCCCTCAATCACTTCATTGATAGTATAAAAATGTCAATACATTTTATTGTATTGACTTAAATCAAAATAAAATTTTGCTACTTATTCACACTTTTCAGTAATTTCCACAAAGGTACATATTTTCTTCCCTTTGTATCAGTCAGGACCTGTAAACCATGTGAGGTATTTCAGTGAATTTAATTCTGGAATTGGTTACACAGGTGTTGGAAGACCAGAAGAGCAAAAGCAGACACTGAGTTAATCCAGGTAACACGGGAAGCAGCTACTCCCGCTCCCCTTGGGCTGAGGGAACAGAATAGAGGAACCTAAGAGTTCAGAGGGGCCCCCACACAGCTGGTAATCTCACTTCCGAGTGGGATGTCATGCAGCTGGTGCTCAGCCAACGGAGAGAGGGGCACAGCTGGAGTTGGGAGATGAGGCTATCCTTGGTCATTGGAGCAACTCTATTAGAAATGAAAACTGCAAGGCAATCCCTTCTCTCCACTTCTTCCCATCTTACCCTGTTGTCTCTCCTTGGTAACACCTAATATGAAGCTGGTGAATAAAGTTTGCCGACCCAGCCCAGAATTGGCTAGAAAGCATTTCAGTACAGGTATAGAATAGAGGGCTTGGAAGTTGAGAGAAGAGATGAATGGCTAGCATAGTATTATAGGAGAACTAATGGAAACTGTAATTGCCTGGCTCTAGCTTTACTAATTATAATGTGCAACCAGTTACCCACAAGCAGGCCCTGCCTGCCATGAACTTATAATATTGGTTTCACAAAACCATCCACTCACCCTGAAGTCATTATGAAGTTGTGTGTTAAAGCTTGTTTTTTTCACATATGTATAAAAGTAGTATGTGGACTCTTTGGTTGTTACTAATGAATATTTACAAATTTTATCCACATTGGAATGAAAAATATTATGTGATTCCAGTCATAAATTAGGCAGTTAGCCTTACTCAAGGTAAGACAGTTTCTAAACTTGAACTGTGCTGTTCTCTTGATCTGAGCATGAGAAAGGGTCTTGGTTTTTCTAGTGATGGTTTGCTCTAGCATGTTTAATTTTTAAAGTTTCAAAATGATCAGTTTGGAAGGCTATATTGTGGTTATTTGGTTTTAAGGTTCATTTTTCAAAGTAATACATTCCTATAAGAAAAGTTCAAATAGAAGGATTTATAATAAAAAATCAGTGGCCTTTTGCCACACTCTTCACCTGCACCTAGTCCCACTGTTCAGAGACAAGTTACTTTAACTGTTTCTGTTTATAGTTTTAACTGTTTTGTTAATAGTATTATCAAACAGTATTACCTCCATAACTTTAGAAAACATACCTGTACTACTTCTTCTTGATTTATCAAGCTTGGGGCATTTTACCTCGCTGTACTTCCTTTCCACTCTGTTTCTGAGTTGCATTGTGATACTGAGATCTCTCTGCTCTTGGTCTGATTCCCTCACTGTGTGAAGATAGGATGTTACACTCCCAGCCATTCTCCAACCTCTCTACCGTCTCCTGCCTCCTTACCTCTCTCAGCCTGATCTTTGCCTTCACATTGCCAGGGTTCATAACTTTTACATTCTACTTTGTGTTATATTTAATCTGCTGGATTTTTAAGTATAGTTGGAGTCTGAAAACGGAAAGCAAGAAGCTGCATCATGACTATGGCTTGTTATTTTTTTCTGTAGACCTCAGTGATGTGAGGATTGTGTGTGTGTATGTTTTCTTCTTCCTCTGCAAGTCCTATAACACCCTTGGGCTGTTTGAAAGAGAATATTCTTAGGAAGGTCAAATGGATTCCTTTTTTCTTAAGCTCCATTTATTACTCAGAATTAAACCACATTTTGCCTTGTTTCTATTTTCACTTTGACTCTCTTGTTGCAGTTGTTTTAAAGTTTTTCCTGGTGTGGTACAATTTTGATCCATTACCCTGTGTCCCTCAAGAATCAGATTATTGTCTTTGGCTTTAGGCTTTTTTGGGAAAGGCTGTTTTGTTTAGTAAAATTTCTATCCCAGTCATGAAATTTAGATTCTGGACATGTCTATGAATTAAATCGAACCTCTCTGCTTTTCTGTCCCCGGTTTTGTCTGTGGACATTGTCTTGCTCTGAGAATTTCCCCCAGGCTGTTCTTACAGCTTTTCCTTTGATGTGATAATTCTATTGGTGAGTCTAAGGCTTTCTCTTACTTTTATTTATACCTTGATTGGATTTCTCAGCCTGCTCTTCCACTTTGTTTTTTTTTTTTTTTAATACTCTACACTTAATCTCATTATGTGTGGATTAGACTAAATTTAACTGCCCTTGGACATTTCATCCAAATTCCAGTAGCTCCTTACATACTGTTGACTACAACTAACAGGATGCTTCTGAACAGAAAATCTGTTTTTCTGAGTTCTCTCCCATTATCTTTAGTCCCATGCCTACTGGTCCACAGTGGCAAAAATAGGAACTCCTCTGTCTAAAGTTCCCGTTCTCCAATCCCTTATGCATGTGTGCTTAGTCAATAAGTCTGTCTGACTCTTTACAACCCCCTGGACTGTAGCCTGCCAGGCCCCTCTGTCCATGGGATTTCCCAGGCAAGATACCGGAGTGGGTTGCCATTTCCTTCTCCAGGGGATCTTCCTGACCCAGGGATTGAACCCATGTGTTCTGCACAGGGAAGTTCCCCATTCCCTTATAGATTATATGTTAAAGAAGAACCTTCAGATGAAGTATATGTTGCACCACAGGTGATGATCTAGGCTAAGAAACAGGCTTTAATAAAATTGCTACCAAGTTGTGTTATTTTAGGGGGGAATGCTTTTTTAAAAATGGAGTGTAACTAATCTGCTGAACATCACTGGTTCCAGGTAATAGACATGCCTTTTTATTTGGATGTAATGTTTAGAATCACACTTACCTGTTGTCTGTCCTTTCATCTTGCTTTTCATATCTATTCAGAGGAATCACTATCGGGTCTATTCTCTGTTTTGTGCATTCTCATGAAATTATGTTAGAGGTGTTCCCTATAATTTCCTTATGTTAATGTTTTGGAGTCTAGTATTTGAGTCGCTGAAGTTAATGTAATAAAGTCTTTTTAGATGCTTGACTCAAAATCTTGTGCATGCAGTTAAGAAAGCCATGGGGCTTCCCTGGTGGCTCAGTAGTAAAGAATCTGCATGCAGTGTAGGAGACTCAGGTTCATCCCTGGATTGGGAAGATCCAGTGGAGGAGGGCGTGGCAACCCACTCTTACCTAGAGAATCCCATGGACAGAGGAGCCAGGCAGGCTGCAGTCCATAGGGTCGCACAGAGTCAGAAATGACTGAAGCGACAAAGCAGCAGCAGCAGCAAGAAAGCTATATCCTCAGAGATGGATGCATAGCTTAAAGATGAGGTAATTGAGGCCCAGTCCTTGAGAGACAAGTCAGGTAATGTGTCAAGAAGGATAGAATCATGAAGACATAGGAATTCTGGCATCATAATAATTAATGTTGAGCTTTTATGTGTTCTTCACCGTATCTGGAAAGTTTCCTTTAACCCCCTTCCTTTTGAGGAAAGGTACTACTTTTTTTTTCTTTATAATTAAAAAAAAAAAAGGTTGAAATTGAGGCTTACAGGTTAAGTAACTTGTCAAGGAGTTCTGAATGTCTGGTAATAGCCTGTGCTATTTTTAAATTTTCATATTATCTAATGTTTTTATCTATCAGAAGTTCCTATCATTTTTGCTCTCCAGAGAATCTGACTTTTTGAGGATGAAAGCTGGAATTCGTCACTAAAAATGACTTAAGTGGGATGGGGTGTGACAATTGCCTGTAGTATGTGTATGCCAGTCATATCTGGCTTTAGACAACCTGTTTTGCTTACTAAATTATGAAACCATTTAAAGCATCCTTTACAAGTATCCCACTCTGGTTCAAAGAAGTCTGAAATGATCTTGCCTTTGCTTTTTACAGAGTGTCAGCAGACAGGTTAGTGAGGCTGAAGGATGGCCTGGGGAAAGACCTAGAAAGAGATGAGGCTCTGGGTAGGAGTGACAAGCCTGTGAAACAGACATCCCTATTGATTTATTCTGTGCACTGCTGTTCTGGAGAAAAGAACTGAAATCCATTATGCCAAGTGCATAGCGTACAAATCCTTTTGAAAAGGATTTAGATGCCATCTAATCCCAAATCATTTAAAAACAATTTTGGAGTACCCAGAATTCTAAAATGCCCTAGGCAGTTTGTCTCAGACTAGAACAGTGAAATGGATGGAAAAATAGTATTTTAATGGTATCTTCCTTTCATATATTGTGTTTAATTGCATGACTTAAATGGTGCATTAAATTTCCTTTTTAGATATGTACGAATCTGGGGGTATCTCGAATCTTCAAAATTCTATCTAGTTTCTCACCATTAAGCATGATGTTAGTAGTTAGTTAGTAGTTAGTTAGTTAGTTAGATTATTTTTTTTTATCAAGTTGAAAAAGATGCCCTCTATTCATAGTTTGCATTTCTTCCTTTTTAAGACTAACATCCCACTGTTCGTGTGTCCACTTTTTTTTAAGGTTCAAATTCATTTTATTTTTTAATTAGTTTTGTAAATTTATTTTTAATTGGAGGTTTGTCCACATTTTGTTACCCATTCATCTATTGGTGGATAGTCAGTTGCTTCCACCTTTTGGCCATTGTGAATAATGCTGCTGTGAACATCAGTGTACAAAAAGCCTTTTCAGACCCTCCTTTCAGTTCTCCCAGCATATATAGTACCCAGAAGTGTGGAATTGCTGGATCATATGGTAATTCTTCTGAAAGTTTTTTGAGAAACTGATATGCATAGTTTGATATAAAAGGAAGTTCACTTCACTGATGTTTATAGTAGCAAAAATATGGAAGCTGCCTTCCTATATATCATGGCTTCCCAGGTGGCTCGGATGGTAAATCTCCCTGGGAGACCTGGATTCTTTTCCTGGGTCAGGAAAATCCCCTGGAGAAGGGAATGGCAACCCACTCCAGTGTTCTTGCCTGGAGAATCCCATGGACAAAGGAGCTGGTGGGCTACAGTCCATGGGGTCGCAAAGAGCCAGATACAACTGGGTGACTAATGCTTTCACTTTCCTATGTATCAGTAGGTGATTGATTGCATAATTATGGCACATCAATAATCAATCAAGTGAAGTATTCTTCAGCTATATAGAAAGGTGTATGTCTGTTTTGACATGTCAAAATGTCCAGATATCTTGTCACAGAATAATGTACGTATTGTGAACCTATTTTTATTTTAAATCATACATATGTATGTATGCTTCAGAAGATTGGTAAGGATAATGTACCTCTCTGTATGTTAGGGCAGGGGGAAGAGAGAACAGAGCGTTAAGTGCTGTCTGTAGGAGAGCATACCTTAGTCCTGTTACTGTGTCATTTCAGGGTGTATAAGAAACACAGTGTTACAAGCAGAAAAACCAATTTGAATGATCACAGTTTGGGAAAAAAATGTTTAGCTCCTATATGTGTTTAAATTACAAAGGAACTGTTAAGTACTTTACTTACCGTTTTTATGTGCACAGTGTCAAATGCAAGTCACCAGGACCTTTTAAATATCTTTTTTATCATTATGGATAATACCAAAGATATTTATTGTTTTGTGACTTTAAATATAAAATTAACGCAGTGAATTTCCATCAGAATAGTTTCATGCAAGGAAAATGTTCTACCATTTTTATGTCATACGGTAATGATGCTGCCCATTTCCTATGATTTGGTGTGGTGAGGTATATAGTAAAATGAAAGGCTTGTCGAAGTTCCTCTTCCCTTGAGGAAAGTATTTCTTAGTTTAAGTATTAACCTGTATTACATACTGAATCCTGTTCTTTACCTTTTTTTCCAATAGTGGATCTTCATGGAGGAACACGGAGTGACCCAAACTGAGCACATGGCTACCATAGAAGCTCACGCAGTGGCCCAACAAGTTCAGCAGGTCCATGTGGCCACCTACACCGAACACAGTATGTTGAGTGCTGATGAAGACTCACCCTCTTCTCCTGAGGACACCTCGTATGACGATTCAGACATACTTAACTCCACAGCGGCTGATGAGGTAACAGCCCATCTGGCTGCTGCAGGTAATGTTTGGATTGGAATCTCTTCATTTTTGGCTTAACTCTGGTACTGTGCTTATCTGAAAGAGCCAAGGATACAGGCATTCAGATATCTTCATATCGTATCTTCATGATTTTTTTAAAGCCTTGTATTTTCAACTTGTACCTGTATTACACTGAGACTTAGGTTCCAGACTCATATACTGTGACATATATACTTTGGTTCTTGTGTGAAAAGCCTTGCATTTTAGGTTCTTGTGTGAAAAGCCTTGCATTTTAGGTTCTTGTGTGAAAAGCCTTGCATTTTCAACTTGTACCTGTATTACACTGAGACTTAGGTTCTAGACTTATATACTTGTGACATATATACTTAGATCCATGTACTTAGGTTCTAGACTCATATACTGTAACATGAACATGAACATGTCATATATAGTGACATGAACTTTGGTTTTGCCTTTTCATCCATTCCAGTACTCTTTACTTTTAACTCAACAGCTCAGTCATATGCGACTCTTTGTGACCCCTTGGACTGTAGCCCACCAGGCTATTCTGTCCGTGGGATTTCCCAGGTAAGAATACTGGAGTGGGTTTTCATTTCCTTCTCCAGGGGATCTTCCCCATCTAGGGATCCAACCCGGGTCTCTTGCATTGGAGGCAGATTCTTTACCATCTTAGCCACCAAGGAAGCCCTACTTTTAACTCATTTAGTCGATTTACGTTAAATGTAATCACTGATATATTTGGGTTTAAATTTATCATGTTTACTATATGCTTTCTCATTGTCCTGTTTACTTTCCTTTCGATTTTTTTTTGGAGTGATTAAAAGGTGTTTTTGTTTTTTATTTTTTCATTTTTTTCTTGTTAGTTTAGAAGTTAGATGTACTTGTGCTATTATTTTTGTTTCATACATACTTAATATTAATTTTCCCTCTTATATCCAGCTTGCTTTATGTTGGTTTTTCTCCTCATGTTCTGGTTCTATTTGGATGAATGCTAGATGTGTGTGTGTTTAGGAAACTATTTTTAGAATAATTTGGGATCTAGAATAATATTATTGTCTTCTAGCGAGGATTTTTGTTTGCTTCTGCCAGTGCCTGGGCACTAGCAATCCTGGATGATCTTAATCCAGTTTAAGGTTTTGAGATTTTCTGGGCCCCTAAATGACTTAAAGCTGGGTGATATTTTGTATCATTCTCTTTACAGTTTACACTGTATATTTAGCACTATGTGGAAAGCTCCATGTAGACCATATCTGGATGGATCTAATATTGTATAAGAAACACTGCTTTTGAAGATACTTAGGAAAAGATGGACAAGAAATCAATGATTAGAAATAGCCAAAGTACTACATTTTTTTAAAATGTATATGCTGTATTTAAGTGAAAGAAGACAGCTACAATGAAAATAAACTTTTGCTGTCTGTTGTTATCCACTGTATTTTTCTGAAATAGTGAATTTAAAAATAAGATTTAGTGGCAAAATACATAAAACATGTTTGTGAGATATATTTTGAAATTTTTATACTTCCCAGAAGAGGGCATCCTAACATAATGAATCAAAGTCAACTTCTTTCCTAGGAAGGAAGGTGTTTTTGAGACATAGTTTTGCTATAATACAGTACTGCATTGTCATAGTGTTAAGATTAGCAAAGAACTTTAACCCTCTTATGTGGCAGATGTGGAAACTGAGGCCCAACTGATAGAAATGATTTAATCATTCAACAGTGATTGAGAAATTATTACATACTTTATATTAGTATACATAGACACTATAAACAAGACAGGCAAGAACTTGATCCTAAAGGACCTTACAGACCAGTGATAGGAAGAAGGGTACATATAACCAAGTTAAATAATTTCAAAACCACTGAGTTCTCTGAGGAATATAATGAACTTTAAATGGAGAGGGAAGGGTAGCTGGTTACCCTCTTTTTCTATTCCTGTTTCCTTGTCTCCCTCTGCTGAAGTAACCACTATTCTGAATTTGATCGTCATCATTCTCTTGAATTTCTTTCATATTTTTTTGTGTGTATCAGTAAACAATATTTAGCATTGTTTTTGCATGTTTTTGGCTTCCCTTGAGGCTCTGCTGGTAAAAAATCTGCCTGCAATGCGGGAGACCTGGGTTCGATCCCTGGGTCAGGAAGATTCCCCTGGAGAAGGGATACCCACTCCAGTATTCTGGCCTGGAGAATTCCATGGACTGTATGGTCCATGGGGTCACAAAGAGTCAGACTGAGTGACCTTCACTTTCACTTGCATGTTTTAAATTATATATAAATGGTATCACTCTGGTATTGTTTGTCTAAAAGTGTTTATTTCATGCAGTATTATTTTTCTGAGATTTATTTATGTTGATAATATGGCTGGATAATTTTCATTTTAACTTATTTAGTATCCATTCATTATCTGAATGTGTCATATATTGGGAGAACACTTAGGTTGTCTATAATCTTTTACTATTTACAGTTGCTACAAATAAAAATTATTTTGTATGTTTTCTTGTACATATTGAGAGAGAGCTCTTGGCTTTGGTTTTCAAACTTCTTTTGACAGTGTGCCACAGTAATACATTGTGATCTAGAATAAATACGCACATATAATTGAAATAACAATTTCTCATGAAGTGATACTTAACTTCTACTGCAAGTAACACACTCTTTGATATGTTCTGATATCTTTCACTTTATTCCATGTTATTAAAACAAAGAAAAAACTACTCATAGTTTGAAAAACGCTGCTTCAGGGTATACTCAGGAGGGCAAAGATAGGCACATTTTCAACTTTACTGGGTATCCCAAATGTCTTTCCAAATACTTTTATTTGTTTGCATTCCCACCAGCAGTGTACTCAAGCGCCTTTTGCTTCTCATCCTCGCCACGTTTGGTATTGTCAATTGTTTTTATTTTTGCCAGTCTGATGGGTATGAAATAGTATCTCAGTGTTGGTTTAATATGCTTGTTTGAGCAAGAGATTCCAGCCAGTGCAGGAAAATAAGATAGAGTATTATCTCAGAACTTTATTGACTATTCTTATTTTGCATATTTTCCTTTGTCCATTTTCCCAGTTTTTTTTTTGAGTTACTGATTTTTTCTTAGCACTAATCTTTTCTTGGTGAATATTTATTGTAATTATCTTCTTCTCTTAGTTGTCCACTCCCCACCCAATTTTTTGTTATTTCTTTTTGTTCATAGCGGTTTGGATTTATATCATTGTGCAGTTACTGGTGTTTTATCCTTTTGGAGTTTTGTTTAAGCAGTTCTTCTTAACCCTGTGTTTGTAAATACTTTCCAGTAGTTTATTGTAGAAGTTACATAGTTTGTTGTTATTTTATTGATGTTTTTGTTTAACATTTAAGCCTTTAAGCTACCTGGAATTTATTTTCTTGTATAGTATGATATATCGATCTACTTTGACTATTTTTGCATGCAGACAGTCAGTTGCTCCGACACCAGATCTTTAATCATCCATCCTTTTCCCACCTCTGTCTTTTGACACAGCAAGGTGTTTGTGAACTCTCGAGTAAGTTATATTGATTTATTTGTCTTATCTTTTCAGTCAGGTCTACACTGTCATAAGGGATTGTAGCCTTATAGTAACTATTGGTACTTGGTACGATGAGTGCCCCTGCTTCCTTTTTAAAATCTTCAGAAATTGCTTTGGCTGTTTTTAGCCCTTTGCATTTCCATTTAAATTTTAGAATCAGGTCTTCCCTGTTGGTCCAGAGGCTAAAGCTCTGCCCTCCCAGTCCTGGGGACCCAGATTTGATCTCTGGTCAGGGAACTAGATCCCACATGCTACAACTAAGAGTTTGCATGCCACCACAACAAAGATCGAATGTGCTGCAACCAAGACCTGGTGCAGCCAGATAAATAAATAAATAGGGTTTATTTCCTAGGAAACAGGGAATAGGTTGTTCTTGATAGGATTTATTAAGTTAAACATTTCAAAATAAACATTCATATAAAAAGGTATTTAAAAATAAATAAAATTTAGAATGAATAAATATTATTTATTTTTATATAAATATGGACATGAATTTGAGCAAACTCCGGGAGTTGGTGATCGACAGGGAGGTCTGATGTGCTGCAGTCCATGGGGTCACAAAGAGTCAGACACGACTGAGCAATTTCACTTTCACTTTTCACTTTCATTCATTGGAGAAGGAAATGGCGACCCACTTCAGTGTTCTTGCCTGGAGAATCCCAGGGACGGTGGAGCCTGGTGGGCTGCCGTCTATGGGGTCGCACAGAGTCAGACACGACTGAAGCGACTTAGCAGCAGCAGCAACAGCAGAATAGGCAAAATTAATGTAGGGTGAAACAAACAAGAATTGTGTCCTTATGGTGGGAAGTACAGAGAAGAACTGATGGGAAGGTACAGGAGAGAACTATTTGTAGTGATGATGTTACATATCTTAGTAGGGGTTTGGGTTTCATAGTTGTATGTTTTTAAAAAAATTTATTGAATGATTTGTACATTTTGTTATATGTAGATTTCATCTCAAAAGAAAAAACTTACAAATATTGAACTCTAGCTAATGATACTTCTACTGAAGTATATAGTGGGATCATACTGTAGTTTACTTTGAAATGTATTTAAAAAAACCCAACATGGGTTGATGAATGGGTAGGAAGGTGGATAGATACATATAGTAAAATATTAGTAGAATCTAGTTGGTAGATAGGTGGATGTTCACTATAAAATTCTTTCAACTTTGCTATGTATTTTAAAGTTTTTAAAAAATATATTTGAAACTTCTAATATAATAATAATAATAAAAATGTTGGACTCACACAACTCAGTAACATAATGGCAACCTGATTAAAAAATGGACAAAAGACTTGAGTAGACATCTTCCTAAAGAAGGCATACAAATGGTCAATAAGTGTATGAAAAGATGCTCAGCATCACTAATCATCAGGGAAATGCAAATCAAAACCATGATGAGATACTGCCTCACGCCTGTTAACATGGCTGTTACCAGAAAACAAAAAAATAAGTGTTGGCATGGATATGGAGAAATGGGAACCCTTATATGTTGTTGGTAGAAATGTAAAATGATACAGCCCCTATGAAAAACAGTATGAAAGTCCTCCCCCAAAATTAAAGATACAATTACCATATGATCCAGTTCTTCCTATGGATGTTTATTCAAAAGAATTGACATCAGGATCTCATGGAGGTATTGGCACTGCTGTGTTCACTGAAGCATTATTCACAGTAGTCAAGATGTGGAAACAATCTAAATTTCCATTGACAGATGAATGTGTGTTAGTCACTCAGTCATGTGTGACTCTTTGTGACCCCATGGACTGTAGCCCAACAGGCTTCCCTGTCCATAGAATTCTCCAGGCAAGAACACTGGAGTGGGTTGTCAGTCCCTTCTCCAGATGAATAGATAAAGAAAATGTGGTATGTATGTATGGAATATTATTTAGCTTTTTTTTTTTTTTTTTTTTAAAAAGGAGGAAATCCTACCATATATGACAACATGGATGAACCTTGAGGGCATTATGTTAAGTAACATATACCAGGTTAAAAGGACAGGTACTGCATGATTTACTTACATGAAGTATCATATTCAAACTCTTATTCTCCTCTGCATATAGTAGAATGGGGTTGGCCAGGGCTGGGGTGTGGAAATGGGGAGTTGCCATTAAAGAACATAAAGTTTCAGTCATCTTCAGTCAAGATGAATAGTTCTAGAGATCTGCTCTACAACATTTTGTCTGTAGTTAACAGACTTAAAGATTGTTGAGACGGTGGATCTCATATGTTGTGTCATTACCACAGTTTAAACAATTAAATGTTAGAAAAAAATGCATCAGTAATATTTTTTCTTCTACCAGCTGTTTGTTTATAATGGAAAGGAAGGTAAAAGGCATTACCTTATTTCTTGCTTATTTTGGGGCTCTTTGAGTTCAGTTCAGTCGCTCAGTCGTGTCCGACTCTTTGCGACCCCATGAATTGCAGCATGCCAGGCCTCCCTGTCCATCACCAACTCCCGGAGTTCACCCAAACTCAAGTCCATCGAGTCGGTGATGCCATCCAGCCATCTCATCCTCTGTCGTCCCCTTCTCCTCCTGCCCTCAATCCCTCCCAGCATCAGGGTCTTTTCCAGTGAGTCAACTCTTCACATGAGGTGGCCAAAGTACTGGAGTTTCAGCTTTAGCATCAGTCCTTCCAATGAACACCCAGGACTGATCTCCTTTAGAATGGACTGGTTGGATCTCCTTGCAGTCCAAGGGACTCTCAAGAGTCTTCTTTAGAGAGGTTTTATTTAAGTCAGACTGAGTATACTACTAAATAACATGTAGAGAGGCTCATCTAGATTTTCAGGGAGGCCTATTGTAATTGAGCCATTTATAGAACATAATATGCCAGGATAAATGTGAGCACTTAAACCTGATTTTCACTTAAACCTTTTAGGGGGTTCACAAATAAAGATGGTTTGTCTGTTTTAAAAAATAAAAGGAATGCCACTGATATGTTGAGATTGGGTGAATCAGAGACTAATAATTCCTTAAGGCCTACCCTTTGTTTTAGTCATTAGTTTCAGGGCAAACCAGACCAAATCTTATTAACATTTTCCCCTTAGAGTACGACAGTTTTTATTACTTTCCTTCCGGGATGCTTTCATCAACATGACCTTGTGGTTAACAGTTCCACTTAGGGCATAATTCTCAGATATATAACAAAAAATTTTCCACTTAAGACGGTATTCTTCTAGATAGTCCTCTTAATATGTGGTGGTGGTGGTAGGGTTGGGGTTCCAAATATGAGTGATTATCTCTGACTTTCTAACTTGTCAGTGCCTTGTAACGGAAAGAGGGGCCCAGGAATGGAAATGAAATTTGAAATCTGTAACTTTTTTTGTCTTGGCAAGCTCTTCCTCTCAATGGTGCTATTTCATCTAGCACCTTTGAGAATATTGCCTTAACAGTATGGATATGCTGATAAAACAAAAAACATTATATAAAATTCAAGCTAGTATGTGGTGGGGAGGTGTAAGTCATTAACTTTTTAAAAATCTTCATTGTAAGTTTTAATGGTAAATTAAAATATGATCCATGTTGAATAGGAGTGAAGTATATTGATGGTTATCAGTAATATTCTATACTTATTGATAATATACTAGGAAATAAATGCTACTTTTTTGTACATCTAATTGTTTTCTGCTTGGTGCAGTTAACAGACTCTGCCTGGTCTCAGCACATATGTTATTGTTTCAGGTCCTGTGGGAATGGCTGCTGCTGCTGCTGTGGCAACAGGAAAGAAACGGAAACGTCCTCATGTGTTTGAATCTAATCCATCTATCCGGAAGAGACAGCAAACACGTTTGCTTAGGTGAGGGCTTCCTTATCCATATTGTTGCTGTTCCTCAAATACTTTATGGTATGGATGACAGAATATACCTTATTAGGTTCATCAGGGGATGTGGTGTGCTGTGCTTAGTCGCTCAGTCATGTCCGACTTTGTGACTCCATGGACCGTAGCCCACCAGGCTCCTCTGTCCATGGGGATTGTCCAGGCAAAAACACTGGAGTGGGTTGCCATGCCCTCCTCCAGGGGCTCTTTCCAACCCGGGATCAAACCCAGGTCTCTCACATTGCAGGTGGATTCTTTACTGTATTAGCCACCGGGGAAGCCTAAGAATACTGGAAAGGATAGCCTACCCCTTCTCCAGGGGATCCTCCCAACCCAGGAATTGAACCCGGCAGGCAGGTTCTTCACAAGCTGAGCTACCAGGGAAGCCCTTCATCAAGGGATACCAAATTAAATTCTTTCATGACAGAATTAGACTTTAAAGTACTCTAAACAAAAATAAATGAAACTGTAACTATGATTAACAGATGTATGTTGTTGTTTAGTTGCTGGGTCTTATTAGCCTCTTTTGTGACTCCGTAATCTGCAGCCCACCAGGCTCTTCTGTCCATGGGATTTCCTTAGGCGGGAATACTGGAGTAGGTTGCCATTTCCTTCTCTAGCGTATCTTCCTGACCCAGGAATTGAACCCATGTCTCCTGCATTGGAAGATGCTTTACCACTGAGCCACCAGGGAAGCCCTAACTTCCCTGTATAGATGTATAGAATTATATTATTTCATTCAGAGAAAATTTATTAATATATGCCTGCCATGTGCCAGGTATTGTTCTGGGCCTTGGGAACCTAACAGCTAACAAGATAAATTAAAGAGCTTATATTCTAGTGGAGGGAATAAGAAATATATGATACATCAGATGATGAAAAGTAAAAAAAAAAAAAAAAGGCAAAATAAAATAGAAAGGTTAGAGGATTGGGAGGGATATGGTAGTTTTTATTTTTCTATAGAAATGATCTTTGTTAAGGCAACCTTTGAACAGAGACCTGAAGTAATTTTAAGGGAAACCATGTTGATATCTACAGGAAGAACTTTTGGGGCTGATGGGTAGTAAAAGCAAAGGTTCTGAAGTGGGAAGGCATGTCTTAGGTATGTTTGAGGAGCAGCTAGAGAAAGAATGAGAAGAGGTGTGGTCATAATAGTAGTGGAAAGCCACGCCATGGCGTCTTCTGGACCAGTCTAAGGGCTTTGACTCTTACTCTAAGTGACATAGGAAGTCAATGAAGACTTTTGATTAAAACAATGATATAATCTAACTTATATTTTAAAAGTATCACTCAGGCTACTGTGTTGAGAATAGACTGAAGGTACAAGAATGAAAGCAAGGCTGAAGATAGAAGCACATACATAGCATTTGAAGCAGACTAGGAATGAGTGATCCACACAGTCAAAGGCTTTGACATAGTCAAGAAAGCGGAAATAGATGTTTTTCTGGAACTCTCTTGCTTTTTCGATGATCCAGTGGATGCTGGCAATTTGATCTCTGGTTCCTCTGCCTCTTCTAAAACCAGCTTGAACATCTGGAAATTCACAGTTCACGTATTGCTGAAGCCTGGCTTGGAGAATTTTTGAGAAGTACTTTGCTAGCGTGTGACATGAGTGCAATTGTGCGGTAGTTGGAGCATCTTTCAGATTGCCTTTCTTTGGGCTTGGAATGAAAACTGACCTTTTCCAGTCCTGTGGCCACTGCTGAGTTTTCCAAATTTGCTGGCATACTGAGTGCAGCACTTTCATAGCATCATTTTTCACTATTTGAAATAGCTCAACTGGAATTCCATCACCTCCACTAACTTTGTTCATAGTGATGCTTTCTAAGGCCCACTTGACTTCACATTCCAGGATGTCTGGCTCTAGGTGAGTGATCACACCATCGTGATTGTCTGGGTCATGAAGCTCTTTTTTGTACAGTTCTTGTAAGTATTGTTGACACCTCTTCTTAATATCTTCTGCTTCTGTTAGGTCCATACCATTTCTTTCCTTTATTGAGCCCATCTTTCCATGAAATGTTCCCTTGGTATCTTTAATTTTTTTGACAAGATCTCTAGTCTTTCCCATTCTGTTGTTTTCCCCTATTTCTTTGCACTGATCACTGAGGAAGGCTTTCTTACCTCTCCTTTCTATTCTTTGGAACTCTGCATTCAAATGGGTATATCTTTCCTTTTCTCCTTTGCTTTTCGCTTCTCTTCTTTTCACAGCTATTTGTAAGGCCTCCTCAGACAGCCATTTTGCTTTTTGCATTTCTTTTCCATGGGGATGGTCTTGATCTCTGTCTCCTGTACAATGTCACGAACTTCCGTCCATAATTCATCAGGCACTCTGTCTATCAGATCTAGTCCCTTAAATCTATTTCTCGCTTCCACTGTATAATCATAAAGGATTTGATTTAGGTCATACCTGAATGGTCTAGTGGTTTTCTCCACTGTCTTTAATTTCAGTCTGAATTTGGCAATAAGGAGTTCATGATCTGAGTCACAGTCAGCTCCTGGTCTTGTTTTTGCTGACTGTATAGAGCTTCTCCATCTTTGGCTGCAAAGAATATAATCATTCTGATTTCGGTGTTGACCATCTGGTGATGTCCACGTGTAGAGTCTTCTCTTGTGTTGTTGAAAGAGGGTGTTTGCTATGACCAGTGCGTTCTCTTGGCAAAACTCTATTAGCCTTTGCCCTGCTTCATTCCGTACTCCAAAGCCAAATTTGCTTGTTACTCCAGGTGTTTCTTGACTTCCTACTTTTGCATTCCAGTCCCCTATAATGAAAAGGACATCTTTTTTGGGTGTTAGTTCTAGGTCTTATAGGTCTTCATAGGACCATTCAACTTCAGCTTCTTCAGTGTTACTGGTTGGACCATAGGCTTGGATTACCGTGGTATTGAATGGTTTGCCTTGGAAATGAACAGAGATCATTCTGTCATTTTTGAGATTGCATCCAAGTACTGCATTTCAGACTCTTTTGTTGACCATGATGGCTACTCCATTTCTTTTAAGGGAGCCTCATGAGAAACCTATATGCAGCTCAGGAAACAACATTTAGAACTGAACATGGAACATCAGACTGGTTCCAAATAGGAAAAAGAGTATATCAAGGCTGAATGTTGTCACTCTGCTTATTTAACTTATATGCAGAGTACATCATGAGAAATGCTGGACTGGAAGAAGCACAAGCTGGAATCAAGATTGCCAGGAGAAATATCAATAACCTCAGATAGCAGGTGCCACCACCCTTATGGCAGAAAGTGAAGAGGAACTAAAAAGCCTCTTGATGAAAGTGAAAGAGGAGAGTGAAAAAGTTGGCTTAAAGCTCAACATTCAGAAAACGAAGATCATGGCATCTGGTCCCATCACTTCATGGGAAATAGATGGGGAAACAGTGGAAATAGTGTCAGACTTTATTTTTTGGGGCTCCAAAATCACTGCAGATGGTGATTGCAGCCATGAAATTAAAAGATGCTTACTCCTTGGAAGAAAAGTTATGACCAACCTAGATAGCATATTGAAAAGCAGAGACATCACTTTGCCAACAAAAGTCCATCTAGTCAAGGCTATGGTTTTTCCAGTGGTCATGTATGGATGTGAGAGTTCGACTGTGAAGAAAGCTGAGCACCGAAGAATTGATGCTTTTGAACTGTAGTGTTGGAGAAGACTCTTGAGAGTCCCTTGGACTGCAAGGAGATCCAACCAGTCCATCCTAAAGGAGATCAGTCCTGGGTGTTCATTGGAAGGACTGATACTAAAGCTGAAACTCCAATACTTTGGCCACCTCGTGCGAAGAGTTGACTCATTGGAAAAGACCCTGATGCTGGGAGGGATTAGGGGCAGGAGGAAAAGGGGACGACAGAGGATGAGAAGGTTGGATGGCATCACCGACTTGATGGACATGAATTTGAATGAACTCCAGGAGTTGGTGATGGACAGGGAGGCCTGGTGTGCTGAGATTCATGGGGTTGCAAAGAGTCGGACACAACTGAGCAACTGAACTGAACTGAGGGAATGAGTGTGCACTGAAGGGGTTAAAGAAAGGAAAGGAACTATCAAAGAGTCTAAGAAGTGACCAGTGAGTCAGGAGGAAACCAGGAGAATGGTGTCTTGGAAACCAAGTGCAAAAATTGTTTCAAGAAGGAGGACTTGTGATCAGCACTATCAGATGGTGCTGACAGGTTGACTAAGATGCAAATTGACCATTAAATTTAGCAACATGGAGATCATGATTGAACTTGATAATGTGTTTTCAGAGGAGCAGTAAGGATGAAAGGATTAAAGGGTCTTCAAGAGAGAATGGGAAGAGAGGAATTGGAGACAGTGAATGTGTTTTCTTATCATTGTTTCAAGGAATGCCACTGGATTTCTTGTTTGCTATGTGGTCCTTTACTTGGCTTCCCTGGTGGCTCAGATGGTAAAGCATCTGCCTGCAGACCGGGAGACTTAGGTTCAATCCCTGGGTTGGGAAGATCCCTTGGAGGAGGAAATGGCAATCCACTCCAGTACTCTTGCCTGGAAAATCCCATGGATGAAGAAGCCTGGTAGGCTACAGTCCATGTGGTCACAAAGAGTTGGACATGACTGAGCGACTTTACTATCACTTCCTCCACTTGTTTTTATTTCTTCTGAAGAGTTTGTAGGTTGCAAAGAAAGATTATTACACATCTGCGTTTCACGGAGGACTTCATATTTTGACAGGCTGCTCAACATGCATTCATGTATAATAAAAAATTTAGTCTATAAAATGTTTCAGTAGTTTCTTCTTGTAGTATTTTATATATCCAAATTGTTAAGATGTTTATTGGAATGTTGAATCCAAATGGAGTACCAGCACTTGTAAATGATATGGGGACAAAAGTTAGAAAATATAGTCTATATTAAGAATGTAAAATTATAAGAAACTGAAGGGAAAATCCAGAAAATACTTAATGGTAGTTTTTAACACAGAGGTTATATACCACTAGATGGGCAAAAAAATTTCCTTTCCTTTAATGATAAATCTTACTACCTTTAATGATAGTACAGGCAGGAGGAATTGAATATATTTTTTATAGAGCCATCTATAAAAAAGGGGCATAGACAGTGCTTTTGGAGAAAGATGGAAAACTTTCTTGTGATTTGTTGGCTTTGCTTCATTTGAAATGACATGACTCACCAGTCCCTTGACAGGGTAGACTGTGTTCACAGAAGAATTATGGAATGTAGAACTTTAAAATAATCTCCCATAACTTCCAGGAGAGGACAGTGTTTCTGTTTAATACAGTGCTGATGTATTTGAAAAAGCTCTTTTACTCCATCCTCATTTGTAAAATACTTCAGGACTAAGAATTATTGTTTATATCACAGTGAAAATCTGGAAATGACAACATTTTGAAGTAGTAAGATATAAATAGGCTTCCCAGGTGCTCAGTGGTAAAGAATCAGCCTCCTAATGCAGGAGACGCAAGAGATGCAGGTTCAATCCCTGGGTCAGGGAGATTGCCTGAAGGAGGAAATGGCACCCCACTCCAGTTTTCTTGCTGAGAGAATCCCATGGACTGAGGAGCCTGGTAGGCTATAGTCCATAGGGTCGCAAAGAGTTGGACGTGACTGAGCATCGGAGCAAGACATAAACAATGATTATATCAGTCAAAGAAATCAGAAGCAGTTCATTTTAGGCCCCTTCAGTAAGCATGGAGATGATATAGTAAAGTCTATAGGAGGACATCTCAGTATTAATCTTTATTATTATAAGCAGCACACTTTTGGTGCTGAGATCAGGAAGTATGATACTGTCTGTATTCAACATTGTGTCATGGCTGTGTCCTGGGGTAGACTCTCATGTCAGTGGGCTAGTCACGGGTCTTCAGGACAAAGGGATGTACGTATTTCTGCTGAACAGGATATTAAACCTCACACACACCCTTTTCACAATTCAGGTAAAAGAAGACATACCTAATTAGAATAAATTGTCTCAAGTCAAAGGAAATCTTGTGTCTGTGTCACATAATTTCTGTCTTTTCGTTCTCTAATTCAGGAAACTTCGAGCCACACTAGATGAATATACTACTCGAGTGGGACAGCAAGCCATTGTCCTTTGTATCTCTCCCTCCAAACCCAACCCTGTCTTTAAAGTGTTCGGTGCAGCTCCTTTGGAGAATGTGGTAAGAAAACTGTGTGTGTTCTCAGATACCCTTTGCTTTCTGTGAGTTGTTGTTCGCATTCTTTTGATCCTTTGTCTAGCACAATAGTTATTTTATCTTCCCTTCATCCAGGGGTGGGAATTGAGACTGGTTTTCAAACTCCTTTATGCAGATCAAAGTAAAATGGATCGTTTCTGTTTCTCCTTTTCATAGCAAGCTATTTTACCTCATCAGATGCAATGGGAAAAAATGATATTGTATTCCTTAAGAAACCAGTGCAAGATTTTGTAGGAAAATTGCTGAAACAAAATGGTATTTTCTCAAGATGTGAACTTCCTGAGGCATTTTACTGATCACTGATATCTGAATTGCGTATTTTAAATCCTTTTTATTTCTTCAAATAATTGATTTAATCCTTCAGTGTTGAAATATAGTTGAATATTTTGATTATATCCCTATCTATAGCTAACTTTATAAAAATAATATTTTACTCTTGGATACTTTTACTATGTGAATTGTTCTTTCTTTGGATAAAGTAACTTTAAATCATTAATAGAATAATGATCTGTCCAGAATTAAATTGCATTTTATTTTTACTAGGATAAAATTTCTGAGCTTAAAATGAATTTATTAGATTTTCCCCCATACTGAACATAGATATTTCAAGAGTTCAGAATTAGTAATCAGTTGAGATTTTGTTTATTGTATTTTTTTCCCCATATACAGATGTTGTGATTCTTTCTAAACATTTTTGAGTTTGAGTTTTTCCTCAGATTCCTGAGTCCCTAGAATAGGACGCATATTAAGACCTTTCCTGAGAGGAGTGTGGTAGATGGCTTTCTAGTTCAAAATTATACCTGACTAACAAAGTAATAGAAGTGAAACCAGTTAATTCTGTTATAAACCATAATATAAATATTATAATTATATTATTGTTAAAGATTTTATTTTAGATTGGAGCAGAAACAATCCACATCAAAACCCAATTCTATTCAATTTATGTGACATACTTACAGTGACTCACAAGTGTTTAAAGTAGCTGCAAATGATACCATCAAGAAAGTGAAAAGACAGTCTACAGAATGGGAAAGAAAAAAATATTGGCAAAATATATCTGATAGAAATTTGTATCCAGAATATATAAGGAACCCTTATAACTCAGCAGTGACAAGACAGTTAATCCAGGAATGCCCTGGTGTTCAGTGGAGAGGACTTCGTGCTTATACTGCAGCAGGCATAGGTTCAGTCTCTGGTCAGGAAACGATGACCCGGCAAGCCGTGCAGCATGGCCAAAAACAGAAAAAAGACAATTAACAGAATTTAAAATGGCAAAGAATCTGTATAAATATTTTTCCAAAGAAAATATAGAAATGACCAGCAAGCACATGAGCACTTGATAAATAACTTAATCATTAGGGAAATGAAAAGCAGAACTACAGAGAGATACTTCATGCCCACTATGATGAATATAATTTAAAAGATGGACAATAATAAATGTTGATGGGGATGTGAAGAAATTGGAACCCCCATACATTGCAGTTAGAGATGTAAAATGATGCAGCTGATTTGGAAAACAATTTGGTAATTTCTCAAAATATCAAAAGAACAGTTACTATATAACCCAACAATTCTACTCCTACATTTACACAAAAGAGCTGAGAATAAAGCTTATACATACAGTGTTCATAGCAACAAAACTTATATATAAAAACCAGTGCACTATATTTGTAGAAGCATTATTCATAATAGCCACAAAGTGGAAATAACCCAAATGTTCATCTGCTGATGAATGGATAAAAAAAGTTGTATTATCCATCCAGTATAGTATTACTTAGCAATGAAAAGGAATGAAGTACTGATAAATGTTACAATATGGATGAACCTTGAAAGCATTGTGCTAAGTGGAAGAATCCATTCATAAAAGGCCACACAGTGTATGATTTCACTTATGGGCAGTATCTGGAGTAGTCAAATCTCAAGAGACAGAAAGTAGGTTAGTGGTTGCCAGATTTGAAAGGGGGGGGGAATGGAGGAATAGAAAGTGACAGCTAGTGAGTTTGGAGTTTCTTTCATGGGGGATAGATTATAATGATGCTTACGTGACCGTGCAAATATTTAAAAGAGTAAATTATACACTTCAAATGGGTGAATTGTATGGTATTGTATGGTAGGTTGAATAATGAATGGCCCCCAAAGATACACAGATCCAAATCTTTATATGACATAAAAGATTTTGCAGGTGTGGTTAAGTTAAAGATTTTTGAGATAATCCAGATCACCCTGGATTATCCAGGTAGGCCCTAAATCTAATCACAGTGTCTTTATGTAAGAGGGAGCCAAAAGGAGATTGATACAGAAGGTGGAGATGTGTCAGCGGAAGCAAGAGGTTGGGTGCAAGGAACAGGTCAGAAGCAAAGCAGTATGTGCTCAACAGCAGCTAGGCAGGATGAGAAAATGGTACCTCCCCTAGAGCTTCCAGAACAACCAGCCCTGCCAACAACTTGGGCCTATGAAACTAACAGAATGAATTTCTGTTGATAGAAGCCACCAAGTTTGTAATACTTTGTGGCAACCATAGGAAGCTAATATGTACGGCATATTAATTATATTTCAATAAAGCTGTTAAATTTTTTTTTTTTTATATTACTTTCATCTTTTTTTTTTTTTAATATCGATGCATGATACAGGATGTTCGGGGCTGGTGAACTGGGATGTTTAAATTTTAAAAGCAAAACAATAAGCAAAGCAAATGTCAGACAAATCCCTACAAAAATAAATCATGGATCACAGCATTAATATCAGACAAAGCCAAATTCTCAAGACAAATGAGTCTTAACTGAGGACCATAGGTCCTTTAGTATTGATAAGCAGTATAAATTTATAATGAACCTTTTATGTCTCAACATTAAAGCAAAGAATATAGATCAAAAATTAGTAATGGGAGGAAAAAAAATAGAAACCACAGTGGTAGTAGGAGTCTTTAATATCTTTGTCACTCAAGGAAGAAAAGTATAAATAAGAATATAGATATCTGAAGAATAGAATTAATAAGGTTAATATAAAAGGTTAACATATTTAACATTGATACCATACTAAGGGAGAATATACCATATTTGAAAAATTACATGAATGGATTATAAGAATTGACTCTGTGTTATTATTAGGTCCCAAAGTAAATCTTAATAAATTGTAAAGATAGAAAATTACACAGGTCATATTTTTTATTAAAGAATAGAAAATTTAGAAGTTAATATAAGAAAGATTGACAGAAATTTTCAGCCACATGGAAATTTAAAAATACCTTTTACTGTAGTAGTTTTACAATGTTGTGTTAGTTTCTGCTGCTGCTGCTGCTAAGTTGCTTCAGTCGTGTCCGACTCTGTGCGACCCCATAGATGGCAGCCCACCAGGCTACCCCGTCCCTGGGATTCTCCAGGCAAGAATACTGGAGTGGGTTGCCATTTCCTTCTCCAGTGCATGAAAGTGAAAAGTGAAAGTGAAGTTGCTCAGTCGTGTCTGACTCAGTGACCCCACAGACTGCAGCCCACTAGGTTCCTCCGTCCATGGGATTTTCCAGGCAAGAGTACTGGAGTGGGTTGCCATTGCCTTCTCCGGTGTTAGTTTCTGCTATACAGCAAAGCCAATCACTTATATGTATACAAAAACACTTAAGAGAAAAACTTAATCTGCAAACTATTTAAAAACAAATTTTAAATAGCCTTAAAAATTATGATCTAAACAGATGCTCCAAAGCATGTTTATTGCCTTTATTTTTTTTCTATGTATACAAGAAAGAAAAGAAACTTCATCTGAGAAAGATATACAGTAAGTAAACATGTAGAAGGAATTAATGATTTTGTAAACAGAATTGTTATTTAAGAAATGGTACTATGAAAAAGTTCTATGAAGAAATGGTACTATGAACAGTTCTATGAAGAACTGCAAGACCCAAAAAAGATGTCCTTTTCATTTTAGGGGACTGGAATGCAAAAGTAGGAAGTCAAGAAACACCTGGAGTAACAAGCAAATTTGGCCTTGGAGTACAGAATGAATCAGGGCAAAGGCTAATAGAGTTCTGCCAAGAGAACGCACTGGTCATAGCAAACACCCTCTTCCAACAACACAAGAGGAGACTCTACACATGGACATCACTAGATGGTCGACACCAAAATCAGATTGATTATATTCTTTGCAGCCAAAGATGGAGAAGCTCTATACAGTCAGCAAAAACAAGACCAGGAGCTGACTGTGGCTCAGATCATGAACTCCTTATTGCCAAATTCAGACTGAAATTAAAGACAGTGGAGAAAACCACTAGACCATTCAGGTATGACCTAAATCAAATCCCTTATGACTATACAGTGGAAGTGAGAAATAGATTTAAGGGGCTAGATCTGATAGACAGAGTGCCTGATGAATTATGGACGGAAGTTCGTGACATTGTACAGGAGACAGAGATCAAGACCATCCCCATTGAAAAGAAATGCAAAAAAGCAAAATGGCTGTCTGAGGAGGCCTTACAAATAGCTGTGAAAAGAAGAGAAGCGAAAAGCAAAGGAGAAAAGGAAAGATATACCCATTTGAATGCAGAGTTCCAAAGAATAGCAAGGAGAGATAAGAAAGCCTTCCTCAGCGATCACTGCAAAGAAATAGAGGAAAACAATAGAATAGGAAAGACTAGAGATCTCTTCAAGAAGATTAGAGATACCAAGGGAACATTTCATGGAAAGATGGGCTCAGTAAAGGACAGAAATGGTATGGACCTAATAGAAGCAGAAGATACTAAGAAGAGGTGGCAAGAATACACAGAAGAACTGTACCAAAGAGATCTTCACAACTCAGATAATCACGATGGTGTGACCACTCACCTAGAGCCAGACATCCTGGAATGTGAAGTCAAGTGGGCCTTAGGAAGCATTACTATGAACAAAGCTAGTGGAGGTGATGGAATTCCAGTTGAGCTATGTCAAATCATGAAAGATGATGCTATGAAAGTGTTGCACTCAGTATGCCAGCAAATTTGGAAAACTCAGCAGTGGCCACAGAACTGAAAAGGTCAGTTTTCATTCCAATCCCAAAGAAAGGCAATGCCAAAGAATGCTCAAACTACCACACAATTGCACTCATCTCACACGCTAGTAAAGTGATCCTTAAAATTCTTCAAGCCAGGCTTCAGCAATATGTGAACCATCAACTTCCAGATGTTCAAGCTGGCTTTAGAAAAGGCAGAGGAACCAGAGATCAAATTGCCAACATCCTCTGGATCATGGAAAAAGCAAGAGAGTTCCAGTAAAACATCTATTTCTGCTTTCTTGACTATGTCAAAGCCTTTGACTGTGTGGATCACAATAAACTGTGGAAAATTATGAAAGAGATGGGAATACCAGACCACCTGATCTGCCTCTTGAGAAATCTGTATGCAGGTCAGGAAGCAACAGTTAGAACTGGACATGGAACAACAGACGGGTTCCAAACAGGAAAAGGAGTACATGAAGGCTATATGTTGTCACCCTACTTATTTAACTTATATGTAAGGTACATCATGAGAAACGCTGGACTGGAGGAAGCACAGGCTGGAATCAAGATTGCTGGGAGAAATATCAATAACCTCAGATTTGCAGATGACACCACCTTTATGGCAGAAAGTGAAGAAGAACTAAAGAGCATCTTGATGAAGGTGAAAGAGGAGAGTGAAAAAGTTGGCTTAGAGCTCAACATTCAGAAAACGAAGATCATGGCATCTGGTCCCATCATTTCATGGGAAATAGATGGGGAAACAGTGGAAACAGTGTCAGACTTTATTTTTTTGTAGCTCCAAAATCACTGCAGATGGTGATGCAGCCATGAAATTAAAAGATGCTTACTCCTTGGAGAAAAGTTATGACCAATCTAGATAGCATATTCAAAAGCAGAGACATTACTTTGCCAACAAAGGTCCATCTAGTCAAGGCTATGGTTTTTCCAGTGGTCACGTATGGATGTGAGAGTCGAACTGTGAAGAAAGCTGAGCGCCGAAGAATTGATGCTTTTGAACTGTGGTGTTGGAGAAGACTCTTGAGAGTCCCTTGGACTGCAAGGAGATCCAACCAGTCCATTCTAAAGGAGATCAGTCTTAGGTGCTCATTGGAAGGACTGATGCTAAAGCTGAAACTCCAATACTTTGGCCACCTGATGCGAAGAGCTGACTCATTGGAAAAGACCCTGATGCTGGGAAAGATTGAGGGCAGTAGGAGAAGGGGACGACAGAGGATGAGATGGTTGGATGGCATCACCGACTCAATGGACATGGCTTTGGGTGGGCTCCGGGAGTTGCTGATGGACATGGAGGCCTGGCGTGCGGCGGTACATGGGGTTGCAAAGAGTCGGACACGACTGAGCGACTGAACTGAACTATGAAAATCTAATGAAATAGATAAACGAGCATACTAATTGAGAAAAAGGATGAAGAAAACAAATACACAGTCTTAGAAGTGAGATGAGTTATAGTTGCAGATAAAAAATAGATTGAACATTGTAAGGAAATGCTATGCATTAATTCTCTTCTTTAAAAAACCTCAACCAAGTGGATAATTTAATAAAAAAATAACCAAATATATCCAAACCAGTAAGACAATAAACACATACAAAATTGAAAAAGTAATTAAACCATAGCTCTCAAAGGGATACTACACTCCTGATTATTTCGAGTGACTTCCGTTAAACCTTCAAAGTATAGAATATTCCTTAATCTTATATATATATTGATATACAGGGTGGTATTAAAGAATCAGAGCTCATATTTACTGTAATCAGTTATACAGTATACTCTGCGTAATCTCATATTAGTAACAGTAAAAGAAATTATTTGGATTTTATAATAATGTCTAACATTTACTGAATGCTATGTTCTAGGTTATAAGTTATAAGCAGTTTTCATGTATTATCTCATTAAATAATATTAAAACTCTGGTATTTGCATTTTGTCCTCCTGCCTGAAGCCATCATTAACCTTTGTTCTTGCTCTTTTTTCTGGAGGCTGCTGGGAACTCTGGAAGTTTTAAATTCCATAGGGCTGTTCATCTTTGGAATATGGATTTCAGACTCAAAATTATCAGTTTTTTACAAATTTGTCAAAGGAGAATTGAAAATTTTACTGGGCCCTCTAATAGATGGTATTGAAGCTTTTCTTATGGTTTCCAGGTTTTCATTTATTTCTCTATGCTGTGTTCTGCCCATATTACATCCTTGCCCACAATTGGATTGTAAGTTTTAGACAAGTTAATTGAATCATGCACATACGTTGGTGTTAATGTATATAGCTAAAAACTTCACTTTGGTGAAAACTGTGTTTAAGTTTTGATTTTGTGAGTGATTTCCCACACTGATTTTTCCTTTATGTGACTCAGTGCCCTCATGTGTGAAATAAAGATAATAGCAACCTCACTGGGGAGAAATAGAAATTAAAGTTTATTATCTTTCTCCTATATGTAGTCTTTATGAAGAACTGACATGAAAGGAATTGAACCTTGAAATCTTAAAAGACTTGGATGGAATTCTTATCTCATACTTTGTATCTAATGGGAATTGGTAAATGGTAGATTTTAACGTTGTTGAGTCGTAAGAACACTCTCTTTATGACTTACTGCTATATCACATATTTCCTTGAAATCATCCTTCTGCCTTCGTTTAATTCCACCTTCCCAGTAGATAAGTTGACTCTGGAGTTGGTCATGATTTCTTCTTCTAAGACATTCACTTATTTACGTAAGACATTCACTTATTTACGGTTCATATCCCAGTAGATAAGTTGACTCTGGAGTTGGTCATGATTTCTTCTTCTAAGACATTCACTTATTCTAAGACTCTGGAGTTGGTCATGATTTCTTCTTCTAAGACATTCACTTATTTACGTAAGGCTTCAGGTTGCTTAAAACGTGGAAGCATATTTAAAAAGTAATAAAGTAAGGGACTTCCCTGATGGTCCAGTGGTTAAGAATCCGAGCTCCCAATGCAGAAGGCATGGGTTAGATCCTTGGTTAGGGAATAAGATCCCATATGCCACATGACACAGGCAATAATAATAATAATATAAAAAATAAAGTAAAAGCCCTGTTGCTTGTTTATTAAGTTATGCAACAAATGGCTAAGACTGTTAGATATAAAGTATGAGGTAAGAATTCCATCCAGGTCTTTTGAGATTTCAAGATTCAGAACAAGGGATCCAAGGGGTTGGGGAAAAAGAGATCTGGACTGAGGCAGGAGAGGAAAGAGGCTGACATTGGGACTGGAGAGAGAAGAGGATGAAGCCAGCAGATTCTGTGGGCCACAGCTTGTGGCCTGGCTCTGTGCCAAGTGTGCTTCAGGATCCCTGATCTGAAGGCAGCCCTGTGCTTGGGCATCTCTTTGTTAGATTCATCAGATGACAGTGTATTTTTAATCACAGAGGAGCTCATAGGTAAAAAATAATTTTAAAAATCTTTTTTGAGACCTTCCTGAAGATTCTTCTTTTATCCAGAAAAGCAAATGTGCAGAAGGATTTTGATATCTTGTCTGAGATTATTTTTGCAACCTCAGTAAAGGCCCATTGACCTTATGGTTGTAGCAACCAGTTCCTAAATCCTCAACAAGCTCATTCTGTGCCCAGAACTCTTAAGTCTCCTATAAATACCCTAAACTCAGCATCGCTGGTAGTTATGAGAATGTTTTATCTGTACAAGTCTGAATATGTGAAATGTTTCGTAATGTATGTTAAAAGGTCTGGTTCCTGTGCTCAGTGATGTCATAACACTGGTTGTGTGCAACATAGACCAGCGTAAGTGACACACGATTGTTTGAGTCTGTTGGCATTTAAAAGAGTAAAAGAATTAGGGCAAGAACACTTGGGAAGTTTTCTCAGAGAAAGTGGGAATTGAGTTGGTCTTGAATAATGGATAGTATTTGAATTAGAAACAGAATTAAAGACCCAGAGATAGAAAGTGTGTTAGTCGCTCAAGTCATGTCCAACTCTTTGCAACCCCGTGTACTGAAACATGCCAGGCTCCTCTGTCCATGGGAATTCTCCAGGCAAGAATACTGGTGTGGATTGCCATTTCCTTCTCCATAGAGATAGAAAAGAACTTGCTATATGCAAAAGTTAGTGAGGAGGCTGGCCGGCTAAAGAGGAAGGATGGTGAACAAAATTGCCTAGTAGGACTCTGGCTTATACATGGGGAACTCAAGAGGGTGCTTATTCTCATAATCTACAGGGCTGAGCATGCACGGCTGTAGTTGGTGGCCTTGGCAGAGAGTATTGGGAAAGCAAGGAATGATCAGAATGGTTGAAATGCAATCCTGTAAGAAGTGGGGCACTGTAGGACTATTTTTGAGAAAAAAAGATAAACGATCGGAAGTGGCTAAACATACAGGCTTTGGAACTACTTAAAAATTAATTTGACTTTCTGCTATATTCCTATATGATTTGGGAATGTTACTTAACCCGAATTTTCTTATCTGCAAAATGGATATAATGGTAGTTTCTTTATAAAACTGTGTGAGAATTAACTGAATGTATGCAGTGCTTGACACACAGCAAGTATTCAATAAATGGTATTTTATTATATCAATCTTTCAGAAATTTTAAATGGCAGTAGTATAGAGAATGAATTGAAGGAGGAGAGCTTGGTAGGCAGACCAACTGAATTTGTTTTTAAGTGGTTTTTAACTTGAATTGTGAAACCAGTTAGTTGTCAGTGACATATTGGTATGAAATAACAAAGGCTTTAGCTGTGGATTTTGGAATAGAAAGTAGAAGTTTCTAAAACAAACCTGTATTTCATCATATCTGTGATACCATGAGTTATAGGATGCACCATTATTTATGTGCCACAAAGAAAGAAAAAACACTGATAAACTTTGACATAGCGCTTACTATCACTTAGAATTTTTATTTTATACTTATTGAAAGAGCTTTTTCAGGCTTACTTAGACAGCTTTTGATCATACTGCTTTTGTAAATATGTAAAAAGGAAACTTTAAGTGAAATAAATTTCCAATTTCTGAAATTGTTTTTAACTAGTCCTAAAACTTTTTCACATTCAGAGTCCAATTCTGAATTACTTCCTGTTTCAGAGTCATCATTGTCTGCATGGTTGCATGTAATATTGTCTTCCTTACCATCAGGAGCATGGGTGATGCTGCATTTCTGTAAAAAGAGCTCTGCTATTGTCTCTGAGACTTTTTCTCAGCTGTGACAAGTTTGATGCTGGTGCTTTTTGGTCTTACGGAAAGATCACTGGTAAAGTTATCAGACAACACCCAAGGTTCACATTCCGTTCTGAAATGGTGCTAAATGGTTTGCTGATTGAAAAGGCCTGGGGGTTGCAGTTGTGCCTCCATAGCAACCATGTTCACTTATGTGCAGGCCATGACTGCTGTGCCCCATACCACTTTGTCTGTAGCAATTTTAAGAGGTATCTGAGTTTCCAGAGGAATGATAAATGGTGGGGGGTGGGAGGGAGATTATCTCAGGATTGATAAATTAGGTAGAATTGAATGCTAGCTTTATAACTCTGGGAAAGTTAGTTAACTTTACTAAGCAAACTTAGAAATACTCTGGTCACAACCTGAAGTTGTAAATTACTCTGAAGGATGTTCTCCCAGCATTTTTTTTAAAATCAAGATATAATGGATAAATTTAGCAAAATGCCTGGATCTGAATTTCTGGAATTCTACTGACCCATAAAACGGCTGAAATTGTTTGAAACTAGCTATTAATGTAATAATAGTAATAAGCTAATGATTTTTTATCTTTGAATGCAAGATGTTTCTGCACAATGAAAGTTTTTTTTACTATTTTCATTTACTCTTACTATGAGCATATATACTGATGTAATGGTTTAACCTGATACATTAAAGTTCAAAGACTATAACCTAGGCTTACTCAGTTTTTCTGTGGGTTGGTAGTGTAAAAACTCTACTTATGATGTAGAAACCTAGAAATCAGAAAATATATATCCTTGAAGATGTCATGGCAACACAGCTATTTACAGTAAATACATTGGCAATAATTTTTGAAACTTTCTTTTTAGAAACCAGGATAAAACTGAATCTCTAGAGTAATAATGATTCTATAAGTTTGCACTATTTTTCTTTCATCACCTTTGTTGTTGATCTGTTGGATATTTCTATAAAAGTTTTACATCGTAGCCAATAATTTTTACTTTTCCATATGTTTAAGGTGGAGTATGGGGATTTTTCTCTTCTAATCTTTATAATGAGATATTTCTAGGGAAGTATATGGTGACTGAGAGTTCAGTCCAGGACTATAACAGTGTTACAACTTCTGAGTAAACCTCATATTCTCTTACCTTTTTTTCTATGATGATGGCCTGAGCCCTGAAAGCAAGTTAATTTCCTATCCCATCTTGTTACATTTTTATAACTCCATGGCTTCCTTTACTATCCCTAAAGTATCCTCATCCCCCCTGATCTATTTCTTATAAGTAAGTGAACCCATTATTGATGGTGGTAGAATCCAGTGAACTCTCTACATTCTATAGAAGAATGTGTACATGTGCAACTTGCTGCTGTTCTGTTTTTTGTGAGACTTTCACTAATAGTGGAAGGAATGGAGTCAGAGCAAAAGTATCTGGTTCAGACATGGCCTTGTCAGAGTTACAGAGGCCTCATGGTTTTAAAGTCCACCTCTGTCTCCAGGGAGTCCCTGACAGAAAGGAAGAGGACTTGACCTGTGGTGCTCTCTCTGGCCCCAGGCCTTACTGATGGTGGCGCCTGTGACACCCAGCTGCACTGTGACACCCAGTATACACGTCTTGTTTTTTTTCTCTGATGCCTTTTAGTTCAGCCTCTTGTACAGCTGATCTCCTGTTTGGTAATCTAGCTTTGTAGGAAAACAGCGGGCATAGCAAAGTTTCAAAGAGGGTGCTTAGAGTTTTAGAGACATAAATCCTCAGTGATCTTGAAAATGACTTTCGTAATTAACTGCCTCAGCTGGGTTTTATCAGATGGCCTGGGAAATGCAGAATATGAATACCATTCCTGTTAGATCTGGAACAGGTAATGGGGCCAGCATTTACTGAGAAAATGTGATTTTTAACTGAGGAGCAGTATTTCTAGAAAACTCTTTCCTCTCGCTTCTTTATCCCATTGTTACCTGTAATTTCGTCATCTTTTCATTTAATTCTGTACGATGTGATGTCTTTGGGGCCAGCGGGTATTTTTACCTGCTAGTTGTAGACATGTTTGTTCTTAGGGCTCTGCAGTGGCTAAGGGAGTCCAGCCCCACCCACTCTCTGGTTGCTTGGCATCAACCCTCCCTGGTTGTTGGGCATCTTGTTTACTTCTGCCCTTAATTCCCTGCAGGTGCGTAAGTACAAGAGCATGATCCTGGAAGACCTGGAGTCCGCCCTGGCAGAGCACGCCCCTGCACCACAGGAGGTTAACTCAGAGCTGCCGCCTCTCACGATAGATGGAATCCCAGTCTCTGTAGACAAAATGACCCAGGTAAGTAAGGGGCGGGGAGTGAGGAGGAGAAGCAAGTGACTCAGGTGTGGGCGGGCCTCACATCGCCTTTTAGTTTTGTCCTCAGTGATCCACCATCAGAGGAAGATGCAGGCTGGAGTCTGACAGTGAAACAGTAGCAACCTTGGGAAAGAAAATGTAGGCCAGAAGAATGCCCCCAGCCCAGGGCATGGATGTGGTCTTCTCTTCCTGTTGGCAGTTTTTTCCTTTCAGTTGGGCCCTTGGGTTACTTTTAGCTGGAATTGGTTTGGACAGGAGACTGTTAGAACTTGGATGAATCACAATCAAATGGGGCAAGAGACCTGCAGTCTCTTTTGAGCTGAGCTGGTCCTCTTTCCATATAAATTCTGAATTCTACCACACTGATGCCACAGGGGCCTCCCCTCTCCAGGGAATAAGAACACCCTCCTGGGTCATTGCTTCCCTGCTCTCCCTTAGAGAGGGAAAGTCAAAATGTGCTAATCCTGGTAAATCAGCATAACCTCAGGGGTTTTGCTGAGACTGTTCCTTTTGTATTTTTAGCTCTAAAAGTGATAGCTTGATCAAGATCAAATGCCTTTTTTAATAACATATCTTCCTACCTTTTTTCTTTATTAATACTTCTAGCTTTAAATCCAGTTGTGAGTTTTCTTTTCTTATCTTTGTTGTTGGTTTTTGTTTTTTTCTGGCCGTGGCATATGGCATGCGGGATCTTAGTTCCCTGACTAGGTATTGAACCTGCATCCCCTGCAGTGGAAGCACAGACTCTTAATCACTGGACCGCCAGCAAAGTCCCTTCTTTCTTTATCTTGTTCGACTTCAGCAGCATTTATCATACTCCTTCCTTCTCAGAACTTTCTTCTTCAGTTTCTGTACCCAACACTCTCCTGAATATCCTCCTGCCATTCTGCGTGCTCCCTCTCAGCTCTTCTGCTAGCTCCGCTTCCTCTTCTCACTTGACCAGTATTGGTGTGTCCCAGGGCTCTGTCTGTAGTTTTTCTTAAAGTAATCTCATCCTGTCAGATGGCCTTTATATCCCATCTGTGTGTGGTCTGTACTCCAGCTTATATTACTAGTAGATTTTCAGTACCAGACAGGCCCAAAACAGAACTTTAATTGCCTCCACTCCCCGCTCCAAATCTGTTCCTCCCCCTAGTACCCTCTCATCAGCTAACGGCTGCACAGTCCATCTGGTTGCTCAAGTCCCCGCATAGGAGTAATCCTTGGTTTCCTGTTTTGCCCTCACTACCCACCAACCACATTTAGTTTTTCAGCAAGTCATGTCATTTCACCTCTGAACATACTCTGAGTCTGACCATTCGTCTCGGTCCCCTTCGCCACCCTTGCCCAAACCTTTAGCTTCTTGCACGGACTCTTTCCATTGATCAGTTCTGTTAATCTCCTTTCTGTTGCAGTCCATGCTCTACAGAGACACCAGAGATTGTTTAAAAAACTTAAATCAGGTAATATCACTCTTGTGTCAGCCCTTTAATGGCTTTCCACTCTTCCTAGAATCAAATTCAGACACTGCCAAGGCCTCTGAGGCCCTATATAACCAGGCCTCTACCTCATTTCTCATTCTCCCCCTTAGTCACTGTGTTCTGGCCATGCTCGTCCTCCTTTCTGTCAAACACCCCAAACTCTTTCTTTCGCTTTTGCTATTTCCCCTACCTGAAACATTGTTCTCCCGGACTGTTGCATGATTGACCTTACCTTATTCAAAGTCTAGCTTAGATACCACCTCCTGAGACAAGCCTTTCTTGATTATCCCATCTAATGAAGCTTTCTCTTCACCACCAAGTCACAGACTAATACAGCCCCATTTTACTGTCTTTGCAAGACTTATCACTACCTGAAACTGTCTTATTTGTTAAATTTCTACTTGTGTATGATCTGTTTCTTCAGCTAGAATTGAGAGCAAGGGCTTAGTTTCTTTCCATTCTTCACCGTGGTCCAGTATAGCTGCCTGGCATCAGATAATATCTGTATTCTAAATGTGGTTGACCCTGTGTATCTGTGATTTCGGCATCTGTGGATTCAACTGGGAAAAAATTGCAGAAAGTTCCAAAGAGCAAAATTTGAATTTGCAGCACTGGCACCTGTTGACATAGCATGTACGTTGTATTAGGTATTACAGGTAATACAGAGACAGTTCAAAGTGCACAGCAGGATGTGTGTAGGTTATGTGCAGATCCTGTGCCAGTTTACGTAAGGGACTGGAGCATCCTCTAATTTTGGCTACCTATGGTGGGCTTCTGCAACCAATGCCCCGAAGATACCAAGGGACTGCTCTAGTAATAGTATCTGTTCATTAGATGACCTGAAGGTCAGAACAGAAATGAGTCCAGTATCATGGGTAACCGGATCGCGGGGCTCCTGAGTAGGCATTCATGCAGTCCAGACGTTGATGCTGCAGCTCAAGGGGTGGCGCCTGGTTTTTTTGCCCCTAAGTCTGAGCCAGTCTAAACTAGCAACTTGGTCTGAAGTAATGCAGTATTTTATAAATATAAAGCTAAATTGTAATCTTTTGATTGTTGGATTCATAGATCTTTCTGTGGATACTTGAAGCATCTCTAGATAGTGGTTCAAAGAGGAAAACATTACCTAAACTTTTTTCCTGTCACTTCATACCTGCTATTATTAATACGTTGGGCTATTCTGACTGGTTAAAGAAAACATAAGGTGAATTTTACCTGACTAATGTAAAGAATCTACTCTATCTCAGATATAAAGTACATCTAAAGCTGACTAAGCTTCTGATTAAGAGGCTTACTTAATCATTAAGAAGAAGGAATGTACCATGTTTAAGAAACTCTTCTCCTGCCATGGGAGTGTTTTGCTTCTTTGTCACATTTGGTGTGTTTAGTTGAAATAATCTGAGATTTTTATTATATTAAATCATGACTACTGATAATTAGGAAAGTTTGCTGATGATCATAGAAGTCAGAGCAAACAGTTTAATTATCATGTTGGGGGTAAAACATTTGAAACTGTTTTTTCATTTTTGTGAAATATGCATTCAGTAGAGCTTGGTGCAGTGGTGCATCCAAGGGAAGCTGGTACCAAGTCATGAGTCAGTCTCAGAAGTGCTTTGTTGGAAGCTACGTCTTCTTTATGGTTGTACATTCCCTCTGTACCCTTCTCACCACAGATGACAAGTGAAAAATAACACGTAGCAAACAAAACAAATGTGAGGAGGAGTGAGCAGAACGATGAAAAACCCAGCTCCCAGCTGAATGGAAATTTCTGAGTATTCCAATCCTGGGGGTGGCCCCCCCACAGTTGTTTTTTATTTAGTTGTATTTTATTTTGTTTTCCTCAAATAATTTCTTAATGTGAGACAAATACCTCCCTTTAAAAAAGTTTTTTTAACCTATTGATCCTAAAACTATTAAGGGTAGTAAAAGCAGAGTTTAATTTCAAACCAAACCTAGATAGGCAAGGTGATGGGAATATAAAGCATCAGCAATCGAATGTACATTGGTAAAATTTTTCCAGAGGGCAGGTTGGCAAAATTTTCAATGTGCATGTCATGCCCTCCAAATAAGCAAAGATACATGCTCATGGCATTGTTTACAAAAGGAAAATCTGAGAATAATGTGACTGAATAAATTATAGTAGTGGTGTTTACCTGGAAAGAAGAGCAGCTTAGCCCAGAAGAGACTGGAAGTGAATATGCAGTGAGATATTGGATGCTAGAAATGATGATTATCTCTCTATCACAGTAGAATAATACTGTGGTATATTAAATTAAAAACTGATTATAAAATAGCATTTCTTATGTACCGTATAATTTGAGGAGTTTAGGGCTTTATTTCTGTTTGTTTGTTTCTACTAGGGGGGCTAGATTTTTCCATTCAGGGAATACAGAATTAATGATCTCATTTGTTTAAAACATGCACACAAAACTTGAGCTTGTGTGTGTGAAATTTTAAAGGTGTATACACCAATATTAACAGTGATTATCACTGTGTGGTGGCATTATGGGTGATTTTCATTGTCTCTGTGTAATAAGCATGAATTACTTTTATAACCATAGAAACCCAAAATTGAATTTTTTAAAGTGCAAGTTTTATGATGTTTCTGCTTTGTTTTGTCCAACAATTTTTTTTTTTTTTAGTGTTCTGGTGAAGATGTCAACGGTTTTTTTTTTTTTTTTTTAATTCTCTTCTGTAGCTACTGTGTGTTGGAAGGCACAATACTAACTCTTTACAGGAGTATCTCATTTAATCCTTGCTGTCCAGTGTGAGAGTGTTTATGTATGTATATAATTTCTATTTTGTAATCAAGGAAGAAGAGCTCAGATATGATCTGTAACAATAAAGGACAAAGTGGATACCAGTTTTGGATACTAAATTAAGTTTAAGTGTATACCAATTCTAGAGACCATGATTTCCTTGAAGTGATAAAATTCCAGATTTATAAAAGTGCACTAGAATAGAGATGGACTTGGGTTAACCAGACAGCTCAACTAATCATCTTATCTGCACTGAATGCTATGGAGATGACTACTTTAGAAATATAATTCGATATACGACCGAAAATGAGTTCTGAATCATCCAAAGAGAGTAAGTTGCATTCAGTATTGTTTCAATGTTCAGTTCAGTTCAGTCGCTCAGTCGTGTCCGACTCTTTGTGACCCCATGAATTGCAGCACGCCAGGCCTCCCTGTCCATCACCAACTCCCGGAGTTCACTCAGACTCAACGTCCATCGAGTCGGTGATGCCATCCAGCCATCTCATCCTCTGTCGTCCCCTTCTCCTCCTGCCCCCAATCCCTCCCAGCATCAGAGTCTTTTCCAATGAGTCAACTCTTCGCGTGAGGTGGCCAAAGTACTGGAGTTTCAGCTTTAGCATCATTCCTTCCAAAGAAATCCCAGGGCTGATCTCCTTCAGAATGGACTGGCTGGATCTCCTTGCAGTCCAAGGAACTCTCAAGAGTCTTCTCCAACACCACAGTTCAAAAGCATCAATTCTTCGGTGCTCAGCCTTCTTCACAGTCCAACTCTCACATCCATACATGACCACTGGAAAAACCATAGCCTTGACTAGATGAACCTTTGTTGGCAAAGTAATGTCTCTGCTTTTGAATATGCTACTAGGTTGGTCATAACTTTCCTTCTGGGAGTAAGTGTCTTAATTTCATGGCTGCAGTCACCATCTGCATTGATTTTGGAGCCCAAAAAAATAAAGTCTGACACTGTTTGCACTGTTTCCCCATCTATTTCCCATGAAGTGATGGGACTAGATGCCATGATCTTCGTTTTCTGAATGTTGAGCTTTAACCCACTTTTTCACTCTCCACTTTCACTTTCATCAAGAGGCTTTTTAGTTCCTCTTCACTTTCTGCCATAAGGGTGGTGTCATCTGCATATCTGAGGTTACTGATATTTCTCCCAGCAATCTTGATTCCAGCTTGTGCTTCTTCCAGCCCAGGGTTTCTCATGATGTACTCTGCATATAAGTTAAATAAGCAGGGTGAGAATATACAGCCTTGATGTACTCCTTTTCCTATTTGGAACCAGTCTGTTGTTCCATGTCCAGTTCTAACTGTTGCTTCTTGACCTGCATACAAATTTCTCAAGAGGCAGGTCAGGTGGTCTGGTATTCCCATCTCTTTCAGAATTTTCCACAGTTTATTGTGATCCACACAGTCAAAGGCTTTGGCATAGTCAGTTAAGCAGAAATAGATGTTTTTCTGGAACTCTCTTGTGTTTCTTTATTTTGATTCTTTAAAAATTAGAAAGTTAGCATAGTTAGTTAAAGTCAGAAGATCTACTCTTTAAGTCCCAGCTCTACTGCACAGTAGCCCTGGTTCCTAGTTTCATCTAATGAAAGTGAGAAAACATGCCTTCCTACCTTATGGAGCTGGAGGTAGAAAAAATGAGATGTTACATTGAAAAGTACTTTGAAAACTAAGGAATCACACAAAGTATTACTACTAATTAGAAATGCTAGATATATATGTTACCTATATTGAATAACCTGAACATAACATTTCTCACTCATTTTTTAACTTAGAGAAACTTAATGAACTTAGAATTTTGATTTTGCTCAGCAGTGAAGTACAACAGTACAGTTCACAGGGTATTAAAGAATTGAGGCATAAAGAGAGAAAACAACCTAGGGACTGAAGCAAGCTAGTGACAAACGAATAGAACTTAGACTGGAGTCCATACTGCCAGTGCTTGCTTCTCCCTCTCTGTCTCTCCCCCGACTCCTGTTACTCTCTCTCTTCTTTTTTTGTGTAAAACTATATTGTGATCATCACTCAGATTGAGCGTTTCAGGTCATCTACACTGAACAGTTACTGTTATAAAACAATTTGATGATTTTCTCTAACAATCATCAAAATTGCCTTCTACAACAGATTGAAATTAAGATACTAATAACATAGTATCTTAAATTCTGTGTGAACTGAATGCCCTGATTCTTTTAGGAATCAGCTTATTAGTTTCGGGGTTTTTTTTATGTTTTGCTTATTTTTGGTAAAAGTATAATTCTATATGAATAAATAGATTGTTTACCTGAAAAGCTTCTGTTTTTACTGTTATAAATATATCTTGATTCTGATATTTTTATGTTTATCCGGCAAAAACCACACAGCTCTGTAGTATTTTTAGTGAAAAAATGAAAACGTGAATTTCTAGGCTCCTTTAAGAACAGTTGCTAGACTTTATCCCATTTCTGTCTGCCTCTTTGCATAAGAATTGAAGGAGGTTGAGAAAAGGCTTAGGAGAAGAAATCATTAATTTAATATAGATTCTGCAACCTTGTTTACAATGAAATAATTAAATCATCTTTTTCAGAGGTTTTGAAAGCCAGTTTAGCAAAATTTTCTAGGATATTTCACACCAGAGACCAGAGGATGGCCTAATTGTGCTTTTCAAACTTCAGTGTACAAAGAAATCACCTGAGAGTCTTGTTTGTTTAAATGTAGATTATAGATCAGGTCTGGAGTGGGACCTGAGATTCTGCTTTCTACCTTCTAGGTGATGCCAGTGCTGTTGGCTCTCAGACTGTACTTTGAGTTTAAGGACTTAAATCATTTCTTGTAGAGTCTTTAATAATTACGATTTTGCTGGTGGAAAATCAGTTATGTTCTTTACCACATTTGAGTTCTATAGGAGTCTTCTTGTTCTTGGGAGGTTGTTAATCTTTTTAGAATTTGTGTTAGAAAATATCCAGGCAAAGAATTATAGAATAAATACTTCTGGAAAGAACAGCCCAGTATTATTGGTTAAAATCCACTCCTTTTCACCTCTCCCTTTCTTCTCCTTCCTTGAACTTATTGCCCTCCTCTTACTCTCACTGGGGCAGTCTTTGTTGCTTTAATATCCCCTTGGAGTAATGATGCAACAGGATAGTAATTCTTCACCAGTTTTCAGGGGAATCTTCAGAAACATTCAGCAAAGTATGATTACTTCTTTGAAAGAAATTATTCACAGGGATTAATAGGTTTTACTCAGAAAACATTCATCAGTTATCAAGTTAGGTTTTTTTGAGTATTGCTTTGCTTTGTTTTAAAAAAGCATATATTTTCCCTTTTCTCCTCAAAGGCTAGGAAATTATGCTAAGTGAAATATGCCAAACACGAAGGACAAATATTGTGTGATTCTACTTACATGAGGTATCTAGAATGGGCAAATACATAAAGACGGAAAGTAGAATAGAGGTTACCAGGGGTTGGGGGAATAGAAATGGGATAGTATTGTTTAATGGATAGAGAGTTTCTGTTTGATGGTGAATGGGCTCTGGAAATAGCGGTGATGATTGCACAACATTGCAAATGTACTTAGTGCCACTGAACTGTATATTTTAAAATGATAAATCTCAGGTATATTTTACTACAATTTAAAAAATTTTTAAATAAGGTCGGATAAGAAGTAATTAGTTCAGTGGTCCTCAAACTTGGATGCACAGTAGAACCACAATGGGAACTTAAAATCCTAGTGCCCAGGTCATGCTCTAGACCAATTGGACCAGAATATTTGGGGATGAGATTTAGGCTTCTGCAGTGTTTAAACTCCCCAGGCAGTTCCATTGTGCAGTCAACTTTGAGAACCACTGTTATGGATCACAGGTCCTGACTGCTTCTCCTACTGTCATGTCAGAATCTCTGTGCAGAGTAGGCTTTTCTTACTGTCTAAAATGATCAAAAAGTATTGATGTATCTGATTCCATTACATATCTTGTAGATGTTAGGTAGGCAGGATGCAATCAAGAGAAAAGAAAAATAACAAAAACATTGGCTGTGTTCTTATATAGAGCACAGCCTGTTTTGAGTAGAGTAAAATAATTCAGGGTATATTCAGGAATACTAAGGGAAGGGAACATGCATTTATATTCCATATTCAGGACAGAACTAGATTAGAGAAAAATAATTGTGTACTGTATGGCAAAGAATATCTAGAGCAGATGACTGTTTCTTTCAAATTAGTGAAAAGATAATTAGAAAAATAAAGTCTTAAAAATTGTAAAGAGAAATAATCAGTACACATATAAGTCTCAGCCTCACTAGTAATGATAATGAAAATAAATCATTTCTCCCATATCCAACGAGCCAAAATAAAAAAGAATAATTAGAAAGTGTGAAGGCAGCTCAGGAGGCTACATGTGAAGTCCCGTTCTCCCCATGCTCTCGAGGCAGCTGGCAGGCAGGAGCCAGGACCTGTCTCAGCCCAGCAGCTTTGGACAGTGCACAGGTGCTGGAGCTATGCGCTTCTTCCCTTTTGGAAGCAAAACAAAGGAAAAATGTGAAAAGTGAAGGGAGGTTTTGAAATACTGGGTTTTGTTCTGCACCTTTGGTGGGAATAAGATTGACAAAATCTTTTAGGACTATAGTCACGCAGTATCTGAAAATGTTAAATGCATATACCCTTTAACCAGCAATTCTTTTCTGCTAGAGAAATACTCACAGGTGTGCTCAAAGAAGCATGTCCAGGCAACTTTGTGTTGTGTTAGTGTTAGTCACTCAGTCATGTCTGACTCTTTGCAACCCCAATGGACTGCAGCCCACCAGGCTCCTCTGTCCATGAGATTTTCCAGGCAAGGATACTGGAGTGGGTTGCCATTTCCTTCTCCAGGGGATCTTCCCAACCCAGGGATCGAACCAGGGTCTCCTGCACTGCAGGCAGATTCTTTACTGACTGAGCTACAACCTAAATGTTTATCAATAGGAAAATGGTTAAGTAAATTGGAAAAAATCTGTCCTATGGATACTAGGCAACTACTTTTTTTTGAAAATGAGCTTATTCTAGTTGTACCGCCACAAGCAGATCTCTATGGCAAAATGTTGAGTAGAAAAAGTGAATTATACTAACATATGTGTTTTTTTCATCATATAAAACTGTGCCTTTCCAGCATATATCTGTGCAAATGCATAGAATTTGACCTGTAAGAAAGGATGTTCATCAAATTAATGTCTCTGGACAGGTAACTAGATTAGGGAAGGGTGGATCAAGAAGAGGGTTTTGACCTTATCTTATCCGTGTTATTTAGATTTTTATACAGAAGAGCACAGTTAGGATAAGGTAGCAGAAACTGACCAGTCTGAGACTCCTTCAAAGAGAAGGTAGAATTTTAAGAATGTTTTGATTAATGGGAGAGAGACAGTGTAATGGATTGATGTTGTATGGAGACAGAGGCAGAAGTGTTGGCTTGAGAGAGGAATGTCTTCATTGGCTGTCCCTTGAATTCTGCGATTTTATCTTTCCTTCCAAACTTGTTCTTCCTGTGTTTCCATGAAAGTGTGTTTTATGGGAAAATGAGATGAAGAGAAACCAGTGTTTCTGCTGGCCCTCCTGGGGAATGTGGGGATGTAGGATTGGTGTTTCTAGTAGGGAAAACCACTTTCATTACCTCTGTGAACAGAGGTCAGGGGTACAAATAATTCCCAATAATGAGCAAAAAAATCATTTTGCTTTTATTTTCTAATGCCCTTTAAATATCCATCTGAGTATGATAGGGACTGTCAACTGGAAGTTCACAATTTTAAATTAAAATAATGAAGCCACAGTCTGAAAGTTCTTCAGTTTTCCTTCTCTGCTCTGTTGGCTGTTTTCCTGTTTGATGTAGAAAACATTATCTTTTAATGTGGCTTGATTTTAGCTGTTCTCTCTTGAAATATGTTGCATATTCTCCAAACTCTTCAGTAGATATGGGGTTGGCAAACATTTTATTTTGAAAGGCCTTTTCTTGGTAACTGAACCTAAGTGGACACCTGAAGCCTCAAAATTCTTCATCTCGGGTACATGCAGAGCAAAGAGAGAGGGAATGAGAAGAGTAGTTGGGAATATATAAGGCTGATGTATTGTTGGACCACAAAGAGTGGCTGAATTTACAAGTGGAAAATTTATAGCATAAGAAGAAGTATTGTTTCATTTTGGCCAGATTAAAACTTTAAGAGTTAGAAAAATCTTCTTAAAAACTACCTGTGGTTTCTATATAATCTTTATTTTTGATTGCCACTGGCACAAATTTAACATATTTTTTCTTTGCTGAATGTGCCCTGGAAGGAGTGGTGTTTTCTATTCTCTGCTGATTTGAGGTGGGCTTACTAACCAAGCTGGACACTTGAAGCCCATCTTGAGCCCTAAATCAGAATGAGAGGCCAGGAAAGCTTGTTGCAGCCCAATTAAAGGACAGCCGGAGAGGATAGGCTTTACCTTTGCTCATCCTGTTGATTGTCTCCCCAGCGGATTAAAGACAAACCTTCCTTAACAAGCACATTGAGTAGCTTGGGTTTCCAAAACTCTCCAGGACCAGTAATTAATCCAACTGGTAATGAGAGCACAGTGTTGAATTCTGGAAAGAAATCATTTAACTCTTTCTATACTAGATAGCTCATTTCCCTTTATTAATATCCCTTTGTGAACACTCATTATGTGGAACAGTATAAAAATAGTGTGGTGGAAAATTGCCTTTATCACGTTATCTCTGTGCATTTAAATGCAAAAATTGTCCTTCATCCCTAAACTGTACATACTTGTAAAGTTAACTTTTCTGGTAGAAAGTGCTTTTTGCCTTTTATTTTGATATAGAGGCAAATTTTGTACAGTTGATGGTACTTTAAAAAGTTAAGATCTGGCTCTGTATTGAAATTTGTTAATTTCACTCTGGGTCCATTTTTTAACTTAATGGGATTTTCTTTTTTTTTGTCTGTGGAAGTCACCTTTCCTTTGTGCTGCTTCTGTTTCTGCTGCCTCTCATTAGCCTCTACTATCTTCTTCCTAGGGCTTTGAAATATTTCCCATCTAGAAGTTCTAGCAAATAAAACATCTTTTCAGACTTTTATGAAAACTTTGTTTTTTTGTTAATTTAGAGATATTTGGCCTTCTTGTTTCATTATCTCCTCATTCTATGGATATAAAGAACTCTCCTTTTGAAGACTGTTAATGGAATTAAAAGAAAGGGGAGACGTAAAAATTTGTGATACGAGTCTATTTTGTTTACGCATCTGAGAAAGCTATTGTTTTTCTGTATGAAGAAATGTAAATATTGTGAGGATTGAAACTTTTCCTTCTCTATATAACTGAGGCTAGAAAAAGACACACTCCTAGGAAGCCAGGATAAAGGGAAAAATGACTTTGAGATGCACTTTCTTAAAATAACTGAAGAAGTGACCTCATGAGCCAGCTGATAGCCTGGGTTTGCAAATGGATACATTTCTATTAGCCTGCTGCTTGATGCCACAGAGCCAAATATATAACAGAGTGTATTATATCATATCCTGCAGGCTGGAGACTGTCTGGGAGACAAGGGGGGCTTAGAAAGAGAGGTGAAATAGCAGGCTTGGGACACGAATTAGCAATGTAAATACTGTCAACCAAAACTTTTTATTAGTTGAACATTACCGATTTGGGTTTGTGATTCCATATTTTTCTATCATCTTTCAATTAAATAATATTTAAATGAGAAAGCTTGATATTTAAGTAGGTTCTTCAATACAAGGGTTGCTGTACTCATTCTCTCAATAAGACTTAAGTATTCCCATTTCTGTTTTTTTTCTTTCTCTACAAGCTACAAGTCCATGTCCTTGGGTCTGACTCATGCTAAAATTGTTCTCATTTTGGTCATAAGAGGCAATGTAAGTGTGTCCTTAGATGGAAGATGTTGCTTATGTCTGGAGTACTGTAGACCCTCAGGTTCAGAGGAAAGCAGGAGGTCTGAGGGGGAAGACTGTAACTTGATAAACTGATTCTCTTGCCAAAAATCATTGTTAGCAATTAAGAATATTCACAAAGTAGCCTCCCCTTCTCCCCCAGCATACAAGCCCATCGTGGTAACCATGCCAGAAAACAAAGAATGGTAGTTGTCTCTGTGGTTAACTGTTTGGTCTGGATTTGATTTGTAAAATAATTTGGGTGAAATCCATAATATGTTTAAGGTCAACACAGGTGTCATTATGTTTATCTATATGTCAGACTCATAGACATTGGACTACCTTACTAAAAACTTTGTAGAAGAGTTTTAGAGTTATTTTCCCTTTTTATTAAGTAAATCCCATTTTTTTCCATATATTTTCATATAGTCAGTCATGTTACTGAATTCTCTTATTGTTTATAGTGGTTTTTCATTTTATTCTCTAGAGATTTCCAGATACACAATCATACTATTTACAAATAACAGTGATTTTCATCTGTTCCTCACCTCTTAGTTCTCTCATCTTATTGTTCTGATTACTATCTCCAGAACAACACATTTGTTTTTTTTCTGAAAACATGTTGACTTTGTTTGACACCTTATATGCATAGATGTTCTAGAAGGGAGATGAGCTATAGCATCAATAGAACCTTAGGGGGTAGAAATCAAACACAGGACTAGATATTCTTATAGGAACAAGTCTATGACATGCAGCTTAAGGTGCACTTTATCAACGTACGTATAATTCTCTATCACTCATGGAGCTCTAGTAACCTGTGGGAAGCAGTCAGTTCTAACATCACATTTTGGAACTCTCTAGGACCCTCCAGGAAGGCTCTTTATTTTATAATCTTAGAATTTGTGGGAGACACAAACACATCCCAGATGAATTTTATGACTGCTGATGACTGTGCTCTTGTTTTCCAGGCCCAGCTTCGGGCATTTATCCCAGAGATGCTGAAGTACTCTACAGGTCGGGGGAAACCAGGCTGGGGCAAAGAAAGCTGCAAGCCCATATGGTGGCCTGAAGATATCCCATGGGCAAACGTTCGGAGTGATGTGCGCACGGAAGAGCAGAAGCAAAGGGTGAGGTTTCTCTAGCCTGAGTTTCCTATTGCTTTTTTATTCTGAATCAACCAGCTCATTTTTGTTGTTCTACTTCTTAGGCTATAAAAAGTCTAAAAATATGTGTAGTAGTCAAACCTATCCTCGAAAAGAAGTTTGATATCCACTGATTCCCGTTTATCAGTCCATCACCATAAAGACTTGGGATAGGTCTATTAATTTATATTCCTCTCTGCAGTTGCCTTTTGGACTATTGTAATTTTATAAGGTGCTTGGAAAACTAAAGAAACTCGAAGTAAAAGTATTAACCACTTTGCATATTAAGTCGCTTCAGTTGTGTGCAACTCTTTGCGACCTTATGGATGGAGCCCTCCAAGCTCTTCTGTTCATGGGTTTCTCCAGGCAAGAATACTGGAGTGGGTGGCCATGCCCTCCTCCAGGGGATCTTCCCGACCCAGGGATTGAACCCATGTCTCTTAAGTCTCCCGCATTGACAGGCAGCTTCTTTGCCACTAGTGCTACCTGGAAAGCCCCATTAATCACTTTGAAGACTCAGAAATGTCCTTATTTCTGGTTAGCAAGAATCACTGTTGAAAATACATATAGAGGGATGTGAAACTAGTCAAGTCTGATGATAATGAAACATTTTAAAAAAGAAGAAAGACTAAACCAGATATCCTCCCTTACTTGTTCTGCATATTTGTTTTTTGGTTAGCTTTTAAATTTTACTAAGAATCTCATATAAAATTCTTGACAAAAGAGTAACCTTCTTTTATGAGAGGTTTACGAGTTGACCTCAGGTTAGAGTAGGGTATAAAACCCAAAAGCTAATCCAGACCTTGATCAGGAAGGAAACCAGTGTGAAATCTCTGGTACTTGGTGCTGAATTTCCCTGTGTTCAAAAGGGTCTGTGAGAAGTATCCTGAAGAGAGTTACCCCATCCCAGTTTGATTTGGTTTGTTTGATAACTAACCAGCTGCTTATTCCCCAGTGGAACTAAATAACCAGCGTTTTTTGTGACTTTATGTGCTTTTCTGGTCTTTTGATGACAGGTTTCATGGACCCAAGCACTACGGACCATAGTTAAAAACTGTTATAAACAGCATGGGCGGGAGGACCTTTTGTATGCTTTTGAAGATCAACAAACACAAACACAGGCCACAACCACACACAGTATAGCCCACCTGGTACCATCACAGACTGTAGTCCAGACTTTTAGTAACCCTGATGGCACTGTCTCGCTTATCCAGGTGAGTAAACCTTATGGTGAGTAAATCAGATTGTGATTTCTGAAGCAGGTCAGACTAGAGAGTTTTATTTACATAAATTCTTATATGAACTTTATACAGCTCCCTAAGATTTTACTACCTGAACTTGATTTTTTAAATAATATTTTAAATTGCTTGTATTTTGCTAAATACAGAGCTATAGATAGCTTTTCTGTGTATTTCCAAATCAAAGCTCTGTTAAAAAAAAAAAAAAGGTTTTCATTTTTTGTTATTTTACTCTGTTAGTGGCCAGGAAATAGTCCTTCTGAATTAACCTCTTCTGTGGTAAAACACAATTTGTTGGTAGATCAGTTCAGTTCAGTTCAGTCGCTCTGTCGTGTCCGACTCTGCGACCCCATGAACCGCAGCATTCCAGGCCTCCCTGTCCATCACCAACTCCCGGAGTCCACCCAAACCCATGTCCACTGAGTTGGTGATGCCATTCAACCATCTCATCCTCTGTCATCCCCTTCTCCTCCTGCCCTCAATCTTTCCCAGCATCAGGGTCTTTTTAAATCAGTCAGCTCTTCACATCAGGTGGCCAAAGATGGAGTTTCAGCTTCAACATCAGTCCTTCCAATGAATATTCAGGACTGATTTCCTTTAGGATGGACTGGTTGGATCTCCTTGCAGTCCAAGGGACTCTTCAAGAGACTTCTCCAACACCGCAGTTCAAAAGCATCAATTCTTTCTTTATAGGCACTCAGCTTTCTTTATAGTCCAACTCTCACATCCATACATGACCACTGGAAAAACCATAGCCTTGACTAGATGGACCTTTATTGGCAAAGTAATGTCTCTGTTTTTCAGTAGGCTTTCTAGGTTTGTCACAACTTTCCTTCCAAAGAGTAAGCGTCTTTTAATTTCATGGCTGCAATCACCATCTGCAGTGATTTTGGAGCCCCCCAAAATAAAGTCAGCCACTGTTTCCACTGTTTCCCCATCTATTTGCCATGAAGTGATGGGACCGGATGCCATGATCTTAGTTTTCTGAATGTTGAGTTTTAAGCCAACTTTTTCACTCTCCTCTTTTACCTTCATCAAGAGGCTCTTTAGTTCTTCTTCACTTTCTGCCATGAGGGTAGTATCATCTGCATATCTGAGGTTATTGATATTTCTCCTGGCAATCTTGATTCCCTCCTGTGCTTCCTCCAGCCCAGCGTTTCTCATGATGTAGTCTGCATGTAAGTTAAATAAGCAGGGTGACAACATACAGCCTTGATGTACTCCTTTTCCTATTTGGAACCAGTCTGTTGTTCCATGTCCAGTTCTAACTGTTGCTTCCTGACCTACATATAGGTTTCTCAAGAGGCAGATCAGGGGGTCTGGTATCCCCATCTCTTTCAGAATTTTCCACAGTTTATTGTGATCCACACAGTCAAAGGCTTTGGCATAGTCAATAAAGCAGAAACAGATAGGGAACCTCTAAAATTCAGATTGGGGTGAGAAGAGAAAGTTGGTTAGCTAACATAAGGCACCAGTGATGAAACATAATGGCTTCTAATATTGACTTATTTGATTGAAGTAAAACTCTGAAGCTCATGTTAGTGTCTGATGTATTATTTTAATCATTGATTTCATATTTCAATGCATATTAATCATTACCTCTGCTGAATTTGGGATTGAATGAATCTTTACTTCTGAGCAAAGGAGAGGTTGAAGAAATCATTAATCGACACTTATTACTTCAATTTTTTTGTTTAGGTTGGTACAGGGGCAACAGTAGCCACATTGGCTGATGCTTCAGAATTGCCAACCACAGTCACTGTCGCCCAGGTGAATTATTCGGCGGTGGCTGATGGAGAGGTAAGAAAGAGGATTCGGTCTGTTTTCACTTGATGCTTGAATGTATAGGTGGAAGAGAAGGGAGGGGCCAGAATATGAAGAGACTGTAAGTAGCCTAGACATCTATAGCATTGTCTTATATAAACCTTCTAAAAATATCATTCCATGCCAGTTTTGCAAATAGCATACTCAGTGTATGACAGTTGAAATTAATGGATCTTTATGATTCAGACGTAACTGTCAGGAACTTAAAATTTTACATTTGCAACATAGCATTTTATATCCATTAAATACTTTTATGCTGTGAATCCCAAAGAATTTAATCTTTAGACTTTATTTTTTAAAATTAGATCATTAAAACAAGCTGACTAAAACATTCTTTGAAGGGATATATATATGTATATATATTTGTAAATCAGTAGACATGATTTATTGCATTGTAAATGAGCCTTTGAAAATACTTCACAGGAAAATCCTTCCTTGGGAATTCCCAGGCAGTCCAGTGGTCAGGACTCGGCACTTTCACAGCATGGTCCAAGTTCAGGCCCTGGTTGAAGAAGTAATATCCCACAAGCTGTGTGACACAGTCAAGAAAACCCTCAAAGAAGCAAAAATAAAAAAAGCAAGAAAATTCTTCCATATCAAAACTGATCTAATTATGAGATATAAACTTAAAGGTAGTTAACCTTTATTGAGCACTCAGTCAACTAAGCACTTCTCAGCTCTAGAAGTATAGGTTCTGTTATCATCTTCGCTTTTTACACGATAAAAAGGGGAAAGGTTAGTGACTTGTCTAAAGGTACAGAGTAACCTAAGTGTGCAAGCTGGGTAACACATTTAGAAAAATGTTGTCTAAGCTCTGAGCCATCAGTGAAGTTCAGGAAAGGGTTTGTTAAGTGACTGTAGGCTTTTCCCCTAAAGGTTGTACTCCTGAAGTTTGAAAACTAGCCAACAGATGTCAAAGAGCCATTTCAGAAATGAAACTAAAAATACCATCTCCTCTTTGCTCAAAACCATAGACTGAGAACATCACAAAATCACTATAATTTGTGCATCTCAGGAAAGATAAAGAACTGCTGCATTTCATGGCTGGTGAGGTGAAGAGAATTACAGCAGGCTCCCGCCAGCCAGTGTGTGGTGAGCCCCTGCCATGCTGCAGTTCAGGTGTTAGATGTATGGAGCTGAATTACACAGGAACCCTGCTCTCAGAGAGGGGTCTGTGTGAATGAACTGTAGTCCTCGCTGTAAGAGATGCTACAAAGTGGTACCTTCAGGATAGAATGTTTCTGGTAACCGAGACTGGGAGGATTTGGGGCAGGAGATGGCCTTTGGTTTCCCAGTATAGAAAGGTAAAAGTCAACAGGAAATTGACTTATCAATTTCCATATGATATGGAAGAATGGACTAGCTGAGGGGGAAAGTTGTCAGTCCCCAAACACTAAGACTAAAGGACAGACACTCCCTGAAGTGTGAAGGAGGTAGTGAAGACACAGGTTGGTACGTCTGTGGGATTGGTTACTTTTTGAAGTTATTTACCACATCTCCCGGAAAAGGCAATGGCAACCCACTCCAGTACTCTTGCCTGGAAAATCCCACGGATGGAGGAATCTGGTAGGCTGCAGTCCATGGGGTCGCTCAGGGTTGGACACGACTGGGCAACTTCACTTTCACTTTAATGCATTGCAGGAGGAAATGGCAACCCACTCCAGTTCTTGCATGGAGAATCCCAGGGACGGTGGGGCCTGGTGGGCTGCCGTCTATGGGGTCGCACAGAGTCGGACACGACTGAAGCGACTTAGCAGCAGCAGTAGCAGCAACCATATCTCCCTACTGAACGTTTCCTAGGTTTAAAGAAAGTAACTTTGAGTTTCTATTTAAAGAAAGTAACTTTGAGTTTCCTAAACACTTCTCTAGAGATGAGTTTTTTGAAACCTGTTTTATAAAATAACTACACGTAATCAACACTTTCAAAAGTTCATGGAAAATATGAAGGAAAAAACATCTTAGTCATGTGTCTGTGGCTTTTCTAACAGACTAACATCATTTTAAGTCATTTTTATGGAAGTGTGTGAATGACATACACAAATAACCTGTTGGTAAATATCCAAATTCAGTCAGATTTTAAAAATTCTCACCCTTCCTATATTTCCAATAAAACAAAAAGCATATGAAGAAAAGAAGCATATATTGTCTCAAAAAGTGGCAAAATGTTTTAGATTTTATGGTTCGCTTCTGTTTGCCTTCTGATTTCTCTTAGATGTTGACATGATTGTTAAGCATCTTAGTTTTGAGCCATGAGTGCTGTGATTAGTCAGACTATCTCACAGGCTTGGAAAGGTAAGACCACATGAAGCCAACAAAGCATTGCATCAGATGACTCAGGAGAAACATCCTTCTGCCTGTATTTAGCATAGTTTCTTCCCAGGAACAGAAAGTACTTTACAGAAATAGACAGTACTTATACTTTTAGAAGTTGTATGGTCATTGTGTTATCCTAGCCTTGCCAGTAAGAGCTCTTAGATTAAATCATACTGCATTCAACATCCAGTTAGTTGCATCACTATGATATCTGATAATAGTGGTACACATGATTCCGTTGAAGAAGCAGCAGAAGAGCTGAACTATGGACACATTAGAGATGTGAACTTTAAACTGAACCATCAACACATGTTAACAGTTTTGAAGTTGCATAGCTTATTTTAGGTGGGCTTTTTATGAATATCAATTTATTTGAAGTATGGGCACACTGAAGAACAAGCAGGGAAATATGAATAATGGAACATGTTCTTCATCTGGCCGTTAAGTAAATGCTTTCTGAGTTCTGTGCCAGGCACTATATATACTAGAAGTGAGCAACTTCACTCTCACTTTTCACTTTCATGCATTGGAGAAGGAAATGGCAACCCTCTCCAGTGTTCTTGCCTGGAGAATCCCAGGAACGGGGGAGCCTGGTGGGCTGCCGTCTGTGGGGTTGCACAGAGTCGGACCCGACTGAAGCGACTTAGCAGCAGCAGCAGCAGAGGAAAATAAAGACCTTCCTTGCTCTTAAAGAGCCCACAGGTAGCTGGTAGAGAAAAACACATCAGAGAAAATGGCAATGAGATAAGGATCTAGTAGAAGCCAGCCGAGGATGTGGTGGGACACAAGATGAGAGGTCCTGAGCCTTGGGCTGGCTGTAGGGAGTTGTCTTCAAGCGGAGCTGTCCCAGCTCTCATCTCACCTGGTCTCAGATTGGAGGGGTAAATAGGAAGCAACGGCAGGAAGGACGGGAGCTGTGTTCCTGTCAAAGGGAGCAGCACACGCAGCACATCACAGTGTGACAGTGGGGGAGAGCCACAGGTGGTTCATGGTGGCCAGAGCGACAAGGTCGCCACGGTTTGAAAGGCCTCACTGTAGTGGCTCTGTCTCAGAAAAGCACAGAAGCTGACCATACGTCCTCTGAATATCTTTCCCTTCTAGAGTGTGTGGCCCTTTCTCTGGGACATGGTGACGCCCAGGCATAGATAACCATAGAGTGGTTCCCAAAAGATGGCAAGGGAGTCAGCAAGAGCCCAAGCAAGCACAACCAAAGCACTGAGACTCAAGAATAGGAAATTCCAGAGAAACGTTAACACCTAAGCTGGTTGATGTATTGCCTATCAATACTCTGAATAAAAATCTCTTCATGTACTTCTTATTCCTACTTCTTCTCCACCCTTCACCACAATCCATTAATCTTCTGTGCCATAAATTCAGCTTCCTTAACGTATACTGTATATGGCAACATTCTAATACCATTTCCACTACAAATAATAGCTGTAACTAAATGCATGTGTATGAAGTTGCTGCTGCGAGTTGAGCCTGAGTACTTGGGAGAGCTGCACAGGGCCACACTCTGCAGCAGGGTGGGCAGAAGTATAGTGGGGCAGATCTGGAAAGAGGAAATGCTACAGGGCTGGCCAGCTTCAGCTGATTTTCAGAATAGAATCATCGGCCATCTAGAAATTGGGAATGTAATTCATCATCTCAAATGATGTTGTTTTCTGTGATGCTCATTGGGGTAATAAGATCAAAGCGATAATATCTTAAGCAGCAAGAGTTTTGTGAATTCCTGAGTGGGCACCTTTGCAGCTTTAAAGGAAAGAAGTAGGATGTCTCTGGCTCTTAGAGCATGGAAGGCTTGCAGCCACAACCCACTGCCCATAAGAACTCAGGGCACATACTAAGGTAGCTCAGAGGGGTGTCTCATTCTCTGGGGGGCCTTTGACAAACATTTGGAGAAGCACTGTGATAATCAAAGTATAGCAATAGAACCAAAGAGGGAGGCATTTTAAGGATCTGTTCTCTTAGAGCTTGTGATACTTTCTTTGGGACACAGTAATGTCCCAGCACAAGTGAACTAGCACTGGGCCCCCGTGGGAGCTCCAGTAAGAACAGCTAGCATCCTAAGACCTGAATCTGTAGAAATACTATACCTGAGCTGCTTGGCTTATCACCTGCCATGTTTTAGAACTGAAATGGCTTTCATTGCCCCTGCTGCTTTTGGGTTTTGGTGGTGGTGGATGGGAGAGATACTCAACAGTATTTATTGAACAAAATGGACTGAAGTAGCTAGATTCAGGTATCCAGAACTGGGGAATGGGGGGATGGAATCTCTTAATGCAAAGCATTATACTGAAATCAGTCATTGTCAGCCAGATACACCCCTATGCCCATCAGAGAGGACATTTGGCAGTGTCTGGAGATATTTTTGATTCTCATGACTGGGGAGGATGCTGTTAAACTTCCTACAATGCACAGGACAGAACTCAAAGAATTGTTTAACCTAAAATGTCAATAGTGCCAAGGCTGAGAAACCCTGTGCTAGATCTAAAAAAGCTGAATTTTGATCTACTCGAATAACCAGATAGTATGGTTTTTTGTTTTGTTTTGTTGGTTGTTTTGTTTCTTCATAATTCCTCACCAGTAAAAAAAAAAACAGTTTTTGCTACATTAAAAAAATTTATTTATTAAATTTGGCAGTTTCCATCAAAAATAAAAATAAGTAATTTTGATATATAATTCTACCTCTAGGAATTTACTGAATAAGTAGACTCACATAAACTATACAAAGTACTATATATCATCCAGTACTGTTTGTAATAGCAAAGCATTGGAAGCTACTTAAATGCCCTTTAAAAAAATGACTGGTTAAATAAATCATGTGTATCTATGTAATGCTATGCAGCCATTATTATGAATCATGAACGTATGAAGTAGTTTGATACATTCCAAGTTAGAATCATTTCAGAGCTGTATTGTTTGTGAAAAAAGCAGGGTATAAGAATATATGTAGCATATGCTGCAGTTTTTCTTCAGAGTGTGTGTGTGTGTCTAAATACGCTCATATATCAGAGAATATCCCTGCAGAGAAATGCAGGAGAAATGGAGAAACAGGTGATGGTAGTGGCCTTTGGCAAAGAGTCTGGAATACTGGCACTGTATCCCCTTTGGTACAGGTTGAATGTTTTTTTAGAAGTATACTTATGGTTTGTTCAAAAACTCAGATATTTTGAAAATTATTTGAAAGGATACAGTGGAAAATCTTGCTTTCTGTTTTCTATCCAACCTATTCCCACATCTCCACACACGCTAAGGAAAATATTTTCATTGGTTTCTTTTGTGTCCTTCCAGAATTTCTTTGTGCAAACGTAAGCAAATTCAAATATATATTCTAATACCTCCTTTTTAACCCAAAAAATATCATGCTAAAAACCCTGTCCTATACATTGTAAGTCATGTTAATTTATAGTTTGTATGTATTTGGCTGAGCACATGGCAATTTTTTAGAAATATGACTTTTGAAATCATAATCCCCATCCTCTTGTGACTGATTTTTTTAACTAGCCTGTCCTTTTCTGCCTCAGGTGGAACAAAACTGGGCCACGTTACAGGGGGGTGAGATGACCATCCAGACAACGCAAGCGTCAGAGGCCACCCAGGCGGTAGCATCATTGGCAGAGGCCGCAGTTGCAGCTTCTCAGGAGATGCAACAGGGAGCTACGGTCACCATGGCACTCAACAGGTGGAGGCAGGGGTGGGCAATAAAAGAGGAGGGTGACTCTGTCCCTGTATACAGATGTAAAGAGAAACGTCGTACCTCACTTTGTCACAACTGGCATTTGAAACTTAATACTCTTAACCCATAAGATATTGTAAAGTTGTCTTGTAATCAGCCCTCACCCACCCTATTCCCATTCCACTCCACCCCCAGCAACCAGTTCAGCCTTTCTGACTTCCTGCTAAAACCTGCTGGTCAGGGATATGGGTCCCTTTTGCTGTATCCTGTTCTGTGATCATTAACAGACCAAAAGCAACAGCAAGGTGTACCTTGTGTTTTTAAAGGGACCAAAGGATGTAATAATAAAAAAAAAAAAAATCAAGAAGCTTTGGGATTGATTTTCCTTTTACCCTACAAAGAAACTGCTTTTTGTTATGGATATTAATCCGTGTTTTAGCTGATCAGGAGCTAACTTTACTGACTTTTCAAGAAATTTGTTCTTTGCTTATCAGTGCCTTTGAAATAAAATAAGTTTTGGATTATTGGGGAAAAACTGAACCTTTTTTCTTCAGATATACTTAGGAAGGATACTGTGAATGGAATACTCTAGTAAGAAGTAGTTCCCAAAACGAAATTGTATTGTTTTCCATGTTGTTCCTTCTATTGATTGTTGACAGAAAAAAATCATCCCCATATTATTATTCTTCTTGTTCATTGCTAACACAATTTTATTTTCAATGAACCCAGATACTTTAAATAATGGTTAAGAGGGTGTGCTTTGAGGCCAGGTTACCTGGGTTTGAATCCCATCTCTGTCCCTTACTAGCTGTTTGACTTGGGCAGTTTACTTGACCTCAATGCCCAGGCTTTCCTCTGTGTAAAACGGGGGCAAAGACAGTACCTACTGTGAGAACTAGAGTGAGAGTTGGAAAAGCCAGTGCATATGAGAGCCTCAGATTAGTGTCCAGTGTATGGTAAGGCTGCTGTTATCATTATGTGCAGCAGCTGTTAGTCTCAAATGGTCGCTGAATTCTTGTGACATGCCAGCACTCTACTAGGTAAGATTGTATATAATGAGTGCTCTAAGATACAATGTCTGCCATTAAAGAAATAATAATGTGGTTGGGAGATTGATTTCAGTAAAACACTTAGCAAACATATTAGTTAGAGTGTAATTCACTGTATAATTGTATAGTGTAGACTATGAACATAGGGGGAATTCAGAAGGGGATCACCTCCTTCAAAATATAAGCATCAGATAAAGTTTAGATTGGCTGTGATGGACAGTAGAAGGCCTTGATAGGCTTAGTTAGGTACAGGTTTCCATGAGGCTGTATAGTACAGTTGCTGAGACCATTTCTGAGGTCATATTGGTTCAGGTTTGAATCCTTCCTCTGCCATATAGTTGTCATACTGTCTTGAGAAATTTCACCCCTGAGCATTGGTCTCATCAAATAAGGATAATTTTCATCATGTAGAACCGTAAAGATTCATTGAAATGATGGATATAAGTCTCATCAAACTGGCTGGCCTGTAGTCAGCATTTCAGGATTTATATTTATTATCATTTAACTTAGATTTTAAGATTCATCTATTCAGAATTGCTTATAGTAAGAAGAGATTAGAAATGGAAGTCCACTTGAGAAGAGGTGGTCCACTTGTGACTTGTCAAAGGCTTGGAAACTACTAGTAAGAGTGGAGATAAAGTGACTGGATTTTGAAGGAAGTATGGCCAGGACTTGGTGATTGAACTGAAACATATACATGCTTATCCTTCCAGAATTACCAGTGAGTCCCTGAGAGACCTGGAACAGAAACTTTTTTCTTAGCCCATTGAACCGTATCATTTTTCACTGACATGAAAGTCTTATTTGGTCTCCTGCACTGTGACTCAAGCCCACTCGTACCTTTGAGAGAAGACACAGATAAACTTCCTGAAAACCAAGACCAGAGTGAGACACTCCTTCCTTTTGGTTTGGTAACCCCTCACTGATGGACGGGGCCTTAACAGGCCACCATTGAAGGCCAGAAAAATTTCATGTCATTGAGCCAGCACCTTGGACGGTCCAGTGAAGTGTGTGTCCTGAGAACCCTGTATGCTGGAAAATATGAGGCACATTTCTGGCTCCCTTTAGTGTGAGGACCAGGGCTTTTTTCCAAAGACAAGGAGGTAATGGTTTCCCCTGGGGGCTTGTTAACAAACTCAGAGGCAGCTGAGGCAGCTACAGTGTTTACTCCAAAGGAAGGAGAATATGGTTCACCGTGGCATGAAGGAGGAGTAAAGAGATGTTGAAATCTGTTTGCAATCATGGCCCCAGTGAGTGTTGGGGGATGGTGTGTTGCAGCCTCTGCTGGAGGTGAAGTAACCAAGCCTGGCAGTGATGACTAGACATTGCAGGCTGTTAGGGGAACATCATGGGCTCCTAATTCCAGGAGCTGTTATCACTGTCTAATGTCAGGAGGGTTGGGCTTGAAACACAAGCCCTTGGTGTTTGCTTCTCTGTGGTTGGTGAAAAATACTGTGAATCTGGGCTTTGTTCCTGTGGTAACACGATTTCATAGAGCTGCTCTCTTCCAGCCATCTCTTTCGGGTGCAGGTGGAACAGGCCTGGTTCTCTTAACAGTCACCTGCACCTTTGCTGCACTGTAAGCAGCAGGTGTGGGCACAGACTAAAGAGAGAGGGCTGGCCACGTGGAACGGCAGGTGGGCACAAGACAGAGGGCGCCCTCAGCTGCTAATGGGAAAGGCGGTCGGGCAGGTGCAGAACAGGCCTTCTTTTTTCCAGCCATGCTGTTAGCAGTTTTGTATAGCAAGTTAGACTGAGGGCCCTGGGGTCACAACCTGTCGCCCACCCCGGCTTTACAATAACTGAAAAGGGGTATGGAGAAATCGTCATTGAATACCATGGAAACTTGTTAATTTTAATTATTTTCAAAATACAGAATCAATCAGTACTTCTAGGAAGGAGATAGAGAGTCAAAATGAACAAATGAAAAGCAGAGCATCACAACTCAAAAAAAAAAACAAAAAAAACTGTTCACCCTGAACAGGCCAACGTGAAAGCAAGTGAAATCACAATTTGCTAGTTGCAGTACAGTGATTCAAGTTTCAGTCTGTTGGTTTAAGTCATCCTAGACTTACATTCTAGGTCCTGCAGAGTCAGTACAGTCTTTGTACATAAGGATGCATGATGAATATGGGTAGACTGAATTGATGTTTGCCCTCCTATAAATGTGTGCTGTGTTGTTGACAGGGAGATGGTTTTTACTGCGTCTCTACTGTGTATGGTGCTGTGACTCAGTACTGTGGGGAGAGAAATGCCCCAGGAAGTTAGAATTGCTGTTCTTTTGCAGTGAAGAGGCTTGGCTTTAAAAAAGGAAGTGAATCCTATTTTTAAAGAAAAATTTACTCTTACCGTTTTTTAAAGGAAAATATTGGCTTAAAATTAGAGATATTATTAAAACAAAGCATGGCTTTAATATATAGATTTGTATTTATTTGTCCACTAACGTGGGATGGACAACCTAGTTCAGAAATCTTATCTGGAAATGGAGGGCAGAGAATGCAGCTGCCTCTTTTTCCTATAGATGAAGGTTAGACACTTGCAGATAAAAAGTTGATGGAAAAAAGGGAGAGGGGGGAGTTGATGGAAATTTCTCATTGTAATTCTGGTTTGGAAATGACTTGTTAAAAAATTGTAGAGTAGTGGCTTAGTGACATTTTGATCCTGATTCACCTTTTAAGTAAAGGTAATCTTTTTCTAGCAGCATATCATTTGATCATTTCCCATGAAGTCTAGTGTAAGTGGTTAGAGTAGATTTGGAAATAATTGTCTGCTGACCACTGGTGGCACCATTGTCTTCATGCTCCAGGTGAAAGATTCATCTGTTACTGCTTTGCCCCTGACTCCTGACGGGGCATGCAGTAAGTAACCTCACCAACGTGCAGACCTGTCACCCCATCAGACCGCTCATCCCTGGCTCCCCAGGTTGCCTTAGTCGTTGCTGGTTCACAGCTTTTCTCCTCGCATAACATACTTTAGAAAGGTATCAAAGAAAATGACTTCAAATATTTAGATTTTCAGGCATCATAAAATGGGTGTGACTGGATGCAGGGACTCTTCCAGGTCAGGGCTTGGGTAACTGTTCCCCCCTTGGAGCCTGGGAGACCCCATGCTGGAAGCATGCATCCGAGAGCGGCAGGGCAGCACCTCTGATGGTCGTAGAAATAAGATTATTGTAGATTGTGATTAAAAAAAAACTGTGGGGAATGAGCAGTCGCTGAGGCGACCTGTAAACAAAGCTCCTATTTCCATATAAACAATTCTCAAAAACCAGCTTTCTTCTTCAGAGTACCACATAGTTGAAGCCTTTTCCAAAGACTCTACTTTTTGGCTTTCCGTGAAGTCTCAGGTCAGAGTGTTAAATATTTTTATCATTAATAAGTGATAGCTGAACACTGTTGAATTGTCTGGTAGTATTATCTGATACAAGTTTCTCAGAAAAATATGCAAAGTTATGGGTCTTAGGCACTACATAATCATTTGTTTTACCATCTCTAATAAATAGTTACGATGGACCCTAAAATTAAAATCTACCTTGTAAAATGTAAAGAGTAGCCTTAGTAGTAATTCCAGGTCAAGGGTCCACTTTGCCTCTGAATTCATGTTACAGGTACTGTGGAATGACTGGCTGTTGATATCAGATCTGAAGTACATTTTAGCGTAGAGATTGATCTTGACTTTTAAAGGGGCTGTATGGAAGCTCTGATTCTGTCCAGCTTTTTTGCTCAACCTCAGTTCCATCCCCAAATTTTTTTATAAAGGAAGTAAAAAAATTGAAATGTATAATATCTTGGACTAAGTCAGACAAAGAAGGCTGGAAATTAAAAACATCCACAGCTGAGCAACTAGGAAAGTGGGGAAAATCAGCAATTTTGCTCTTATTATTTTGAACAAATGTCAAAGAATATTTACATGGGGAAATACAAAGTTAGGTAAGAAAAACAGGCGATAAAACTGTAATACAGTATGATCTTGACTATCTGGTTTAAGTGTTTAAGATTATTAGGAAAGTAACTCGAAGTTTTAAAATTTTCTTTTATACTTAATGAAATTTTTATGAGTTTCTACATGCATTTTATTATCAGAGAAAAATAACTTTTTAAACACACATAATTTAAAAAGCAAAGCAAGTTAGCAAGAGGGGAGAGTTTTCTATTTAATGAGACTTTTTTGTCCATTGCACTTCTCAGACTTCTTCCAGAATCCTTATAGTGTTAAAGAAGTCTTCCCCAGAAGAACGATTATGTCAGTTGCTTTACTTGTTTGTTGACTTTCTCAGGTGGACATGACACTGTTGAGTTTGGTACATGATGCTCTGCCCGCAGTCATGGCACGTTTGCCCTCAGCAGTCCACAGCCCTTTGCCCTTCAAGATGACTGCCGTAGTTACGGCAGAGTCTGCAGCTATAGTGAAGCTGAATCCACTGGCTTAGGCAGTGTCTGACCCAGAACTTCGTCCACCTCTGATAAGCTAAGTGACGCCACCTTCTCTCCTCCAGGCCCACTTTTGATATTCCCTCAGTACCTTTGCAAAGTGGTACCTGATACTTTCCCAGGAGAGGTGCTGAATTTATCTAGTATTTCGTCACTTGCTCTCCCCCAGCACCCGATATTTTAACATCTCTGAAGTTTGGATGGTAAACTATAATCTTATGATTACAATTGTCAGGAACTTTTTTTTTGGCCACACCACGTGGCTTGGGGACCTTAGTTCTCTGACCAGGGGAACCACCAGGGAATTCACAGGAACTTTTCTTTTTTATTGGCACATAAAACAGTAATAATACATTTTATAGTTTGTATCATCACAGAATCAGTAAAAATGAATATTTTTGTATATAGTAAAGAAAAGAAAAATGGGATACAAACTGTTAGAATAGCGTGTAAAGAGATGGCTAATATCTTTCTGTTCTACAAAGTGTTTGCTTTGCAGTGAAGGAAGATTTATTTATTAAGTTTTGAATCAAGGAGTTTGGGCTTATAATGATAATTTAAACTTTTAAGTGTTAATTTAGTGTTGCCTACATATACATGAGGCAAAAGGAGGGGGTGAACTTTGCAAGATACCAGTCAACCATTACTCTGTATTTGGAATCATGGATGTAAATCAAGTTGTTATTATTTAATATATTTTTATGAATATTTTAATTTTTTTGTTTTATATTGGAGTATACTTGATTTACAATGTTGTGTTAATTTCAGGTGTACAGCAAAATGATTTAGTTACACATATACCTATTCTTTTTTAGATTCTTTTCTCATATATGTTACTATAGAGTATTGAACAGTTGTTATTTAATATTAATTGAATTAAAAAAACCAGGTTTCTGACTCCTCATATTATCGTCCATGCTTGGCCATAAAAGGGCAGTTTCAGATGGTCCTCCTTGTGTAAGAGAAAAGAGAAAAAGAAAACCTTGTGATCCACAACCAAAATGGCTTTTGCATTGTGACTTTGTATCAGAGCTCCCACTATGACTTGCAAGCACTCTGTTGATACTGATAAAAAAGAGACTGGGAAGGAGTGCCGTCTGTCCTCAAACACCCATTTGCTAGGTTTAAAGAAAAGCCTCACTCTAGCTGTATAAGTATGAAAGACTTGGCATTTCTCTAGCTATTTACTATTATCATTTAAAAATTGCTCTGGTTCTCTCAGTAACACTGGAATCCCTTGTTTGCTGGGAGGCTCTCAAACACGGAGTCAGGGAGCCATCCTAGGAAGGGTTGGAAGTTGGTTTGTCTTGCTGCAGCACTGTTCTCCTTCGCCTCACACATCCCCCTCCTGTTCCTGTACCCACAGCGAAGCTGCCGCCCATGCTGTCGCCACCCTGGCCGAGGCCACCTTGCAAGGGGGGGGACAGATCGTCCTGTCTGGGGAAACCGCAGCAGCTGTCGGAGCACTTACTGGAGTCCAAGATGCTAATGGTAAGACAGCATGAATATTTTATCGAACTTCTTCCCTGTTTCCACCGAAACCTTCATGACATGACTGACAACAAGCCCTTCAGAATGAAGATGAACTTTGAGTTTATATTGGTAGGCAGTTGATACCTAGAAAAATTCTAGGAGCCTCTGATTTCTTTCCCTAGTAGGAGACTTTGGGTTTCCTGTGGGGGAGGAAGGAATCAAAATAGTGGCTACCTAACTGAATGGCTTATTTGAGAAGTAACTGTTTGCTGTGACAGGACTTGCTGAGAAGGATTTAAAATTTTTCTGTGAGGTGCATTTTATCCTTTTTATCCCATGGTGTAGAGGAGTGTCCTTTAGTAGAGCAGAGACTCTCTTGTGGGCGAGTGCATTGGGGTAACAAAGAGTGTTCTGACCATCTTGAGAAAGGTAGCACCGTCTCATATCAAGGTCAGCCAGCAGGCTGTGATAAAGGCGCTTTTCTGGTTGATGCTATGCGTTCTGCTTCTTGTTCAGTGCGGCCTCACCAAAGACCTCTGGACTGAGCCAATAACATGCCACTACTCTGCCCTTCTTTCCCAGCTCTTTGATTTTCTGGATATTGGTGCTATCCTGAATAAACAAAAGAGATAAAGTTCATAGAAGTACGTTGACAGGGATTTCCAGCTCCAGTGCAGCTCTCTGAATCCATTTCAGCAGGCTTTGGGAGTCAGTTATCAAAACTGGGCTGCCTGGGAAAGTGCCTCAGAAGTCTGGTCAACAGGAGGACCAGCCCTGCTTTGTGAGACTCTGTGCAACTGTTTATTGAGCGTTTAAAATGTACATATAATGTTTAAGTAGGACAAATTAACTACTCTATGGTTTTTGGAGATCTGTAGTTTAAAGTCCTAGAAAGAGGATAATAATAACATACTTTTATTTAGGCAGACAATTCCTTAGTGGCATGAGTGGCTAAAAGAAAAGCCCTTGGCACTTTTTGAAGGATAGATTCCTAAGAACAGAATAATATGTTAGTGGAAAAGTCTTTGAAGAAAGACAAAATGCTGCATCATTCTTCAAAAGTGGGGAGAAGAAAACACTTCGGTCTTCCAGAGAACAATAGGAAATGTAAAGAACCGTGTGGCTTCTGAGCATCATTTTCTTCATACAGACAAACAAACAAACATATTACAATGACAGCCTGCTTTTTCTGTAGGGCTAGGGGCTTTTGTGAACTAACCCAAATAGAGATAGAGTTGATCTTGACCAGAGCACTGCAAAGTAAAGGGCATCTTACAGCCCTTACATTCAGGATGAAATGAACCATAGTTTGAATTAAGGAAATCCTCCCTCTTTAGCTAGAATCCTACTCTTGTTTTCTTTTCTTTTTCTGTTCCATATCTGAGTCCTCATCTACCTTAAATGGAGAAGGATGGGATATCTGATTATGTCACATTCTGAATTGCAATTACTGTTACTCACTATGCGTGCATGCATGCTAAGTTGCGTCCAACTCTTTGTGACCCTATGGACTATATCTCACCAGGCTCCTCTGTCCATGGGATTCTCCAGACAAGAATACTGGAGTGGGTTGCCATTTCCTCTAGGGGATCTTCCTAACCCAGGGATCAAACCCACATCACTTACATCTCCTGCATTGTCAGGCAAGCTCTTTACCACTAGTACCACCTGGGAACTATCCCTTTTCACTATGAAACTGCTGAAAATACTTCCCAGTGTGGATTTGATGGGAGACTTTGTTATCCCTTCTAATGGTCTTGACCTGTCTGAGCAAGAAGAGACTGCTTTGTAGTTCTGTCTCCTCCCTAGGCTCACCTTTTCAGATAGAGGAGTTAATAGGTAAGTGTAAGAACTCTCTGGGTCTCCCGCCAAGTAGATATGTCTACTCAGCCATCAAATCAGACCATTGAGTTGTGCCACATCCTACTAATATTAGACAAAGGCTCACATCATGCCATCTATACCTTGGCAATTCAGAAGATGAATCAAATGTTGGATATGACCCAAGTAATTCTGATACACCTTCTTCTGTCTTCTAACATTTTTACCCAGAGTGCTGTAGGATTTACTCTGGGACTTGGAACCAAATTATTCTCATTTAACCAACTAATTTGTCTGTCTGGACTTTTAAGGGTTCTTTTTTCATCATTATTTCAGATTGTGTCATGTTGGCATTGTTTGTCACTTCTGTGATGACAAGCTTATGGTATCTGCCAGTAGACCCAATTTATTATCAAGAATTGTTATCAGGAAGAACCAGATGATAGCAGAACAAGTTGCTATTTGGTAACAGACATAACTGGGGAGAAAAAAAATACATCCCAGATTCCAGAGCATGACTTAAATAAAAATCCTACTAGCAGATGACTCTTATAAGAACAGTGTGGATATTGGCCTGTTCAGGCCTGAAGCAAGAATTTCAGCGTCTTCTAGGATGGAACCACCAGGGATGGAGGACCACTGCGTATGAAACTTGCTAGAGCACAGTAACCAGCGCGAGACAGCCAGGGCAGTGTAGGTCAGTGGCATCAAGGCAGACCTGACAAAGACCTTGTACCTGAAGCCTTCTCCTTTTTTCTGGATCCTGTCCCACCCCAACACTAAAGGGACTACTCAAGCACTAGCATTACTCTATTTCATTTGTGTTCTCTCATTTTAAATAGTTATAAATGAGTCTTTTGTCTTTTATGATGGTGTTTCATGATTTGGTGCAGTTAAAAGGTTTTCACAGGTGCCTTTCTCTTCAAAATGTGTAAGGCTGGGAAAGGGCTCTGGTTGAGTTCTTTCCTTGCCTTTTTCTTTTCCTTCTTTTTAACAGTTATCCCTTGCTTTACCCCCACAGCGCACCTTAAGAGGTTGTACAATTTTGAATTGCCCATTGGTTTCCTTTCTCTCTACCATCCTCTGTACCCTAGAACCCCCTTTGCTAATAATAATGGACTTCAGGACCACTTCAGATCTTTTATCTTCCTCCCTGTTTCAACAACAACAACAAAATGACAAAAATCTAGATGGGGGAAAAAACAAAACAAATAACTGAAGTTCATGGTTAATCAATAATGGTAATGGGAATCATCTGCTTCAACTCTTGTCCATCAAGCTTCTTACCAGAGTTGCTTAGAAAGGATCAGTGTTTTCTAAAATGGTTGGCACTTTTCTAATAATATCACAGGAAAAAAGGGGAGCATAGCATTTTCTTGCGGGGGGTGGGGGGGTTGATTTGGTCCTGATTATAAAGCTCATCTATGATCACGCTACACAGAATGTTTTTTGAGGGTTTGTTTTGGTTTTGTTTTTGTTGAGTTTTTTAAAATATAGCCTCCCCCACCCCATTCATAACTTTTTTAATCTAATTAGGATCATGTTGTACTATTTTATAACTTGTTTTGAAATATCTTAACCACTTTCATCTGGCTAAATGTTTTTTGAAAAGATCACTTTAATACTTGCTAATATATCATCATATTATCCATCATAATAATCAGTCCCCTATTGTCAATAATTTAGGTTATTGGTAATTTTTTACAACATGAATAATAGTGTTCATCTTGGTACAAAATCTTGCCCACACCTATGAATCTTTGCTCTCTACATAGCTTATCCTTCCTAATACTTCCAACAGAACTGTTTAGAACCCACTTAGTTACTCCTCACCAACATTAGATATTAGCATAATTTACTTTGTATGTGTATACCTATTTGGTAGGCAATAAGTTGAATTTTATTTAATTTGCATTTTTTTAATATTAGTGAAAGATATTTTTACCCTTTTCTCCATGTTTTTATCTACACATATATATTTTAGTATTTGTCTATTTGTGTTCTTCACCCATTTTTCTACTGAGGTCTTTAATATATAAAGAGTTTCTCCAAATCAGTAGGAGAAAGATATAATCCCTTTATTGTGTGTGTTGCAAGCTTTTCCCGGTTTATTTTTATTTCACTTCTGTTACTTTTAGTTTTGTTTCCTTGTTTCTCTTTGACCCAAATCAGATCAATATCTAAGTACATTCCAGTTCTATGGATTCAATTTTTATTTTAAATACTATAAAATATCTTGAATTTATTTTGGTGTATGGCATTATGTAAGAATGTGAATCCTAGCTCCCTGACCAGGGAGCAAACCTGGGCCCAGCAGTGAACGCTCAGGGTCCTAACCTCTGGACCACCAGGGGATTCCTGGGTGGGTGCTGTTTAGAATGAGGGGAGCTTGTTTAGGGAGACAGAGATCATGGTCAGGAGGAAGTAAACTCAGGTGAAGAGTTGTTTCCTCAGAATCCTCTGCCCAAGCCCTCCTGCTGCCCTTCAGTATGTGCCCGGGCTCTTTCAGTCTCCCCACCTGTCTCCAGGGAAACAGAGACCAAGGTGGTACGGTTGGGGAATGTGGGAAAGAGCTTGGGGGGGTGTACATTTCTGCCTGGAGCAAGTTGACTGGCCCACTGCTTCCCCTCCTGCTCACTGCAGCCTTCCCTTTGGCTCTGCGTCCAGCCCTTGATTTCATTCCCCAAAGTGTTCATAAAATACATCTCTACTATCCGGCACCCAGAGACTGTCCCCTGCCTGTGCTGTCCTTCCTGAGACAGCTGCCTTCCCCATGCCCTGAAGTGGGGCATGGAGAAGTAGGCTGGAGGGCTGGTCTTCTGAACACTGAAGCTGGTTGTTACAAGGCATTTACATTACACACAGAGGAGCAGCCCTTCTCATTTCTCTTCAGTACCACATGCCCCTCTTTGTTCTGGCCTGGCCCTGGCAACAGCCTTGCTAATGTTGACTCTTGCCCCAGATTCATCAACATAGTTTCCTACAACCTGAAGACCCCGCTCAGTCTTGCTGCACTATAAACAAATGTACATTCTACTATCCATTCCAACTGCCAGATCACACTAAATCAGTTTTCAAATTCTTTGAGGAAAAAACCTTGATCTTCCTTTCACATTGACCATGTCATCACTTTTTCACCTCCTTGTTTTTCTTTAGCCTTTTTAAAAACTTTTAAAAATATGCATGTGTTGTCCCAGTTGAATTTAATCTCAACCGTGGTCACCGGAATACTTTTTTTTTTAATTGGCATTTTTAGCAAAGGGGATAAAAGAGTAGATGGATGAGGACAGTAACAGAGTTCAGATAAGGGAGAGCAGGACTTTTGAGTGGGGTCCTTGCATGAGAGATTAGAACACACATTCCTATCCAGCAGGTCATCCTGTACTTACTATAAAGAGATCAGCCCAGCTGGACCTGCAGCAGGCAACATGTGTGTGTTAACTTTCTGTAGAAACCTGCTTTATGTGTATTATAGAAACCTTTAGGGTATTCTTAACTTGGATCTGTGGATCGCGAAAAATTCTGCACAAAAGTTTTAGATTTATCTGGAATCTGCAGCTTTGATCAGAAGTGCAAGTAGATCAGAGAGAGCTCCCATTTCCCCACCCCCCACCGAGATGAAGAACCTCTACCATAGAAACTGTGGCTAGGGTCACGGAGGGTATCTGGTGTGGCATGGAGAATGAAAGGAAGGGCGGGGAGGTGGGAGGACCTTCAGGTCTAGATGGGTCCTCTGAAAGCTGTACCACTGCCGAGCTCTGTGCTCTCAGGCAAGTTCCTTAAGCCTTAGCTATATAGTTAGGAGGATAATACTACCATGAGGTAGTCGGGAGCATTAAATAAACAAAGAGATTCCTGTGAAGTACTTAGCATAGTGCTTGGCACATAGATCCATCATTCATAAATGTGAAATTATTATTAGCTGCCAGCATCAGTTTCTTCTCAAGCATCCCCCCAAATACATTAAGTGGTACAGAGCGCACAGTACTGTTCAGTAGACCCAGCTTTCCTGTCTGTAGGACAGGTCCCAGTGCTTACCTTACACAGTTGAAGGATTTATGGTCCAGAGTTGAATACTGTAAAAATGGGAATATATGGGAGTATTTTTATAACCTTGAGTGAAGGAAATTGAAGGTGACGTTGTTTAATGGCTCCTGCGGTCGGTTATATCACCTTCCTTGGTCCAGGGCTGCTGTTCTCTTCCAGCAGCATCTCAGCTTCCATCACAAAGGGTGACTTTTTTTTCTCACTTTTTCTGTATTATCACCACCACCATCATCCATTATTATTTGCAGCGTGTCCTTTTGTTCCAGCTCATCTTTAAGAGTAAGAGATAAAGTGCCAGTGCTCATCTTGATAAACTGTAGAATACATCTCACCTTCTCCCTTTTCCTATGGTCCTCGTTTTCTGGACCCATTAATATATGGACTTGTTCCCAGAAGAGTCAGTGAAGATGTAAGTATTAATTAACTTAGGGAATATGTCAATGTTGCAGCCTCCAAAAGATGCGGATATGCTATTCTTGTGTGCACTAAATCACTCTTTGCCTCAATATTTTAAACTTTAAATAAGTAAACTGTATTAAGTAAAGTTTTACTGTAAATGTGCATATTCAGTCACCATAAAGCGTGATAATAGCTTTAAAATAACTGTTGTTACTTTGACACTGTGAGACTGTCTGTACCTTTAATGAAAAAGTGGGGAGTTCAGTGCCTCCTAGATTGGAAGCAGTGAGCCCCTGAGCCCCAGGGTTGTGTGTGTGAGGAGAGAGCCTCAGGCTGCAAGCCCCCTGAGAGCAGGAGCTGTGGGTTTTCAGGCCACCATCCTGTAAAGTAAATGGCCCTCTTTTCCACTGACAGGGAGACCTGAGGGGAAGCTAAGATGTTAGGATGGTGTCAGTCAGACCAAGCCAAGGCATTGCCTGTTCTGTGAGAAAAAGTACAGGAAGATTCATCTGTCATACAGCTCTTTTCCCCTTCAGAATCACAAGTCTTTCTTTAAATGGAGGGGGTGTGGGACATACTCAGAGACCCGGGACGATCACTTCTTAGGACAGATAAGGAGAGCTCTGAGCTGTGGCTCAGAAAGAACGGTGAGGCTGAGCCCATGAACTGGGGCTGCCTGGGAAGCTGGTGCCACACCGGGGAATGCGGCAGCCAGGGCAGAGCTCAGAGTGGGACCCTGCGCAGTGTCCTCCAAGGGCCACCCTGAGAAACACTGTCTGCAGAGAGGGGCTTCCCCATTTAAGTCAGCTAACATTTCTCTGTCTAGTCAAGGCTATGGTTTTTCCAGTGGTCATGTATGGATGTGAGAGTTGGACTGTGAAGAAAGCTGAGCACTGAAGAATTGATGCTTTTGAACTGTGGTGTTGGAGAAGATTCTTTGAGTCCCTTGGACTGCAAGGAGGTCCAACCAGTCCATCCTAAAGGAGATCAGTCCTGGGTGTTCTTTGGAAGGACTAATGCTAAAGCTGAAACTCTAATACTTTGGCCACCTCATGCAAAGAGTTGACTCATTGGAAAAGACTCTGATGCTGGGAGGGATTGGGGGCAGGAGAAGAAGGGGACAACAGAGGATGAGATGGCTGGATGGCATCACCAACTCGATGGACGTGAGTCTGAGTGAACTCCGGGAGTTGGTGATGGACAGGGAGGCCTGGCATGCTGCGATTCATGGGGTTGCAAAGAATCAGACACAACTGAGTGACTGAACTGAACGTTTCTCCTAAGATGATTCATCTTCATTCTGGGAAACATGTTGGTAGATGTTATACTGGGAGAATAACTATTTCAGTTTCACTCCTTATTTGCCTTTTGACAGTGTGCATTAAACATTATTATTTAGGGCCTTCATCTTTTTCTTTTCTTCCTACCTTCTTTCCTTTTCTTTTTTTTTTTTTGAATCAACACTCCTACTACTAGCCCTACCACTGCCACCTTGCAGTTGACTAAGTAAGTACTCTACACTGACCTCCCTTCACCCAGGAAGGTGGGTAGAACAGAGCTTATAGCTTGTTTTGTAGAGGCAGCTACACTAGGACTCGCCCAGGGTCACTCAGCTGCTGAACGGTGAAACCAAACCCAGATCTCCAGGACTCTGTACTGCCTCTGTGGGCTCCTTTTGCCCCACTTCACTCCATTTTGCCTATCCACTCAACCAAGAAACTAAAGACGGTATAAAACAGATGAAAATCATCATCTTTACTGTATCTGATCAAACTGTTACTTGGTATGGCTCACGTTTTTCAGGCTTGTTTTGAGGAATGCTCATAGCCATGTGTTGCTCACTTTAGAAGTCAGTGTCATGATGAGTCTTAACAGAAGCAAACAAGTAAATGGAGTCAAAATCCAAGATCTAACGTTATATCCTGGGAATTCCCTGGCGATCCAGTGGTTAGGACTCGACCTGTCATTGCCAGTGCCCAGACTGAATCCCTGGTCAGGGAACTAAGATCCCTCAAGCTGCATGGTGCAGCCAAAAATTTGTTAAAATAAAGTGCCCCGTACGGTAGCTACTAGCTATATGTGGCTGTTTGAATTTAAATGGAAGTTGAATAAAATTAAAAATTCAGTTATTCAGTCACACTAGCCACAAAGTGCTCAGTTAGCCATATGTGACCTGAGGTACTAGTTTTTTTATTTAATTTTAATTTATTCACATTCAAGTTTAAATCGCCACATGCAACTAGTGACTACTAAAGGACACAGATACGCAGCATCCCCACCACTGCTGGACAGTGCTGCTCTGAAGACCGCGGCAAAAGCACTGTGGCCTTCTGGCAGGTTGTGCCACCCTGCACAGGGGAGGGCGGCAGAAGTGCATCACAAGCCTCCTCCAGCGACCTTCTCAGCTCAGAGACAGCAGAGCTTTGCTAAAAAAAACCTGCCACGTGACTCCAGTAATCCGCAGCCAGTAAACAGCTGGGCAGAGGGTAGCAAGAAGAGCTGGCCTATTTTTGTGCACTGCAGAGTCCTGAGCAGGAAAATCTGAGACAGGAAGCAGTGGCGACACCTAGACTCACTTTCTGGTCCCTGTATTCACAACCAAGGCCACTTGCCCATTTCCACTCGGATGATCCACAAGTGCAAATTCCTCTTCTCAGCTGCAGCCATCTTCAACACAGGTATGCTAATGGACTTATCATGGCCCCCAAAAGGATGAAATATCCAGAGCCTTGTGGGTTACAGTCTGAAAGAAGCCATTAGCATTGGATGAATTCCAGATTTCACAATGAAACGTGGCTGCTTCTGAGAAATGGGAACATGGAGATGTGTGATGGCGCTCTTGATTCTAGAATCCAAAGAGGGTTACAGTTCTCTGTCTCATGTATGTTACTTATCCAGCCCTTTCGTACCATAGAGGTTTGTCCTCCTTCCCCACCCGCTTCATTATGATCTGAGGTCCAAAATGCCTTCCAGAATAGCTCTCAGAGGGAAGTAGCAGTTTTTTTGACACCCTGATCTCCACCCCCTCCATTCCCCCAAGATATACATTGATGGCACTAATTTGGGGGGCATTGTGAGCATACAATAACTGTTTACTACTACTACTATTACTGTTATTAAACACTCACATTGAATGGGAAGGGATTTAGTCTTCAGAGGGTTCACTCATAACATCTCTGGGATGCATTCTTAGGATCTGGTACAGTGAGCTGGAAGAAGGAAGTGAATCTCACACTGAGAATCCTTGCTTCAGAAAGCCTCTGGCACTAATAGACAAAGATTGTATCCCTGAGGCATGCTGGGGCAGACAAAACTGAGACCCAGTTCTCCAGAAGTACCAAGTCTTTTCTGTCACTCATCAGACATTGCCTATACAGCTCAAGGAGTTTTTAGTTTTGGTGTTCTTTGGTACCTTTGTCTCCTGCAAAGATGCTGACCTGTGGATACATTCTGAAGGAGCAGAACTGCCTCTTGAAAGTGTCACTGTGGGGAATTCCCTGCTGGTCCAGTGGTTAGCACTCAGTGCTCTCACTGCCGAGGGCCTGGGTTCAATCCCTGGTCAGGGAACTAAAATCCCACAAACTACATGGCACAACAAAAGAAAAAGAAAGTATCATTGTGATGTTTAGAGTCCTCTTTGTCCTTGCAGAGTCTGCAAGTTCAAAGGGGATGTGTCATCTCCTCTACACCATCATAAACTGGAGTGGCCTCAGGCATTCATCATTTTACACAAGGAATTGCTACTAATTGAGGCCCTTCAGAGAAAGGTAGGGCCTTTACAATGAAATGATCCCTATACATTGGTCTTGATTCTTAGTACTCATCTGAGCCATGGCCAGGTCCTTCAGATGCTTTGAGGTGTTTTTCACATTGAAAGCTGAATGTCTTCAGAGTTGGCTCCTTGGGACCCCAGAGGGAATTAGCACACGTGTGAAGCCAGGTTGGTCTGTGTCTGGTATTCTCAGCTTGGGGAAACTTGACAAGTTAGGGGCGTTCTGGGCAGAGGACTCTCAGGTCAGGGCTTCAGGGCAGAGATTGCCGAGAAGGTACCCGCCATCTGGCAGACAGACACCACTGACCACGGCATCCTCTCCACCTCCAGCGTCCTCAAGGCCAAGTTACATGTTTCGTTATCTCATTCTCCTTCCCTTTAGGTCCCCAGATCTTTCTGAGTCTTTGTATTCGAAAGACAGATTCTGGTCTTAGATGATTCCAGCTCCTTGTAACCAAGACAGAATCTTGGTGCCTGTCATTGCAGGTAATATTCTGTAAAGGGTTTTTTTTTTTTTTGCATACCAAATCTAGAGCCATAATTGGACAAGTTTAATTGGAATCATTACTATTCAATATGTGGATGAAAAAGCAGTTTTAATTAAGCATGTAAGAGGGGGATTAATCACTGTTCACACAAGAACTAGATTATCATAACAGGAGAAATTCTTATAAAGTTTTTAAGGTTCTTGGTTAAGTGTACTTTTCTCTTTTTATTTGTGCTTGCATTAAGATTTTGAAGGAATGTCAGCACACTGTTTCTAACTCTGATAGCCTGCACATCACAGCCACTATGGTTTTGGGGCCCTTCTGGCTCTCAGATTACCTGTGTAAATACAGGGATTCACTTCTCAGCTCTACCATTTGCTTAATAAAGAGCGAATGTGCAGAACCTAGCAGCAGCAGCAGCAGCCTAGCAGAGCAGTAATCTGAACAGGATAAACATGCTTCCTCTTTGTGTGATGCTCTTTCCCCATCCTCCTGCCAAGAGCAGGATATCAAATGAAAGGAAGGTTGTGGTTGGAGTCAGTAAAGTGAATGTCTAAGTGGCACCTGCTTCATTCACCAGATCTGCTTTCCCGGGGCCTCCCACTGTACATCTGCTCCTGACAAAGCCTCTTTTCTCCTCCTGTTGGTCAGAGTTGAGAGCAAAGGCCCAGCGAGGAGACATACTGGTTTTGCTTTGTCAGCACGATTGCCTGTGACATTATAATTATACCAAATCTTCATTATTAGAAAGGCCCCAATTTAGAGGTTTTCAGAGCCTAAATGGGGTTTTCAAAAGTAAAATTGATAGAAACATCTTTTCTGTTGTAAAGCTAGCAAATGGATCTGAGAATCATTGAAGGGGTCTCAATATGGAAGCTGAGACACTGCTATGAGCGAGACTACAAAGACCTGCTATCAGATTGGCTCACCAAGGCGGCCAGCAGTTCTCTGACTGTGCCCAACCCAGCCTCCCCTGCTGCTTGTAGTGCCCTAATGTATAGCTCCACTGCAGTACTCTCCAGTGCTGGCAGAGTTTCTCACCTGGGCACCCAGGAGGCAGGATATGTTAAAATAAGTTGATGGGGTCGGGCAGTAAAGAAAAAAGCTATACTGTAAATAAGGGAAATGCCAGGAAAATATATTTTAGGTGAATGCAGAGTGTCTAATTTCAGATTGAGTTTCCATCTAAACAAAAGTAACTCTTAGCATGTTCTGCAGTGTGTATGCAGTTGAAGCACGCTTAAGGTGTGGAGTTGGCTCACTGAAAGCTCTGGGAAGGTTTTAGAGCCTTGCTCTAGCCCTTTATAAACTGAAATTAATTAAAATCAAATAAGATTAAAGACTCAGCTCCTCAATTACACTAGCCACGTGTCAGGTGCTCACAGGTATACTGTGCCCTGCTTCACAGTGAGTTCTCATGGACAGGACTGTTGTAGAGATTGGTCTGAACCTCCTGAAGTGTCTTGACTGCTTAAGTGAGCCTTGGACTTATGGAAAAAGCCTGAACAAACTTTTTGGCCACCCCAATATTTCAGCCTTGCTGGAAAGAGAAAAGGAAACTTGCCTGATTATTTTTGGATCAGCTTCCAATGGTGTTCCTTAACAATGATCTTTGTCTTTTCACCTTAAAATTATTTTTCCTCCAAGAATCTTGTGTCCTTTCCTCAGCCCCTCCAACTTCTCACAAAATAGTAATAATAGTGATACTAAAAATGTATTGCAACTATGAGAAAAGACTTTAATGTTTGGAATGTCTTATAGCTGACCTGCTCCCTGGCCTTCCCTTCCTTCAGCTTTCACAGCCCCACTGTTCACCTGAAGAATTCTTTTCTCATTAAACAGAGCTTCTCATTGACAAGAGGGCATGTGAACACTTGGGGGCCAAGAGGGTGTATATGGATTGTTCATTTTGTGTACAATGTGGAGTGTGGACAATATTCCTGGGGGTTGAGCACTGAGCTGGTGGCATCTTCCATTTTCAGCAAGTCTGGGGAGTAAGGGCAGACCTTTAAGCTTGTTTCTTCCATATGTCCGTCTCTGTTAGCTACTACATGGTGGCTTTGACTCCTGGGAGAAAACCTTTATGAAATAACGATGTGTATGTATGTTAGTCGCTCAGTCGTGTCTGACTCTTTGCGACTCCATGGCCTGTAGCCCACCAGGCTCCTCTGTCCATGGAATTCTCCAGACAAGAGTACTGGAGTGGATTGCTATTCCCTTCTCCAGGGGATCTTCCCAACCCAGGGATCGAACCCAGGTCTCCTGTATTGTGGGCAGATTCTTCACCGTGTCAGCCACCCATACTACCTCAAATTTAGACAATATCTCTTTTCTCAAGAACTTAAATTATTTAAATATAATGTTACTTATCCTCATAGCAGCCCTATGAAACAGAAATGGCCCTGTTGGTTTTATAAATGTAAATATAGTCAATTCTTAGTTGCCATACACCGAATATCTGTCATGCAAATCACTCATGGCACATTTTAAATCCTTGGACAGTGTCTCTAAGCAAGCCAGGGTAAAGCCTGAACCATCTCCTGTACCCCCTGCCCAGCTGCTGCATACTTAAGAAATACAAATTAGTTTTCATGTTAGCTTAAAGAAGACATGATTAGAAAATAAGTCTGTGACAAGAAAAGCACATCATGAAATCAGAGTTTAGCGGGGGCACTGTGGAGGAAATGACCCATCTTTCCTTTGGTTCAACTAAGAGGTGACTATAAAGATCTACCTTTATATCATGAGCATCATTAGCACTCAGTGTGCTGGCACGTTTCCCAAAGGAATTTGTAAACCCCATGGGTAGATGTCAAAGACACCTCTGTACCCCAGGCACAGGTGTGCATGGGAAGCAGACTTCCTGCTGCTGCCCTTTCTGATAGCCCTTTTTGCCCAATGCTTTTGAAAAGTTCTGTGTCATTGTCAGGTCTCTGTATAGCAAATTGCCTGTTGCAAATGGATGCTGAACAGGCCACAGGGGCTTCATCTTTGTGGAAAGAAGGAAGTGGCTGGAGGGTAGACTTAAGAGGCTACCCTTCCAGGCACTGCAGCCTGCATGGGTGGTGGCATTTCTTTATTCTACAGTCCTCATCACCCAGTCACCTAATGGTTTTGAGCCACCAGGGAAGCCCAAAAACACTGGAGTGGGTAGCTTATCTCTTCTCCAGGGGATCTTCCTAACCCAGAAATTGAACCGGGGTCTCCTGCATTGCAGGCGGATTCCTTACTAGGTGAGCTATCAGGGAAGCCCCAGTGGCTTTAGTAACCATTAATGATATTATGTAGATCCATTATTTCACTGGAAGTTTCAAACTAGTGATTTCTCTAGTGTTATCATTCCTCTGCCTTTATTAGCTGGAATTCTTTTATAAAGAACTTGTCCCCATTAACAGCTTGGTTATGCTAACTACAGTCCAGAGGAAAGATGGAATAATACTCAATTTAAATGAAGTTTATAAGATAGATTTCTTTCTTTGTGATTGTCAGACCCCTTAACTGTTTATTTCCACCTCTAATCTACTGTCTTTAGGTGTCTGACTGTGTCTGAAGCAAATTTTGCTGAGGCACTCAGTCATGTCTGACTCTGCGACCCCATGGACTATAGCCCACCAGGCTCCTTTGTTCATGAAATTCTCCAGGCAGGAATACTGAAGTAGGTAGCCATTCCCTTCTCCAGGGGATCTTCCTGACCGAGGGATCAAGCTTGGGTCTCCTGCAAGTGGATTCTTTACCATCTGAGCCATCAGGGAAACCCCTAAATGATGCTCTAAGATTGGGCTAAGTGAGGCATTGAAAAATCAGGAGAGCACCTTCGGCAAATTTTTGCCTCAGTCTGTCCTTGTTCAGATGGAGGAGGCAAGGGCTGGGTGGTAGGCACAGAGGGTGGGAGCCCTTACACTAGTCTCTCTCCTTTTGTGCCTATTTGAAATTTTCTGTAATAAAAATTTTGAACATAATAACAGAAAAATAAATCTCCATTCTTAACTCTAGGTAAGAAGACCTATTGGTCTCCTGATTGGTCCATTTCTACACCCGACTATTGCAAACTCTTGGTAAACAGCTTGGTAACTTTCTCCTAAGGTTTCTGTCAGATGGGCTGCATTTAATGTTTAAAAATACCAACTCTTTGCGTATTGTTCACACCTTGTCTGCTACACAGACCTTGGAGATGTGGAGTGTTTCCCCACCCCTCCCAGTGATCTCTGGAGCTTTACTGGATTGCTCCCGCCCTTCTCCGTACATCTCTGGTCAGACATCCTCCTGAGTACCTACATGTCCTGCAAGCTTTCAACACTTTTCTCTCCTGCCATTTTTGGTTTAAAGCCCTCTTGGTCAGAACAGCATGGATCGGAGTCAGTTTGTTCAGTCTTCCATTGGGATTTCAGTCTCCAGGATGTAGCCCATGGTGATTCTGAACACTAAAGGACAAAACCCTGATTTCGTTCGTGTTCCTGGGGACTCTAGTAATTTCAAGAGGGAATGGTAAAATTATATCTACAAATTATGTTTTGAAATACATTCACTAATAAAGTAAAAGTGAATTCACTCTTAACGTTTGGCTTGTGGGATGCAGGCAAGACAATTTTCTTGTGGTCTGCAAAATCAAGATTAAGGACACAGTGAAACTGCCCTACCCAGAAAAGGCCACTGCTATGGAAGTTATTCCAGAAAGTGGTTTTTCGAAGAGCAGGTTGAGATTGTCTGGTCAGAGGAGAGAAATCTTGGGTGCTGAGAAGTGCCTGTTACACCAGGGTACCTCTGAGTCTGCTATTGGCTTCATGAGAATATTCAGTACTTGCCAGATGTAATACATATTTTAATCCATAAATCCCTCAAATGCCCTCAAAAGCCATGGACTTTAAAAACACGGAAAAGGAAGATTAAATGTCCCAGGAGCAGCTAATATAGCAGAAACAGAACCACTGAGAGAGAAGTGCTTTTTCTATTTCTCCCTTGTCTTACTATTATGAGGGTTACCTGGCTCTCCTTTTCATTTGATATCATTGTTCTTTTCATGACCTTCATTTTCTTGCCCTCATCTGTCCTCTTTCCATGTGGTCCTTGTTGGTGTTTCTCGGCCTCTTTATCTGCCTGCTGCCTGCCTACTAGCTTCTTTACCTGGTTTTCCATCATGTTCTCCCATCTCTATGCCAGGACACACCATGCCTATTTTTCTTCATATAATAGTGGCTTTCCTTAGATGTCAGGCACTGATGTAACTTCTTTCCAGGCCTGGAGATAAGAGTTTTTAAAGGACTTCCCTCCTTCCTGTCCTCCCTAAGGACACTTATAGATATTTTTGATGGCTCTTTAAAAACTGCAGAAGTAACTTAGGTAATAACAATAGATGATTTCACTTTCTTATTTATTCCTCTGCTTTCCAGTCACAGTCACAGGTTCCCCATTTAAGCCAGCATTTTCCTAATACATACAGTTCACTTTCTTATGCATAAACCACAGAAAGTATTACATGGTGAATTTTTCCTTTCAGCTTTAAGAATTATTGCTCTTTCACCAACTGTTACGTTTACTTGATAATTTATTTGTTTAGCTACTTTTCTCTCACAACCATCAATATTTTTTCCCAAACTAAAAGATATTTCCATGACCAACTAGGAAGGCCTTTGGGCTGAAAGGTTCAGTTACAGCAAACAACAATTCCCAAAGGTTTCCCAGATTGTGAGAGCAAATGAAAGGCCCATTCTTCCTCAGGCTGTCTGTCCGCTCTGTCTTGTCGTGGTGTGGGGTGCGGGGAGGGCAGCCTGTGGTTCTGGGTGACCCTGACTAGGCTTGCAACTCTGAGCTCTGCTGGGCTCCAGCGTGTGCCGTTAGTTTTGGGGTTTAGAAGTTTATCGGCATGGTGACATCATATCATACTGTCCCTGATCTTAATACTGATTAGTGGTTTAGCCTAGGTTGTGTCTTTACTGCTATACCGAATCAGCAGCTATTGCATACATGTCATCATGTGGTTCCAGTGCCTGTGCTGACCATCGCTGCATTCAGAAAGGAAGCAGCCCTCCAGTCCATCTGCCCTGATTTCATGGCTTTTATCTCTAATCTTTGAAGGCCTTTGGCGAATGATGTGCTTCCTGGCAGGAGCAAATCGCAGCTGAAAGGAGATCTGCACTGTCTCTGCTTTCCTTTCTGCTTCCTGAGAGCTGTAGTCTAACATCTGTGACCCCAGCCAGGCTTCATCAGACCTCTCATTCTAAGTCATCTGGGAAAGCAGCTGACAGTGTTCACCTACTGTGCACCAGGCACTGTGCCAGACTCTACCCACGTCAGCACATCTAGTTCTCAACAACCCTGAGAATATTAGGAATTACCATTTCATGTAGGAGGAAAGTGAGACTTCATAAGCCTGTAAGTGGCAGAGCCAGGATTCTTTCTGACTGGGAAGCTAATGGAAATACAAGCGCCTGTTCCACCTTCACATCAAATGCACTGAACTGCCATACAGCACTTGGCTGCTGCCTTAAGAGTGTTGTGGGGACAACAGTACTCATTCCAAAGCGGAGTAAAAGGCTTCGGGCCAGAGACCACAGCTAAGGGGAATGTAATCAAGTTTCTGAAAATCATGAAGAACGTGATCAATTGTCATATTCAGGTATTAACGTCTACTGTGTTCAAGTTGCACACTGTTCAAGAACATCGTCCTGCCAAGATCTAAGTAAGCAGTGTTTGTATAGAGAAAAACAGTACCTATTTGGGAACAGGTTAGCACAGATCTGGTGCCAAATGAGTGGTGAAGCAATAAAATCCCCAGAAGGAGAGAACCCGGTAGGCTGTTAGGTCTGGAGGAACCCCTGAAAGACAGGGAAAGAACAGGACGTAGGTTGGCAGGGGTAATTCTAGGCAGAGAGACCTGCCTGAGTAAATACATGTGGTGGCTAGGGTATACTGAGGAGACAGGTACAGTTGTGATGAAGGCATAAGGTAGAGTATTTGTGGGAAAGGCTGATATAATCCCTCATCTATTGGCTATTTGGACTTTATTTTCCCTTAGTAGGGAGCCACTAAAAAGGCGGGGGGAGTTGGAGTAGCTGTTGTCAAACAGTATCTCAAGATTTAGCTAACTGTGATGTATAGACTTATTCATCAGATCTCAAAACGCTGCTGCTGCTGCTAAGTCGCTTAAGTCATGTCCGATTCTGTGCTGCCCCATAGACGGCAGCCCACCAGGCTCCCCCGTCCTTGGGATTCTCCAGGCAAGAATACTGGAGTGGGTTGCCATTTCCTTTTCCAATGCACAGAAGTGAAGAGTGAAAGTGAAGTCGCTCAGTCGTGTCCAACTCTTATCAACCCCATGGACTGCAGCCTACCAGGCTCCTCCGTCCATGGGATTTTCCAGGCAAGAGTACTAGAGTGGGGTGCCATAAATGAATTCCCGTCAGTAAATAAATTCCAGTTATATGCATGTGTGTGTGTGAGAGAGATTCATCATGTGGTAGGTTAGTGATGGAATTCATTACCTCAGAAGAGGCCAGGAATAGAGTGGATCAGCTCATGAATGATGAATCCAGAGTGTCAGGGCAGTGACCCTAACCTTGAAGTCACTCTCGCTGGCGCCCGTGGTCTACCACAAAGCCTCCCCTGGTGACACGTTCACAGACAGAGCACTGCAGAACCCGTTTTGCAGAAACCAAGGAAAAGCAAATATCTGAATTTTCAGAATGTGTGTCCCCATGTCCATCGTGTGGAAGTTTTAGAAGATCCCTCTGGCTTCTGTCTGGGGAGCAGAGAGTGCATTGAAGCCAGGGCTGACGCAGGGCAATGTGGAGGGAAGCTAACACGTAGTCCAGGCAAGAGAGGATAGGAGTTCACCCAGGGGATCAGTGGCCAATGGCGGCTGTGTTCTGGGTTTATCTTTGAAACGAGAAAATTTGCTGATGAATTGCGTGAGAATGGCCTGACTTCCAAGTTTTGGGCCTGAGCAACTAAAAGAATGTAATTGCCATTTGTTAAGATGGGAGGAGCGTGTTTGACCATTTGGGCTCAAGAATGATACCCAACTGGTAGAAAAATAGAGCAGGGTCAGGACTCCTCTTTCTGTTCTGGGGCCAGCAGTTCCTCCAGGATTTGGGGGCTGACTGCTATTGGCCAAGGAAATCCTTGCACTGGGACCTGAAGTTCCCAAGTCTCTTTTGGCCTCTTTTTCCGTTTTTGCCAATTCTGTAAACCTTACCAAGAAGCCTGAGAGGAGAGGCAGCAGTGAGCCCAAAAGGGACTGTCCTCTCCCTTCCAGGTCCCTACTGGCTGTAGTGGTCAATGGTAAAGGCTTGCCGGTACCTGCAGAGACTCCCAGCTGCCTTGCCTTACCACCGGCTCGGTCACTCAGTCTCCCTCAGTCCATGTTTTGTTTTGTTTAAATCAACTTTTTACCCATATGCTTTGGAATTTAAAGAAAAGGGGGGATTAGATTTTCTAAACTGAAGAACTCTATGGTTTCTTACAGCTTTGAAAGATGAGGTACTAGAGATTGGGGTACTAAAAGCTCCAGGTTTTTGTAAGTGTGTGCTTTTATGGTAAGTCCATGGTTCTCCCAACAGTACTTGCCTATCATTTGTGAAAGGGAAGAATACCTGCCCTGCCTGCTGCTCCAGAGTCTCAGCAGGAAGCGAGTGCTGTGCAGTGGGGGTGAGAAGACTTTGAAAAGCACTGTACAAATGCCAGGAGAGCTTTCTTACTAGGGTTGTGCAGGGTCTCTGTGAAAAACAAAAAGGAGAACTTCAAGTCCCTAATGTAGAATGGGAAAGGCTTCCTGTTGCTTAATCAGTCGAAATGACCTAGAATACAAGCTGAGATTAACATACGCCTTCTAGATTAGGGCTAATCAGGGACAGGCTGAGCAGATGCAGGGACAATCCTGGCCTGATTACTGAACCTCAGCATTTAATCATCTCTCTTGCAAGGGCAGCCAGCCGATTTAGTGCGCGCTGGGTTTCCAAGCCTCTAGCCCCCTCCCCCTTTCCTTGCCATGGACATAAAGGCTGCTAGGTCGGAGACACTGAGACGATTTAATCTAATCTCATGTCAAAATGGCTGTGTGTGTGAGATTCTAAAACCCTCACAGTGGGATGGTAATGCACTTATTTAAGGTGGAGGCAGACTGAAACTGTGTGTAGAGAGTAACGCCTTGGATTTCAAGGCATCCGAGGTTATGAAATGCCCTGTATATGGGATTTCTCCAAGAAGCTTTTACGATATGAAGTCACTGTCACTAGTCATTCACTCTCGAGACGGCTTTGTGTGGGAGTCATCACCCAGTTGTTAAAGGCCAAATTTACTCCTTCCCAAGCTGTGAAGTACAGAATATGAGGTCTTTTAAAATGGTTTTATTTGGATGAACTTTGAATGGAGTTGTTTCTGTGTTGCTTTTTCTGGAAACTTCCTAATCACCTGAAGGCTCACCCATGTCAGTCATTCTGTCCTGGGGTTGGGGGGAAGGTAGACACCTGTGCAATCTCAGAAGGCAGGTTTCATTCAACTGTGTAGAAAACACCTGCTCATTGCTAGGGACTCAAATACGGAGATTCCATCTCTCCCTTAAGGAATTTACAGTTTCCCTGGAGATAAGACAAGTAACCAGTGATAAAGTATATGACCATTACCTCCTCCATGGAGACCAGTGCAAAGTGCTGTGGACCCTTGGGAGAAGAGGAGCTCAGACAGGAGAAGGAGAGACTGCAGCTGAAGGAAGAATAGAAGCCCATTCAAGGAACAAGCCAACAGTCATTCCAGGCAGAAGTCAGAAAGTGTGCACACCATGGAGGCAGGTGTGGAAAGAGCCTCAATCAAGTCGTTCACCTTCCTGGAATTCACATATCACCAGGCTGAACTAACTGAGCGACAGGGGCTGATGTGAAAGGCTGAAATACCTCCAAAGGGATTTGGACTTTATATTCCATGGGCCATTGGAAACCAGTGAAGAATTGTAAAAGAGGAGAACAAAATCAGTTTGTGTTCAAAAGATTATTCCGGTTATAGCAGTGTCAGCTAGTTTGAATTTCTGCATTTGAACCCTTTTCCATTTTATTTTAGGGCAAATCTTCCATGATACTAAAAAGTGTTTCAACAACAGTGTGGGACATGGACCCACATCATAGGTAACCCAAACACATCATAAACCAGTAAGAAAGAGATTTAATTCTAACAGTTCTTCCAGTTTCTCTCCATCCCAGCACTGACCCAGGACCGTTGCTCGTAGTCAGTAAGAAGGTCCCACTCACAGTATTCAGTGTATTTGTAAAGTTTGTAACTTGTTATCCCAGCTTAGAGCTTTTGAACTGAATCAGTCTCAGAAGCAAGAACAGTGAAATAAGACTGATATTTGCTTCTGGTTTTGGTTGCTGTTTGCTAGCAGTACTCTTGCCTGGAGAATCCCATGGACAGAGGAGCCTGGTAGGCTACAGTCCATGGGGTCGCTCAGAGTCAGATACGACTGAGCGACTTCACTTTCACTTTTCACTTTCATACATTGGAGAAGGAAATGGCAACCCACTCCAGTGTTCTTGCCTGGAGAATCCCAGGGACGGGGGAGCCTGGTGGGCTGCCATCTATGGGGTCACACAGAGTCGGACATGACTGAAGCGACTTAGCAGCAGCAGCAGCGTAAGGGTTCTTTGGAGGTATCCTGGTTTTGCCACAGGGCATTTGGCAAAAAACGTTACTTTATTAACTTTGTCTGTTTTGACCAGAAGACAGGATGAAAGTGATGATGGAGATCCACTAGGATGATGGAAGGGGGTCTTGGTCTTCACATATTCACATATACTCAGGCCCATTCCTACAGTCTAGATGCCAGGGACTAGAGCCCAGCCACACGTTGGTTAGGGCCCGCAATAAAATCCCTTGACCTGCTGCCCTTGAGGCTGTGCTGATGCCAATATTTGGCATACCTTGTACCTCATACTAAACATGAACCAGAGCCAGGCCTGACCTTGAAGGAGCCCTCAATCTAGGGCTCAATCTAGGTAGATGGGGAAGACCTAGCTACATGCATTAGCCAGACCTACCAGATTATATCCTACTGTCCAGTGCTTACTGAGAATCCCAAGGAGGCTGCTCTCAGTATTGACTAGAGCTGGGATAGGCTTCCAAGCGGAGGGTTTTAAAAGGGAAGGTGTGGGCAGTAAGGGAATTCCAGGTAGCAAACAGCTTGAGCAAAGGCCCAGAGAAAGGAAGGTTACCAATGTGTTGGAGAATTGAGAATAGTCCAGTGTGATGCCCAGAGCACAGGGAATCAAGGCTGTAAGGGAAGTAAGGCTGGACAAATCACAAGAGTCCTGAATGCCAGGCCCAACATTTGAACTTTACTATAGGCTTTGGGAACCTTTTAACTAGCATCAGGGAATTTGAAAAGTTTGAGCTTGGGAAATGACATGTTACAGAAAGATAACTTGGGTGGCAGAAAGGAGTGAATGGAAAAAGGAACTGACTAGAGAGATGTGAAAGCTGTTTGCAAAAGTCTAGGTGAAAAACATTGAAGCCAACAGCCTTCTGAAGCTGATGTATGGGCTGGCCCCCTCCTTCCCCTTTCAGGCCCCAGCATCTCAGTGTGAGGACTGTGGGCCATGCCTTCCATTCTCATTAACACATAGCAGGGTAAGCCTGGAATCCTAAAAACGCTACAAAACAGAACATTTAGCCTCATTTCAGGTTGCATCATAAAATGTTACGGTATTGTATTGTGTTTGTCGCTCAGTCGTGTCCAACTCTTTTTGACCCCACGGACTGTAGCCCTCCAGGCTCCTCTGTCCATGGGATTCTCCAGGCCAGAATACTGGAGTGGGTAGCCATTCCCTTCTCCAGGGGATCTTCTCAACCCAAAGATCAAACCCAGGTCTTCTACATTGGTCTGAGCCACCAGGGAAGCATCAACAAATACTTATTTCCAAACTGTCAACAGTTATCCCTGGAAAACAATTAGATACAATTTAACATTGTAAAATTGACATGTTACTTTATGTTTGATTTTTTTTTTTTTGCATTAGGAAGTATGCTGGTAAAACATCCCTTTTTATAATTAATTTTTATTTTCATCAAAGTGATACACAGTTTTAAATGACAAAAAGAACTAAAAGGCCTTTAAAAAAAAAAAAAAAATATATATATATATATATTTATATGTACCCCAGAGGCAACACTCCATGTTCTTTTTTCTGGTATGTATGTGTATTATTCTAAATAATAGTCATATTAATTATTTCTTGAGACATTATCACAATTTTCAATAACTCAGTTTCTATGTTTATATTGTTATAAACATAAAATTTTTATAAAGGTAAAACTTGTTCACTGCCACGACGAGTGGGTATGGTTAATCCTTGCTTTTTTTTTTCTTCTACTTTTTAAGGAGTAATCACCGGTTCTACCCAATTCTGGAAGACCCCTCGAGGTACTCTATCCCACAAGCTCATGCCACATCCCCTGTGTCCTCCAGACGTACTGCACAGCCCCCGTCCTGGGCCCTCCTCCTGTCCCCAAGATCCCTACAGTGGGTTCTCTGTCTCCTGGACCCCACAGGCACTTATTTCTTAAGTTTTCCTGTCTCATTTCTTTGGGGAACAACCTTCAGAGCTTCCAAAGAAAGTGTGCATGGGTAGCCGGCTTTTGCAGCCCTTACAAGTCTGAAGAGGTGTTTATTCTGTCCCCGCACTTAATTGGCGTGGGTGTCATTTCATGGGCTGGAGAGAGAATTCTAGGCTGAAAGCATTTTCTCTCAGAGGTTTGAAGCTACTGCTCCATCATCATCTAGCCTCGAGGCTTGCTTTTGAGAAATCCAATAATGATTTCCAGTTCTTTGTATGTGACTTTTTTTTTTACCCTTTCTCAAATCCTTTGGGACCTCTGCTTTATCCTTAGTGTTCTGAAATTTTACAAAGCTGTGTCTTAGCATCCAGATCTTTTTTCTTCTGTTCTGCTGGGTATCTAAGGGGCCTTTTCAATCTGAAACTCATGTTTTTCAGTTCTAGGGATTTACTTGCAATGTGTCTGATAATTTCCTACCTTGTGTTTTTTCTAGTCTCTAGAAATCTTTTTTATCAGAGATTGGACCTCTTAAGGTCTCCTACTTTCCATCTTTTAATCTCTTCTTCTCTCTGGAAGATTTCCTTGACTTTACCGTCTCATCTTTCTGTGGAATGTATTTCATCTATTTGATTTCTTTAACAAATTTTCTCTCATTTTAATAAAAGTATCCGTTTGTATGATACAAATCTTTTCTGTCTCTGAAGATATTAGAGTTTAGGGCCATTTGTTTTTGTTTCTGCTCCCCACATTGTCTGTCGCCTCTGGGTTCCTTAAGAGTGAGGCACTGAAACACAGCTGCTGGGCTGTGCAGGGCAGAGCGGGGCGGCCTGCAGGGCTCGGGGTGGTGAGTATCAGGACTGTGTGGCAGATCTTTCATTGTCTCCACACCCCCGACCCCTCCCCTGCCCACCCACCAGATACCTCATAGATCTTTGCTGGGGCTTCTCCAGGTCAGCTTCTCAATACAGTGGATGAACTTCAGGTGTCTGGTCAACAGAGGCCTGGGTGTTGGGATTGGTAGGACCTGCTGGTCCAGTCAGTTGAATACAAACTGTCAGCTAACTCCTGTCTTTCACTTCTTCCTCTCAGTCTGCAGTAGCCCTGAGAACTCCAGGACACAGGACGTGCAGCTTCCCCTTCTTTAATGTCAGAACCACTTTATGTATGCTTTGCATCTCCCAGAAATATACTGGGTTGGCCCAAAAGTTTGTGTTTTCCCTAAGATGCTATTTAAAAACCCAAGTCAGCTTTTTGGCCAACCCAATATATTGCCATCTCTCATTCATATCTTTTTTTTTCTCCTTCACTATAATTTTTGTTTTATGAGGAAGAAGAATTTTATATGTGCATTTATTCTGTCTTATTTAATTGGAAATTCTTTTTTTTTTAATATGTCATATAAAATTGTCAGTTTTCCTTTCTTTGGAAGGACTGCCCTTTGCTGAAATTATTCACTTCCTCCTCTCTTTCTACTAAACACTTCTTTTTACTGTGAAATAATAGTGATATTAGGAGGTAGTTGGGATTTTTTTTTTAAGTTGACCCCAGAATGTATTTAAATTTATACTGGTCTATGAAATCTAAAATCAGAAAACTAATGACCTAGGCTTTAGAAAAATAAAAAAGCTGACCCAGAGGAGAGGGACAATGGCCAGAAGGCAGGCTAAGTTTAAGGGAGAAGTTTTTTCAAGCTGAGAGAAACTTGAGCATAGGCAGAAAGAGGGTTGAAGAAGTCAGTGTAGCAGAATATCCAAGAACATGAGTGGTGGCCCCTTCTAGAGAGGAGGGCAGTCAGAAGAGACAGGCTTGTTGGGAGGAGAATTCGTCCCTGAGGGGTCTGTGCAAGCCTCCTAAAGTTGGAGAGAGGCAGGCAAGTGGGGTCATCTCTTGGCACATTGGGGAGGCCCTGTTCTGAGGCATGTTTCTACAACTTCTCCACATTCTCTTTCCTGATAGTCTGTTTTAAAGAATTAAAACGGGGTGGGGAAAGGGATGTATTTGTGCCTGGACAGTGGGTATGCAGTTACCTGCAGCTGCAGACAGTGGTACCCCAAGGGCTGGAGCCGATTGCCCTGTCCAGCCATCATCTGGGAACCCATGCGCGGCACTAACGGCCTCCCCTTTCTCCCCAGGACTGGTCCAGATCCCTGTGAGCATGTACCAGACTGTGGTGACCAGCCTCGCCCAGGGGAACGGGCCGGTGCAGGTGGCCATGGCCCCTGTGGCCACCAGGATATCGGACAGCGCAGTCACTGTGGACGGCCAGGCTGTGGAGGTGGTGACACTGGAGCAGTGACATGCAGCCATACCGTGGCATCATTTTCTAGTCTACTTCAAAATTTTTTACACGTTTGCAGAGGTGCAATCAAATGGAATTAAGTCTCTCGACTTTGGAAGAAAAGTTTTGTTAACCTTTTTTTTAAAAAGGAAGAAAGGCAGTGGATTTTGGAATTGCATTTTTTAAAAAGCACCACTCTTGATTTTCTGGGATTGGTGGAATAAGATACTGCGTTGTCAATTTCACAGTCCCGAAAAAGCCAAATTGTGGCAGGACTTCTTTCTGCGGAAACGTGTGTATACTTCGGTGTGTGTATGTGTGAGTGTGAATATATGTATATGTGTACATATGAATATACACATTTACATATATATATAAAGTATATATATATATATGTGTATGTATATATATATATATATATATATATAAAAGAAACCCGCATGGAATTATCTGTATGAAATCAAGGTGAGCTGTGGAAAAATAATTCACCCAGTTTAGTGGGTGTAGGGTACGTGGCCAGACAGCCACCTGGTTTTGTTCATACCAGGGTCATGCGTTGAGCTACTGACAAACTCAGGCAGAGGTGACCATGCCCTTCACCAAAGCTGCCTCCCAGTGGCCACCCAGAACTCTCCCTGCTGGGCTCACCTGAGAACGGAGGTTCCGGATTGGGGTGAGGTCCAGAAACTGTGCTTGCAAGATCCAGGGGCCACGTGGTCTGGCAGCTGAGACGCTCCTCGGGCTGGCCCAGATGCTGACCTTGCCACAGGCAAATGAAATGTCTTTAAAGCTCCCAGGCAGGACCGAGAGGGTTTTCTCCAGCCTCCCATCTCCTCCCCTCCCCAGGAAACCTTCTCGGTCTCACAGCTATTAACCCGTCGCTTTGGTTTTAAGGTCAGTCCTGAATTGGTCATGTATATGAACTGAGGGTGACAGAAGTATTAAGGGTTTGAGGAGTGCGTGCGCGCTGCGTGTGCTTGTGGGTGTGTGCATTGTGGAGAGAGAATGAGGCGGTGGGAGGAGTTGGAAGGGGAAAGGAAGGAGGGAGAGAAAAATCTTTTGAAGACCAGGGTGCACCAATGGGAGCAACCTTTTTCCCTTCCTGTGACTTCCTTTAGCTTAACAGAGGAGACAAGAACTGACAGGGGCTCCTGGCGCGAGGAAGGCTGGTCACCGGACTGAGGGGCATTGGGGAGAAGAGGGCTGAGGGTGCGTCCTGTGCCCCTGGATCAGGCCCGATCTCAGAAGGGACCCTGCAGCTGTCCCAAGGTGCATCATGCTAGGCCCGGGCCCCACAGCTTCCTTCTCACGGCTGTTAATTGGTCTGGGTGTTCTTTGTAACGAAATTCTGTGATTTCTCAGCCACAAGCCCTGAGTCTCCAGGGGTTAAATTCACCTGACTTTTTGACAGGCCAAATCTCTGCTCCTTGAGTACAGGGACAACTCTTCCTCCCTCCTCCTGGGCCCCCCGCCCCCACTCCCATGTGTGACTGTGTATTTAATGTTTGTTTTTTTTTTTAACGCGACATTAAAAAGATTCTTCACGTCTTGCTCAGCCTTTGAGAAAAGTTTCAGATTCTTGTATTTGCTTGTTTTATATAAAACTATCCAGTGTTCTTTGTATTTTTTTTTTCCTGTACGTAATGGGGGGAGGGAAGGGAAATTTACATAAAACAGTCCTAGTTCTACAATTTGTTATTTTTTTAATTATTATTTTTTATCATCGTTGTGAAACTGTCCAGGGGCTTTAAAGTCCGTGTTCCTTTGTGGTGAAATACCCTCCTGATAGTTTGAGAAATGCCAAGAAGAAGAAGAAAAGCAGAACCCCAGTAGCAGAGCATGGATTCTGTGTCGTTTTCCATTCTGTCTATTACTGCCTCATTCAATAAATAGTTAACAATGTGGCAACAGGAAGTGGAGCTGTTCGTCTGTGTAGGAGCACTTAGCCTCTTAGGAGCTCTCTTTTGGGGTGGCTTATTCTGCTTTGTAAAAGGAATAGGTGCTTCTATTCAAGCTCCGTGATCTTTGAACCGTGTTCCTTGGCGTTGTGGAGCCCTGTAAGGGGAGTGCAGAAGGGGAAGGGGTGGTTCCTGCCTGTGTTCCCTCACCAGAACAGCTCTGTTGAATCAGTTTTACAGAATGCTGTCCAGGGGGGTTATGGCGGGGGGCATCTAGTTTAAAAATTCCTAAAGATGGTTAGAAAACCTCTTCTCTGGAGTTCCTTTTTTAGGGGTTAATTGCATTCCACATTAAAATCAGGGTGGGTGGTGGTACTTGTCCATCTGTGTCCTCCCCACATGAGTGGTGTTCAGTATTGCAGTGGGTTTTCCTTCTTGAAGTGGGGGCCCCATGCCTTTGTTCCCTTAAGGCCGCCCTCCTTGGCTTCCTTCACAGCTCACTGCTTTAATGTGGCAGCTGTCATTCTGCCCCTACCTCCTGCCACACCCCCAGCTTCGGGCCCTGCCTAAAGCTCCAGTGGCTTTGCACTCCCATGCTCATGCCCGCTGCTTTCCTCAGCTCAAAACGATGCTCTCCTTGCCACCTCCATCACCCTTCTTTCCTTTTGTTAGGTGTTTGGGTCTGTTTCCTGGTAATAATGATTACAATAGTTGAATGTGGGAGGCCAGAGATGTTTTCCTTGCTGACTGACGGTGGCTCCATAAAGCCAGTGCCACCCTTCTCCCTTCTTCTTGCCCAAATGGCACATCATCATCTATTGTCACCAGAGAGGGTGAGCCAGAGAAAGGACTGGTGGCAGCCAGATGAAGCAGACATCATTGCCATTGGGCACCCCTGCAACAGCTGGCTGTCTAGAGTCCCTCTGTGGGGATGGTGTCTCTCCATAGGCACAGTAATTCTGTTTGCCTGGCAAGACCCAGATGCTGCCTGTTAAACAAGCGTGTGTTGAAACTCTCTTTGGTGGGGCTGATGGAGAACTTCACTTCTCTTACTGCCCAAATCACAGCAGGAGCTGCTGACTCAGCTGCCTGCAGGGCCCCGGCAGGTGGAGTCAGTGAGTAAAGCGGAAGCCGTTCCATTGTGAGAGGGGAAGGAGTGATGGAGATGGGCAGAGTGGAGAGCATCTCTAAAGAGAGTGGCCTCTCCTGAGTGCTAGTGGACTGTCTCCAAGCAGGAGGAACATGGGCCCTACAGTCCTGACTTCTAAATTTTCCAGAGAAACTGAGGAGTCCAGATTTGTGCATGAATCTCCTGATTTCAACAATAAATCAAAAGTTTTTTACATACTCTGCCAACAAAAGAAAACCCACCTGTAGACCAGCTCTGGCCCCAGGCGTCAGTTTTGCTTTAGTGAATGACTACCATGTGCCAGGTGAATGAAGCATAGCAGTTGCCCAAGAAACAGGATGAGACGAGGAGATGTTTTTGTGTGAACAGACCGCGGCAGCCCAGCGTGATAAGGTGCCATCTGGACAGAGTGATGTGGCAGAAGGGGTTCTGTTATCTCATTTTATCTGCTGAAGGGTCCTCTGCAATAAGTAGTTTATCATCTAGGCTCCAGACAAGGATCTGGTGCTCACCGAAACCAACACCTCGGGCTCGGAATTCTTGCCTTTAAGTCCTACATCTGAGAAGATCCATTGGCGATGCTGGTGACCACTGGAGCCATCTGAACTGAGATGAGTGAGCCGAGGAGAACCAGAAGGGCAGGGAAGAGAAGGGACTACTCACCCTGTAAGAAGAGCCCCAGCTGCCAGTGTGCCCTGGGCCTCACTCAGACCCAGACAAGGCTCATTTCCAGCCACTTCTCACGTCGAAGAGGGCCTGCTTCTGCATTCGCCTTCCTTCCTATCTGCTGCTGTTCCTCTTCTCTCCTCTATCAGCACCCTCCCAGCCCCCTGCAAAGCATCAGCTGTGGATGGAGTAGCTCTGGGCCTGTGGTAGGCCTTTTTGGTATCGGGGGGAACGTCGAAGCTTATCTGGAGCAGAAGCTTCGTGGGCTGAGGAAGACAAGCCTACATTTCCTCTCGCACCTCCATCTCAGTGGGCTGTGGGCCGCCCAGGTCCTCAGACCAGGCCAGCCTGTGGCCTCCGCACAGCTCGTGCTCAGATGCTAGCATCAAGGACACCCATCAGTGCATCCCATCTGGCCTCTGCTGTTTGCTCCAGATTGGCAGCTCTTGGAGAAGATCCACCCGGGACAGTGGAGACAGCCCAGAGGAAGGAGGCGCACAGAGCGGGGAGATAACGGCGTTAGGACTGGACTCTGAAATAGCTGGAGAATTCTGCTCCTGCTGCTGCTGGGTCCCTGAATGAGTCCCCAACCCACTCTGAATTTGAGTTTCTCCCTCCTGAGAAACCAGTGGGCTGTTAGCGGATGTTTGTTGAGTACTGGAGTGTATTTCTGCAAAGAGTTGGAGATGGGAGGGCAAAGGTACCAGGATAATACTCATCTGCAGAGCAGGGCCAGGACCCCCAAAACCCAGGTCTTCCAGAGCCACCTTGTATGGTAAGGACAGGCCTGCGCCCTAGCCCTGTACAAAAGCCTTCGTAGCTCTAGTTTATGAGAACCATGGCCTATCTGCAATTCAGAGTGTTGATATGGTAGCAGTTAAAATAGCACTTGTACAGCTCTTACAGTGTGCCTTGTTCTAAGAGAGTTACTATACGTTGTTATTTATTAGTCTTTGCAAAAGCTCTGTTACTCCCTACTTTACAGATGAGCAAACTGAACCACAAAGAGGTTAAGAGGTAGCTTATTTAATACTTGGGGAGGGGAGCTAGAAATATTCCCCAAACTTAATGCGCTTGTCAATAAAATTGTTGGTGTAACTTAACTGGGTCTCAACTCAAATTTCTTCTGAATTTATTTACCCTTTAAGAAACTAATAATTGTCAGTTATTAAATGGCTGCTCTGCACAAGACACTATGCAAAATACTTTACACCTTTATTTCTAATCCTTTCCACAACCTCAGATGGAGGTTAGATTCCATTTTATAGGTGTGGGAGCTAAGACTCGGCCAATTCCGAGAACTAGTAAAGGAGAGCTGGGGTCAGACTAATAAGCCTCCCTCCAGAAGCTCAGCTCTTTGTGCCAAGCTCTCAGGGGACAGGTGACATAAAATGAGCTGCACATCTGGATTCCCATGTTTTATATATAGAACTTATGGCTGTGCTGGGTCTTCATTGCCTTGCAGGCTTTCCTCTAGTTGCAGCAAGAGGGGATAGTGTACGGTTGGCAAACTCCAGTTGCAGTGTACAGGCTTTTCATTGCATTGGTGTCTCTTGTTGATGAGCAGGGGCTCTGACACGCGGGCCTTCAACAGTTGTGGCCCACGGTCTTGCGGCTCCCAGGCTCAAGAGCACAGGCTCGATAGTTGTGGCGCACTGGCCTAGTTGCTCCGTGGCACACGGGATCTTCCCGGATCAGTGATTGAACCCAGGTCTCCTGCATTGGCAGACAGATTGTTTACTACTGAGCCACCAGGGAAGCCCCTAGATTCTCATTTTTAAAGGAACCTCCGGCTGAGTCCTGAGCTCAGCCCACATGCAGCCTCTCCCAGTGGTCAGTGTGTTCTGAGCAGGAGCTAATGGTCCTTAACCCGAGCGTGCCATACCAGGAGCATCCTTACAGTGGCTGTGCTTTTTCATCACATGCACACACCCATGCACGCACGCACACACACAGGAACTTGTATACAGGCAAGCAACCACTACATCCCACTGAATGAGAGACCTTAGTTTCCCGGGGGTTCCTTATTCAATCAGAAAATCCACAGAACCCCAAAAACATCCATTCCCACATTCTCATTACTTCCAAATAGTTCTGCAAAAATCCAATGTTAACTTTGTTAAATGTAAAAATAATGTTTGATGTAAAAATGTTGATCTTATTGCTAAGAAAAATCAGCCCTGTGAGATTGTGCCAAGGGTGGAGGGTAGTGAAGTTGCTGGTGCTAGAACATTCTTGAGTATGAACAGTCATGTTACGTTTTTTTTTTTTTGTCTGCACTGCATGGCATGCAGATCTTAGTTCCCAGACCAGAGATCAAACCTGTGCCCCCTGCAGCTGAAGCTCAGAGTCCTAACCACTGGACCACCAGGGATGTCCCACGTTATGCTTTCTTTAAAAACACCAGGGGGCACTTCCCTGGCATCTGAGTGGTTAAGGCTCCAAGCTTCTACTGCAGGGGGCACAGGTTTAACCTCTGATCAAGGAACTAAGACTCCACATGCCAGGAAGTGTGGCCAGAAAATTTAAAAACTAAGTTAAAAAAAATAAAACCAAAAGCCCCAGGGCCCAAAGTCAGAGAGAGATCAGTTAATATTAAAACCAAGGAAGCTCTGGGCAAGGAAGCCAGGCCAAATCTTGGCAAAGCTGGGTTGTGATGTCTTCAGTTAAGCCTAAACCTCAACCAGTCTTTGGGCTCCCCTGACCCTTGTGTGCAAGAGACCTCTAAAGCTGGGAGGGACATTAGCCATCACCCATCATTTAGGCCATGAAGTTTAAGCTTACAGGCACGGAGAAGCCCAGGGCCCGGTGACTGGTGGCATTGTTCCCAGACTTCTGACAGTGGAAGTCATCCGTACCCCCACGGCCCTCTGCTCCCTGAGTGCCTCCTCTGGCTTTTCCATTCAGACTCTCAAAACCCGAAATATTTTCTAGTTCCCTTACCAGAACTATTTTTATAGAGAGCTTTTTCTTTTTTTAATTCACAAAAGTAAACTTAAGAGAGATGAAAGACAGAATAGGATTCTTCATCCTAACCCACAGTTCTCATCGGTACAAAACACTGGTTAAACTCCATGGACAACAGACGTTTCTGGAGATCTATATCACCAACAGTGTGGAGTCGCTTGCCTCTCCCAATGAAGTGGCTGAGTCGGGTGTCACTCCTGTTCCGCAAATGAGCCAGGGGAGCTGGCTTGGTCTAGGCCGAGCATCCTGACTGTGAGTCCTGACATGCCCCGGCATTGCCCGGCCCACCTGCACAGACTGAATGAGACACTGAAAGCTCCTGGGGTCCACTGGTGATCAAAACCGCTCTGGATGTGAACAGCAGAAATCCGGAGGTGCCTGACAAAGACGGACCGGTGTCCTCGGAACCCAAGTTCGCACTCCCCAACAGGGAGGGGTGGTATCGGGGAGGACACAGCTGATTGGCCCGCTGAAGTCACGTGTGTCTCCGGACTAATCAGCCTTGGGGCCGGGTAGCCAAACCCAGCTGCGGGGCTGGCCGTCGCACAGGTAGAGCAGCCCTTGCAGGGGCTGGGATATGGATCCACCGCATGTTAGTTGCCACCATTTCCACCGAACCTGCGTCAGCCAGGGAACAGTGAAGCTAGGATCCCTAACAGCTTCCGCACTGCCCTTCATTGCCTCTACGAAGATCCTCCTGAGTCTGTGAATGTCTTAAGTCAGAAAATTAGGAGTCATTGGGTAATCAATAGTGTGTCCCGTCTCTCTGCTCCCACCACCCCCAATAACCTCAAGGTTTTTTAAAAGTTGTAATGATTCGTAATTTACATTCTATTAGGTGCATTCATTTTAAGGGCATAAGTCAAGGGGCTTCGGTGTATTTACAATGTGTAACCACTACACAACATTTTCGAATTTCACATTTTCATCATCCCCAAAAGAAAAGGTTTTTTGGTTTTTTAAACATTTTTCTCGAAAAATAATTTGAAGCAGGTTATATAAAGGATATGTGCAATGAGATTTTAAAAAAAGGAACTCAAGACCAAATAAAAGGAGGTCACACGTTTGCCAACTGTGGGGTCAAAATAGTGATATGATGAAGGTTCCTGTTTCGCTCCCAGTAATGGGGTTCCTGTAACTAGAAGAAAGGAACAAGTCATCAGTTATTCAAAAGAAAGCACCAAAAAAAAAAAAAAATTCTTTCTTAAGTTTAATGCTAACTACATTCAGCATCTTCCACGTTTTTTCAACCATTGAGCATTACTTTAAAGTAATGCTCTGCCATAAGTGTTGGCTGAAGCTTGATCTGAACCTTCCAGGAATGGAAGTCTCCCCCTGCACTGGCTCCACTGGGGCTTCTCAGGGTGAGAGGTTGGCTAGAAAACGAGGCCGCAGGCTTGGGGAGGGCAGTGGAGGCCACAAGAAAGGCTCCTTCTTCCCACCTGGCACTCAGCCCAGCTCCATCAACAGAGGCACTTCAGGAGGGTCTTATGTGTGTGCTTTCAATTTTGAAATTATTCTGGGAGAGTCTGTAGGTAGTTATTTGCAGATCGCTAAGGAAAGGGAGGAGGAGAGACCAGCATGATGAGCAGCTGACCACTCTGAGTCATGTGAAACGGTGCAGCTGGAGGCTGCTCGGGGCTCACCCATTCCCTGGTCATTGGGAAACACAGCTGAGGACATTCAAACCCCTACATTCTCTAGAAAACCACCAATCATAGGAGCCACTCCTCCACCAGGGCTTCTTGTTTAGTCACTGAGTTGTGTCCGACTCTTTTGCAACCCCATGGACTGTATAGCCCACCAGGCTCCTCTGCTCATGGAATTTCCCAGGTAAGAATACTGGAGTGGGTTGCCATTTCCTTCTCCAGGGGATCTTCCCAACCCAGAATCCAGGTGGATTCTTTACCACTGAACCACCAGGGCTTACTAAGAGGCAAAACAAGCCCAGCTGCTTCCAGGCACCACTCCAGCTGATCCCTCCCCAATTTGTATAAGACCTGCAGGGAACTGGAGAGGCGCTATTGGGGTCCTTGGAATTGAGAAAAGTGCTTATAACTAACAGGATTTCTGCAAAACCATGCTCCACCCCCCATTCTAGAGGCTCTGGACCACACCCTCATCCCCAAACACTGCAGGTCCTGCCTTCCCTCCAAGCACGGAAGAGGGTGAAGTTGAAGTCAGTATTGAGACTGAAGCTTCACGTGGTCTGGGCCTAATGATGCACCATATTTACAAAGCTATGGAATTCACTCAAAACCTCATTAAGGAATTAAAAGGGAGAGTCAGCAGAACATGGCAAAGGCAGTGACTGCGGAAAGTAAAACCCACCTTGTGTTTAAACCCACCAAGATACCTTTGGTTTCATAAAAGACACCTCAGACTTGGGGGTTCATCAGTGGCAATGAAGGGTTCTGTTTCCACACAAGGGGGTGCCTCTTCGGGCATCTCACCTCCCCTGATAATCTTCAGAGGAAGTTGTCCTTGTTCTCCTGGTCCAAAAGGCTTCCAGCCCCCGCCCTTCCCCCATGCCACCTTCCCAGGAGAGCTGAGAAGGCAGAAGTCTGGCTCCCAGAAGAGAGAGACCTCCAGGGCAGGGCAGATAACATCAGGGGATGGGGAGCACACACATTAGACCCTCCAGAAGTGTCTCTGTTAATGGAGCTCAGCTGGGGGCCCAGGCTGAGAAGAGGGAAGCTTCATTGCCACCTCCATCACCCTCCCCAAGCCAGCTGTCTCCTTTTCCAATGGGCCTCTTACCCCGAGAAGCCCCAATGGAGCCAGTGCAGGGGATGACTGCCAGTCCTGGAAGGTTCAGGTCAGCCATCGGAACACTTAGGGCAGAGCTTTGAGAACCCTTATATGAGACTAACCCACCATCAAAAACCCACAGCCCACCAGCCCTTCCACTGCAGCAACTGGCTTTCCAGTGTCTGGTGTTTGAGAAGAGAGAGACACATCTGCCATGCATGCAAAACTCGTGCATTAATTTGCAGTTTGTTCACCACAACAGCACTTGCAAACATTTAAAAAGCTGTGTGTGACGGGCTTCCCTGGAGGTCCAGTGGTTAATAATCTGGCTTGAAATGCGGGGCCCTGGGTTTGATCCCTGGTCAGGGAACTAAGATACCACAAGCTACAGGGCGACTAAGCCCAAATGCCTTAACTAAAGAGTCCGTATGATGGAATGAAGGTCCAGCGTGCCGCAACCAAGACCCGATGCAGCCAAATAAATAAATATTAAAAATGAAACTGTGAGCTAACACCTAGATTGTGGTCAGGGAGCTTAAGGAGATGCAAGAGACCCCCTTCCCACCTTGGCTGAGGAACCAGCCCAAGTCTAAACCTGACATGTCACAGAGATATCTGGTCTAGCCCCCATCTAAGGCTGCCATCCCCCACAGCACCCCAACACCAGGGTGCAACATCTCCAGAGACGGAGAGTTAACCCATCTTAAGTCACAGCCTGACCTGACCTGGAAGTTCTGTGAGACAAACAGAATCTGCTTCTCTGTAAAGTCTTTCTATTGTGTCTGGGGCCACAAAGAACTGTGAAGGTCTCCATGCCTTCAAATACTTGAAAACAGCTTTCACATTCCCACCCTTTTTCATGGCTAAAATCTCCAGTTCCAACATTTCCTAGAGAGTGGTGAGCTGTTTCTAATTACAAAGTGGACTAGATGTCCTGAATGACCCTCCCAGGGAAAACCAAAAGAGCTGCATTTTAAAAATATTTTTAAAAACACATCTTTAAATGTATTACCAAGCTAGCAATAATCAATCTGCAAATGGGAAGCTTGCTCCCCAGACTGTCATTGGTCTGGTCCAGCTCACTGCAGGTGCTCTGAAGATGGCACCAGACCCTGACTGAGGCACAGATACAGTCTATTCACACCCACCCATCCCCATCCCCCATCCCACCCCCATGACCTGATGCTGTCCCTCCTTCAGTATCATCTCAGGTGAATATGTAGTTAACCAGAGTCATCAGCTCTTCCTTTCACCCACATTTCATTACAGTCTGGTTTCCTCCATTTTTGCCCTTGTCCAACTGATTTTTCTTCTAAACGTAGGGTTTTACACTTTTCCTTCTCAGATGTCAACTTGGTGCTTCTCACCTATCACTCTGTCCTGGGCTCTCTCAACCTCAGCTCTCTTGACATTTGGGTCAATCATTCTGCCGTGGGGAGCGATCCTGTGCATTGTAGGGTGTTGAGCAATGTCCCTAGTCTCCACGCTCTCCCACTCCAGTTGAAATCAAGTATCTCCATTTTGCCCAATGTTGCCCAAAGGGGCAAGAATGCCCCCACAAGACCACTCTTCTGGCTGTCCTGGATGTATCAACCACATGCTCCGACTATATCCTATGGCAAATGACTGTGGTGGGAGCAGGATCGTGTCCTCCAGCCTGAGCAGAGGGGCGAGTCCAGGGTTCCTCAGCCTCACCTCCCGCTACTCCCTTCCCGACTCTTCTGGCATCTCGTGGCTACAGCTTGGTCCTCCTGGAGCTGGCTGTTGCCCCCGTCCCTCTCCACATGATCCTCTTCTCTAAGGCTCAATCTGCTGCTACTGCTGCTAAGTTGCTTCAGTCATGTCCGACTCTATGCAACCCCATAGACAGCAGCCCACCAGGCTCCCCTGTCCCTGGGATTCTCCAGGCAAGAATACTGGAGTTGGTTGCCATTTCCTTCTCCAATGCATGAAAGTGAAAAATGAAAGTGAAGTCGCTCAGTCGTGTCCGACTCTGAGCGACCCCACAGACTGCAGCCTACCGGGCTCCTCCGTCCATGGGATTTTCCAGGCAAGAGTACTGGAGTGGGGTGCCATCGCCTTCTCCGAAGGCTCAATCTAGGTGCTACCTTTACTCAGAGCCCACAGGATCAGCCTTGCCGGGGGGACCATGCCTTCCTCTCTGGGCCCAGTGCCTCCTACCATCTCCATGGCACAGACCTGCCCTCCATCCACATAGCTATTCATACCTGTCCTGGACCCCAGCTGAGCTGTATGTGCTGAAACAGGCCCCGCCTACACTGGCCGCCGGGCCTCCATCAGTGAGCCCAGCCCTTTGCATTAGGGTCCAACAGGGTTATCAGTTGGCTCAAGGGAGCACCTCCCTTTGACCTAAGGGGCCGAGGGGCTACATGCACCATGAGTGTTCCTTCCAGTCCTGGGGAACTTGGGATCTGGGGGTGAACATGATCCTGGAGGTGAGAGCAGAGCCATGCAGAGTGTGGAAGCTGGAACTTGATACCCTGTTGCATTCCCGGGCCTCCCCATTACACTCCCTGTTACACACCTTGCCAGTCCTGGGCATGAAGGTATGAGTGAGATCCTGCCAGGTCCCCAAATAGCTTTCAACGGATGGAGAAGCAGACCTCCCAGAAGGTGCTTTCAATGAGGCGGCCAGGACTGGGGGAGAGGTGTGTCCTGGGCATTCAGATAGCTGCCAGACCATAGATTCATGAGCACAGATAAAGGTGGAGGGGCAAGACCCCCCATGTGGGTTCTCCTAGCAGAACACAAAGGGAAGTCAGGAGCAGTGACAAGGGACCAGCCTGCTGAGGCAGGCCAGGTCACACGAGGCCTCATAAACCATATAAGGCGCTTGGCTTTATCCTGGGGTGGTGGGGGGCGGGGTGCCATGGGTTAGATTAGCACCGAGGACAATCCGGGGGCCGGGCTGAGAGGTGGCCATGGAGACAGTGCCCAGGTGCTCCCCATCAGACCTGGCTCTGGTCTCATCACCCCAGCAACCATGGCCCCTCGAGAGGGCAGGGCCTCCGCAGTGGTTGAAGGGGCCACAGCCCGGGCAGCTCCTTTCCTGCGTGCAGAGCGGCGTTCACAACCTCGGGAGGCAGATGGCCAGGGCTCTGCTTCCCTGGATGAGGTCAAGGTGCTTCGTCATCCGTCCTGATCCTGGCTGGCCCACGGCTGTGAGGATTAATTGAAATCACAAAAATACACATTGTAAGTTGCTCAAAGATCGGTAGCTTTCTCCTTGACTATAACTGTCCAAAGTTCCCCATCCCTACTCCTGATTTCCTCAACTCTCCCCAAGACCCCAGATCATCTCATTCCTGTCTGCCCCTCCAGGCCTCAAAGAGCCAGCCTGGAGCAGGGAAGAGGCCTGGGGTCTTGTTGCAGACGGCCTGACATCCTGCTCCACCCAGCTCCTCGGCTTTGACGATAATTTATTCTCATCGGGCTGTTTCCCCATTGCTCACCCTGGAGCACCACACAGGGCCCCCACCAAGCGCACCCCAGGCTGTCCCTGGAGGGGGCCTGCAGTGTTGTCACAACAGCACACTGCCCCTCACCACTCGCAGGCTTAGGAACTAAGCCCTCTAAGGCAGGAGACCCATGTTCCCTCACTCATCTTCCCAGGCAGTGTTTCTGGCTCTCACTCCAGTCCAGCCCCACAGCCTCCATCCATCCAGACCACCATCTCTTCCTCGAACCAAAGCCCAGACCACTGCCCCCACCAGGGACCTGTGCCCGTGTCTCCTGCCTCCATTACTCCTCTACCTACTGCAGGTGGTCTTGCCAAATCACTCACCTGGTCGCATCACTTCTCTGCCTTCCATGGCTCCCACTGCCCTCAGGTTCAAGGGCAAAAATATAGCCCCTAAGGCCCTCAACAATGGCCTCTTGCCTTCCAGCCTGGTGTGGTCCCCAAGGAAATCTGGGCTTTCTCCAACAGGCTCCGTTCCTCCTCCTCGTCCTCATCCAAGTCCCATGTCACTCAGCCCCCAGGGCTCCCACGTCCCAGTAAGTGCCCCTTATACCCTGCATGCTGCCTACTCCAGCTACACAGTGTGGCATGCCGTGAGTGCTTAATAAATGCCCGGCATGAGGCAGAAACCCACACTCTCCCTGTGCCTGGCTGTAATTTATCAGGTTTTGTAAACTCCTGTGAGTGGACGGTCCCCTTCTCTTTCTTAAGAGCTTGGGCTCAGACGCTCTCCTCTGGGGTACGCATCCTCAACAGCCTACACCTCCCCCACCCCGCCCAGAACTCCTCACTTGGCCCATCTCATCCTGAAAGGCTGCAGCTACATGGACCAGGGCAAGCCTGGAGTGGGCTGCCCACCCCTGCCCGCCATCATCCCCGGTGCCTGGAACCACTGGCCACCCTGAGGGCAGGAGGCGGGGAAGGACAGCTAGAGCTACAGAGGACAGGGTCTTCCCAGAAATCGGGGGCTGAGCAGGTCTGGGGGCTTGGTAGCAGGGGGAAGGATTTTGCATCTGTAATTGTACAGTTCACTGAGTCAGAATACATGTGTGTGTGCACATGTGTACACACACACACACTTGGAGCTCTAGTCCCACTGCCCCTGAGCCTTCTGTAGGCGCAGAAAGTTCCCCAACAGGCCTGCCCCCCACTACTCTCCCACCTCTCCTGACCCAAGCCAGGTTCTTGACCCCAGGGTCTGTCTGAAGGAGCTCCTGCTGCAGCCTGGGCCCTGGGAAGTTGGGTGCCATCTGTCAGCAGACCCTGAGGCACACCCGCCGTCCACCCAGCGGAGAGCTGCAGCTGGAAGCAGGGCTTCACCCCAGGGGCCACCAACTTCCAAGGGACCCGTTCCCCTATTTATGCAAATGGATTAAACATCACATCTCTAGGGCCTCTGTCCTACCCTCCTGTCCACCACTGTGTCAGGAAGGATGCCTGGGGACAGACGGCCAGTCCTCTCTCTGCCCTCATTCCCCCAGACAACAGCCTAAGGGAGAGACCTGCTCTTAGCGAGACAGGGAAGGGGCCCCTCCCCTGGGGCCTCAGAGCCCACCCTGAACAGAGGGCCTCCAGGTAAAGGGTGAGGAGGCTCCTCACCTAGAAGAGGTGGGTGAGAGCAGTGGACCCCCAGTGTTCCCTCCTTCCTAAGCCCTGCAGCCCGCCCACTCCCTCACCTCAGCCTGGACCCCAGCCCTCTCAGTGGCACTGAGGGCCCCGGAGAACGTCTTGCCGGCTGATTCAGAGACCTGTGACCTAGGGGGGCGCAGGGAGATGCTGAGTTCACTTCCAGCTGCGCCGCCCTCTGCCACTGCCCGGTGGTCCGGGGACCGGAGTCCCCTCCTCCTCCGCAGCGGGGCAGCAGGTCTAGGTGGAGCATGGACCCTCCCTCGGCGGCTGGCGGAGTTGCTGGCCAAGCCCTCGCACCATAGTTGGCAAGTCTAGAACCACCGGATCCCATTACCTCACCAGTGTGAGTTCTACCATTGCCAAAAATGGTGGGAGGCAGGCGGCGGCGGCAGACCTGGGACCGCGTGAGCTGGGGGAGGAGACAGGGACAGTTAGCGTGGTTCACGGAGGGCTGGTGGGAGGCACCCTCCCCACGACTAGGACGAGGTCACTATGGTGTCCTTCCTGGTGGTGGCCCTGGGAGGGGAGCCAGCCTCTCCTCAGGCCCTCCCTCTCCTCAAGACCGCTGTGTACGGCAGAAGGGAGACAGCGGGGGAGGGGAGTGCAGCGATCAGGACTAGCCCAGGCCCCGAGGCTATGCCCACCCACTCTCAAGGAGATCCCACAGACAGGGCGCCCCCACTCCAGGCCACCAGCTGGTGGTTCAGCAGGAGATAGGTGTGCTAAGGAGGACAGAGGAGTTTGGGGACTGGGGCGCCTCTCTAAACCTCTGCCTGGGCTTGAAAGAAGAGACAGCTGAAGTGGCAGTGCTTTGCTATTTACCAGGCATTCCATGTCACGGTCCCATTTGATCCAGGAAGACCCCTTCCATGACAGTCCCTAGAGCTTAAAAGTCACCAGCTGGGCACTCCACTCCACGGGTAGGAAGGTATATTTCTGTACATAATACTCTTCCCTGTATGTGTCTGTGTTAGTGGCTCCGCTCAGTCATGTCCAACTCTTTGCGACCCCGTGGACTGTAGCCCGCCAGGCTCCTCTGTCCATGGAATTCTCCAGGCAAGAATACTGGAGTGGATAGCCATTCCCTTCTCCAGGGGGTCTTCCCAACACAGGGATTGAACCCTGGTCTCCTGCATTGCAGACAGATTCTTTACTGACTGAGCCACCAAGGAAGCAAAATACTCTTCCCTATCATCAAGCCCCAAAGATGCAAATCAGTCCATGTGTGGGGTCTCTTCCCTAAAGATGGTCAGTGAACACCTGGGCAGGGCCTTCCCCCCACGACTGGGCTCAGGTAGCTGCTGGGCCCTTGACATCACTCATATTGGCTGGTCAGTAGCAGGAATGGCCAAACCAGAACCAGCTTATTCCGTCCATACAGAATTCCTCAACCAAGGAATTCACATACACCCACACCCGCCCCACCACTCCATACACTCCTGGAGGGTTAGTGCAACCTGGTTCCCTAAGGTAGCACCTCCTCAGGCCTCCAGGTAACTTACCCCAAGGACAGCAAGCACCTGAGTACCACATCCCCCAGATGTGGGGAGGCCCTTTCCTACAGAGCATGGAAGCCTCTTGGGTCCTCAAGTCTTCAATCAGCAGGGTGGCCCAACCTTCCATGGCTGGAAAGATCTATTTGCCCTACAGGCCCCCTGGGCAGTAAGTGGGCCCATTTCCAAACCAGAAGCCCAGGCTTCTGGGCTTTGGAGACTGGTCCCATTCCACAGGGCTGGGGGCCTGAGCAGGGGCAGGGAGACAGCAGCCACTGCCACGGGGAAGAAGAGAGGTGCAAACAGAGCCAGGCCTTCCACAGATACCCCACTGGGGTGGGGTGGCTGCAGGCCGGGGGAGGGCCAGTGGGCCTGGGCATGCTTACTGGGAGAGGAACCCCCATGGAGGGAAGTCTGCTTGGTGGTGACGGTGACGGCACTGAGGCCTGTGGGAGCACCAGCACAAAGTGGGCTCTGTGTCCAGGAGTATTCCCAGGGACCAGCAACTTGGCCAGGAAGCCCCCGAGGCCCCCACCATCGTGTGTGTGTGTGTGTGTGTGTGTGTGTGTGTGTGTGTGTGTGTTGGGCAAGGTCGGGCCCTCTCCACCTTCATCGGCCACGCCCGCAGGCTGGTGGGCGCCTGGGGAGGGGGGCTCTTCTCTGCCTCAGACGCACCAGCCCGGCTTCTCTAGCAGCACCAGCACCACAGCCCCCACCAGCAATCAATGGAGCCAGATCACATTTCGCAGAGCCGGGCTGGGACTGGGATAATGGCGGGGATTGAATAAGCAAATGGAGTGTGGGGGAGGGGCGAGGAGTCTGGAAAAGCCACTTCACACCGCCCCTCCCGGGAGCTGCCATCTCCAGCGGCCCCAGGCTCCCCCTCCCCGTCTTGCCACCCCCGGCTACCCGGACGAGGGGCCCTGCACTGGGAGGCTGACACCCGGGGAGTGGCTGCTCTTGAAAAAAACACCAAAATGGAGAGCAAAGTCCTTCCCAGAGACCTTCCCACTCCGACAAGAAAATGCTTTCAGCTGCAGCGGCAGGGACTTAAGTCAGGCTGCAGGAGTTCCTAGGGGACACAGGTAATTAGGATGGGCTAAACATCTCCCAAACTGAGAGGTGCCTGCTGAATGGGTGGAGCCCTTCTTCCTCCGGGAAACAGAGGATTCAGGCCCCGTTGTAATGGGTGGTGAGGAACAAAAGTGAGGGCAGCTGGGGAGGCAAAATGGGGGCGGGCCCCCCCACCCCAAACTTAGGGAGGAGCGCTGGCTGCAGGGGTCCTATCCTGGGGTCCCCACTCTTGTGGGTGAACTCATCTCTCCAAGCCAGAAGGAGCTGGGGCCTCACTGGGACTGAAACTAACTGGGGCCTGAAGGCTTCCCCCGGGGGATCCCTGAGCTGGGCCCCCAGAGGCGGGGGCGGGGGTGGGGCACGAAGGCTGGCTGGAGGCACAGAACCAGCCCCTCCACACTCCCAACCTACAGGCTCAGCAGAGGCGCCCACCTGGGCAGGTGTGCGGGTGGGGGGAGCAGAAGCAGAGCCACAGGAAGAAGCGCAGCCCAGCTGGCCGCCACCCAGGGTCTGAGGGCCCATCGCAAAGGGCTGCCCTCCGGAAGTCCCAGGGACGCGCCATCACACCAGCCGCCTTCCAGCACCCCCATCCCTGCTGGCCAGGGGTCAGCCCCTTGTCGCCGCCCCTCAGTCCAGGAGCCCTTGAGTTCTGGAGGGGAAGGGCTGCAGCAGGTCGGCCATCTTAGGCCTAGAGCAGACACAGGAGGAGGAGGGCACAGGGCGGCCAGCCCTGCGGGGGCTGGGCCATCAGAGGGGACAGCCAGCTGCAGGGCAGCAGCTGGCCCGGGCAGAAGTCCTTCCCCTCCTGTCCTGAAACCAGCAAAAACGCCACGTTTCTCTTCAGGGGCTTGGAAGACCTTCTGCCTAGGGATACTATTGCCACACCCAGGAGGGACTAGGAGGGGGCTCCTCCCAGGTAGGGAACCAGCAGAGAAATGGCCTGACCCATCCAAGGTGGTCCGTAGTTCCTGGGCAGGAGGGTTTGTGAGCAGCCCATGGGATCCAGCCATCCTCCACTGACTGACCGCCTCAACCACACAACTCCCACCCCCCCATCACCACCACCACCACTTCACTTCTTGGCTCAGAAACCAAAAAGGGCTCTTACTGGTACAGTCTAAGTCCTTGCCTGAGGCTCGCCCCCTCAGGGACAAGCAGCTCCATCAGGGACAAACCGCTCCATCACGGACAGGGCCAGTGACTTCGGGTCTGACAGCTCCCGGCTGGTCAGTATCCCAGGTCAGCTGACGGAGTTCTTGCTGACCACTGTCCCCGGCTGTGTCCAGGCCTCTCAGCCTCATTCTCCGCTGTCTGGGAAACCAGGCCTACAGATTCAGAGCTGACGTGCCTCCAAGCCCTGAGGGACAGGGGGGCGCCCACAGCACAAAACCCATCAACGAGGCTGACCCCATACACGTTGTGGCTGAAGTGCCAATCAGGCCCAGCTGTAACTCGCAGACTGGGCCCTTCAGCTGGGTCTTTTCTCTCCGAGCCTGCTACTCTGTGTACAACATGACTTCCTTACAGGGCTGTGATGGAGATCAATGAGGGGACTTACGTAATGTTGCCTGATACACCAGTGACGGCAAAGGTTCAAAACCGACAGCCCCAACCCAGGGAGCCACATTCCAGCATGTACAGTGTGAAGGGGACCATTCACCTCCACCCCAGAACCTTCCAGGCACAAGGCCTGAACCACACCCCGGGACTCTAAGCTCACCAAGTACCCTGCTCACGGTGCCATCCAGACAACCCACTCCATGGCAGGCTCTCCCCCGAGGGACGACAGCTCTCCCCACCACCTCCGCACCCAGCCTAACCTCAAGGACACCCCCTTCCAGGGGCTGCCCCCCCTCAGTTCCTGCAGCAGCAGGCCAGGCCCTGTGCTGCCAAGCAAGGTCCCACCCCAAGAGGGTGCTGGGAGCCAAGCCAGCACCCATGGCACCGCCTTTGCGACCCATGGTACCGCCCAGGCTGGCCCACAGATGGTGACCACCCCCCACCCCCCATGGCCATGGGCAGCCCCATCTGCTGGCCCAGCTCAGATTGCCGGGCGTCCAGCTCTGCTGTGGCCCCAGGCAGTGTAAGGCGATCCGGCTGCCCACGGGCCGCCGCGGCCCTCGCAGCAGCTGAGCCAGATGGGCCAGGGAGCCGCTGAGGAGAATGGGGACCTGGACACAAGACGCAGGGGTGGGGTGGGCGGGGGTGAACGGCTGTGGCATCCTGCTTTTCCCATATTGGCACTGCACATGATTGCTCAGAGCGGAGAGACACAAGCAAAAATGTGCTAGTGCCAAAGTCGGCCAAGCAGACGGTAGTGGTGCGGACCCGGGGGGAACCTGCTGGAGGGACATGGTACCTCAAGCATCGCCCGCTTCCGACGTCCAGGCCCACTGGAGGGGGGGTGGCGAGGGAGGGTGAGGTGCTCCTGAGACACTCGTGGATCTGTCTCTGCTCTGTTTATGGCCCTTCGGTAATTCACTGACCGAGACTGTTCACAGTGAATTCTACCAGTGCCATACACAGAACAGGAGTCACGCTCTCTGGCCTCCGACCTGCAGAGAGACTCCCGCTCCAAGGCCCAGCCTCCCACCCTCTGGTCAGCCGCCCCCTCGTTCCACCCAGCACCTTCACAAGTTCCACAAGCCATGTCTCAACCGAAGATGACCTCTGAGCTGAGGAGAGGCGCCCAGCTCCTGGCTTTGAAGAGGGTGAGGGGAGGAGGGGCGGTATCCAGATCAAGGTGTTTCCTGTCTCGGCCTGAAAGCCCTCCGAAGTCCCTCTCCTGTCCCCCAGCCCACATCCAGCTCAGCTGCCGGAGCCTCCTCTCTGCCCATCATGCCAGGCCCCAAATGAACAGTGACCAGCAGGACACCCAGGGCGCCTCTCCTGGCCTCTGAGCGGACACCAGCAGTCCTGTCCCAAGATGCCTCAGTCTCCTCCATCCCCCATTCCCAGCCTGCCCCACGGTGGCCAGAGGAGCCCCAGGGGGCCAACCAAACCGGCCACTCTCATCCCAGACCTGACCAGACTGTGAACTGTGCAAGTTGGCCATCTCTGTTGCTGGCCCGCAGCTGGGACCCAGGCAGGAAAAAGCCTGGACAGGAGGGGCGGGGGGCCAGGAGACCCAGGGCCAGGGGGCAGCATGCATGGAGCTGGAGGCATTCTCTAACAAGGGCTGGAGGCATTCTCTAACAAGGGGAGCGGCTTCTGTCTGGCTCCGAGGGAACCGCAGAGGAAAGCAGGAGGCAGGGAGGCAAGGGAGGGGCTGAAAAGGTTGCATCAGTGGTTGCCAGAGCGGCTGCCTAGAGAGAAGTTGCTGTGGAGGCTCCTGCCTCTGGTGCCAGGCTCCCTGGGGAAGGAAGGGGAAGAAGGGAGTGAGGGTCGGTCCCAGAGGAGCCGGTGCTCGGGCAGAGGGCTGGGAGCTCTGCAGAATGGTAATTCTGGCCTACTCTGGGCCAGCCTGGAGCGGAGGGCAGGGCGGCCCCCTAGAAGGGTCAGAGAGAGTCGTCTGGTCCAGAAATTATGAAAACTCCTTGATGATGCTTCTCCCAGGGACCTCAGGGCTGCTGGGACCTACGCCAAATCCTCAACCAATTCTGCCCTTGTCACTTGTACCTGCTACTGCTGCTGCTAAGTCGCTTCAGTCGTGTCCGACTCTGTTCGACCCCATAGACGGCAGCCCACGAGGCTCCCCTGTCCCTGGGATTCTCCAGGCAAGAACACTGGAGTGGGTTGCCATTTCCTTCTCCAATGCAGGAAAGTGAAAAGTGAAAGTGAAGTTGCTCAGTCGTGTCGGACTCCTAGCGACCCCATGGACTGCAGCCCACCAGTCCCCTCCGTCCATGGGATTTTCCAGGCAAGAGTACTGGAGTGGGGTGCCATTGCCTTCTCCATGTCACTTGTACCTAGGGGAGCCCAAATCACCACTCTACGCTCTATGCTCCACTCTCCCCACCCCCTAGGGACTCCCCACCCTGCCAGAACACAGGCCCCTGCTGGGCTCTGGTCTTCCAGAACCAAGCCAGCCTGGTGGGAAGGAGGTTTCTGGAAGTCACTGCCTGGCAGTCTGTCTCAGTTTCCCCCATAAAACTCCAAACCTTGCAGAAGGAAAGAAGAGACGAAGGTGGAGGTGGGGGAAGGGAGTTGTTGGGAGCCTTGTTAGCCAAGACAGTGGCTCTAGGGGAGGTAGTTTCCAAGGTCTCTCCGGGTGTAACCAGCAGGCTCACCCAAGGGGCTGTTGAGATGTAGATGGATGGGCACACCCACAAATCTGCATGCTAATAGGAACCCGGGCCCCTCCACGGCAGGGGACGAAGATCCTCCCACAGAAGTGTCTGGGAGCTCTTTCCCAAAGCCTCTCCTCCAAGCGAGGAGAAGCCTTACTTGGCGTCCTTAAACAGAACCCTGAATTCCCTTTTCCTTCTTGTCTCTGGGGAGCAACACTGGGCACTAGCCCGGCCCCAGGCAACCAAGGAGCAGACTGGGGTCTGAGGAGAGGACTGTAGCTATGGATTCCCCTCTGCCCTGCCCTGGAAATACAAGTGACCATAGGTAAGAGCACAGGGTCACCAGGTTCTTAGGTGCTTTCCTGACTAATGTGGCATCTCTGCGCAGACACTCAGTCTCTGTTCTCACCTTTGCCACTGCTTAGGGAGAGAATGCTGAGAATGGCTAACAAGGCCAAATCCCGTTCCAGCCTCCCTTGCTCGGTGCAGAGCTGGGCGCGGCCCCTCCCCTGCGCCCGCCTGGCTAACGGGAATGCGGCAGGCCCTGGTGCCGCAGTGCCGGGGTGGGGCCGCGACTGCCACCCCAGCTAGGGTCAAGCCCCAGGGCCCTGCGGCACATCTCCAGTTTCAACTCCGGGGAGCTCGGGCAGGGGCCCTGGGAAATCAGGGTCTGCCTGCTCTGCGGAAATGGGGGACAAGGGGAGCTGGGAGGGTAGTAATCAACAAAAACCTCATTTGAAAGGTTTAAGAGGGAAAACCGAGGCCTGTGGTTTAAGAGGAGTCCTCAAGCAACCTCCCGCTACCCTCCCTGGGCAGACAGGGTTGGGGGAGGGGACCCAGCCCCGACTTTGAAATCCAAAGGCACAGAAATCCACCTGGGGTGTGGGAAGATGAAGAAAAGGTCCCCAAGGAGGCTGGTCCCTGTCTCCCACCTTGGCCGTAAGTGAGCTCCTGGCAAAGAAAGAAGCCCCCAGAACTGGTGCAGGTCCGACCTGCAGGCCAAATGGGTGGGCCTGTCCTGCCCACAGTGCCACCAAAGTGCTCCAAATACTTGAGGGTCTCATGTATCCTACACACCCTACAAGGTCTCTACTGACAAATCCTTCCTCGGTGGTCGCAGCTCCATCCTGCACTGTGCTGGGACAGCCTTGACACTTTGGTCTGTTTCCCTCCCTCAGTGCAGATGCCTTGAAACATAGAGCAGGTCTCCTGTTCTCCTCCAGTGCTATGGGCTTCAGAGAGGTCAAGAGGTTGAACCCTTCCAGATCCCAGTCTTTGACCATCCGAAAGCCCAGAGGCTCTCCACTTCTACACAACGATTCTGGAGTCCTGGATCCCAGCTGTGCCCACCACTTCCGGCAGGGATGGGACAAATGTCCCCAAGGTCTAAGGGGCGGTTGGGGCTCTCAGATATGCCCAGGGCACGGTACCTGCCGTTGTTTCTCCCCAGAGGTCCTAGGGGAGGGGCCAAAGCTGCTTCGCTCGCTGCCCTGGATGCCAGAGCACCCACCATTAACACAGAGGTAGGAGCTCTCTAGCTCCATTAACCCGGTTGGCAGAGGAAAAAGGCATAAACGAAATTCTGACAAGTGAGACTGGTACCCCAGAATTTTTTCTCTTTTTACTTAAGACCGACTCCAGGGGTTCCCCATTCACTCCCCGTAGCCAGCACCAGGATTTCCAGTGTTGGAAGGGAGGTCCTGAGCAATAAAGAGACCAGCAGCAGAGGCTGCGGCTCAGCAGCCAGGATTTGAACCAAGAACCAACCTCAAAGGGAATTCGCTGGCCAGTTGTGGCAGAGAGCTGGGCGTGGGGCCTCCACCTTCCTTTGGGTGCGCTCGGCCCCCAGTCAGGATAGATTTCTTTCTCCGCTGGAAGAACTGCCCACTCTGTGCCCGTTGGGCCCCCTGCGGGCGGGGCAGAGGGTGATGCACACCCGGTTGAGTGAGCCCAGTGACCCAGCCAGAGAACCAGGGGCATAACGCAGACATGCGCCACCTGGCCCCCAGGAGGAAATCAGGCTTTTAATCCGCAAGAGCTTTGCGAAGCCGGGCAGAATATAGAGAGGCTCGGTCCTCACCTAACTGATGGGGGTGATGGTGGGGGTGGGGAGGTTGATTAGGGCACCGCCGGCTTCCAGTTTCCTAATCGCCCTGAGCCAGTATTAGCAGTCCCAGCCCCTGGCGGGTACGTCTACACAGTGTAGGGATGCCAGGACTGGGGGATGGGAAAGTGAATGGCTCGGCCTGGAGGGGGCCGCGGAATGGGGACGATCCCTGACTCCGGGGCGGCACCCTCCCAGCCCAATTCCTAGGATGCGCTGCCGGTGAGGCCAGGAGACGCGCCGTCCAGCCGCCCACCCAGGGCAGAGCTCAGGGGCCTCGGTGGCTGGCTAGCGCAAACAGGGATGGGAGAAGGGGCGAGGGGGAAGAGTGTCTCAGGCGCGTGCTCCAACGCTCCCAGGATGGGTGGCAACGACACAGAAGGGAGCCAGAGGTCCAAGAACGGATTGCCCCCTAAGACTGGGCGGGGCCGCCCCGGGGCCACAAAAGCGGTAACGACTTGCAGTGATGCCAAGAGAAGAGGCTGAAGAAACCAGCTCTCAGGGCAGGAACTCCCTCCCTGCGCCGGTTTGCAGCCCTCCTCCCAGCCTTGCGCTTCCATCCGAGCCCACCAGGGCGGCGAAACGCCGACGCGACCCCAGCTCGATTCCCCACGGAGGTGCGTGGGCCACCGTGGATAAGCACCTCGCTAAACCCCAGCCGCACTCAAGCCGCGCTGCCGCCCCAACTGCAGGGCACAGCCCTGGGCGCACAGCAGGGTCCGCTGGGGGACCCCTGGATCACGGGGCCTCGTGGGCGACTCCGCTGGAAGGCGCTTAAGAGCCAGGAGGCCGCACTGCCGCGTCATTCCCGAAGGCCGACCTGCGCGGCCACCTGCCCGCAACTCGGATCTAGCACCGCTCGCCCCGGGGCGCCCGAGTCCACCTTCCTTTCCCGGCCCGCCGCTGGCCCCACTTGGCCCCGCCCCGGACACTCACCTGCGCCGGCTCCGGGCTGGGCTCGCCGCCGCCTCCTAGCTCCGAGAGGAGTCCACATCGGAGAAACAAGGCAAAAAGGACACCCTGGTTCGGAGCGGGCCGATGGACGGAACCCAAGGAGCTCCCGGGCCGCCCCGAAGGCGGCGCCCAGAACCTCCAGAGCGCGACGCTGGAGGAGGCGGCGCCCGAGCGCGGAGCCCGGCGGGGGAACAAAGAGGAGCCGGGATGGGGCCGCGCGCTTCCTGGGTGTCGGGTGACAGGTCTGCGGGGGGAAGGCCCCGGCCGGGCCACCTGAGGAGGAGCAGCCTCCGCGGGCCTGGCGGGGTAGGGTAAGAGAGGCAAGGGGACCCCGGAGCCCGGGAAAACCGTGCGCAGGGTGCCCTGGACGGCGCGGCCTGAGAGAGGCTCACGGGCTCCAGCGCAGAGGTGCAGGGGCTACACCGAGTGCAGGGATAATGACTCTGGGAGGTTCACGGCCCCCTGAGCCCCGCCCGCCCCCTGCGCCACGCCATTGGCTCAGGTGCCGAGAGGCGGGGGAGGGGCAGGGGGCGGGCCGGGGATGATTCACCTTGAATGTGGCTCCGGTTGGTGCACAGCGCAGGGCACGCCCGACCGGGACTGCGGAGACGCTGGGAGCCCCGCCAGCTTGTCCAGCTCGGCCGGCTCTGGACCCAAGGGGTCCCGCCGCCTGCCCTCGCTCCTTGCATCCTGCCTTCAGGCCAAGGTGCAGCTGGCCGAGATGCGCCCCCAACGCTCGGCTACCCCATCGCCCTCGGAGCCGGGAGATGGCCGAGGTGCGCGTAGGGTAGCAAGCTTGGAAATCCGATCCTGGACTGGGGGAAGGGAAGTGCGTTTGGAGCTGAGACGCACTGTGGGGCCACTGGACGGATCTCCGCAGTCTCCCCCGCAGAAAGGTGCGCAAGCCTGAGTTGTCTCAGCGGACCCGCCGGAGCGCAGGGCTGGAGTGGGTACGAAGGGCTTACGCCACGTCTTCACCCACCTACAGTCGGGCAGCTCCGCGGCCCCACAGGTGTCTGGCCACTGCCGCCGCCGCGAACAAAGGCTGCCTGTCCCAGAAGGGGGAGGGGGAGGGGAGCCGCCCCCAGACTCGTTCCCACCCCTCTTCTTCCCCCCCGCCCCCTTTGCGGCAATGGCTCCCCCAGGAGGGGGCGGGGCAGGCCAAGGCTGGGGCGCGGACGCGGATTAGATCCTTTTCAGCGGTCCTTCGCTCAGGTAGCACCCGGAGCATTCTGAGGGGCGGGGCAGGGGCTAGGAGACTCCCAGGCTGTCAGCGTTTGAGGTGACCTCTTCCTCCTTCCCCAGCATCCTAACACCCGAACGCCCCCAACCCTTGCTGTTCTGGGCTCCCTTCCCTGCCTCAGCCCCTCCTGGCTGCCGCAGACGGCAACCGCAGGACAAAACCAGATTAAAATAAAACGCTAATCCGTCCTCCTCCGTTTTAGCCACTAGTTCTCCTGATCGAACCCCGTCTGTCTGGCGGTTGAGAAGCGACCCCCCCCCCCGCCCCCGCGCAAAAGGATGTGTCTAGCCGAATCCCTACCAATTCTAAACTTCTCTTGTATTAAGATTGAAGATAGCACCAGGCCCTAGGCTGAAGAGAAGGGCGAAAGGAGTGGTGGGGCCGGGGATGGGGTGGAGATCTACGGTCCTCCGCACCCTCGCCCCTGCGGAGCCGGGAGGGGCTGAGAAGGCGGGTGAGGTTACCAACCCATCAATAGGTCCGACTCCTGGGCGGGGCCTACTCAGGCCCCGGGAGTGGCCGCCAGAGGAGGAGACAAGACCCTCAACCCCAGGCAGGCTGGCTTGGCAAGTCGCGGGGCTGCGATACAGCCAGAGATGGGGCTTCAGTGAGTCAGGGCCGGGACTGGGGAGATCGGGAGCAAGGCACAGGGACCAACAGGCCAAAGCGGGGGAGGGGATTGGCTCCACATTAAGCCCTCCCCAGCCCGCAAGCATTCCCTCACCCAGCCAGGTCGTCTTGAGCTTCCCTAGCTCAGTCCCCATCTGCGCCCTACCTGGTCCCCAAGGACTGTAGGATGCTGGTGGTAAGCGCACGGTGTGCCCGGGACCGCAAAGAGGTAGCGCAGACCCCGCCGGCTTCGAGTGGCCCCCGCGGCCTGCAGCGCCCCCCTTTATAGAGCGCGCCCCGCCCCCCGTGCGCGGTGCGCCCCGCCCGGGCCCATTCACCTGCTGTTGAGAACCGGACACCGCGCGGCGCAAAGCGAGCCACCCGGCCGCGCGGTCCGGCCGTCGGGGCTGCCGGGGCGGGGGCGCAGCCGAGACAGATCCAGTTTCCCTTTTCTTAAATGCGCGGCTGAAAGTCGAGACGGCCCTGGCCTCGGGAGCCAGCGTTGCTTTCTCCCCCCGTGGCTCTTCGAGCACCCCGACGCCCCCAGCCCCACTCCGGGAGGGGCACCGAAACTGCACCCGCAAGGACTCATACATATTTTAGGGAGTAAAGCCCGGCCGGTAACCCGAGCTGGACCCCGACGGTGAGGGGGCGGCCCCTGGGGACCCGATACCCCGGATCCCTTTCGGCTCTGGGCCACCTCAGGTCCTCACTTTGTTGCCCTGTCCCGCACACCCCATTCCTGCTTCTTGCCTTCCCATCAGGGGGTCCCCCGTCTTGTTCGGCCCGCGGCAACATCCTCCAGCTACAGAGACCCTTTCATCTTTGCCGCAGACATCGCCCGACTCAGCCCGAAGCCGGGCAACCGCGACGTGTAGTTTTGAGTTTCTTGACCCTCGGGTCAGGCTCAGGAAGGACCCCAGAATCTTTAGGAAGGACTGGTTTACTTACTTCACCCTGGAGGACTCGGCTCCCTTAGCTCCGACCCGGGACACGGCCCCTTTCTCTCGGAGTCTCGACTTTCGTCTCCGGCCATCTCAGTTCTTTCCTGGCCCACGCCCCACTCTGCTTCCCTAATAACCCCCAACCTCGCCCTCTCCATGGCAGTTCCCCGTTGTGATGAAGATGCTGGGCGAAGAGGTCATCCATCCGCCTTGGCCTCGCGCTCTCTTCCCACTCTACAAGGCAGGGCTGGCGGGGGTGGGGGAGGCAGGCGTCCGAACCCTACCTAGACCCTCCCGGACGGGGGCAGTTCTGTCACAGTCGCTGGCCTGGCTCCGACTGGCCGCGGTCCGGCACGGACCCTGGCTCTCCGCCCCAAGAGGTGGGTAACTAGCATCCCCCAGTGAGACCCAGCCCCGGCTTCAAGTCCTTCTGCGCTCTAGTTACCAGGTGGGCATTTTTCGGTGATTCACTTCACTGCCTAGAGCCTCAGTTTCCCCGTTTGCAAAATGGGTCGAGTGACTCTCACCTCTCCATAGGATAAAAAGAATGCTCGCGTAGGCTCGCCGGTATTTCGTGACCCGTATATCTCTACAAATTACAGACCCCCAGTGTTATCTCTGTAGCGGACTCTGCATGCCCGCCTGCGAGATGCCTTCCGGGTGCCTCACCCCGCAGCCGCACCCCAAGCTCCCGGTGCCGCCCTGGGAGATCTCACCACCACCACCCACTCCTTGTCAGGACCTCGTGCTGGGGGCTCCAGTCCTCTGGGGCGGGGGCGCAGCGGTGTCTTTCGATCTTGGCCCAGGCCCAGCCCTCGGGGCTTTGTTCTAGAATCTTAGATGTGATGTGCTTCGTCGACTCGCGCAGGGATGTTCGAAACCCAGTTAATCCCCCGACATTTTTCGAAAAGTAGTGTGTTTGTGTGTCTGCGTATTTTCTTCGGGCAGTGCAGCCATCTCTGTAAGGTTCTCAAAGGGCAGGGAACCCCGGAAATTCAGCTCCGGCTGAGGTGTGGGGCCGGAGGCAAAGAGTGAATGAGAGGATGGAGAAAGAATGAGAAAAACAAAATGAAAGGCGATCTGTTTAGCTTTTTTTTTTAAGTGGGGGGGGGGGTGGAATATACAGTGGTTATATAGCCTGGAAAATATTCTGGATGTTAAGTGAAAAACGCAAAAGACACATGGGTTTCTGTTCGTGGAAAAATATAAATGAGGGGGTATCTAGGTGTCATTTATTTTATGCGCAGAAAGTCTCTGCCGGGAGACGCAAGACCCAGCAAACAGGGGTGGTTTCCATGTAGGAGAACTGGAGGCCAGAGGGCAGGGGGCTTTCAGCTGTATGTCCTTCTGGATTATTTGAAGCTGATGTGTTTATCACATGCTTGTATTACATTTTTCAATTAAAAAAGCAACCTCAGGAATTGGTTTTATAAAAATCTGATTTGAGATGTTGAAGCCAGGAGAAGTCAATCACAGAGTGAGAGAGCTGAGCCCCAGAGATGGTGAGCTTGGTTAGGAGAGCGCAGGGGTGGGGTGGAGGGGGCGCCTTGGGATTCTCTGCTCCGGGGAGACATAGGTCCAGAACTCCTGCTCAGAGTAAGGGCCGAGGGCAGCCAGAGGGCACGGCCTGTGCAGTTTTGCACCTTTCCGTCTCCTACCTTCCCATCAGCTGGCACCCAGGCTGACTTGGGCCCCCACAGCGCCGAGGCTTGAGTGCCCACCCCAGAGTTGTCCTTGACTGGAGTCAGCAGAGGCAGCTGCTGGCGGGCATAGGGGACTGATCTCTGGGGGGGAGCTCAGCCCTTGGGGCTGAGAACAGCTTCCATTTCCTCTTACCTGAAATAAACTGAGAACACCCGCCACATGTTCTTTTGGAAGATCCAAGGAGAAAATTGGTTCATGGCCCTGGAGAGGAGCCCGTGGGCCAGAGCTAGGCCAGGGTTCCTCCAGGTCTAGAAACCTAGCTCCCCACCCCAACCTGAAGCCGGGGGATGGCTGCAGGGATCCAGGGCTTGGGAACTCTGAGGTTCTAAGCAGAGACTGTATCTGCAGTTGGTGGGGGAGGGGTCCCAAAGCCTTCAGATTATCCAAAGGTCGGTGACCCAGATATGGTTTTGGCCAAGGGCTATGTTTCACTTCCTACGTCCAAGGCAGAATTTAGCTGAATAATTTGGCCCCAAAATCAGGCAAAGACTTTTATTTCTGTTTTAGGATGCTTCGGAAAGAGAGGATTTAATAGTCTTAAATTAGAATAATCTCCATTTTTAACCATTTAACAAGTATGTATTTGTTAGGCTCCTGTCTGACCTTTCTGAGCCTCAGTTTCTTCATCGGTCAATTGGGAGCTTGCCCAAGTCAGAGAACTGTTGTCGTTCAGTCTCTAAGTCGTGTGGGACTCTTTGCGACCCCATGGACTGCAGCTCGCCAAGCTTTCATGTGCTTCACTCTCTCCTTGAGTTTGCTGAAACTCATGTCCATTGAGTCGGTGATGCCATCCAACCATCTCATCCTCTGTCGCCCCATTGGAGAAATCGAATAACGAAATGTTTCTGCAAGCGCTTTAGAAGCTGCAAAGTATTTCTTTGGGAACACTTCTTTTCAGTCTTCCCAGATTCGAGGGGGTTAAGTTGTCCGCCTTTATTGGTTGAGAACCCGCACCTCCAAATGGTCTTTTCCCGGTGCGCAGGCAACTGTGGCGGGCGCGAGGCGTTCCGTTCCGGGCGTGGTAGCGGGAAGCGTCTCCGTCGCGCACCGCCCCCCGCCCCACGCCCGGTCCCCCGTGCCCTGTGCCTGAGGTGCGCGCTTCCCTGCAGAAGCTTCCTGGATGCCCTGCAGCCCACCCGCCCCCGCATCTTCGCGGACATTCGCTGGTGGCGCTAGGGTCCATCTGGCTTGCCGAGCGTCTCCTCCAACCTCCCCAGGGCTACAGAGATTGTCTGATCCAATCCCTCAGCTTTTTTCACAGGAGGGATGGGAGACGCAGCTAGGCCCCCAGTTCGGACCAGAGCGGCGACTAGAGCACGGTTCTCGGATGCCAGCCTGAGGCTTTTTCCTCTTCTGAGTTGGGCGCATCCAGAGAGAACTCCTAGAGATGAGTGCTTGGTTAAGAAAAATTACCGAGGAACCCTCTATGGTGCCCCCCCCCCCACCCCCGCCACAGGAGCTCCCAGCCTCAGAAACACCCAGGTTCCCTAGGTGGGCTTGGGCATCTAGCCAAGAGTGGGGAACTGAGGGGACTTGAGGAGACCCTCGAATATGCTGAGATTTTCCTGAGGACAAACCTGAGGGGTGAGTGAGAAGCAAGTGCTGGGATGCCTACAAGGAGGGTAATCTCCATGTGTTTGGCTACCAGCCAAGATCCCCTCCTGCGAAGTGTGATGGGCGGGGGCGGGGGCGGGCAGGATGGGAGCGGTTGTGGCTTGGCAGATCAGGAATTCCTGAATCTCTTTGATTCTCCTGGATTCTGACCTTCACAGAGCTCTTCCAAGAACGAGAGTCCAGCATTGGCTCCTGCCTTGTGGGAACCAGTTCAAACGGATGCTCCTGAGACTGAGGGCAGCTGCAGGAGGGATGAGCCAAAGCAGTGGGGATGCAGCTTATACGGTAACTGGGAGCCCTGTCCTGAAAGCTGTGTGGTCCCTGCCGTAGGAAGCGGCTTTGACCGGAGTCAAGGCAGCAGAACAAGGACCACAACCTGTCCCAGGCTTCCTCCCCACCACAGCCTGCTCTCCTTCACCCGTTTAGCAGCAGTGACCCGGGCCATCTCCAGAGAGGTGGAAACTGCTCAGTGTGACTTTTGGGGGCTTTTTCTCTTCCTGTTTTCCCATGTCATGGCCTTTGGACAAGTCTATTCCCCCTTTAGGTTGCAGTTTCCTCATCTGTAAAGGAAACCTTGGAGCTATATCTGCTTTTCTAAAGGTGATCTATACATGCTGTTCCTTCACTCCTTTAACCCTGAGTTTTTCTTGTGCAAGACACATGGAGGAAGTATGCTGTAGCCATAGAAACAGAGGCAGATGAGCTGGGCTGAGACCAGAAGAGCTCTACTGTGCTGGCTATGAACCTCCTACTGTGTGCTACATGGTGTGGGGCAGCAGGAGTCCCAGGCTGTTCTGGATGTCACATAGATTAACACACAGTGGGCTTCCTTGGTGGCTCAGTGGTAAAGAATCCGCCTGCCAATGCAGGAGACACGGATTCAATCCCTGATCTGGGAAGATCCCACATGCTGAGGGGCAACTAAGCCTGTGTGCCACAACTACTGAGCCTGTGCTCTAGAACCTGGGAGCCACAACTACTGAGCCCGCGTGCCAGAACTGCTGACGCCCGCAGGCTCAAGAGCCTGTGTTTCCTAACAAGAGAAGCCACTGCAGTAAGAAGCTCATGCACCACAACTCGAAACTATCTCTCACTCACCGCAACTAGAGAAAAAGCCCGTGCAGCAATGAAGACCCAGCAGAGCCCAACATAAATACATTAGTTTAAAAAAACGTTATTTAAAAAAATTAGCACATGGTACCCCAGGAGCTGAATCAAGCCCTGGAATTCTAGATCATAAAACAGACTGGGCATTCAAGGAGCTCACAGTCTGTTTGAGACGAGAGGATGAATGCTCGGTAATACTCCAACTTTCACTTCAGAGAAACTGAAGTTAGCCTAGAACTTTCCTTCTGGCAGAGACTGGGCGGAGTGAGGTAGCCCAAGATCAAAGAGCCAAGAGGCTTAGCAAACACTTTCCAGCGTTCCTCGTTCTGTCTTACTGACCTGCAGAGCCCTGTGGGTATGAGCACCGAAGCCCATAGCAGTGACAAGAGGCATGACAAGAGGCGTGTGTGAGCCATAGCTGGAAAGCTGGGAGCCTGCCTCCTATTACACACCCCCAGAGTGTTGGGAATATGCTTTCCCTTTAGACCCACCCTGGACCCCAAGCCTTGGGCTCTCTTCCATCCTCTGCTTTGGAATTGGGAAGCTGACCCCACCGGCTGCCTGGACTCACTTCATTGGGTCCCCATCACATGGCCAAGCCTCAGCCTTAGGCCACCTGCTAGCTGATGGGGTCTCTTAAAGAATTGATTTCCACCCGTCCCTGAAGTGTTTCCTAGGCAGTAAATCTCCTGTCACCCGGGCTCTCTACCCCATGAATGATTTAGCACCTCCGAGGAGGCCGGAGCGATCTTCCTGTGCGCTCGGAGGCCTGCAGCTGTGACATCACCATCCCGCTGGTGATGGATGGTCTTTTCTGCACTAATGGGGAAGAGAGTGCACAGAGCCGTCTGGGAGGGGGCCAGGCTGTGGCAGTAAGTACCCATCTGGCTCCACAGACTTCTGGTTTAGGGGGTCTTACTGATGGATCAGCCAGCTAATTGCCCTCCAAGGTACCTAGAGAAAGGGTCTGAGTCCATCGCTCTGTCCCCAGCCCAGAGGGACCCAGGCTCATTTAAGAATGAGGTTTGTCTTTTGAATTCCTGAAGTGTTTCAGAGAACGGAATTATGTAGACCCAGTGCCCTCTTCCCACTCTGGTTTTACAAGACACACACACACCCCTTCATACACACACGCACCTGCAGGAGTGGACACATGTGTCCACTTTCTCAAGAACTCTCTCAGGAAGTTCATCACCATATCTCACCTAAATCTTTCATGCTACCAACGAAGGCCATTTTTCTCCGACTCCATCTGGAACCAACAGAGAACATCTGGTCATTATCTGCCATATGCTAACCCTTTAAGCACACATGGTGAATAATGACCTGGTCCTGGTCCCTCCCTGTCCTCACCCCACCCCCTATCATTTTCCCTCTAAGCATCAATGACCCCAGTTCTCTCCATTCCACCAGGCTTTGGGGGAAAGGACGTAAGTGTTGTCAGTCAGCTCCACAGGTTAGCGACTTCTTCAGGCAGAGGGTAGGTGGCGAAGACAGCCACTGAATGGGACAGAGACCCCTGCCTACTCTTTTCATCCTTGACTCCAGCAGGCCCTGGCTTATCCTGGAGGAGGTGTAACATGCAGTACATCTTCCTGCTTTAAAATCGCTTGCCCAGGACTTCCCTGATGCAGGGGGGGCCAGGTTCCATCCCTGGTCAGGGAACTAGATCCCACATGCTGCAATGAACAGGGAAGATCATGTGCCGCCAAATATATAAGTAAAAATATATATTCTTCCTTGACCAAGGATCGAACCCTGCCCCTGGCATTAGAAATGTGGAACCTTCACCATTGGACTGCCAGGGAAGTCCCTGTTGTGTTAATTCCTGCTATACAGCCAAATAATTCAGTAATACATAAATATATATACGTTCCTTTTCATATTCTTTTCCATTATGGTTTAAGCAAATGGCAACCCACTCCAGTATTCTTGCCTGGAGAATCCCATGGACAGAGGAGCCTGGGGGGCTACAGTCCACGGGGTCACAAAGAGTAGGACACCACTGAGCGACTTCATTCAGTCACTCACTCCTTTTCATATTCTTTTCCATTATGGTTTAAGTATAGGATATAGAATATAGTTCCCAGTGCTATATAGCAGGACCTGTTGCTTATCCATTCTCTGTATATTAGTTCACATTAGCCAACCCCAAACTCCCAATCCATCCCTCCCTTCCACGCCCCCCACCTCCCGCCCCCATCTCCATTGGCAACCACAAATCTGTTGTCTATGCTGAGGAAATTTTCTGAGTAAAGTACCACAGTGAAGGACTCCAACACTTTGGAGCCCCCAGGGAATTCTGGGGCACCTGGGCCAGTGATTGACTGAGATTGGATAGATCATGGCTTATAAAATTCTCCCCTCAGATCTCAGTGGCATGGGAAGATCTGAGGTTTGCTGAGAGTGTGCATTTTCCAAGCTCACTAAGAGGGCAGATGAAGTCTCAGCCCTGGGTTTTCTTACTCCCAGCCCCAACAATGGCACTTGGCTGTTTACAAAGAGCTGTCACACACTTCGTCTCATCGGATTCTCAGGACAATCTTGTTCCACCGGTAAGGACACTGAGGCTCTGGGAGACTGAGTGGTTTGCTGACATCCCACAAGTAGTGAGCCGCAGGGCTGAACCCTAGATGTCTGGCTGTTGGGATCCCAGAAGTCAGGTCTACTGACTCCATCCCACTCAGGTCTACTGGAGGCTGCAATAGGAGCTTACTCAGGCCATCTGCCTAGGTTTCAGCCAGTCCCATGCTAGCTCTGGCTGAGTCATGTTCATAGAACTATTCTCTTAACATGGTAGTTTTGACCTTGCCTCAAAGACCCCCGGACACCTTGCTTCAGGTTGCCTTCAATCTAGAGGTTAGAAAACCAAGATATTCCTCCTGAAGACTCTTGTCACATTTGGTGAAACTTCTATTTTCCACATGAAATTCCAAACACAAAATGCCTTGTGACCACACAGGCTACACGTCCCTGTGTGTACTTCCTACCTGTAAGCTCAGGACCACCCCCGCCCCCAGTTCCCTGCCAACTGTCTCAGAGCTCAGGTGTTAATGGTAACTGTCTTGCATATAGTAGGCACTTGTTAAGTGTTTGTTGAATATATACATGACATTTGTTAACGAACATGGTTTCTTTTTCTGGTCTGTAATTTATTTAAAAAAACCTAGGAGGTGGGAAATTACATTTATTGGGTGTGTGCTTTACCCTCCTCCTGTAGCTGTGTGAGGTTAGTGGTATTACGCCCACTTTATGGGTGAGAAAACTGTGGCTTGAGAGGTTCAGTACTCCGGCCACTCAGCCAGGATGGGGTGCGGCCAGGACTCCAACCAAGTCTGTCTGAGTGCCATGCTGACCCTCTGTCCGTGTATGTGGGGAGACTGAGTGTGGATATTCCTAGAGAGACCTCTGGCTTCCAGCAGGCAGGGAGGCAGCCCCACATCCTGAGCTCCAGACCTACAGGCCTTGGCCCCATCTGGCCAGTGAGGGTAGATACTGGTCACAAAACTAGAAGTTTCACAAAGGTAGAGGACAGATGTATGGATACCAAGGGGGAAAGGGCGGGTGGTGGGAGGAACTGGGAGATTGGGATTGACACATACACACCACTGGTATTATGTATAAACTAGACAACTAATGAGAACTTCCTGTATAGCACAGAGACTACTTACTGCACTGTGGTGACATAAATGGGATGGAAATCCCCAAAAGAGGGGACATATGTATGTGTATGGGCTTCCCAGCTGGTGCTAGTGGTGAAGAACCCATCTGCTGATGCAGGAGACATAAGAGACTCAGGTTCAATCTCTGGATCGAGAAGCTCCCCTGGAGGAGGGCATGGCAAACCACTCCAGTATTCTTGCCTGGAGAATTCCATGGACAGAGGAGCCTGGCGGGCTACAGCCCATAGGTTTGCAAAGAGTTGGATGTGACTGAAGAAACTTAGCATGCACACATGTATATGTGTGGCTGATTCACTCTCTTGCTGTACAGTAGAAACTAACACAACATTGTAAAGCAACCATACACAATAAAAATCAATCTGAAAAAAATTACGGGTTTCCAACTTTCTTTTGGAGCTGTGTCTCCGAATTTAGGCATTGGCCATAATCAAGGAGAATGTCACTCTGCGTCAAAGTATAAAGTCCAGGAGACTTTCCATGCATTTGAAATCGGAGAGGCCAGCCCCACTGTTTCAGCCCGTGCAGGCATTGGTCTGCACGCAGCAGCTATTTGCAGTCTTTGGCTTTGCCTGGTCACGGCCACCAGAGGCCGGGGCAGCAGCTATTGGGAAGGGAGATGGCGGCCGTCGTGGGGACGGGAATGCTGCTCCATTAATGTCCAGCTGCCTGAAAACCACTGGGCACGTGTCACGTGTGCACTTGTTTATCCAAGGCCTGTTCTAAAAGGGGCAGATGATGAACGACAGTCTGCAGAAGTGCTCCGCACAGGAAAAGAACAGTGGAACCCTCACACAGGGAGGGAGACGGACGCACACCTAACCACCAGCTACCATGGCGGTGACTGAACACTTAGCTCTGCACTGCCTCCAGGGCTCCCAGTCAGTCCTTCCCACGTGCGTTGTGAGGAACTGGCTAAGCGTGGTCTTGCAACAGGGTGGCAGCTTCCCCTGTGAGAGGGCAGCTCACACTCTCCCTCTTACCCGAATGCCCAGGGGATTAGGAGGGTCTTGGCCAAAGGCTGGATCTGAGCTTGGGTTATGTGTTTGGACACCTGAGCACCTCCCCGTGTTCTGCAGGAACACTGGTCCTCTGGTCTGAGCCCATTGTCTGGTCATGATGGCCCTGTTTGGGAAAGACCAGCTGTCAGCTTGGGAGGAATGGTGCAGGAACAGGGGCCTGCCTGGCTTAGGCGCGCCCAGCCCCCAGGGTCGTCCTAGGAGCCCTCTGAGAGAAAGAACAGCCACAGTGATACCTCATAGCGCCAGGAGGAGCCTATCGGCCATCTCACTTTCCTTCAGAACCCATTCCATGGGGGCTTGAAGGGAGGGGCAGGGAGGCTGGTGAAAGGCCACCTGAGGTTGCTTTTCAACAAGACTATCCATGTACAGGCTAGAATTACCCGTATCAAGTACCCAGGGCTTAATCCACTTTGTAATCAAACGGGGCATCTATCTCTCTGGGCGCCGCGAGCCTGAGATGACAGAGTATCTCCACCCACTTTACTGGTGGGGAAGCTGAGGTGCAGGGGAGGACCAGAAGGCATCCATTCAAGCAGAGCAGGCAGCGGGGAGTTCAGAGTCTTGGGCTCCAAGGCCAGCCCCCACCTTTGCAGAAGGTGGGGTGGGGTGTCCACTGGCCAGCAAGGGGCTGTGGGGGTGCGTTGCTGCTGGAGGCACCTCTGTTATCTTACTCAAGTTTGCAGAGTCCCTTCTTGGATGAATTGGAATCTTCCAAGACTCTCCGGGGTGGGGGATTGTTTGCAAATAGCACAAAGTATTTCATCATTTAGGCATGCCTATGAACTTGAGTTTCTGTTGGTGGAAGCTAGGTAACTTCCCTGGGTGCCTACCCAGACTGGCTGAAGAATTAGTAACAAGTTGCCCTGGGGCCCCTCACTTTGCCTCCAGCTGAGACAGCTCTGGTTCTGGTTGTACCTCCACCACCACCTCTCTGGACGAATTTTGGGCTAGTTTCTGGGGCTTCCCTGGTGGCTCAGGGGGAAAGAACCCACCTGCTAATACAGGGAACATAGGTTCGATCCCTGGTCCCAGGAGATCCCACGTGCTTCAGGACTGCCAAGCCCATGTGCTGAGACAAGTGAGCCCACGCACTGCAACTCATGAAGCCTGTGTGCTGAGAGACCATGCTCTGAAACAAGAGGAAACCACCATAATGAGAAGCCTGCACACCAAAACTGGAGAGCAGGCCCTGCTCGCTGCAACTGGAGAAGGCCCTCACACAGTAACAAAGACCCAGTGCGACCATAAATAAATAAATCTTTAAGGGAAAAAAGAAAAATAAAGACTGTGGGCAATTTCTTGTATGTACTTCAGTGTCTGCATCTGTAACAACAGGTCCAGTGTGGTGGTTCCATCTGCACCTAGGGTGGCCGTGCACCTCAAATGAGACAAAGGTGGGGAGAGAAGTTTGTTTTGTTAAATAGAAAATGTTAAGTCCCCTCGAGGGCTCTCCTGGTGGCTCAGTGGTAAAGAATCCATCTCCAATGCAGGAGATGTAAAGAGACATGGGTTTGATCCCTGGGTCAGGAAGATCCCCTGGAGGAGGAAATGGCAATACTCCATTATTCTTGCCCGGAGAATCCCATGGACAGAGGAGCCTGGTGGGCTATAGTCCTTAGGGTCGCAAAGAGTTGGACATGACTGAAGCGACTGAGCACCCACAGGTCCCCTTGAGGGACAGTAATATGTCATGGCCACAGGCCACAGTGGTGCAGCGACATTCCACGTGCCAGTGGAAAGCACCACCCTGGGGACCGAAGGGGCTGGGCTCTGCACCCAGACCTGCCTCTCTGGGCCTCTAGACGCTCCTCCCTTGAGCAGGGTGGGAACTCCCTTTCAGCTAAGGTGTTTTATGCTCGTTCCAAGAGACTGCCTGGCATGGGCTGGGTGATCTCCCTGGTCTCACCCCCTCTGCCTGGGCCCCTGAGCAGAAGCTGTGCATCCTCTGGGTGCTTGGACCAGACCATCTGCTGCCATTCATCCCTTGAGGAACCCACCTCAGCCCATCTGAGCTCCTCCACAAAATTGAGCTTGTCACAGGACGGGGAGGGCCCCTTCCTGACTGTGTGAGGATGGGTGTCAGTGGCCAGAGGGGGCAAATAAATGCCTTCTGACTGGCCTGGGCAGCTGAGGGAAATGTAGACCCTGGGTTTAGAGTTGCCATTTAAAACCCAGAAGGCCAGTCACATTAGAATTTCTGATAACAATTAATCATTTTTTTGGTATAAATATGTCCCCAAATCAGTGACTTTTAAACAAGGTGAGGATTAAGGGAGCGGATGCTTCACCCAATTGAAACTTGCAGTCCGCCCTCTACATCCGAGTTTCTCTGAGGATATTCAACCTACTTCGGATGATGTAGTACTGTCATATTTACTATTGAAAAAAATCTGCATGTAGGTAGACTTATGCAGTTCAAACCTGTGTTGTTCAAGGGTCAACTGTATCCCATAGGACACACTTACACTTAAAAAAAAAAAAAGTATTCATTGTTGTTTGAAACTGGGCTTCTCTGATGGCTCAGCAGGTTAAGAATCTGCTTGCAATGCAGGAAACACAGGAGACGCAGGTTTGACCCCTGGGTCAGGAAGATCCCCTGGAGAAGGAAATGGCAACCCACTCCAGTATTCTTGCCTGAAAAATCCAATGGACAGAGGAGCCTGTCCATGTGGTTGCAAAGAGTCAGACACGACTGAGCACATAGTTCAGTTCAGTTCAGTTCAGTCGCTCAGTCGTGTCCGACTCTTTGCAACCCCATGAATCGCAGCACGCTAGGCCTCCCTGTCCATCACCAACTCCCAGAGTTCACCCAGACTCACGTCCATCAAGTCAGTGATGCCATCCAGCCATCTCATCCTCTGTCGTCCCCTTCTCCTCCTGCCCCCAATCCCTCCCAGCATCAGAGTCTTTTCCAATGAGTCAACTCTTCACATGAGGTGGCCAAAGTACTGGAGTTTCAGCTTTTTTTTTTTTTTTCCACAGAGCACAGAAAACTTTATTCAGCCACACTGCTCAGGAGAAGGGCAGGCTCACTTCAATATGGTATCCTCTTGGGCTTCCGCCAGCTCCTGCTCGATGCGCTTCTGCTCATCCCGCTTCTTCTTCTCCTCGGCTGCAAGCCTTCTCTCCTCTTCTGCCCGAGGTTTCAGGTAATTGTAGCGCTTGGCGCCATAGGCCATGCCGAGGAACAGGGTGGAGTAACGGCCGAGCTTGATGAGCGGAGAGACCTGCACCGGCGGAACCATACTGTCCGTGACCCTTGGAGTTTCAGCTTTAGCATCATTCCTTCCAAAGAAATCCCAGGACTAATCTCCTTCAGAATGGACTGGTTGGATCTTGCAGTCCAAGGGACTCTCAAGAGTCTTCTCTAACACCACAATTCAAAAGCATCAATTCTTCAGTGCTCAGCCTTCTTCACAGTCCAACTCTCACATCCATACATGACCACTGGAAAAACCATAGCCTTGACTAGACGAACCTTTGTTGGCAAAGTAATGTCTTTGCTTTTGAATATGCTATCTAGGTTGGTCATAACTTTCCTTCCAAAGAGTAAGCGTCTTTTGATTTCATGGCTGCAATCACCATCTGCAGTGATTTTGGAGCCCAGAAAAATAAAGTCTGACACTGTTTCCACTGTTTCCCCATCTATTTCCCATGAAGTGATGGGACCGGATGCCATGATCTTCATTTTCTGAATGTTGAGCTTTAAGCCAACTTTTTCACTCTCCTCTTTCACTTTCATCAAGAGGCTTTTTAGTTCCTCTTCACTTTCTGCCATAAGGGTGGTGTCACCTGCATATCTGAGGTTATTGATATTTCTCCCAGCAATTTTGATTCCAGCTTGTGCTTCTTCCAGCCCAGGATTTCTCATGATGTACTCTGCATATAAGTTGAATAAGCAGGGTGACAATATACAGCCTTGACGCACTCCTTTTCCTATTTGGAACCAATCTGTTGTTCCATGTCCAGTTCTAACTGTTGCTTCCTGACCTGCATACAGATTTCTCAAGAGGCAGGTTAGGTGGTCTGGTATTCCCATCTCTTTCAGAATTTTCCACAGCTTGTTGTGATCCACACAGTCAAAGGCTTTGGCATAGTCAATAAAGCAGAAATGGATGTTTTTCTGGAACTCTCTTGCTTTTTCCATGATCCAGCGAATGTTCGCAATTTGATCTCTGGTTCCTCTGCCTTTTCTAAAACCAGCTTGAACATCTGGAAGTTCACGGTTCACATATTGCTGAAGCCTGGCTTGGAGAATTTTGAGCATTACTTTACTAGCGTGTGAGATGAGTGCAATTGTGCGGTAGTTTGAGCATTCTTTGGCATTGCCTTTCTTTGGGATTGGAATGAAAACTGGCTTTTTCCAGCCCTGTGGCCACTGCTGAGTTTTCCAAATTTGCTGGCATACTGAGTGCAGCACTTTCACAGCATCATCTTTCAGGATTTGAAAGAGCTCAACTGGAATTCCGTCACCTCCACTAGCTTTGTTCGTAGTTATGCTTTCTAAGGCCCACTTGACTTCACATTCCAGGATGTCTGGCTCTAGGTCAGTGATCACACCATCGTGATTATCTGGGTTGTAGAAATTGAAATTGGACTGGGAATCTTATATTTCTATGTGCTAAATCTGTCAACTGTGCCTGGGCTCATTCTCCACTGTAGCCACAGTCCCTGAAGCTGCTGGCCCAGTGGGGGTCCTCCTGCATTTTCCACCAGTCTCTCTGAGTCTTTTCTTCTTCTTCTTTTTAAAAAAATATTCATTTATTTATTTGGGTGCGCCAGGTCTTCATTGCCTTAAGTTGTGGCAAGCAGGATCTTTTTAGTTTCGACATGGGAACTCTCAGTTGTGGCATGTGGGATCTAGTTCCCTGACCAGGGATCGAATCCCGAGCCCCCTGCATCTCAGGCGTGATATCTTAGTCTCTGGACCACCAGGGACGTCCCTCTCTGAATCTTTCTGATGTCTGCTCTTGCTGGCTCTGTTTCTCTCTCACTGCTGTCTCATGATCAACTCTTGCTCTCCTGTCCTCTGCTGTCTGTCTCAGACGTTCTCCCCTCGGCCCCCTCCCATATACCCTTCTGTCCTCCAAGGTGACTCTGGTCAGCACAACTAAGAGCCTGGGGCACAGACACATCCCAAAGGGCAGCCCACACAGCTGGGAAGGTGAGACCTCAGAGGGGTGAAGGGCGCGTGGGGATCAGGCCTGGCTCCCTGCAATGTGAGGAGTATAAACCTGGGCCTTCAGGCCACACCGCCACGCAGCCCAGTCTCTCCAGACACCCTTCTTCACCCCGCTACAGGCTGGAGCCTATCCAAAGGGCAGCTGCTGGGGGACTTCCCTGGTGGTACAGTAGTTAAGACTCCATGCTTCCACTACAAGGGACACAGGTTTGATCCTTGGTCCAGGAACTAAGATCCTGCATGATGTGCAGTGCAGCCAAAATACAAAAAAAAAACACAAAACCCCAAGGGCAGTTGGGCACATGCCCTGAAGGGGTGAACACAGTCCATTCTGTACCCAATGAGGGGCAGGTAGCAGGAACAGCCTGTCCATGGCCAGGCTCACTGTCCCCACCCGCCTACAGCAGGGCTGGCTGATCCTGGGAGCAGAGGGCCTTGTCAGATCTGTCCCATCCAGGGGCTCAGCTAAGGAGGAGCAGAAGAGATCTCCTGCTGCCTTCCTGACCCAGGAAAGGGGCTAAGACCTGGCCCCACTGGAACAAGCCTGGGAGACCAGGACTGAGCCCTGCCAGCGGCTAGGAGCATCTTCTGGCTTTCTTGGCTGCTGCTGCTGCCTGAAACAAGCTCCTTCACCTCTGTGAGCCTCAGTTTCCTCATCTACAAAATGGGAATAAAACTCATCTACCTCATAGGAATGTTAGACTTAAGTTCAATGATCTATGTAGAGCTTTGAGTTCAGGACACAGAAATGGGAGAGCCTTGATACCAGTTTCTCCTCTTTGTCTCTGAAGACCAGGAGCCACCTCCAGTGTCTTCCTACAGAACAACTAGCCAAAGGGGAGGAAGCCTTTGGCAGACAGGACCACCCAAACTCAGGTCTTGCAGACCCACTTCAACTTCTGGACACAGTGCGTGTTGGAGCAGAGGACTTTCCTCTCAACCTGGGCTAGCTGTACAGACTGAGCCAGCGTCTCCCTCTTAAGCCCTGAGCCCTGGGTCCAGGAAACGCAGCTGGTCTCAGAGAGAGGAGCCCATGAGATGGAGACTCTCCTCACCAGGAGGATCGAATTACCTGAGTGACAGAGAAGCCTAGGAAAAAGGGAGGGAGAGCCATGGAAGTGCCAGGCCCAGGGGTGTGCCACTTGGCAGGATTTGTTTGGTTCTTTGGGTTTTTATATTTTTCCCTTTTCGCTAATTCGTTTTTAAAACTAATGTGCGCTATCTTTCCATCACAGAAGTAACCCCTAAACTGCAGACAGAGAACAACATATCACCACCCGCGGGCCACCACCCAATGCAGGCTTCCTCCATCTTTTCCCAACGTGCATTTTAATTAAAGAGAGAGAGACCATATTGTATATCGTATTTTGTATCTCACTTTTCTTACAGAGTAACCTTTCCTTCTTGGGAAGATTACATTCTATGACAATTTGTTACTGCAATATTTCATCCTGTGCTTGTTCCTTTATTTACCCAGCTCATCTTGAGGACATATGGGCAGTTTCCAACTTCCTGCTATTAAAAAAAAAAAAATCCGTATTTTTTTAAAAAAAGTTACATTTGATAAATAAGTAGAGAACGTGCAAATTTAAAACATTACTGGTTCATATCACAGAGGCCACACACACTGTCATAAATGTTAAGGGGTATCCCACGAACGGAGGAGCCTGGTAGGCTGCAGTCCATGGTGTCGCTAGGAGTCGGACACAATTGAACGACTTCACTTTCACTTTTCACTTTCATGCATTGGAGAAGGAAATGGCAACCCACTCCAGTGTTCTTGCCTGGAGAATCCCAGGGACGGGGGAGCCTGGTGGGCTGCCGTCTATGGGGTCGCACAGAGTCGGACACGACTGAAGCGACTTAGCAGCAGCAGCAGCAGGTGCTCGGGCGCAGCCGTGGGCGATGGAACAGCGTTCCCTGGGCAGGCTCCGCGGAGGGCGGGGCTGGGGGCGGCTCCGGAGACCGGGCGGATCCTGTCGGTCCTCTCTCCCCGCTCCCTGCCGTCTCCTCCCCTCCCCACCCCGCTCCGAGCCGCAGGGGTTCTGGACGCACGAAAAAAACCGGACAGTTCAGCTCCGATTCCCCGGGGACTTGGAGCCGAGCGACTCCTTTTCCAGGTCTGGGACTTAGGGCGTTTGTCCCCGTCCAAAACCTGCGATACAGCCCGGGAGGGGCCAGCGCGAAGGCGGGGTCACCTGCTTGAGCTGGGGATGCGCGGTGGGGGTCGAGGGACCATCGTGGGGCGGGGTCAGGACCGCGGTGTTGCTGTCACGACAGATACCAAACCCAGAGACTGTCGAACAGCCTCCCAAGGGCGGACACAAGACTGTACGCTGATCAGGACCCGGGTTTCTCCCTCGCGCCGCCGTCAGTTAGCACAACTCCATTTTTATATATTGTTCTAAAGGTTCCCAAGGAAAATCTCCTTTAAGGAAAAGCTTCCAGGCTCTAATGCTAAAAAAAAATTTTGGAAAAATGACTAGTGGTTTCATTTGCCCCAAACCAGTCCCCCATATTACCTTTGAGAACACGGAGACTAAGTGGCAGGTATGACGTCGCCAAGCTAACAGCAGGTTAGTAGCAGAGTTGGAACCAGTCTCCAGCCCTAGTCACCCTTCAGGGGTTTGGAAACCTCCACCAGAGGGAAGGTTGTCAGTATTGCAGCTCCTTAATACACCCCACTTCCCACTTGCCATTCCGGGGCTTCCAAGACCCTCCTGAGGATATTAGGGAGGGCAGTGCCCACTCGTGTGTTCTGAGGGGCTGCTTCCTGGCCAGAGGCCTCCGAACCCAGCATTCCTACCTCAGCTGTGCCCATGTCAATCTCCTGCCTCAGTGCTTCCTGAGCCCACCTCTTCCTCAGGACCCACCTTAGAAGCTGTGTGAGCCCCGGTATGTGGGGCATTCAGCACATACATGATAAGTACGCAAAAGCTAGTGATGAATATTCTTACTTCCAGGCATCAGTGATGGGGGGCTCTGCTCTGGGACCCCCATGTGGTCAGCCTCAAGTACCACAGGGCACCCTTGACAGTGGGGCTCTGTGCTGTCAGCCCCTGGAGGGACCTGCTGAGTTGTGACAACATCCTGCCCTCAGACCCATGGAATCTGGGAGAGGAAAGTTGGGGTGGTGAGCAGCCTGAGATACCTGCCTTCCTCCAACCTAGGAAGGTGGGAGTTCAGGTCCTGAAAGCAGAAAAGGACATGGCATCCCCTCCCTAAATTCTTCTGGAAAGGATCCTTGTATCAGAGTCAGACAAGAGGGCCTTCTCCTAGGGTACCCACTAATCTGCATGATGCTCCCCACGACCTGGGCCATGAGATTCACTGAGATATATTCCTGAACACAGGCTGCAGGAGCCCAGCAGGAAGGAGGAACAGCCCAAGCTCAGTGGATGGTGGGGTGCTGCCAGGGCTGGGGTGCCCAGATGCCTCTACCAGCCTGCCCTGGAGGCTCCAGGTGTCACAGGATCACGGCAGTAATTGCAGTACAGCAGGACTTCTGTTTTACGGGGCAGTGAGAGGCTGGGGTAGGTGAGGGCTGGGAAGTGGCAGGAGGGAGCCTCCTCGCAGAGCTGCGGCCCTGGCAGGGTGAGGGTGGCCCCTCCTTATGGAATCCTGCAATTCCATTGCCCTGAACCTGGACAGAGTGAAGGATGGGCCCTGGGGTCTTTTAAACAAACAAGCCCATCACCTGCTGAGCAAAGTTGCCGTGGGTGGGAAGGACTGGGTGGGCAGCCCGAATGTGGCTGTTTAGCGTTCAGGTTATCTTTGTTTACCACTGAGAGGATCATAAAGCCATACGCAGGTATTAACTGTGCCCACCTGCTTCCAACATTAATTTGTTCTTCCAGGGTTCTAGCCAATGGCACCAGTAATAAGGGAAATTGCTTTTGAAGTTGATAGAGACCGAGACAAAGAAGGCAATGGCACCCCACTCCAGTACTCTTGCCTGGAAAATCCCATGGACAGAGGAGCCTGGTGGGCTGCAGTCCATGGGGTCACTAAGAGTCAGGCACGACTGAACGACTTCACTTTGACTTTTCACTTTCATGCATTGGAGAAGGAAATGGCAACCCACCCCAGTGTTCTTGCCTGGAGAATCCCAGGGACGGGGAGCCTGGTGGGCTGCCGTCTATGGGGTTGCACAGAGTCGGACACGACTGAAGCGACGCAGCAGCAGCAGCAGCAGAGACGAGAATGGAACTCTAAGAATGGCTGTCTCCTCCAGGTGGCAACTGGATCCCTCCCCACCTGCCTGCCTGTCCGCCAAAGTGGAGCTGGGCAGAGTCCTCAAGTTCTGTTGTATTTTTTCCCCCTCCAAAGACCCTCGGTCTGTGTATCCCAGCCCAACACAGGGTATCTGCCAGGGTGCAGCATGAGGGCCTTAGGAGAGATACCAAGCAGAACTTCCTGGTGCCAGACATCTGGAATGTAAGGAAGGGGCGGCATCTCCTCCCTAAGTTCTTCTGGAAAGGCTCTTGGGCCTGGGGAATCAGAATCAAACAAAAGGGTCTTCCCCTAGGGTACCCATGAATCTTCATGATGCCCCACCCCACCGGGTAACCTGAGTTGTGAGAGTCATGCAGATATTCCTCTTTAAAGGGGCTTCTCTGCTTTCAGGACATGAACTGCCACTTTTCTAGGTTGGGGGAGGTTACCTCAGAGAAGTGTATTATCGCCCCAGTGCCTCACTAGTGACCACTTTGTGTGTGTTAAAAACGTCATAGCAACAGCCCTTTTTACTCCCCCAACATCGCCCTCAGCACACGCACTGTTGTACCTCTCGTTGGAGATCTGAGACTCTGGCGGGTATCTGGATGGTGGGCTGCCTGGTTCTTTGTGTTTCTCAACTGCCAGCTCCTTCCCCACCTGCCTCCAGCCTCCAGCTCAGAGAGAAGCTTGGCTGAGCTGGGCCTGGGCACCCTGCCTCCCTCCGCACCGCCCTGCACATCTCGCTCAGGGCCGAGGTGCAGAGGCCTGTGTGGCTGATGTTGGGGGTGGCTAAGGGGCTCTCCCAGCCTTCTTGGGGCTCTGGAGGGGCTTGGTCTGGAGGGACTTTTCCCTGGGAAGGAGGAGGGACACCCGGAACTTGCAGGGTCTGGACACCATGTCCCTCCCTCTCCCATCCCACCCCCACCTTTGCCCCTTCTCCGCCTTCTTTATTTCTGTATTAGCATCACCAGTATTCAGAGGCTTCTCAGGCTGGAAGCCTGTGTAAACGACACCACCTTCCTTAATGGAACAGAACCCTGACTCTCCAAGGCTCAACCCTGAGAGGAGGCTTCCAGGAGGGCAGCCCATGTGCCTCAAGGAGCCGACGATGCCCTCACTTCCTCCACGCCAGGGCCTCACTTCGATGTCTGCTGACACCACCTTGGCACAGGTAAGCTGAGTCCCATTCTGTTACTCTGGTCCAGGAACCAGGTTTTGCAACACAGCCAAGATGGACTAGAACCTGCAAAAGGGACTTTGTTAAACTCCAAAGGAAATGCAGCCAAGGAGTAGAACCATCACAGCAAACAAAGTAGAATCATCTACTCCCACCTTCTCTCGTCCCCAAGGGGTCCCTCTGCAGTCCTGCTGCATCTGAGGTCCAGCCCCGCAGGGAAGCTCCCGCTCGCAGGGTTCTTGCATATTTCTTCTCCTTAAAGGATGGTGTGGTGGGTTGAATGCTGCCTCCCCTCAACCCCTCAAAAAAAAAGAGATGTGCCCATCCATGGCCTAATCCCTAGAACCTGTGAATGTTACCTTATTTGGAAAAAGGGTCTTTGCTGATGGAAGCAAGTTAAGGACTTTTGAGACAAGGGGATCATCATGGATTATCCTCGTGGGCCTTAAATCCAGTGATGAGTGTCCTTACAGGAGACACAGAGGAGACAGAAATGACAGAGGAGGCAGCAGAGAGATAACAGAGGCAGAGATGGGAGTGATGTAGATACGGGCCACGGCAGGCCAAGGGCTGCCGGCCAACCCACAAGCTGGGAGAGAGGCGCAGAGCAGGTTTCCTCCTGGAGGCAGGGACCCTACCAACTTGATTTTGGACTTCTGGCCCTAGAACTGAGAGAGAGAATGTGTTTCTATTGTTTATATTTTGGCTGCTTTGCATAGCATGTGGGATCTTAGTTCCCTGAATAGGAATTGAACCCAGGCCCCCTGCATTGGAAGTGGAGTCTTAGCCAGTGAACCATCAGGCAAGTCCGATTTCTGTTGATCTCCACCCTCCAGTTGTGGTCATTTTTTATAGCAGCCTCACGAAATAAACACAGCGGGTGTCCTAGTACATTTTACCCAGAGACCCCCACCACCCTGGAGGCTGCTGACGGCTGAATCTGTCTCTCTCTGCGGGTCTCCATCCCACTCCAGTATTCTTGCCTGGAGAATTCCATGGACAGAAGAGGCAGGTAGGCTACAAAGATTTGGACACAACTCAGCAACTAACACTCACTTTTTTTTCACTTTACCAGATCTCTATTCCGGTGGCCTTGTGGACACCATCCCGTGCCTGTCTCACAGGAACCTCAAAGCCAACATGTTAAAAAACAAAACAAAACCCTATAGCCTGCTTCTTCTCCCAGACTTCCCCTCCCAGAAACGGGAGAGCTGCCTTGCTCCACATTCAGCCAAGGAGCTCCTAGGCCTTCCAGGTCTTTCCACCTCAAGGATGGCACCCTCGTGCAGGGCACCAGCAGTTCCCCCTGGGAGTAACCGCCTTACTGACCTCTTCATTTACACTCCACCACTGCATTTAAAAATAAATATCTATTTATCTGGCTGCATTGGCTCTTAGTTTCGGCATGTGGGTCCTTTAGTCTTGGTATGCAAACTCTTAGTTGTACCATCTGGAATCTAGTACCCTGACCAGGGATGGAACCCAGGCCCCCTGCATTGGGAGTGCATAGGCTTAGGACCACTAGGGAAGTCCCAACTCCACAACTTTAAATTAGCCCTGCAGTACTGAGGCCTGGGGAAGGTGACCCTCAGACACCTCTTTCTCATGTAGCTTACTATGTCCCATGTGAAGGATCCAGGTTCGATTCCCAAGATACCTGCTGGTGGGATACTACTCCTCCAGGCTCCTTTCTTTGCCCTTGGCAGACATGTTCCACTTGGTGGCTACCTGTCAGCCTGTCCCAAATGAGGTTCTAGAGGAAGCCCCAAGTGGGGGCTTACCAAGCCTCTATCCCCCTGGTATGTCACCTTGAAACTCCAGCATAATTATTTTATATTGATCCCCAAACTGCCATCAGCATACTGTCACCTGTCTTGAAGGTTATGATTCTTGTTAGCATGTCACCAGGGTGTTGGGCTTCTCTGGTGGCTCAGATAGTGAAGAATCTGTCTGCAATGCAGGAAACCCAGGTTTGGTCCCTGGGTTGGGAAGATCCCTTGGAGAAGGGAATGGCTAGTATCTACTCCAGTATTCTTGCCTGGAGAATTCCATGTTCATAGGAGGCTGGTAGGCTACAAAGATTTGGACATGACTGAGCGACTAACCGGAGAAGGCAATGGCACCCCACTCCAGTACTCTTGCCTGGAAAATCCCATGGATAGAGGAGCCTGGTAGGCTGCAGTCCATGGGATCGCAAAGAGTTGGACATGACTGAGCGACTTCACTTTCACTTTTCATTTTCATGCATTGGAGAAGGAAATGGCAACCCACTCCAGTGTTCTTGCCTGGAGAATCCCAGGGACGTGGGAGCCTGGTGGGCTGCCATCTATGGGGTCTCACAGAGTCGGACACGACTGAAGCCACTTAGCAGCAGCAGCAGCAGAGTGACTAACACTCGCTTTTTTTCACTTTACCAAGGCCTCATGCCATGTCTGACGGTTCTATAACACTGGACAGATGTCACATGGGCACAGTCCACTGTGACCAGTGACTGTGGCCAGCTTTGGATCTGACTGCCCCCTGCATGGCCAGGTATCAGTGGGAGGGAACATCCAGCCCTTCTTAATCACTTCCCCTCTGCAGCCAGAGCGAGCTTCCTGGAACAGAGCTGACCTCATCTCTCTCCTCTCTGGGACACTCAGTCTACATGAACTGGCCCTCCCTACCCCACCTGCCCATCTCTCCCCTCCCCAGTGCTCCCCATCCACCTGCTTCACTGAACTACTGCAATTCCCTGAATGAGGATGTACCTTTTCCGGAACACTTGGTCCCAACTCTTTGCCAGGACAATTCCTGCTGATCTTTCCAAACTCAGAGCAAGCATTGTCTCTGGTAGCAGGCTTTTCCTGATTTGCCCTGTCTCAAGACCCCTTGCCTTAGCTTGGGCTGCTTTTACAAAATACTATAGACCAGGTAGCTTAAACAATGGACACTTATTTCTCACAGTTCTAGAGGCTGGAAAGTCCAGGATCAAGGTGCTGGCAGATATGGGGTCTAGTGAGGGCTGTCTGCCTGGTTTGTGGACCATCACCTTCTCTGTGTCCTCATGTGGCAGGAAGAGAGAGAGCTCTGGTCCTTCCCTCTTCTTTTAAGGACACTAGTTGCAACTTTATACTCTCATCTAAACCTAGAAAGTATGTTAGTGGCTCAGTCGTCTCCTACTCTTTGCGATCCCATGGACTGTAGCCCACCAGGCTTCTCTGTTCATGGAATTCTCCAGGCAAGAATATTGGAGTGGGTTGCTACTTCCTTCTCCAGGGGAATCTTCCCAATCCAGGAATAGAAACCCAGTCTCCTGCATCGCAGGGAGATTCTTTACCTAAGATTCATCTAAACCTAATTACCTCCCAAATGCCCCACCTCCAAATACATCACATTAAGGATGCAGGCTTCAGTATTTGAATTTGGGAGGGGGGTGGGGACACATGCATTCTGTCCATAACACTCCCTCTGTTTGTTTGAACTGGGATCCATATGTGGTCCATACCTAGTTCTTGGTTGGTATGTCTCTTATCTCTTCTAATCGATCCTAAGACAGATTCCCCTTCATTTTCTTTTAAAAAAAAAATAATGTTTAGACACTATACTAAGCAGCCTTGCCAAGGAAATATAAGTTCCAACAAGATACCATTTTCTATCCAACAGACTGGCAAAAAAATTTTAAATATTGGTTACATCAAGTGCTGTAAGGATAAGTCGCTTTAGTCATGTTCAACTCTTTGCAACCCCATGGACTGTAGCCCACCAGGCTCCTCTGTCCATGGGATTCTCCAGACAAGAATACTGGAGTGCATTAATGGGTTGCCATTTCCTTCTCCAGGGGATCTTCCTGACCCAGGGATTGAACCCACGTCTCTTGGGTCTTCTGCACTGGCAGGCTGGTTCTTCCCCACTAGCACCATGTGGGAAGCCTGCTGGAAGGACTTAGGCAAATGAATAATCAAGTATTGTTATGCCCTTTCAGAAGGCAACTTGGCCTTCTAAGTTTGGTATTCTTGAAAATGTGCAGTACACAAAACCCTCTACATAGGATTCTACTTTGAGGATTGTGGCCTACAGAAATAAAAGCATCAGTCTATACTCTGTACATGAAATTGCAGCATTATTTGTGGTGCTAACAAGACTGGAAAGAGCACAGATGTCCATCACAGGAGCTATGGTTGAATAAATTATGTTACACGCGTACCATGAAATATGCAAAAAAAAAAAAAAACAATGTTATTGGCTGATTTTTTTGGCTGTGCTGGGTCTTCAGTGTTGTTCGGGCTTTCTCTAGTTGCGGTGAGAGGGGGCTACTCTCTAGCTGTGGATGCGGGCTTCTCATTGCCTGGAACTTCTCTAGTTATGGAGCAGAGCTCTAGGGCATGTGGGCTTCAGGTATCTATCATCCTTAATGACATTCACATCATCTCACCTGTGGTTTCAATTTGCATTTCCTTGGTAACTAATGATGCCAAACAGCTTATTCAGGCTAGCTCCTGAGTTGTTTTGACTCAGTGACCTGTTGTTCTTGAGAGCATCTTTACTTACTGGTATGATGTGTTCTGGATTCCCCTTGGACATTTTCTGCCCCGCCCCCCACCCTCACCCCCAGACCTGGAATCAATCAATTTCCTCCACAGATACCTGTTTCTTTTCAGTGGGAGGTAATATTCCGAGCCTAGAATCTGGGTGTCAGGGATCTCATTGCGACTGGATTGGTCATTATATCCGGTCCTTTCCAGTCGCTGAACTTGGAAATATTATTTGTCTTAACAGTTTTTTGGTTTGTTTTTTAATATATTTATTTGGTTGTGCTGGGTCTTAGATGCCACACTCAGGATCTTTGATCATCATTGCAGCATGCAGAATCTTTAGTTGCGGCAAGTGGGATCTAGTTCCCCAACCAGGGATTGAACCCAGGCCCCCTGATTTGGGAGCATGAAGTCTTAGCCACCGGACCATCAGGAAAGTCCCACATTTTGAAGAACAATTTTTTTAAAAATAAATTCTTTAAAATTGTCTGTTCAAATATAAGACCCAACCATATTTTAATTAACCCTATCGATCATCTGTCTGCTTTCTTCCGTGCCAACACCATATCGGTCCTCAGTGACACCAAATAATTGCTCACTTGTTTTATTCTACAGGCCACACACAACACAGCTCAGAGTGACAAAGCCAACCCCACCACCAACAGCATGATTGCTAAATTTAAGTGTTTGCAGTTCTTTAGTCTGTTGAGTATTTTCTACAAGGACTATAAAGTCAAATTACGTATTGTGATTTAAAGTCGCTCATTGTGGGTATGCCCTTTAACTAGATATACAGATTCCTTTGTTTTAGTCCATTTTTGATGTTTAGGAATTTCTTTTTTTTTAACATTTCATTTTTAAATGGCATTTTAACTAATTTTGTTTTTTAAAAGAGGACACACACAATTAAAAAACCTTTCTGGTGGTTCAGTGGTTAAGACTTAGCACAGCAGGGGTCTCAGTTTCAGTCCCTGGTTGGGGAACTAAGATCCCACATGCATGCTGTGCAGCACGGCCAAAATAAGTAAATAAATATATGATTAAAATTTTTTTAAATAAAGATTAAAGAGATAATATGTTCATATAGTCAAACCCAAGACAACAAAAAAAGATAACAAAAAATCTTCCAACCTCTTTTTCATTTTCCCCTTTCCAACCATTTTTATTGGCATCTTGAGTATCCTTTGAGAGTTTGTTGAAATGTAGGCAAATATGAATATAGATTACATTCATTATTATATAACTGTGATTTATCTATACATCGTTCAGCACAGTGTCATGCCATAAAGTAACTAAAAGTCACCTTCATTCATTTTTACAGCTGCATAGAATTCATTTTATGAATGTAGCAAAACTGTTTTAACCAGTTCACCACTGATTAACATTTTAGTTGTTTTGAGTTATTACAAATGGTTTACATTTAATTTTGTTTTATAATTTTGTAAAATATTTACACAGTTCCATAGCCAAATCTAAAAAAAAAAAAAAAAAAATTAAATCTGGTGTCCATTCTCTCCACCCTATATAACCACTCTGCCCCTGTAAATAACCATTTAAAATTTTTGTTTAGGTTTTTCTTTCATTTTTTTTTAATGGAAGCATGTGCATATATGCACTCCTATTTCCCTTTCTTAGATAAATGAAGCATACAACACATACTTTTCTCTACCTTGATTTAATTTTTTTTTAATGTGAAATAATTACAAACTTACAGAAAAGTTTTCAGTACAGTAAAAAGAACATTTGTTCCCATTTGAGAATAATGGATATTCTAATGGTGAATACTGTATCACCTCTGAATACTTTTTTATATTTTCTATAGAAAGACCATTCTTCTACATAGCCAGAATACAAACATTAAAATCAAGAAAATATGGCTGATAGTCACTAAATCCTCAAACCCCACTCAGTTTTATCAGTTGTCTCAATGGAGTCCTTTGTATTAATTACAAAAGGCTCCAGCTCACACTCTTGCATCATATTTACTTGTCAAATCTCTTTGGTCTCCCTTAATCCAAAAGAGTTCTTTGGTCCTTCCTTAACTTTCATGACCTTGACAATTTTGAAAATTTCATGCCCACGATTTTGCAGAATGGCTCTTAGTTGGGGTTTGTCTGCTGATGGTTCCTCATGATTGGATCCCTCAGGTGATGCATCTTCTGCATAAATATCTCAAAAGTAGCTCTGTGTCCTTTTTGTTGCATCAGGAGGTGCAATATTCTTTGCTCCGATACTGATGATGTTCACTTAGATCCTGTCTGCAGGGCTCCCCCTCCCACGCCATGAACGTACTCTCTTCCCCTTTGTTATTAATAAGTATTTTGTAGGAGATTCTTTGAGCCTGTGTGAGGACCCTGTGTGTGTAGGTGTGTGCGTGTGCTGAGTTGTTCAGGTGTGGCCGCTCTTTGCAACCCTATGGACTGTAGCCTGCCCGGCTCCTCTGGCCATTGAATTTTCCAGGCAAGAATACTGGAGTGGATTGCCATGCCCTTCTCCGGGGGAGCTTCCTAATCCAGGAATAGAACCTGGGTCTCCCGCATTGCAAGCAGATTCTTTACTGCTGAGCCACTGGGAAACCATGTAAGTACCCTGTCCCTCATCAAACTTTCAATTTGTGTGTTTATATCAGTAGAGTCACAGATTGATATTTTATTCAATGGATTATAATCTTTGACTTTACTATCATTATTTTGATGCTTATTGTCTTATATTTGGCCAGTGGGAGCCCTTTCAAGAGGACTTCTGGATCCTTTTAACACATCTCTATTTTCTTTGGGCACTTCCTTGTTTTTTGGTGCAAGATGTCTCAGACTCATTTGTACATTTCTTTAAAAAAATTTTTTTTTTGGCTGTACCACGCGGCTTGTGGGGTCTTAGTTTCCTGACCAGGGATCAAACCTGTGCCCCCTCAACTGGAAGCATGGAGTCTTGACTACAACCAGGAAGTCCCATTTGTAACTTGCCCTTGGACTAAAATCAACCATTGCTCCAAGGAGTCCCAGTTCCTTTTAGTGGAAAATGTTACTTAGAACCAGTCTGGGCACTGAGGATGGCGACTGCTCATCCTAGGAGTATCGTGGGCACATCAAGGTGCAAAGTAACTTTTGCTATCACTGTTATCACTGATCCCATGCCCTTTTGGTGGGGAGTGCTAGGAAATATGTTTACATTTATATTTATTCTTGGATCTATCGATGCAAATATATATTTACCTAGAACCATATTTCTACACTGATGTACACATGACAAAATACCACAAGTTTTCCAACTCCATAGCTTCTCCCAGCTTTCCTTCTTTCCATATTTGTAGCTTCTCCTCCAAAAGTGGGAAATCTGGTTCCTGTTAATCTCTTAAAATCTTGACTTATTTGATCAGTTCCTCTGTGCAACCAATCTCAAACTGCAGTCACTTCTCCCCTACAGGTCCTCTTAGTGGAACAGAAGCTCTATCCCTAGAGTGGGGTATCCTCTAGTCGGATACAGCACTCTAGTCCACCCGCCTATTCCCCTGGATCTCTGACACTCCACGACGGGTGGGCCTCCCATGGGAATGTCTCTCTCACCCTGTTTGGGCTTACCTGACTCAGGGGCCCACCTGCTCCACCACGTGCTTACCTCATTCAGCCCACTTCATGGCTTTGGGAATGAATTGTTCAGAAAGGGAAGAAAAAGAAATAAGAGTAAGAAGAAGAGATCTACCTTAAATTTTTTTAAAGTTTTATTTAATATATCTGGGAGGTCACTCTATATCCATTTATGGAAGTAGAGACATTTTTCATGCCTTTTATTTTTTAACCATTGCAATATGTAAATATATCATGGTTTATTCCATTGCTCCTTTGTGGTGGCCAATGTTTTGCCATTACAAATAGTTGTCACGTCTGTTTCTGAGGCACCTGGAAACAGTCAAGTCTGGTATTTTTAGAGGTTCTGTACCCTTGGCCCTGTTCTGTAGAAGCCACCAGGCACTCTTTCCAGAACATGTCCCAGATTTCAGAGAAGTCCCCCTCACTAGCCTGTCCAGGGCCAAGGATAGAGGCTTGAGCCACCCATTGGACCACAGACTGGACCTCAGGGAAGCCAAGAACATTTGAGGAGTTCTGGAGACACATTGGGCTTCCCTGGCGGCCCAATTGGGGCTCTCCACGTTGAAGGTGATCAAGGATCCAATCAGAGCCTCTGTTTCAGGAAGGAATTTCTTTAGCATACACAGAGGAAGGTCACAAGTGCTCCAGCTGTACCCAAATGGCCCTGGGATTTGTTCCTTCAGAGGAGTCTCAGGACCCAGGGATCAGCTGAGGAGACACTCTCCAGTCAGCCAGTCTCCCTGCCCTGAACTCTAAGGGCAACCTTGAAGAACCTTGTGTGTGTAATTCTCGTAGGATATTAAATAAGGCTTTGCCCCCCACCTCTGCCTTCAATTATGCTACTTATTTACACAATGCTTTTTTGCATGTAGGGTACAAAGGTACATTTCCTCTTAATTCTTGTTTTCGCAAGTGTCAAATTATGAATTAGAAATGTTTTATAGTAGGCGCTCCTGCAAAGTGCTTGATGGAGAGAGTGTGTGTGTATGTGTGTGTGTGAATGTCTCGTATTTGCATGGGCCAGAACCAAATGAATGATTTTATGAATGAGATTCTTATCAGGATGACACAGGCAGCTTCAGGAGATGAGATGCTCACACGAGAAGGAAGGAGACAGTATTTGGAGGGGAAGGAAGTTAAGAATTTTTGAACACATGGGTCCTCCAGCTCCCATGGATGGGGAGCTGCCAGAGGGAGATCAGAGAGGCCAGTGTTGATGTTCCAGAAAAGTGAGAAGAGGGATGTGGCTGGTGACTGTCCTGCCAGCCGGGCACGAATTATTCATGGGAAGGCATAGAGCCCAGTGGAAAGAACCCCAGGCTATCTATAAGGAGGCTGGTGTGTGACACTGGATGGGTTCTGCTTGGCCTTAAGCAAGTCATTTAAACTCTGAGCTGAAGCATCAGTGGCTGCTCAAGTCCCACAGGGCAGGAATCCACCCTCTGCGTTTCTCAGGATGCAGTAACTTTGTTACTAGGTACAAAGTGTCTGTGCCTGAAATCCTTTCTCCAAGGCAGAGTATAAACAAACAGACCAAAAAAACCCAAGGCATCTGGGTGCAGGGTGGACAGTGAGGCCCAGCCCAAGGATTGTTGTTTTAATTGTTATTTGTTTATTTATTTTGGTCACATGGATTCCATGTGAGATCTTAGTTCCCGGACTAGGGATCAAACCCATGCCCCCTGCAGTGGAAGTGTGGCATCTTAACTGCTAGACCACCAGGGAAATCCCCCTGGGAACATCTTGACCCTGGCTCTAGGAGAAGAGAGCTGCCTGGAGTGTGTGGGGGTGCTCTGTGGGACAGAGTGGCCTGTGGGGTGCCAGGCACCCCAGGAAAAGCTAGGACTGTCTGTCCAGAATCGCAGGTTATTTCCCTTGCAAAACGAAATTCAAATCTCAGGTTGTATCAGTCTAGGGAAGACAGCTGGGCACAGACGTGTCCAGGGAGGCTGTGGGGACAGGTGTGGATGGTGCTGTCACATGACGGCACTGCTCAGGGACTCTACCCTCTTTCTTGCCAGTCTGAGCTCTCAGAACATGGGGGCTGGCTGTTTTCACAGACCAGTCTGGCATTTCCCCAAGGCTGTCTCTGGGGCCAGAGCCAGGTGAACACAGGCTCCTGAACCCCCAGCCCGCAGGCTCCCCGGGTCCAGCTGGAGAGGCTGAGAGGGCCGCTTGGCCGCCAGCACATGCATTAGTAATGGCCACTGATCCTGCTGGCCCCACACCCTGTTTCCAGAATGGGACAGTAACCGGAGCCCAGGTGCCCCCTGCTTTCCAGACTCCTCCCTGTGGTGGGGTTATCGGACACCTCTTCTTTTCCTGGTCTTTGATCTCCGCATCAGAGTGGAAAGCAAAGACGCTATTTTTCCTCTGACATCCTGAACGTTCCGAATTCATATTGTTGCTTCTTTCAGAGGCTTCTCCAAGGTGGAAGAGTTAGGAGGTGACCTGGGAGGCCTCTTAGGGGCACCTCGGCTCGGGTACAAGTCCTTCCCAGGCTGGACCTCAGTTTCCTCACGTGGACTGTTCAGTGTTCATCTCTGTTCTGAGGCTGGGCTTCCAGGGACCCTGGGATTTGGTTCCTGCCCTAATGGGGGTCGCAGTGGGTGGTGGGAACACAGCAGGGCCACCGTCAGACCACAGCAGGTAAAGTATGTGTGCCAAAGGGCAGCAGCAGCCAGCTGTGGAGGCTCCTGAGAGGGCGTCCTAGACCAAGCAGGTCTGGAGGGTGGTAAGATTCAAGGAGAGAGGCGGGGTCCAGGAGGCACTGCTCACACACCACTGTCCTCTGGCCCAGGAGGGAGCGAGGAAGCTTTGGGGGCGCTCCTCTCACCCTGGGCCTGCAGAAAGGGCCTCCTCCATTCCCAGGGCCGAAGTTCTCCCTGCCTCTCCCCTGCACCACCCTTCACCCCCACAGCAGCTCGGGGGTGTCCCCAAGGATCCCCAGCTCTGTCCTTGGGCCCGTGGACTGGCTCTGACAGCTGTCCTTGGGTGGGGGGAGGTTCTGGCCACCCTAAAATGCCTCTTCTAGGAGTCCTGTAGTTCCCCCATGGGAGACCAGGCATTGCTGTTCTTATTGTTGGTGTTCAGTTGCTAAGTCGTGTCTGACCTAACCTGAACACATCACACTGGGGAAAGAACACCTCCAGGAAGGAGGCCATCAGTGAGGGATGGATAGGCCTGCGTAGGAAGGGGAAACTTTGGGGGAGGAGGTGGGCAAGTTGGGGCTCGGGCAGCCCAAAGACTGAGAAAGTGCAGACAAGAGGGAAGCGGGAGGGCGGGGCCAGCCCAGGCTCCGTAGGGGACCAGCTGTGCGACCTTAATGCCACCGTGACCCTCGTCGGTCCACCTCTGCTCACCCACCCGTGGCCCAGGGTGTATCTCGAGACTGCTCCAAACAGAGCTGCCTCTACGTGCGGAGGCTGATGTCTGGGTCCACTAGGGCGGAGGCTGGGGGCAGAGACGGGTGTCAGGGCAGGATGACCAGAGCGGTCTTTTCTGGTTGGAGCTTTTACAAGAGCCCAGAGCTTCAACCGACTGCCCAACACCAGGCTCTGGGGGTCAGAGGCTGTGGCACCTGCCTAGCTTTGCCCCTGTGACCACTTTACCTAGAGCTTACCTAAGTGCTACCACCCTGGGCCTGGGGGTCCTGGTGGCAGAACTAGAGGGATCAGCAGACGGATGGTGGGGCCTGAGGCCCTGGGCCAAGGTGAGGACACAACCCACCCTCGGAGCTTGGTTCTCGTTGGCCCACCCAGGACACCAGGCCCCTGGGCAGGAGGGAGGGTGTCAGAGAGACGATGCCCCAGCCTGGCCAGGCTCAGAGGCCCGGCAGCAGGGGAGGTGTGCTCTCCCTGGAGACCTAGGGCACTCTTGTCCCCAACTTCCCAGGCAGCCCAGAGTAACCTGGGTTTCCAGCACCAGCCACGGCCCTGGAGGGGGCACAGTCACGGCTGAGAGGCAGCTGCTGAATAATTCAGCAACGCTGGGTATCTTGATTCCTTGTGGGAGGCCAACTGCCAGCCCCTCAACCCTCCACCTGGGCTCCCCAGAGCTCCTCCACACCGCCGAGGTCTCATCAGCCCCCTCACTAGGTCGAAACCTGCTTCTCCAGCCCTGCTTTCCCCACAGCTGTGACCCTGCCACAGCTGCCTCCGTCCTCTCCCTCTCCTCTGTGCCTGGGGGCTCAGACAGGTAAAGAATCTGTCTGCAATGCGGGAAGCCCGGGCTTGATCCCTGGGATGGGACGATCCCCTGGAGAAGGGAATGGCAACCCACTCCAGTATTCTTGCCTGGAGAATTCCGTGGACAGAGGAGCCTGGCGGGCTACAGTCCATGGGGTCACAAAGAGTCGGACATGACTGAGCGATTTTCAGTCACTCACTTCCTCTCCTCTGTCTCACATTATCAAATCTTTCCAATTCCATCGCAGAAACTGCTTTTTATGAGATCCATCTGCCTGGACTCCACTCTGGTCCAAGTCAACACCATCCTGAAACCTCTGACAGCCCCTGGCTGGGCTCCGGCCTGCAGAACGGCACTGTTTGCTCTGCGCTTGATTGCTCACATCCTCCCCTGCTTCAGGCGAAATCCGCATCCCACGTCTTAGGATCAAATCCTGCTTCCTACCGGGGTTCGCCCCATCCCTGGTGGTCCCACCTGTACCTCCACTCCAGGCATTTCACCCCCCCTCCAACACCCTCCTGCCCACCCCCACCTCGCCACACACAGCAGGATCAATATGCAGTATGTTACCCTCAGGCTTAAATAAATGCCTCTTCCTCAGCCTGGAACATCTCCCTCACCCTCAGCCTCCTCAGCTGTCACTCAGCTCAAAAGATGCAGCTCAAGTCTTCCTCCTCCAAGGAGTCCTCCCTGATTACCATGGCCCAGGCCACCCTAGCTGTGTCTCTATCACAGCCCCTTCTGCAGAGTTTATAACTGTCCAGTCCTGGGTCTGTCTTTTCCACCAGGGTATGGAGTATATGAGAGTGTTAAAAGTGAGTGTCAGCTGCTCAGTCGTGTCTGACTCTGCAAATCCACAGACTGTAGCTCACCAGGCTCCTCTGTCCATGGAATTCTCCAGGCAAGAATACTGGAGTGGGTTGCCATTCCCTTCTCCAGGGGATCTTCCTGACCATGGTTCAAACTTGGGTCTCCTGCATTGCAGGCGGATTCTTTGCCATCTGAGCCACCTGTATATATACTTCTCCTTGTGTGTTTATCAGGTATCTACCTTTTCTTTCTTTTTTCATATTTTATTCATTTGTCTGGTTAAGATACATATAAAATATACTATTTAAACAATTTTGAAGTGTTCTATGCAGTAGTATTAAGTACATTCACAAAGTTGTGAAACCATCAGTTCGGTTCAGTTCAGTTGCTCAGTCTTGTCTGACGCCAGGCTTCCTTGTCCTTCACCAGCTCCCAGAGTTTGCGCAGACTTACATCCATCAGGTTGGTGATGCCATCCAGCCATCTCATCCTCTGCAATCATTGTCATGGTCCATTTCCAGACCTCATGCTCCTCTTGTCAGATGGGCCTCCTCTCCTTATCAAGTCAAATCAAGGGCCAGTTCATCCCCTTCTCCTCATCCACGCAGCCCTCCCGCACACCTTGGCCTCACGCTTCTTGCCAAAGGAACACACACGGAACAGTTTGCTACCTATCCATCTCCTATATTGGCGTGACTATGTGCAGTGTGGGTGTTGCTGCAATTGGCAGTGTCTGCTCAAATAAATCACAAACTGTTGAGACCGGGCCCTAGGTCTCATATGCCTTCAGTGACACCCCTATCCTCCCCGACCCATAATACAAATCTAGGCACACAGAAAGATCCAGTAAGTACCAGGCAATGGGAGTGTCTAGCAGGTGTCACGCCTGGAGGGACATTAGAGCATAAGACATGCTGGGAACTGAGCTAAGCTGTGTGTCCCCAGACCTATTCCTTACTAATAGAGCTCCAAGGGTTTAGAACCCAAATTTTTAAAATATTAATATCAATGCTTTTACCTAATAGCAAAACTTTAAAGAAATTTCTTTTTAAAAAATTTATTTATTTATTTATTGGGCTGTGCCGGGTCTTAGTTACGGCACACAGGATCTTCAGTTGTGGCATGTGGTATCTAAATCCCTGACCAGGGGTCAAACTTGTGATCAAAGCCTTGTATTGAGAGCTCAGTGTCTTAGCTACTGGACCTGCAGGGAAGTCCCAGAACTTTAAAGGGACTTCTAAGTACTTAAAAGTAGAGAGGGTTTCCCTCTACTCAGCTGGTAAAGAATCCCCCTGCAATGCAGGAGAGGAGACCCAGTTTGATTCCTGGGTTGGGAAGATCCCCTGGAGAAGGGATAGGCTACACACTCCAGTATTCTTGGGCTTCCCTGGTAGCTCAGCTGGTAAAGAATCTGCCTGCAATGCAGGAGACCTGGGTTCAATCCCTGGGTTGGGAAGATCCCTTGGAGAAGGGAAAGACTACCTACTCCAGTATTCTGGCCTGGAGAATTCCATGGACTGTATATCTATGGGGTCACAAAGAGTTGGGCATGACTGAGTGACTTTCTAAAAGTAGAGAGGATGGTCTAATGAATTCCCATGTACCAATCACTCAGCTTAGCTTCAGAAGTTGTTAATAAAGGGCTAATTATGTTTCATCTACTACATGCCCTCCCATGATTGGGTTATTCTAAAACAAATTTAAAAAATCATATTATTTCACCCATAAATTCAATATGTATTTTTAAAAGGTAGGCAGTCTTTGAACAAATATATACACACAGTATTAAACAATACATTTCTCACCTATAAAAAATAATAATAATTTCCCAATATGACATCACCAGGTGATCAATACTGAAATCAGATTAATTATATTCTTTGCAGTCAAAGATGGAGAAGCTCTATACAATCAGCAAAAACAAGACCGGGAGCTGACTGTGGCTCAGATCATCAACTCCTTATTGCCAAATTCAGACTTAAATTGAAGAAAGTAGGGAAAACCACTAGACCATTCAGGTATGACCTAAATCAAATCCCTTATGATGATACAGTGAAGTGAGAAATAGATTCAGAGGATTACATCTGATAGACAGAGCGCCTGAAGAACTATGGGTGGGGGTTTGTAACATTGTACAGGAGGCGGTGATCGAGACCAGTCCCAAGAAAAAGAAATGTAAAAAGGGAAAATGGTTGTCTGAGTAGGCCTTAAAAATAGCTGAGAAAAGAAGAGACGCTAAAGGCAAAGGAAAAAAGGAAAGATATGCCCATCTGAATGCAGAGTTCCAAAGAATAGCAAGGAGAGATAAGAAAGTCTTCCTCAGTGATCAATGCAAAGAAATAGAGGAAAACAATAGAATGGGAAAGACTAGACAACTCTTCAAGAAAATCAGAGATACCAAGGGAACATTTCATGCAAAGATGGGCTCAGTAAAAGACAGAAATGGTAGGGACCTAAGAGAAGCAGAAGATATTAGAAGAGGTGGCAAGAATACACAGAAGAACTATACAAAAAAGATCTTCATGACCCAGATAATCATGATGGTGTGATCACTCACCTACAGTCAGACATCCTGGAATGTGAAGTCAAGTGGGCCTTACGAAGCATCACTATGAACACAAAGCTAATGGAGGTGATGGGATTCCAGCTGAGTTATTTCAAATCCTAAAAGATGATGCTGTGAAAGTGTTGCGCTCAATATGTCAGCAAATTTGGAAAACTCAGCAGTGGCCACAGGACTGGAAAAGGTCAGTTTTTATTCCAATCCCAAAGAAAGGCAATGCCAAAGAATGCTCAAACTACCGCACAGTTGCATTCATCTCACACGCTAGCAAAGTAATGCTCAATATTCTCCAGGCAAGGCTCCAACAGTACGTGAACTGAGAACTTCCAGAGGTTCAAGATGGATTTAGAAAAGGCAGAGGAACCAGAGATCAAATTGCCAACATCCACTGGGTCATAGAAAAAGCAAGAGAGTTCCAGAAAAACATCTACTTCTGCTTTATTGACTATGCCAAAGCCTTTGACTTGTGTGGATCCCAACAAACTGTGGAATATTCTTAAAGAGATGGGAATACCAGACCACCTTATCTGCCTCCTGAGAAATCTGTATGCAGGTCAAGAAGCAACAGAACCAGACATGGAACAACGGACTGGTTCCAAATTGGGAAAGGAGTACATCAAGGCTGTATATTGTCACCCTGCTTATTTAACTTATATGCAGAGTACATCATGCGAAATGCTGGGCTGGATGAAGCACAAGCTGGAATCAAGATTGCCGGGAGAAATCTCAATAACCTCAGATATGCATATGACACCACCCTTATGGCAGAAAGAGAAGAAGAACTAAAGAGTCTCTTGATGAAAGTGAAAGAGGAGAGTGAAAAAGCTGTGTTAAAACTCAACATTCAGAAAACTAAGATCATGGCATCTGGTCCCATCATTTCATAGAAAATAGATGGGGAAACAGTGGAAACAGTAATAGACTCTATTTTGGGGGGCTCCAAAATCACTGCAGAGGGTGACTGCAGCCATGAAATTAAAAGACACTTGCTCCTTGGAAGAAAAGCTATGACCAACCTAGACAGCATATTAAAAAGCAGAGACATTATTTTGCCAACAAAGGTCCGTTTAGTCAAAGCTATGGTTTTTCCAGAAATCATGTATGGATGTGAGAGTTGAACCATAAAGAAAGCTGAGTGCCAAAGAACTGATGCTTTTAAACTGTGGTGTTGGAGAAGACTCTTGAGAGTCCCTTGGACTGCAAGGAGACCCAACCAGTCCATCCTAAAGGAAATTAGTCCTGAATATTCATTGGAAGGACTGATGGTGAAGCTGAAATTCCAATACTTTGGCCACCTGATGCGAAGAACTGACTCATCTGAAAAGACCCTGATACTGGGATGAAGGCAGGAGGAGAAGGGGACGACAGAGGATGAGACGGTTGGATGGCATCACTGATGTGATGGGCATGAATTTGAGCAAGCTCTGGGAGTTGGTCATGGACAGGGAAGCCTGGCGTGCTGCAGTCCATGGGGTCGCGGAGTGTCGGACACAACTGAGCAGCTGAACTGAACTGAATATAATCACTCGTTGTTCAAACTTCCCTGATTGTCTCATAATTTTTTTTCTTTGAAAGACTTACTTATTTATTTTTGGCTGTGGTGGGTCTGTGCTGCGCGTGGGCTTTCGTAGTCGCAGCAGGCGGGCGCTGCTCTTCGTTCTGGTGCACGTGCGTCTCACTGCAGTGGCTTCTCTCGTTGCAGAGCACACGCTCTAGGGCTTTCGGGTTTCGGGAGTGGCAGCCCGTGGGCTCAGTAGTTGTGGCACTTGGGCTTAGTTGCCTTCAGGCATGTGGCATCTTCTTGGACTAAGGATCAAGCCAGTGTCCCTTGCATTGCAAGGTGGATTCTTAACCACTGGACCACGAAGGAAGTCCCTAAGATTGTTCAAAGAGTTGTCAGGTGGGAGATAAAGACCTTTTTTCCTTCTCTCCTTCCTTCTTCCTACTGCCTAGAACTTGGGATGTGATTTCTGAAGCTCCAGCAGCTATCTTGGACTATGAGGTGGCATATGAAAAGTGGAAGCCAAAGTGAGGATGACAGAGAAGAGACAAGGAACCCACTTCACTGTTATTCCTAGTCTTTATTATAGCATAATTTAACATTAGGTCCAGTTGTAAAACAGAAAACAAAACAAAAAGTTTTAAAGCAATGGGTTAAATATGATAAAAATTACTTTCCTCTCTCATGTAACGTAAGTCTTGAACAAGCAGTCCAGTGCTAACACAGTGGTTCCACAGGGTCACAGAGTATTAGATATTGATGGCTGTGTAACTTCCACCCCAAACTTAGGAGTTTAAAACTACAAACACTGCCTCTGTCTTTCAGTTTCTGAGGGTCAGGAATCTGGGATTCATGAGGCCTGGGCTGCAGTCATTCCTAGCTTGACTGGGTCTGGAGGAGCCTCTGGTTTAGGGCTTCAATTCCCAGCCACGTGAGTCTCTCCATAGCGCAGCTCAAAACACATGAGCTGACTCCCCGCTCCTCCAGAGCAAGAGGGCCAAGACGGAAAGACAGAGCAAGACAGGGCACTCAAGGCGGAGGCTGTGGTCTACTTAGTCTCAGAAGTAACATCCTCAAGCCTCTCTTATCCTCCAGCCCCCAGCGCTCCTAGCCCCACCTGCCCCTGCAGCCTGTGTCACTGTCCCTCCTTGCCCAGTCCTCTTGCTGCTGGGGAATTCTTCAGGCCCCTGTCCACTGTTCTCTGTCTCCTCTGTATTTTTGTTTTGTGCCTCTGATGGCTGACTTGGCCCCAAGCCACCATTCAATCTCCTTTCGCTCCATACCTCAAGGCCAGCCAGAGCTCTGAGACACCTCCTCTATCTTCCCCCCATATCTATTCCCATCTCCTTAGACACCCCTGGTCACTCCTTACCTGGGCCACCCTGGGCCTTTCTCTCTTTATACAATCCCTCCCCATCCAGCCAGGATGGATCAAATCCTCTCTTCCAGGAAGTCCCCTCTTTGTGGTTCTTTGGAAAGCTTTATTCCTCCCTGCCCCAAAGGTCAGCTGGAGAGGCGGAGAGTAGCAGAGGGTTTGGAGAGTGGCTGGCACAGTGGTAGTGTAGGTACCTGGCTTTTGGTGCCTCTGTGCTGAATTCCCTGGCTGCTCTGGGGGCTCTTTCCCTACAGGGATCACGTTTGAAGAGGTTTATATCCCTACCTCTGGGCCCCCACCCACTAGCACATGGTCCTGGCTTCCGCTGGGGCTTCTCTGTCTTCCGCAGGTGATGCAGAAAGGAGGGATGGTTAGATCCAGGTCGCGTGGCCGGGCCTTTTGTTAGGGAGGACTTGTTCTGGCCGGGTTGCTCTTGAGGACCGGTCTCCAAAGTCCCTCAGCTCCTCTCATATCCCAAGCCTGGTCATACAGCCCCCCAGGAATTCTGGGGTCCCGCCTTGACATTCCAACAAGCCGCTGCTTACTTAAGCACGTTCATCTGTCGCTGACCAACAGGAGCCACGGCTAAGGCAACAGTCAGGGTTCGAGGCTCTGGCTCCTACTGAGATGGGCAGGGACGGTCCAGGCCAGGGAAGGGGAGCCAGGGGCGGCCTCTGTGGCACCAACGGGGAACACCGGGGGGTGGGGAGGGCCATATGCAAGGCTCATATTTGGTGACCTCACTGCTTTTCTTCTTGACAACCGCAGGGCACCGCGGGTCTCCCGGTCCCACCCCGGCCAGCTGGGCGGGTACAGGGCCTGAAGGGCGGGTCCGTCCGAAGCCGAGGCCGCAGCGCAAGGCTCGCGCGCCCTCTAGTGCCGGAGGCGGGACCCGCTAAAATGGCCCGGGGTGGGCCGCGCCCCTCCGCGCCCCTCCGCGCCGGCCTCGGACCCCCGCCCCAACCGGCCCGCGGCAGCGTCCCCAGACTCGAGGAGGAGGGAGGAGGCACTTCCGTCCCCGCAGGGGACACCTGCGAGCCCCCGGAGTGACTGTAGCTTGGGGTCGCAGGCTCCAGCCAGCAGCGCGCGGCGGGGCGCACGGCCAAGGGTGCCCTCACGTCCTGGAAACTACGAACCCGTGGCCGCGGGCCCGACCTCGACCCCGACCTCCACCCCGGCCGCTGCTATGATTCGCCCACGATCCCGCTGCGGGGTCCGCACGATCCCAAAACACTCTCCGCGGGTCTGGGTGTGCGGGTCTGGGTTCTGCGCCCCGTGAAGTCTCTCTTGTGATTTGTTCTCTTGTCCTAAAAATTCCTTCTCCACCCCGAGCCGTCCAGGGCTGCGGGGTCCAGTGGGTGGCCAACCAGCCACTTGTGGCTCTTGAGCCCGTGCCAGGTGGTGACTGAGAAACTGAATTTTTCGTCTTATTTGATTGTAATTAACTATTTCAAAACCAGCAGGGTCCAGGTTGAGATGTGCTGTGTAAAACACCCACTGTATTTAAAAAGAGTTAGCACCGTAATTAGAATGCAGAACATCTCATGCATTTTTAAATAGTCATTACACACTGAAATAATATTTTGGATATATCGAGTTAAATAAAACATTACTTTTACTTTTTTTTTTTTTATAAAAGAAATGTGGCTACTAGAAAAATTTATATTGATGTAGATGGTATTCTATTTTTATATTTCTGCTCTAGGTTTCAATCTGAGTTTCCTGACTCCACTCCAGGGCCCAGAGGTTGGGGACACTGCCATCAGTGGAAACGGGGATGTATGTGGGGAACGGCCCCGACCCTCACGGATCAAGCCCACAGGGTCTCTGGACAGGTCAGCTAGCCTCACCGGGTCAACCAGGAGGCATCCTGAAGGAGCCCCAGGTGGCAGGATGAGGCTCACAGAGACCCAGGTGCCCACAGACCCAGTTGAGCACAGAAAGTTGTCTATGACCTGAAGATATAGGTCCATCCAGCATGGGTCATGCCACACACTGTGTGCCCAGGTCTCTTGGCACCTCACAAAGAGTTAGTGCAAAGTGGGGCCAAGGCCTGGTTTACTTTCTGAGGGGCTTCTAGGGCCAGTGTGAGGATGGCATGGGGAAGCCCCCAGGGGTCACAGCTCACGGTGGTTATCTCTGCAAGAGAGCGCTGTGGAAGACCTTCATGGGTCTCTGGAATGTCCTTTTGTTAGCAGCACAGAATTCTTTGGAGGAAATCTGTAGAAGTACATCTTTTAAAAGCTTAGCTTTACTTTAATGTACACTTTTACTTGCACATTCGCAGGTACCTGACCCACTGTTTACAGAGCTGGGGAGAACTGAATTTGGCCTGAAGCTTCTCAAAGCGAGCTGCTTGCTCAGCGCTGGCTGACCTGGGTGATAGGAACCGAGGGAAGGGGAGCTGAGTGAGATCGGAAGGCCAGAACCCACCAGCAGTCCAGCCGCCCCTTCCCAAGTTAATCATCAATGATGGGGTGGCCAGAAGGGCCAATTTTTTCTTTTAGGGAGGTCAAGTCTGTTCTTGCCACCCCGAGTCATTTGACACTAGAAGCCAAGTTTGAGCCCCAAAGTGCTCTGAGGAGCCCAGGTTCACAGAAGTGCCCCGACCCTTTTGAAAAATAAACATCCTTCATTATATGGGTCTACACCCACACTTGCACACACACACCCCACACACACAGTGAGAGGGGACATGATCCGGCTCCTTTTTGTGTAACTGCAGTTCTAAGTTCTGAGTGCACAAACCCTGTAACGTGAGGCACTGGGGGGGCAGGCTTGGCCCCAGGTAGATTGTCCCAGGCTCACTGGGGTGTCTGAATCCCTGAGAAGCCTGTGAGCTCCCCCTAAACAAGGCTGCTTGGTCTGTCAAGTGGCTCCCAGGACTGCAGGACCTTGCAGATCCAACGACTGTGGGAGCCAGACAAATGCCCTTTGCTGTGGTACTAGGTGGAGAGCAGAAAACACCAGGGTCCAGTGTCACAGAAATCTATTCCCTGAGGCAGAGAGCAGCCTTTGGAGATAAGAGTTTAAAGCAAGCATAAGGGGCTCTGAGCCCATAACTTTCTGTTCCAGGACAGTATACTTCCGAAACCCAGCATTCCCTTCTCAGGAAAGGGGCAGCGCCTCAGGCAGGCACCAAGAGCCCCCTGCCACTCAGGAAGCAACTGGACTGAGGCTGAGAAGTAAGTGATGCTGGGTGAGACTATGGCGGGCAGGGACCCAGCACTGGACGCTCTGAGACTCTCCTCGTGGCGTTTTTTACAGCAGCTGCCTGTGTGGTTATCAACAGGATTCTGGTTCACATCACCCTTAATTCTTTCAGCTCGAAAATGGGTGCTCTGAACTCCTGGTCTTTAGGTCCAAAACCTCTAACCTCTGGTCTTGAAACCTTGGTGTTTTCTCAGGTCGAGACATCTTCTTCTCTCAGGATACTAACATATGATATCATTTCAGAGCCCAGATGGAGTTGTGAGTCATAAAATGTCAGTCAAAGCCTATTAGTTTAGGGACTTGATGTTACAAATGAACCTGAGGTCCACGGAGCTCAAGGCCACAGAGCTGGTTTCAACAGACGAGATGGGACCAGGACTCACAGCTGGTCCAGTTCTTCGGTCCCCTACTCCCCTGGCTGAGAAGTTAGCGAGCTGTCAGAGCCGGCTGTCAACTGTTTTGTCTCTGAGCACTGCGGGCAGCCAGGGGAGCTGGAGATGCTTGCTGGCACCAGAGCAGGGTTCCTAGGTGGTCTTGCCCTCCTCTCTGGTAGATAAAAAGCTGTGCCTACAGTTGAATGCACTGGGATGCAGTGAAGAAAAAAAGAAGTGTGGGGGAGATGAGTAAGGAGAAAACAGTGCAAGAGAGTTGGGGGGACAAGGGCATGTCACCAAAGGAAAACTCTTCCCTTTGTCTGAAGGGTCTTCGAACTTAATCCAGCATAGGACAAATGAGGAAACATCGCCACCTGCTGGCCGACGTGGGCAAGTGCTGTAGAAAAAGAGCTGAAATGTCCGGCTAATCCACTGATCAGCTTCCGACCCAACACCCACTGCTTCCTCCCTTCCTTGTTGAGGCAGATGAGCCCTGGCAGGAAGCTGTACTGCCTGTGAACTCCAGGCCAAGGGGGTGCCTTTTGCTCAGCATGAGTTAACAGGGTCTAGAGGTCTGGGCTGAGGAGCAACACAGGAGCCACGCCTGCTGAATCACGTGGGGTTAGGCCGGGTCCTCCAGCCTACAGAATAGATGGTTTTTCAAGACGTTAGTAGAGAAGCCTCAAAGACAGCCCCGTTTATAGCCAGCAGTCACCTGCCACTCCAGGCGTAGGGACAGGGCTCTGTAGGCAGTTTCTACTGTCTACACACGACCCTCCCTTCCCAAACTAACCCAGTCATCTGCCTTGTAAGAAATTCTCAGTTAAAAAAAAAAAAAAAGTCAATGTCTGCTGCTCAAAGGAGCCAGATGAACAGGGCAGATGTTTTTTAAAAAATTGGGATCAGTAATCACAGGGGCTATTATCTTATTGATCAAGGTCCAGCCATTTGCCAAGGTATATACACATTTTATTTAAAAAAAGTTTACAGTTTTTCATTATACACAACTATTAAGAGGTTATAGTCAGAAGAGGCATTTGTCCTGTTGACAGACGTGCCCACTAGATCATCACAATGCAAGGAGAAAGGTGGGAGGGAGGACAGGGGGCAAGGAAAAAATAAGTGATAAAAAGCTTAGATTTCAATTAAGGGCTGGTAAATCCCTTTTATCTCTTCAAGTATCACACAATATGTACCAAATACAATCAGTAAATAACGGCCATTTCTTCCCAAGCCCACAGCCAAGACAATTATTTGCTGACTTAAGAGAGTCCTGGCCTTTCCTCAGGTGAGTGGAGAACCTGCACCCCTTCCCCAATGGCCTCCACTCCATCCAGTCCCTAATGGAATCTCCAAGGTGTTCAGTGGCCAGAGAAAATATGAACATGGATTCAGAAGTCCAAAGAAACGCAGGTCTGCGTCCAATCAGAAATGATTTTATTTCAGTCAGTAAGGCCGTGAACCCAGGCAGGAAGATATGAGATGAATAAAACTCTTACTAACTTTTGTTAATGGCTTTTACCTTTCTGATTGAGTCCCCAGAACACAGAAGGGTCACATGCCATTTAAAAATCAAACACGAGTTCCCAGAAAGTTGGTGTCTAACAACTTCATCATGGAGGCTAGCAGAGGATCTGTTTTTCATGATTCTCAGCCACCCCAACAGGACGCCTAATAAAAAGGAAGTGTCAGGTCAAGGCCAACTAGGGCTTCTGGGAGCCTTGTGAGGGGGAAAGAAAGATTGCTTCAGAGGGAGATACTCTTCTGGAGCTTAGATCAGCCTGTTGGCAATTAGAACCGCTTTTGGAGTGGAAGAAAAATGTTAGGTACTGGAGAGATATATGGCAACTTCTGATAATTATCTCACTAATATCAAACGCTGGTAACCTGCACAGTAACCTCAAGGAGGGCGATACAATTGACGAAAACGCATAAATGCCAGTGTCTAGGTTGGCTACCATAAAATGCAGCCCGTGAGGCCCCGGTGCTGGGGAGGCTGGAGGGCAGTGGGCCGTGGTGCGGCCATCTCATCTGTTGTGTTTGGTGAGAGATGGAGCTCAGTCATTTGAACAGGGGCAAAGAATGCTTTGTGCTGATAAACCACCAGGTAGGATTTCAAAAGTGAGGGGTACTAAAGAAGGGGAGGGAAACCTGCCGGAAGCAGCTCTGATCTACCACTACCACCTTTAAAAATGTGCAGCCTTCCTGAGGGGCTCTGGATGCTTCTCAAGAGTGTTGCGATGGGACAACGTGGAAAAAAGCTTTTGGTGTCATACCACCCCTTGCTCCAGACTCACTTGACCATCTGTTATTGGGGGCCTAGAGTCCTCAGAATCACAGCCAGACCCTCTTCCAGCTTCCTCTCCTACCTCTCTCAGGCACTGGGAAGGGACAAAAGTTAGTGTAAAAAGGGAGTCTGTTCAGCTTATCAAAAGGCAGTTTCCCCGTGGAGAGGAAAAGCTTCACACAGAACCCAACACATGCACGGGACCCAGGTTAGTGCCCAGAAAGCACAGGCTTGAACAGAAGGCGGGGGGGTTCAGCGTGACGCGGGCAGCTATTCCAGGAGCTTCCAGTGCTCACAGAGAAGCCTAAGGGCACCGTCACCACACAGACTTGGGTGGGCGCGCACGCACACGTGCACACACACACACTGCAGCCATACTTGTACCAGCTTCTGAACCCCTGCAGCCGCCCCCAACAAATCTCCAACTGGGAAATTCTGCACCACCAGACTCCTAGTGCCGGTGCTCTCGAGTGCAGCGAGCTGGTGTCTTTTTGTTAGATCAACATGGATTTAAGTTGGGGAGGAGAGCTGTGGCACTGCTCGCGAACCTTCCCTAAACTTGCTTCTGCTAGTTTTGTTTCTTTTCTGACAAGATTAAAAGCAATTTTTATCTGGACATTATTTTTTTTTTCCGAAAGGTAATTAGAACACTATTGTTTATACAATATTGAAAAAATACAATTTTTTATTGTTTGAACTCAAATCACCACCCAGCACTTTAAGCCTACCCTAAGTCGCACCTACAGATTACGGTTATAGCACAAGCAAACTGCTAATTCAGCAGGTAAGCAAGTTAGTGCCAGCAGAGACCCTCCCTCCCCCGAAGTAATGAGAAGACAACGTGCTAGATAAGAGTTAAAGTACACCATTACATGTTAAATAGTTAATACTACCCTTCCAACAAGCCACAAATGCTAGAGAGAGAACTCAGTACGTGAACTAACCACAGCCCTACTTAACTGCACTTTTTTTTTTTTTTAAAGAAAACCTTTTGCTTCATGCCCGTAATTAACGTAAGTAAATTATTTGCTTTTTATTCAGGAAAATAATCATGCTAAAAGCAGGTTGTACTTTATATAGATTTTCAAAGAAAAGACTGATTGTGCTTTCTGAATAAAAAAGATAGGGTATCTTCCAACCTCAATGACTCATATCTTGTGGAATATAGCACTTCTAAAACTAAAAACACACATCAAAAAGAAAGATTAAATTTTCCCAGTAGGACATTCAAAAATCATCTTTAGAAGATTTTAGGATTGGCTGATTCTGCTATTGTCCTATTGGTTGTGGCAAAAAACAAAAGTCCACAGAGCTACTGTCTGAAGTTCTCCAAATTCAGCAGGCAACACTCGGATCTGAAAGAAACTCTGCCAGCAACCTGGACACATGGTTAGCTGAGTAAACATTTGATTAGCAGGCATTGAAACTGTCTGATTTCCTTTTAACATACACAGGAGAGAAAATTCTCTTCCCTCAAAACCTGTTCTACATCGTATTTCTGAATCCTTTCCTCCTATTCAGTCTCACTCAGGGGGAAAAAAAAAAAAAAAGCTGTTTTTCCCATGGAGAGTCACTTTGGGTACAAGAACCTTTATTTGTTCCAATTATTACTCATTATAAATTTAGAATGTGTGCTGGATCTACAATACCCGTTTCCCATTTCCACAGGCAGATGATGACCAGGCTACTGTCAAGAGTGCCAGCAGAAGGGAACACAAAGTCAAAGCGTGAGCAAGAGGACCCAGGAGGCACAGCCGCCAGCAGGGTCTTCTCCCGAGTCTAACAGTCCGCTGAGCGGCTGTCCAAGGGGGAGGCCATCTCTTGGAAGGTGAAGATTAAATGTGCAACCTAAGCACGATGCACACACACGCACACACACCAAAATTTAAAAAAAAAAAAAAAAAACCACCACCAACAACCCGAAACCTTGAAACAAAACCCCCCACGAGCACCCTCAAAGTTAAAGCTCTTAGTCCAGGGCAGCGGTCTGACAGTGGCCAACAGCACGATGAGGGCAGACTCTGCCGCAGGAGAGGAAACTTCTTCCCAGTCACTTTTCTCCTCCTGTCCTGTCCTCTCAAAAAATGGTCTGGAATATAAGTTCTACCCCAAAGAAAAAATAATCAGATTCAGCAAAACCATTTCCAAAAGGTTCTCCAAAGCAAAAAAACACAAAACACTTGTGGCTGCAGGGCCTGGTAGCAAGAAGGGCAGAAATCTACATATAAAAATGTACTTAAAATCCCAGTCGAAAAAAATCGTTTTAAGTTTCAATACTCCAATGAGCTCCCTGTTTTATATTGTTACTCCACAGAAGTGGGGCCACCTGGGATGCACAGGAAGGAGCAGCTCTGATCCTAACGTGGCTGGCTCTAAATGCTCCCACAGCAGGCCTTTTCCTCCCCAATTTTTTCCTTTCCGTTTTGAAAAAGCACTATTCTATCTTCACGTCCGAGAGCTGGTTGGTTTTGGTTTGTTTCTTTGGAACCATCAATAAAAGAAGCAACTTTTTCCTGTTATTTTGACTCAGGCCTATCTATCAGAGCGGCTATTCCTTTTGACAGTTCAGTAGCACACAGGCTGACTTGGCCAAATGGACTTATCAATGCATGCATTCGGACCGCATATTGCTACCAAAATGGAATGTGGGAATATGCTATGCACCTCAGGTTGAGAAATGACCAAGAAATCAAGATCTAAAGGGTGATATATAATATATATATATCAATGCTATTATTCATAAAAACCTTGTTTAGTAATAAAAAAAATTGCTTTGTTTAAATATGAATATTATAGTCTGCTTCTCATGGTTAGGAAATAATAGTCTTTCTGAAAAGCAGGTGCTTTTTCTACTACAACTCCATATCCTGGGCCTCGTCTTCCGAAAAGTCAGACATAGAACTCTCCGATGAGCTGTCTCCAGTGCCCTCTTCCTGCTCTTTCAGTGCCTCCTCCGTTGCATATTTCTGGATGTACTCTGCACAGGGGGTGGGGAAGAGAAAACACAGTAAGCGGGCGGGCATGTGCTTCAGTGACCCCCAAAGCTGCCGAGTCCAAGGGAGCCTCACGCTCTCCCTGTGCTGCAGGGGTGGGGGGACAGACAGACGAAGATGACAGTTATTATAGTCACTAGGCTATAAGCGAAGGGGAAAACTGCACAGGGAGATGTCTTTGGATTATGCATTTTGCCCCCTTGGTGAGAGAGGCAGAGCTGAACGCTTGATTTGCAGGGGAACAGACACTGCACCACCACCCTCAAGTCTCCCGTGGGCCATCACCTCCCCCGTGGGCATGTATGAGACAGCTGACCACCGCTGGCATCGGCAGCAAGGCTCAGGACAGCTGGCACACGTCCCGGACCCTGTCCTCCAGCCAGGGTGCTCTCCCTCTCTCCTTGCTGTCTACTGATATGGCTGCACTCCTCCAAACTTGGTGGACCAGGGAAATGCAAACCCCACACTTTCTTTTTACTTCCTATATTCATAAAACTATTCACCGCTCCCCCCTTCCCCGGACAGAACAGGGCTAATTATGATTTCATAGTCATGTATAAGGAAATCCCCCATCATTTTTTAGGGTTGCAGTTATGTAATTACAGTCAGCCCAAATCTATTATTTTAGAAGTAGGTTTTAGTCTAAACAGATCCTGCCTGTCAGGTTTTGAAGCAGCGGGTGAAAACAGTCTCTCGATCTGCTCAGGAATGAGCTGCTATCTGGGGACACAGAGAGCCTGAGTGTGACTTCACCACTTATTCATTTATTTACCTGAAGATTTACGTTGTTGTAGCCTAGGCTGAATCTGCTGGTTCAAAAAATGTTAAGAAGTTTGAATAAACAAACTTTTCCTAAAAGCTCCAGGTGCAGACGGTTTTCAAGTAAACAGCCTACGCATAATGTGAAAGGGCAGGACAGACTCCCACCCAGAAAAACACGTCCTCACGTCTGTACGCTGGCTGTTCCCCCTCCGGAGTGGTGGCGGTGAGGAGAGAAGGTAAATGGGCCAAGTCTGAATGATTCGGTGCAGGGCCAGGGAAAAGTATTGTTTATATTTTCAAAGGATTGTTTTAAAAAAAAGAAAAGAAAAGAAAGAAGAGTATGTGACAGAGACCGTATGTGACCAAATCTGGGCCTTAACAGAAAAAGTTTGCAGGGTTCTGACTTACACCCCTGCAGATTCATTACAATGAAATTTTACGCTGAAAACAGGATTTCAAAAGCCCCTGGCTAGGTAGGAATCTGCCTTAATTCTTCTTAGTGTGAGAGAAACATTTACTAAAGTCTTAGAAATTTTATTTTTACTCTCTGATGGGCTGGCTATTTGTTTCTTTGTAGAAAGAAGTTGCTGCATAGTGACATTGCTCTCGGACACTGTAATTCCACACCATCAGTGCATTCAAGGAGACCATCCTGTATTAAGGGCTTACTGGGAGGAGGCTTTTCAGGAGACAAGAGAAATGCAGAGCAAGGTCACTGATGAGCAGGAGACACACAAAAAAGCAGGTAGGGGGTTCAGTGCCAGGCAAAGGGATGCGGGAGGAAGGGACTGTGGTCCTGGAGAGTCAGGAAGGCAGTATCTGCCCTGAACCTTCAAGCAGCTCCTTGAAGCAGCACAGGAGATGCCACCCCAGGGGAAAGGCGTAGACAGCCCCGCCCCAAGCATGGGGAGGAGGAAGTGGTGGGGATGTCGAGACACATTCAGACAGAACTACGTTTGTTTTTTCTTTTAAAAAATCTGAAGCAAACAAGGCAAAAGGTACAGGTTTTGCTACAGTTGGATAGTGGGTACATAGTTAAGTTATTCTGCTTTTCTGCATGGTTGAAAACTCTCTGACCAACTACGGAAGCAGATACAGTTGGGTATCCGAAACTCTTCAGAAAGCTCCAGTGGTGCCCCGTCCTACAGACAGTTCAGTATCTACAAGATAAAACAGCACCAACTAACTATGAATCATGCACACAGTAAGAAAGGTTACACTTACCTACGCTGACACTGAAGCAGTAAGGGGTGAATTAGCTTCCTAATGGGTAGGTGGAGTGGAGCGGTGAATAGAGACACCGAATGGAAGTCTGGGATGGGAAAAGTTCTCAGAAAGGCAAGGGTTTGTAAAAATACCACAGCTGCAGGGAGGAAAATGTGTCTTGAGAAAAACCCAAATGATTAAGAAGAGAGGAGGTCACGGATTCAGCAGAAGAGAGGAAGAGAAGCTAAAGCTAGACTCCATGAGTTTCAGGGAAGGAACCGAGAAGTTTGAAAATCAAGGGAAATAAACAGCAGGACTCTAAAGGAGTCCACAGGAGCAGAAGAAGGCTTTTGACACGGGGAGACCTCTGACAGTCTGGGGATGGTGGGGAACCAGGAGGAGGAGGAAGACTAACAGTGCTAAGAGGAAGGGGATAAATGGAGAACAAGATCATGTTGGTGGGGGGACTGGGTCTGAGAAATAAGACAGGATCTCCTATTTCCTATAAGAGGAACCAGAAAAGATGGGGATATATAAGGTAAATTTATATACCTATAAATATATATATATACCTTTAAATATATATATGTATGAAGGTACAGTAGGAAGCTGGGGTGCGCTCAGGTCTGGTAGTCATGATCTTCTCAGGTTACTAAGGAACACAAAGTGAGACTAATGTTTTGGATCTAGAGCCCCCTAAGCTGGAGCTTGCTGCTCAAAGATAAAAAAGGAAGTTAGGTTCCTATAGCAGATATGTACTAAAACAGGAAAAGTGCTAAACAGAGAGGCATAATGACTGTAAGAACTATAGAAATATGCTTTGCAGAGATATCTGTGGGTTGCAGACACTAAGTGATTCTTATGTCAAAATAATACAGTCTCGTAACAGAATTTTATCTGGTTGAAAAGGAAAAACATGTTTTCTTGAAATATATGTTTCTTTGGCTATGTCAATATTCTGGCTACATAAATTAGATATTAATTGGCAAAGCACTTGAGACTTAGGTAAGTTAATGAGAGTAGATTTATTTGTATTTTATTTCAACACAAAGTACCAAATACCCTAAGAGACTAGGGAAGAATGAGAAAACGAAGGAAAAATACTGTTCAACAAATAGCCCCAGATGAGCCCATCTGTCTCATACTTTCACATTTGAGACTGAAGACCTATGCATTCTGGGCTCTCAAATTATTTCTACTGCCATCGCTTGCAAATGTACTCAGAGGGGCTGGCCACTTTGCAGAAGCTCCTATTCTGAGCAGCTCTGCAGATGAACAAGTCAAGCTAAAAACTGGGTAAAAACCAATGCCTGCCATTTGTTAAGAGCCTGTTTTCATGGACTTTGAAGGCCTCTCCTTTCTTGTAGAACTTTATGTATCTAGACCTTCCACTACGACAGTTCTCAAACATCTAAGAGACAAAAGAATGTGATGAATGCCAGTAACCCAGTGTGTCGCTTTAGCGGCTCTCTCACAACCCCACCTTCATTCTAATGAGACTCGTGTCCCGTTCGCACGTACGCTTAAGAACGGGAAAACAGGATTCTAAGTCTTGAAGGATGAGCCACTACCACTGGCACAGATCTCAGCTTCAACAGCACATTCTCAAGTTTTGATAGAAAAATCCACAGCACCAAAGCACTGGGACAAATCCCTGCAGCAGAGAGAAAAGTACCTTAGATGTAAACTTCCCCAAATGCAAGCAAGCCAGTATGGGAACAAGAAAAGAGTTCTCGGGTAGTTGGGTAATTTTTAATCAACGGGTAAAATGATATAATAAAAAAAAAAGTCTAATGATGAATTCAATAATTATTTCCCAACTCTCAAAGTTAACTGATGTCCTGAAAGGCCAAGATGATTTCATGTATTTCAAAACTGTGAGATTATGCCTTTCAATTAATACTTTACCCTCAAGTAAATTTTCTAAATTACAAGACAAGAAGAGGCAAGTGAAGGCAAAAGTTCTTTCCGATAGGGGGTCACAAGGATTTCTAGCAGGGTTATGTCTGCTTCTACCCAACTGGTAAGTCTCCACTTCCTCATCCTTTGTTACTCTGCTTTCTCCTCTTCTTTGAAACCTTCTTCTTTTTAAAGGTGTCTCAGGCCCTTGAAGCTACAGAGGCTAGTGAGCTCTGCTTCAGCCCAGAGCTGTCTCTTTTTAGGCCTGAGAAAAATTATGAGTAACTAAGAAGGGTTTTTAATGATGAACACCTAACAGACTTAAGTTCTTCTGTCTCCAGGCTAAGCTATTTGCCTTACCTTTAATTTTCTGCTTGTATTCTTCTGGTCGATGGAGGTACATAGCTGCAGCGTCACCATTGAGAGGATCTATGGGGTTGGGATAGGCCAACAACTGGGGCAGGAAGGACTCAAATATATTGGTAAGATCTGAAAAACAAACAGAAGTATGTCATGTGCGTCAAGTATGCCAAGTTCACCTAAGATTCACTTGACTTCAGTAGTCAAAGCTTCTTACCTTCCAACATATTTAACTACATGGAAATTTTCCATAAAACTGTGGTCTATTACATGTGACTTATATTACATATTCGTTTCAACACCAATTTAAAAATTTAATTTGAAGAAACAGATCAAGGTACACTTGATATTCTCTATGAAAGGCAACTGTCCCAATTCTAATTCACTCCACTCTGTAAACTGTGAATTCAGAAATACTACAAGGTTTATTAAAACTTGTACCCCAACACCGTATAAGCACTCTACATTCTTACAAAGTGAGCAGTTAATTTCTTAGCATCGACATTTTCTATGATTTTGGGAATCCCCATTCTGAAAAGTATTCAAGCACCAGGTCTTATAAAAACTGAATACAATATTATGGGCCTTGACATTTACTTCAATTCTCCTAACTTCTAATGGAGGTAAATATAATCAGTTTTTCAATTATTCTGGGCAATGAGGGTAGGAACCTATATGGACCATTTAAAATCATAAACCATGGTAAGACAGGTAAGTACCAACTTCCTCCTTTTATTAATACTCACTTAAATAAACACTATTAACTCCCTCCTTGCCAGATTCAGCATAAGGTGCTGGGTGTACACGGATGACATCTACATACACAGCAAAAGCAACAAAACCCTGCGGTTACCTAGCGCTTTATGAAGGAAGCAGGCCTTGAAAACTTCTTAGCACAGCCACGTAACTTTAGAGATGCTCTGACTTCCATCCTGTTCGCTGCTCAGTTAGCAGACAGTGGACTGTGGAACCTTAGCACTTCCATCTCTGCCCACTCTAAGTTAGTCACCATGTTTTATAAAAAACATTTCTGTTTCTGGAGGGAATGCTGAAGAATAGTAGCATAAGAACTACTTTTCAATTTATTCTGCTCTTTTCATGGATTTTGTTTTAGAGTGGGCGCTCTCATGCAGTATTATAAGTGAATGTTTTGTCAAGCCATGTCACTTTAGTGATTCCCAGCCAGGGGTGATTCTGCTTCCCAGCGGCCACTTTAGCAATGTCTAGAGAAATCTTTGGTTGTCACAACTGTGTGGGGGAAGAAGTAGGGGAGGCTGGGGTGCCACTAGCATCTAGTGGCCAGAGGCCGGGGATGCTGCTGAAACGTCTTACAATACAGTGCACGGGGCAGCCCTCCACGATGATTATCTGGGACCAAAATGTCAACAGTGAAACACCTTGGTCTAGATAAAAGGGGTCAGCAAACTTTCAAAAAGGGCCAGAGCAAATACCAGTTTAGGCTTGGTGGGCCACACTTGGTCAGTCATAGCTACTCAACACTCAGCTCTGCCATGTAGCACAAAAGAAGCCATAGATAACTGATAAACAAATGGGTGTGGCTGTGTGCCAATAAACCTTTACATACAAAATCAGGCAGCCAACGTTTGCTGACCTCTGCTCTAGAAAAATCCTACAAGAAGCAGATTGTCCTTGTCGTTATAAGGTTAAAAAGCTGAGCACTCAAAAAACTCTATGACATCATGGATGGACTGGAATGGCATTATGTTAAGTGAAATAATTCAGACAAAGAAATACTGTATGGTTTCACATGTGGAATCTCAAAAAAAAAAGAAAGAGGAAGAAACAAATAGCGAACAGACTGGTGGCTGCCGGAGACAGTGGAGGTGAGGCGGGCAAAACGGCGAAGGGTGTCAAAGGCATGCGTTTTCAGCTATGGAGTAAACAAGTCCTGGGAATGTAATGCACAGCACGGTGACTACAGTTAACAGTACTGGATTGCATGTTTGAAAGTTGCTAAGAGAGGGGATCTTAGAAGTTCTCATCACAAGAAAAAAAATGCTTTCATTTAGTATGTATGGTGGCTGACATTAACTAGGCTTAATGCAGTCATCATTTCTCAAATGTATAAAAACATTAAATCATGTTGTACATCTGAAATGTCATATGTCAATTATACTGCAATAAAACAAGAAACAGAAAAACAAAACAAAGCCTATAACTGCACTATTCAGCAGAACTTTCTGCGATGATGACAATGTTCTGGATCTGCTACTAATACGGTAGCCACTAGAAACGTGGCTACTAAGCACGTGAAATATAGCTGGTTTGACTGTGAGGACTTAGTTTTTCATTTTATTTAATTCTCCTTAATTTAAATAACATGTGGCTAGTAGATCCCATATTGGACAACTCAGGTCTGGAGAGTGATCTATGGAGAGTCCCATGATGGCCAAGTGTATTAGTCAGACAGTCGTATCCAACTCTTTGTGACCCCATGGACCCTGCCCACCAGGCTCCTCTGTCCATGGAATTCTCCAGGCAAGAATTTTGGAGTGGGTAGCCATTCATCCCCTTCTCCAGAGCATCTTCCCAACCAGGGGTTGGCCCTGGGGTCTCCTGCACTGCAGGCGGATTCTTTACCATCTGAGCCAATAGGGAAACCCCTAGCACAGTCCTATTCTCATGTACAGACAGTGACGCAGAGCAGGTTTACCTTCAACCCCAAGTTAGGGACTCGGTATTACTGATGAGGCTAACTTTCCAAAGAACCACATTACAGTACAATTCTCACATACCAGAAAACAAATGTGGATATCCTTAATCAAAAAAGAAAACCAAAATGATCCTCCAAGATAGCCCCAACCGTCCAGCAGAATTTTTCACTGCTGTTTTATTTTTTTTTTAAGGAAGCAACATATTTAATAAACCAACTGATGGTACGAAATCACTGAAAACTATTTGTAAAGCTCAGGGACAGAGAAAAATGCTTATGTTCTAATACTGAATAGAGAAAGTCTGTAGAATATTATGTTCTCTAGAGTTACAATGAGGTACTCAGTATGATGCACAAGAATATTTTTAAAGTTATGTCAAATTACAACAGGCTTGTAATTTCTACTTTTCACACTTCAAATAACACTTTACCTTTTTTTAACCTTTAAAAATAGCCATTTGCCTAAAATATGTACTTTCTACTTTTACATATGTTTAAAACATTTAATAAAATATGACAAATCTGAAAAATTTTTTCCTCTCTTTATCCTTTAGTAGGTGGGTTATCAAGGCAATGGTAGAAAATGTTAAAAGGTAGGCAAATTAAGGGTAGCTTTGCGGGTAGCTCAGCTGGTAAAGAATCTGCCTGCAATGCAGGAGACCCTGGTTTGATTCCTGGAATGGGAAGATTCCCTGGAGAATGGCTAGGCTACCCACTCCAGTATTCATGGGCTTCCCTGGTGGCTCAGATGGTAAAGAATCTGCAAAACCCAGGAGACCTGGGTTTGATCCCTGGGTTGGGAAGATCCCCTGGACTGGGCTTCCCAGGAGGTGCTCTAAAGAACCCACCTGCCAATGCAGGTAGACATAAGAGATGTGAGTTTGATCCCTGGGTCAGGAAGATCCCCTGGAGGGAGGGCACCCACTCCAGTATTCTTGCCTGGAGAATCCCATTGACAGAGGAGTCAGGCAGGCTGCAGCCTATAGGGTCGTACAGAGTCGGACACAACTGAAGTGACTTAGCACCAAGCAAACTGGGAAAAAAAACAAGGGGTGTGAACCCCGAGCTTTACAGCTTAAACAAGATCCCAGCACAGTGAAGAGTTACAATAACACTAATGATAGTAACAGTAATAGTACGGGCAGTAAGAGTTCACACTTACACAGCCCTTACTACAAGCCAGGCCCTGTAAACACTTTACATACATACTCTTCGTTTCACTACAGCCAATGAGGTAGGCACCATTACCATCTCCATTTTACATACAGGGGAAATGAGGCAGAGAGGGGTTAGGTGTCCATGGGACTGGGTTTCAAACCTGGGCTTTTGTACTATGCTGCTTCTGTTAGTGGATTAAAGGAACGTTGTTCTCAACCATGATGGCACAAGCTCCCTACATCCCTGGCCATCCCCCTCCCTGAAGGTTTTCTTTCTTGTATGTTCAAGGCCAACAGGATGGTCTCTAAGCAGAGAATGTTCAGGAGCTTCTTGGTTGAACTGTCAGCTGTTTCTTCGAGTAGCCTAGCCCCAGGAAGGAGTCATGGCCACTCACAGATACACACACATAGTAAACTGGGAGCCTCTCCTGCCACATGAGCATTCTAGGCGCCGCCCCCAGAAGAGTAACAGCTGAATGTTCCTATCAAATGGAAAAAAAAAAACCAAAACAAAATCTTGAAGATTTTACTCTTTGTAAGTTCAAAAGTGTTTCAGGACTTGAGAAATATTGCAGACAACATGTCTCATATAACTAGGTGTTTCACGTGTTCCAGGAAAGACTTTATACCCTTCCCCACTACTTTTAAAGTTTTGCAAGCTATCAATAGATGGCTTTGCCTATGTATTTGTTCCAAACAAATAAAAGAACAATTACTGCTTTTTCCTTCTTCTGTCTGTTGTCTTCCTATATTAATATACTTTTGGTCCATTTTACAGAGGTGCTTAGTCACACCTCTAAAGACAGAAGAAAAGAAAAAGGAAAGTATGCAGCCCAGTTTTGGGGACGATGGCAGCTTCTGGAGGCCAAGATGCTGTGGCCACGGCCACTGCAAAGCAGCAAAGCACTCCTGAGAGCGGCTGTCAGAGCGGCTGACCACTGAGAGGGCCCTCCCCAAAGAAACATCTCTCAAACATGCAGATGTGCACAATATCTTCAAGATAAATATTTTGGCAGGAGAGACATAAACCATAAACCAAGTATCAAATAAAGATACTCATCTTTGGAAAAATCCATCATAATAAAATTTTTTTCCCCTAGAACTGTTAATAATAAAAAACTTTGATCAGTTCCAAAGTCTTTCAAAAAACACTGACCTTTCACTTTTTGAAAGGGAGAGAGCCAGACATGGATCACCCAATCTAGAGATTACAGTCATCTGGCTCCATTACTGGATACCTTAATTTTTAAAGCAAGTCCCAAGATCCCTGAGAAGTATGGTTTATGATGAGCAAACAGTTTTCCTTTTCCCTTGAACTAAATCAGCACTTAACAAAATGCAGTCCATTAGGACTGAGTCTTCAGCATGATCTTACAGTATTAATGTAAACAATATTACTACCCTCATAGGCTCAGTTCTGTTGTTCAGTCACTTAGTCATGTCCGACTCTTTGTGACCCCATGGACTGTACCACACCAGGCTTCCCTGTCCTTCACTATCTCCAGGAGTTTGCTCAGAATCATGTCCATTGAGTTGATGCAAGAATACTGGAGTGGGTAGCCATTCCCTTCAGGGGATCTTCCCAAGCCAGGGACTGAACCCAGGTCTCCAGTACTGCAGGCAGATTCTTTACCATCTGAGCCACCAGGGAAGCCATATAGCTCAGTTTAGGCATATAAACTAATGGTTTATAGCCATATTTAATTATAAGCAAGAGAGTTCCAGAAAAAATCTACTTCTGTTTTATTGACTACACCAAAGCCTTTGACTGTGTGGATCACAACAAACTGTGGAAAATTCTTCAAGAGATGGGAATACCAGACCACCTGATTTGTCTCCTGAGAAATCTGTATGCAGGCCAAGAAGCAACAGGTAGAACTTGACATGGAACAAAGACTGGTTCCAAATTGGGAAAGGAGTACATCAAGGTTATATATTGTCACCCTGCTTATTTAACTTATATGCAGAGTATATCATGAGAAATGCCAGGCTGGATGAAGCACAAGCTGGAATCAAGACTGCAGGGAGAAATACCAATGACCTCAGATATGCAGATGACATCACCCTTATGGCAGAAAGTGAAAAAGAACTAAAGAGCCTCTTGATGAAAGTGAAAAAGAGTGAAACAGCTGGCTTAAAACTCATTTAGAAAACTAAGATCATGGCATCTGGTCCCATCACTTCATGGCAAATAGATGGGGAAACAATGGAAACAGTGGCAGACTTTATTTTCTTGGGCTCCAAAATCACTGTAGATGGTGACTGCAGCCATGAAATTAAAAGGTGCTTGCTCCTTGGAAGAAAAGCTATGACCAACCTAGACAGTATATTAAAAAGCAGAGACATTACTTTGCCAACAAAGGTCCATCTAGTCAAAGCTATGGTTTTTCCAGTAGTCATGTATGGATGTGAGAGCTGGACCATAAAGAAAGCTGTCCACTGAAGAACTGATGTTTTTGAACTGTGGTGTTGGAGAAGACTCTTGAGAGTCCGTTGGACTGCATGAAGATCAAACCAGTCCATCCTAAAGGAAACCAGTCCTGAATATTCATTGCAAGGACTGATGCTGAAGCTGAAACTCCAATACTTCAGCCACCTGAGAACTGACTCATTGGAAAAGACCCTGATGCTGGGAAAGATTGAAGGCAGGAGGAGAAGGGGACGACAGAGGATGAGATGGTTGGATGGTATCACCAACTTGAAGGACAGACTTGAATTTGAGCAAGCTCTGGGAGTTGGTGATGAACAGGGAAGCCTGGCTTGCTGCAGTCCATGGGGTCATAAAGAGTCAGACACGACTGAGTGACTGAACCAAATTATTAAAAACACTCAAATCATACTGATCTCTCACCAAAAGCAGCAGTTACCCAACTTGGTCTAGAGCAATGATTCTTCAGCGAGTCTAGGTCCTGGATGTTCATCCATTAGAATTACCCATGGAGTTTTTCCTATGTACCCTAGGGATTCTGATTTAGGATTGGTTGGCATCAGCATGTGTGTGATATGTGTACAGAAATGCACCACCTACCCTACCCGCAATGACCAAATGAAAACAGTTATGTGCTGGTGGGTTCTTCAGCTCAAGAAAATGTTTAGGTCTTGGCAGCTAAGCTGCTGCAGAGGCTAATTTAGCGGCCCTCCCTGACCCTCTCATCATTTTTTTTCCCTGCACACTGCTATCACCATCACTTCCTCCAAGTGGAAGCATTCCAAAAACTATAAGTAGGAAAGGCAGGTCTCTTCCTCTCTGCATCTCAATTTCTTCATCTGCAAAAAGAGAAGTATAATACCACAATTCCTTACAAGAAATATATATCTGCGGGGAGCGAGCTCCGCCCCGGGCAAAGGTCTTGAGGAAGGAGGCTTGGCATACGCAAAGGCCGGATCAAGCCTCAGGAGTCTCCCTGGAAATTCTCGAGCATCTACCCCCAAAACCAGAGTCTGCCTACTTTCTGCTTTGTGCTTTCACCTACACCCTCAGACTTTACGGGGGCTGTCCCCCACTACCTCTCTCTGAAACAAAAGTTAGCTTACAGCTCCAGTTAATTCCTGGGTGTGACAGTGTTTCAACCTACAAACTCCTTTGGAAATCCTCTAGCCTGCCTGAATAGGTTTTTCTAGCCACATGTGATTGCTCAGAGCCTCCCAACTGTGAGAGGCATGAGATGTTCTAAACTGTCTAAACACAGATTCCTTTGAGTAATTAAAAGATTGATTAGAAATTGTATTGGCGAAGGATTTTCACTTTTTGGGCCAATGTTTGCTGCTAAGTTTCCATATCCCTTACCTGCTGTGTCCCTGGCAGTGTATTGATTAATATAATTGGTGTAAATAGTAGCTTTAATGTTTGTAACCTGGGACACTTGAGTTAATTCTTTTTCTTGTTATAGCCCACCACACCTTTGCTCTGTAGGAATGCAACTTTATCTAATGCTTTTGGAGGGTGGCGCTTGACTTATCACCTTTAGAGAAAAAAAAGTTTTCTGAAGAAAGGGTCTTAAAATGTTAACAGGCCTCCGGGCCAGAAGATGATGCAAATCACCTAAGCTTTTGCATATGATAAGTTTGCAGGAAGAAAGCCTGGCTTGCTGCATGACTCTACCCCTTCCCCCATTATCCTCTATGCATAACTTAAGGTATAAAAACTATTTTGGAAAATAAAGTGCGGGCCTTGTTCACCGAAACTTGGTCTCCCCATGTCATTCTTTCTCTCACCTTCTGGCTGAATTATTCAGCCTCTTTTCTCCACTGAATTTCCTCACTGAGCTATCCTTATTCTATTACTCTTTATATCCTTAATTAACATTTAATTAAGCAGTTGTTTCCTGATCCTCGCTGATGCCGTCCCCGCTTCGATTCCCTGGATCCGCCAGGGCTGGACCCCAGCACATCTCTAAAAATGATTGTAAAATAGTCTTTGAACTGCACCAAAATATTAATTTAGACTAAAATATATATATATATTTTTTTCTTAATGGTCTCGGCGGCGCGGGACACGGCGGCGCAGGACGGACAGGGCTCGCGTGGGGCCGCGGGCGTGCGCACCGAGCCGGGGCGGAGGCTGCGCGCTGCGCCAGCCACCGGGACTTCTAGCTCGCTCTAGACTAAAATATTAATACAAATATGCCATCTTCCCAGAAAAAGTTTCAGTTACCTGTATCCCTCAAGTGATACGTATTAAAAATTAAAATGAATCACACGCACAAAAATGTACCAATTCTTAAAGTAAAGCCACCCTACTCCAGGTGACTCACAGAAAGATGGGTACGTGGCTTAAGGCAGAAGACACACTGGAGAGGATGAATCACGTATCTCACGTTTTATTCTTGGCTGTTTATGAACCAGTGACCATAAGTTATTTCTTCTGCCTCTATTTCCTTTGAACATTAAAATGGAAACTTTTGTAAAGCATGCTGCTATCTTCAGGTTAAAACCCTGTGGATGCCAAAGCTTGACGTGGTCAGCCCCACCAGGAACCACAATTACCAAGCAGGCAGTCCTCTTAGAGACCTAAACGTCATAATCTTCGTCTGTTTTTCATATTTAACATCCAAAATGCTGTGACTCAGAAAATAACCACCACTGTACAGCACAGTCATGGACAGGTACCACCAACCGTAAGAGCCCGCCTCCATTCTCCAATGCCACCTCTCATGCCCGCTTTTCTCACCATCCTTCAGACGCCCAAGGCCCTGGGTTCCTTCTTATTCAAGCTAAACAAACAACACACAGAAAAACTTGTTTGGAAAGACATCAGCCACCTGCACAGCAATGTGAATTCTGTGGTCTTTGTATTAATATAAAGCGTGTATTTTACACTCTTATTCCAGGAAGTTCATCATCTCACAATTTTAAAGAAATTAAGTCTATGCTGATAACTACCAAACCAGTCTTTTACATTTCTGGTCTTAAACTCGACATGGCCTACAATTATTTCCCTGAATATGCCTTTCTCCTAATACCTACGTTGACTGCTCTAAACCTCTGGAAGGACCTTGGTTAGGTTTTTCCCCTTTATTCCATGTACTCAATCAATTTTCCAGACTCACTATTTACCTTAATGAAATGCCTCTAGTTCCTCTTCTATCTCCCCTGGCATGTAACCATATCAAGTCCAATATATCTCTCTGGCCACACCACGCAGTTTCGGGATCTTAATTCCCTTATCAGGGATTGAACCCGGGCCATGGTAGTGAAAGCGCCAAGTCCTAACCACTAGACCCCCAGGGAAGTCTCCCAGTCTATCTTTCTAGATCTGCATCAGGACAACCATCTCTGGCTTCAATCTTCCAGTCTCCAAACGCTAGCCTTTGGAACCAGAGAACATGTCCTTAAAACAATCACTCAGGTTATTTCCCATCAAGAGCAAGTTCCTCTCATTTTTCCTACAGTAATTTGTATTTCAGAAGCATGTTATCCAAACAAACTTATATTTTACTGACCCTCTCCCTCCAAGAGAAGGATCCCTGGCTTCCCAAGCTGAGAGTCACTGAGTTAGCCACAACTCCCTAAGGTGTTTAACTGTTTTGTAATTCAATAGGAAGCAGGGCTAAAAGAAGAGTCAAAAAGGAAAAGTACCCCTTACAATCAGAGAGGTAAAAAGATGGGCAAAAGCAACAGGGAATAGATTCTGGTGGCTTAGGACTCTCGACTCTGTGACCTCCTCTTTCCATGGCTTTAGGCCATTATAGTTGAAGCTGATGGCTAAATAAGTTGAGATCACCAGGGAATTAAAGCTATGTTATCCTTGATTTGCCAGAGAAAATCAGCAGCTGACCTTTTAAAACCCCACTGACTGACTCTGCTTATCTTATGAAGAATTAATTCAACATATTGCTAAGTAAGCTATGGATTTACAGTTATATGCTCAAAAAAAAAGCCAACCATAAAATTCCATTTTGCTTACTCAAGTTTTTTTTTGGGGGGGGGGAATAGGTGGGTGGTATCTGTATGTATAAAAACACACTAACATACAGATAGTCAACGTTTGTAAGATTGAATCAGGGCAAATACAATTTCCAGGTTTCCTCAGGTTATTTAAGAATTTGGGGTTAATTAATAGATCTTTACTTTTCTACTCTTGTCAGCTCCTAAGAAGCTGTACTACTAATGATGGATTTGAGTTTTTTTAAACTTTTCCTTCTGCTTACAGTCTGTGAATACTAACGCCAATCAGGAGGAATGCCCTCAGATAGGTAGGAGGACTTGAAAAAAGAAGTGGCTTTAAGATGAAACATTCTCTAACTAACACGAACCTAACTTAATATGGAAAGCCTATTTCTATAGCTGTTTGAGGGCACATATGTGGCAAACTGAAGCAGATTACTATGAAGACCTGCTGTGGTACTGTGGCACAGAACCAGCTGGCCACAAGGTTTGTATTTAGTACACCAAATGCTAACATGCTTTAATGGAATACTATATCCGGCACACCAAAATGCTAGATGACATACTCAAGAATGTATCCAATCACTTTACTGAGAGGGTCTCCTGTGTGGATAAATAGGAAAGGTCTGAACTCATTAGATTTATGCGTGTTCTCGTGTTAGACCATGAAAATGAAAGTCACTCAGTCATGTTTGACTCTTTGCAACCCCATGGACTGCAGCCCGTCAGGCTCCTCCGTCCATGGAATTCTCCAGGCCACAATAATGGAGAGGGTAGCTGTTCTCTTCTCTTGGGAATCTTCCCAAACTCCTGCACTGCAGGCAGATTCTTTACCAGCTAAGCTACCAGGGAAACCCATGTTAGTCCATGGGGATATTTTAAAGATAGAATAAGGTCTCATGCATGCAAAAAAGCAACTTCCCTCCTCATACCTTCTACACAGAATTAGTAGGAATTAGTAAGAATTAATAAACACTTGAAGAATTTTTGAAATATTCATGATATACTTAATCTCACTATTGAAAGCATTACACTTTTAAGTATTCCAAGCTAAAAACAAGTATTCCTGTCATATGTGGGAAAGAGCAATGTCAAGGACACAGGGTGCTAATTAAAACCTGGAGGAATACCAGATACATTCTGCCAAGTGTCAGATCACCAGGTCACCGATCAGAGGTGTAGTTTTATAACATGGAATGTTTTAAAGCATTCTGCTATCTTAGAAAATCATCTTTCATCCACTGCCTAATTACATCCCCTCCCAATAATGTCTTTAAACTGCAGAGATCTGCAGAATGAAATGAATGCTACTACACAGATCAGAAGGAATAAGAGAGACCCTCGTTCAACAAAAACATTCCCCTTGTTGTCATATCAATCTCGAAACACTTTCCACCTTACCTGGGTGTTCTTTAGAGGTCATTCATCCTAGTTTAAACCTGGCATGACCCTGCTTGCCTTAAAAGATTGCAAGCTAAAACATGGTAATAGGATTTGTTATTAGCCTTCTAGAAATGAGGGCAGTTAATGTATAATTAGCTAGTTGGATTGGAAAAGGCAATGGCAACCCACTCCAGTACTCTTGCCTGGAAAATCCCATGGATGGAGCAGCCTAGTAGGCTGCAGTCCATGGGCTCGCTAAGAGTTAGGCACGACTGAGCGACTTCACTTTCACTTTTCACTTTCATGCATTGGAGAAGGAAATGGCAACCCACTCCAGTATTCTTGCCTGGAGATCTCAGGGACAGAAGAGCCTAGTGGGCTGCCGTCTATGGGGTCGCACAGAGTCGGACACGACTGAACCGACTTAGCAGTAGCAGCAGCTAGTTGGATATTCTTACAGTCATACTAAAACTCATTTTTAAAGTTTTAAATTACTAGGCAATAATTTAGTTTGTCTTTAATGTCAGAAAAGAACAAGATAACTTCATGGAATTATAAGGTAAGTGGCCATGGATGGGGAAAAATTTTACCTAGACAAAGTGATCACAAGCAAAGAAAGAGAAAACAAATCTATAAAGTCACAGTCACTTTCTTTGCAGCTATAGCCCCAAAGAAAGAAGAACATGGCTGTGGCTATCTTTCAGGACCATAGCCTGGTTCATGTCCCACGATCCACAAAGCCTGGACTACTCCATGGTTCTAATGCTGACCGTCAGCAGATGTGAATGTGGTGTTTTTAATGAATTTCTGCTAAGTTGTTCAACCCAAGAAGGCCCCATTTTTCTGTGCATAGCTAATTAAATTCTTGGGCCACAGGCCAACACCAAATCTAAATATCTACAAGCACACAAAGGAGGTGGATCATGAAGCTAGCACTGTAGAAACCATCAAATCCCAAACGCCAGCATATTTCTTTTATATCTGTTGCAGGTGACATTTCTCCCTTAGTCTAAGAAACAAACTGTTCTACCTGGCCTCAGTCTAGGAGACTCATAATGAAATCCAGCTGCTCCAAAAGCAGGATGACATTTGTGATTCCAACACGGATCAATACTGAGCTCTCAAGCCTGTTCAAACAGTAGTTGTTGGTGAGTCAATCATCCATGCAGACAGATAAATGTATCTCTTATCTCTACAACTACACTAAAATGTCTAGAAACATACCAAGCAAAACTCTAAAGCAGCCTAAAGCATTATTGTAAGATACAGTTACCCTCAGGTACAATCTGAGTAGTTTGGAAAGATTCACAGACTACCTGATTGAAAACAGGGGTGTAACAACAATGTATGTACAATATGGAAAGGCTTAAATTCACTTAGCAGCTTAAAGTCATTAAGTTATAGCACAGTACTATTAAGTAAATTTATGACTTAAAACTTTTCTAAATGCCTAGTAAAAGAAGCATTGTTTCTTCTGCCTAATTCCAATCTCAAAGTCCCTGAAGTACTCCTTTCATTGTAGTCAACTTCATTTGTCTGTTATTGACTCTCCAAATGACTCCAGGGGAAGTAATTTCCCAAATGTTGATTATTCTCACCAGCAAAATAAGAGGAGTATCCAGCCCATTGGCTAGCAACCCTAAGGGTGAGAATAAAATTATAAACTGCCCAATTTTATAAGAAAATTGTCTTCCACATTACTTGTTCACACTTAATCCACAAATAAGTAATTTATCAAGTCAGTCGAAAAATGAGTAAAAGGAAGGCTAGAGACTGAAACATAATTTGCGAGGATCAGGTATGCATGGGCCAGAAGAGTGAGAGAGAAACTCAAGTTGTATAATGCAGTAAAGGTACCTGAACTTCCAGGAGTGTGGGTTAAAAATACAATGATGGATAAAATATATTTTGGAGTAAAAAGGAAGACTGGACAACAGAAGAGGAGCTAAGAAAGCTACCTACGGCTTAATGAACTTTCCTTTCACCAGTCTTTAAAATTACAGTTGTTTTTCAAACTGAAATCCAGATTCCCTTGGCTGAATTGTAAGTTTTCCAAGCTTTTATCACTGCTGCCTGCAAGAGCAGAAAGGGATATAAAAAAAGGATGCTATCATACCGGACGCCAAAATGAAATCAATCTTGTGATGGCATATGCTACTTTCCTTTTGATGTTGCAAAGAGTGACAATAGTTAACTCCAAACTCGTCAGATAACTTCATATTGATGACAAGCAGCATCTTTAGAAAATTAACCATATTACCTACTATAATTCGTTCTCTGGTGAGGTACATAAAATTCAAAATGACTGGGTGATTCAACTACAATTATACCAATTTTGAGCTTCTGAATGAACAAACTGCATGTACACTCGGTAAAGGAAAAGCAGGAGGAGAACAGAGGCAGTAAGTCAAATGGGCTGCCAGAAATCAGTTTTCTTTTGCAGGGTTGCAGGTGGTAGTCACGGTGGTAGAGGAATAAAGGACTAAATTTGCTACCAACATAAACACTGTTTATTATTAGGTAATGATGAGTATAAATCTGAAATTTCAACTAGAAATTGCCATTACAATAAAAATATGTATACATATTGCACAGTACATACCCAAGGCAGAGTTAATTGCAGGAAATTTCACAAGTACCTCCCTGCTCCTTACCATATTATACAGTAGAGGTGCTGAAACAAGTTTTGGTTACCAAGCTAAGCCTTTTGCTTTTCAGTTGAACATCCATGTTAACTTGCCAACTTTCTCCTATTAGTTGTTTCATATTCGATTAGATTTTTTTTGTCCTTTGAACTAGAATAAGAATCACAGCAGGAGACTGAGTGATTCAGAATTTACCAATTATGAACTAACCTTCAGCCAGAGGGTTTAGCAGTTTGTAATACAAATTCAGTTCAGATCTCAAGGTCAGATAAGTCTAAAAGAAACTTCAAGGTCACCTGAACCAATCCTTTCTACCAGTACTTTTATTAAATACATAAATTGTAGTTACCTGCTCCTAATAAGACTTTTCATAGAAGAAATGCTGGATTTTCTTGAGGAATAGTTTGGATTTGAGCAAAATGTCAAAACAATTCTCCCGTGATAAGTATAATTTTGACTGTACTCTAAAAATATTTCCTTCCTGGTTTCCTACACTTACCTATGTGTTCATGTTCTTGTATTATGGAACACTTAAAGGTAACTCATACACATGTGATTGGGAAATCAAAATTTGCTTTGATCAATGTGGTTTAATCCTTGTTACTAAGTGCTTTGCAAGGTAATACAAGAACATATTTTAAAATTTTGTAGATGTGATGAAACCTTAGTCATATTGGCCTTATGCTTGAAACTCTATTATTAACCTCATATATTATGACTGTTGGTGGGAATCTAACATGGTACTATTTCGGAAAATAGTTCCTCAAATGGTTAAACAAAGTTATTGTATCACCCTAGACATATCCACATAGACTATGTGTGGACAAATATTTATGGAGGCATTATTCATAATAGCTAAAGGGCATAAACAACTAAAATGTCTATCATCTGACAAATAAAAATGGTATCTGTGCTGTAGAATATTACTTGGCCATAAAAAGGAATGAAATACTGATACATGCTACAATATAGATGAATCCTGAAAACACTGCAAGAAGTGAAAAAGCCAGTCACAAAACACCATATATTATATTAATATAATTCCATTTATAAGAAATTTCCAGAATAGGCAAATCTATACAAACAACAAGTAGGTTAGTTGTTGCCTAGGGCTGGGGGAGGGGCTAGGAAATGAGGGGGTGATAGCTAAAGGGTACAGGATTGCCTTTTGAAGTGATGGAAATATTCTATGATAAAAACGTGGCAGTGGTGTAGTGAATAATTGTGAATATACTAAAAACTAGCAAATTATACACTTTACATGTGTGTATTTTACATATGTGAATTAAAGTTCAATAAAACAGTTATTTAAAAAAATCTATTCTGAGATGTGAGATACTTGAGAATCAGCGAACCTCTTCCCCAAAGCTCCTCTGGTCAATAGTAAAAGAATTAGTCAAACTGAAGTCCAATTTACTTTATTGTAATTGGAACCAGCTTGCAGTATTTAGTTATGTACATTTCTAAAATGTGAATGCAGTTTAAGACAACACATCATTACATCAGATATTCCAGGCAGCCTGCCATGAGACATTTTTACCAAAAAATCCATCTTGAAGGGAATTCATTTAATAAACCTCAGAGTGTATGTTCTTTCCTGTTGCCTCATCTCCTTATAAGCTGCCGTTTCCCTAAACTCTCATGTTAAACAGTACTGGGCATGGTTAAGTCACTGACTAATTCAACAAATATTTGAACCCTTACTGTACACGAGGTACTGCTTTAGGCACTTGTACCTATGTGCATACACACACGAGACGAAGTCCCTGGTCTGGTGGAGCTTACAGTCTGATAGGACAAGATGAACAATAAACAAATTTTAAGGTTTTTAAAATAGAGGGTGCTGCACTATGGAGGGACGTTATTTTAGGTGAAGTGGCCAGGAAAGGAGGCTTCTCTAAGGAAGCATGTTTGAGATGAGAAAAGAAGGTGCCAACCACACAGAGATCAGGGAGGACAACTCCAGGCAGAGGAAATTATTTCTGAAAGAATCGGGAGGAGGGAAAAAGAAGGATTAACTGTGCTGCTGATGACCAACCTCTGTGGTTCTTATCACCAGGTCAGTGCAAGGTGACTCGCAGATGGAGTCACCAAAACCCCTGGAATAAGGGGTCTTGTGCACCTTCAGACCACCAGAAGGTCTCATAACAAGAGGCGGCCGTCTCTGCTTAACCCATGCCTGATGTGATCTTTCCCTCTCTGCACCTCTCAGTAAGTGTTTGCTGTCTGGACCATTCATTCTTACAAACACACTGGTGCGAGGCGCTGTGCTAGGCATGCCAGGACTTAAAAGACCAATCGGACGGGTGCCTTGCCAGCCCTTAGGGCAGCAAATAATCCAGTAGCACAGACAATGTCGGGGCAAACAACAAACACTAAGTAGAAAGCAAAAGCCAGCACCACCGCCCTCCCCCGCCCCCAAAAAAGAGCTGTAAAATTGAGCCATGTCCAAAGATTACTTCCAGCTGGAGCATCAGGGGATGCTGATGAAGTGGGGGCATGAGAACAGGGAGACTCTGGGAAGCCTGAGAACTTGGTCATGTGGGGAGAACACACAGACTGATTTGTTGTCTCCCTAATTAGCTTTAAATATATTTTAAAATATTTTTAGCTCCCCAACCAAGTTATAAGCTCAGGAAAATAAGACCTGATACTCTCTCTCTGTGACCTCAATTTACGTGCAGATTCACTGTGAGAGATGTCAGTTTCAGCAATGAAGGTAAGGCTAAATGATTCTTTGCTTCATAACAAAGTTTTGATTTTTGAAACAGATGATCTCCCAAACCTCCTAATTACATCATTTCATTTCAAAGGGACATTCCTAAGGGTTTTTCCAAAACTAAGGCATTACAGATAAACATGTATACAATGTGCTTCAGAATAACACATATATGTTTCTGTTTGTATTTGTGTGTCTACATGTGAGTATCAGTATACCTTCACTTCAGAATCTTAAAGATTATTTCAAACTTTCACTGCTAAACCAAGTCTGTACTCATGAGAAAATATGTTTTTTCACTGATTAAACTTTCCCACCAGGCCTTCAAAATCCCTTCACATTCCCAACAAAACATCTTAAACCAGAGAAGAAAATCCAAACAATTTTTTTTAGGCATTGTCTCAACATCTCTAAAAAATATTCCATGGCCAAACTCACCATAGAGAGCTGTCCAAGTTTGATTAATTACATCTAGACACACAGTTCCTGACCTGAAACAGATGGAAAGAATGGCATTAAAAAAAAAAAAATCAGAAAGTTAGTTGCATGTATCAGACAACTAATTTTATCATCAGAAATATTTTTAATAGATCATTGGAAAAAAAAAAAAAAACAACTCCAAAGAATCCCAATTGGTAAAAACAAGATGAGGAGCAGAATATACATAAAGTCTTAAGTGTCTCTTTGCAGACTGAAAGGGAAAACCAGTAACTATACAGTGGAGAAACCAGACAACACCATAACCAGGTGATGAGAATTAACATTGTAATCAGGGTAGACAGACTTGTGTGCCTCCAAATGGAATACCCTGGGGAGGACACAATCTTATCTTTCGGTTTTCCGGTCTTAAGAGCATACTCTGAACCTAATAAGGGAAAATCAGACAATCCCAAATTGAGGGACAGTCTATGACATAACTGGTCTTTATTCTTCCAAAATGTCAATTCTGTACAAATCTGAGGAATGGTTTCAGATGGAACTACTTTAAAGAAACATGAAAACTAAATGCAGTAGATGATACTAGACTGGATCCTTTAATGAATGAAAAAGGTGCTAAAAAGTACATTACCAGAATATGGCAGTAGATGAAAAAGTACTGCATTAATATTCATATTCCTGAATCTTATGACTATATTGCAGTTACATAAGAGACTATCCCTATTAGGATGATTGACAGTTTTAAAAGACAATGGGGCATGATACACACACACACACACACACATATATATACATACAACCTCTCAGAGTTCAGAATACTTCACATGTATACACGTGTGTATATACGTAATATCAAAATTTAATGCTATGACAAGGAAAAACTGTGGGACAAACAGTATTCTAAATTGCCCTGGAAGTAGAAAATAGGAGGCACTTTTAGCACATTTTAAAATACCACTAAGAAAATATTGGGAAGAAAGGGGTAATTGTGATTGATTAATTGTTTGCTTTACTCTCAAGAACTGAGAAATACTTCAGGGGCTGAAAATAATACACTCTGTACAATGAAGACCAATCTCTGGACTGTGTCTATACAAAGAGATGGAGATGTGAAATAGTACAAATGTTAGCTGGATATCAAGGGAAATGAAGGACTCGTTTGTGACAATGGAAAAAACCAAGGAGTCCAATAGCAGACTTTGAACTAAGTGGTTTAGAATATCATATTCTTGGATTCTATAGTGTCAGTGACTTTTCTGACAGTCCTATCTGTTGATAAAATCCAAAAAGATAATTGAGACTTTTTTACAATACATAAACTCTAATCAAGAGCAGTTGCTGCTAAGATTTAAACATTTTAAAATAGTTACTTACGCTTCATCAATGTTGGGATGGAAAATTTTATTCATGAATCCTGTAAAAAGAGATGTTAATTAGCAGCAAAAAGTATCCAGAGAACAATTAAAGTATTTCAGTGTTGGAAATAATTTCAGTATTAGGATAACTCATTACTTTCAATCTTAGATCTTTGGTTACTGATTAGACTATATTCTCTTGACAGTGTCAATAACTTAAAATATATCAGTGTTCTATTAATCAAATGGGCAAACTTTGAGAGCAATGAAGCTTCTAATAATCATTAGATTATTAGAATAATCTAGTGAAGCTTCTAATAATCATTAAAAGAATTTTCTGAGTTATGATGATACTTGCCAAGAAAATGTATAGTATTAAATGGTTTATAACTAGTGCCATGATAAAAGTTAAGAAAGCTACTCTGACTTTCCTCCCCGAAAGTTTTATTGTTCAATTTCTAAATGTGGAGGTTCTGCATTTGAACTTCTCCTTCTGAAGCTCAGTTACTGGCATCATTGTGCTACAGTGTGCGGAACATGAATGAAGCTGTTGAAACACTGAAGGAGTACTGCTTCCAAACCACAAAGGATTTCATAAGAACAGTGACCAAAATATTGCCTTTAACTTTAGTCTACTCATTCCAGGAAACCCAGTTTTGATTAAAATTGGGGCAACCAAGAAATTGGGCAAGGTGTTTAAAAAAATTCTGTAAGATGGCTATATTTGTCGGGGATTCAAGCTTTTTGATTTATTCCTAGAAAAACAAGTAGGTATAGACTTTTAAACAAATGTATTGGTATTTAACTTCTGAAAAGAAATTATTTTCTAACATAAAACCAGTGATTTAATATGTATACAAGCAAATGACAGTCCTCTAGAGCAGAGAGCCACTGTCAAAGCTGTCATTTTGTCATCTTTACCGCCTAACTTCCTTTTAAAACTTCCTTATTCAGTTCCCTAGTTTCAATAAATTGAAGTTCCTTATTAAGGTGAGCATCACCACGTCCCAATCCCACCCTCCCTCACCCCATAGCTCACATTCACCTCTTTCATTCATTCAAAATATATTTGTTCAACATCTGTGTATCAGGCACTGTGCTTATTTAGGGTACAAAACCAAATAAAGACAGTACACTATTCTTGAGGAGGTCACGAGACAGGAGCAATGGGACAGGAGACATGAAGAATAATTGCAAGATGCACAAAGAGGTGACAGGGAAGCATGCATGAGGAGAGGAAGATTACAGGAAAGAGGAAGACAAGCGGAATCAAAGGAAGATTCTCAAGGATGAGGAGTGACAGAGGTCAGCGCCAAAAATCTAAGAAATTTCTCTAGACTTAGAAAATGGGGATTAGACTATATGAAGTTCCAGGCCTTCCAACCCTTACTTGCTCAAGCCACTCCAAGTACTAATCACGGTTCCGATTTTTGTTCTTTAATCTTTGGTATTAAAATAGCTTAATGCTTTATCTACCTACTATGAAGAAAGTCCATGCAATCTTTAAATTACTCTGATGCAAAAGGATTTGTGTCCAATTACTATGTCATATTAATTTTTCATTAAAGATGTCTCAAAGTCTAGATTCACAAAGTATGTGTTTATACGGAGATTACAGTAAGCCAATGGAAACATTCATGCCTTAATGTTAAGAGAAGAAAAGGCAGGATAGAAGTTCTACCTAACCTTAGAAAAACACTAATACATGTATACAACAAGACCCGTGAGGATATCTTTTGCTGTAGTATAAAAACCAAGAACTAAGTTCAACCCCATCACCCAGGGACTGGAGAGATGTTGCACATCCTTGTACTGGGAGTCCTATACAGCTGAGGTAATGAACTAGGTCGGTATGTATCAATTAGGATCGAGCCAAGGCTGAGGGGAAACAAAAAAACTGCAGGATGATATATATACGCATCATGACACCGTTCAGATAAATGAAAACAAAGCAACACTGCATATTCTCTATGGTAACAACAACAGAAAACTCTACTGGACCAGCATATACCACATTTACAAGAGCGATTATTTCAGTGAGGGTGCAGGGTCAAGGTCATGGTGGAAATGGGGAACAAAATGGAGAACAGTGATCAAGGATGAATTTAATTTATAGAACTACACTCCTTTAAAAAGGAGATGGTGCTTGCTTTGGCAGCACATATACTAAAAAGAGATAATGTGCTTACATATTATTTGCTCTTTTTTTTTTTTAAGTGTGCATACTGATAAGAAAACTGGAAACAAAAATGTACAAATATTAACAGTGCTTCATTCTCAGGGGTGAGGATATTTTCTCCACAAGTTCTAGTGAGGTGGACACACCCAGAGCCTGTTACACAGAGTGAGTAAGCCAGAAAGAGGAAAACAAATATCGTATATTAACACACATATATGAAATCTAGAAAAGTGGTACTGATAAACCTATTAGTGGGGCAGGAATAGACATGCAGACACAGACAACAGACTTGTGGACACAGCAGAGGACAGAAGAGGGTGGGACAAATTGCGAGAGTAAAACAGCTAGCTAATGACAAACTAGAGGGTGTGGGATGGGATGGGGAGTGGGAGGGAGACTCTAGAGGGAGGCGACATATGTACACCTATGGCTAACTCCTGCTGTTGTATGGCGGAAACCAACACAACACCGTAAAGCAATTATCCACCAACTAAAAAAAAAAAAAACCACCTCCACCTCTGTACCAGAAGTAGGACTACAGCAATGGAAATGGGCTAGAAGGAATGAACCTTCAGAAAACTAAATAAAGCATCACTGTTTAATCCAGGAACCCCACTCCTGGCTTATACCCAGACAAAACTCTTAATTCAAAAAGACACACGCACCCCCCATGTTCACAGCAGCATATTCACAACAGTCAAGACACGAGACAACCTAAATGTGCACTGGCAGATGAAGCAATAAAGAAGATGTGGCACATATACAACGGAATACTGCTCAGCCATAAAAAAGAACAAAACAATGCCATTTGAAGCAGCATGGATGCAACTCGAGATTATCATATTAAGTGAGGTAAGTCAGAAAGAGAAAGACAAATAGATACCACATGATATCCCTTATATGTGAAATCTAAAATATGAACAAATGAGTCCATCTATGAAGCAGAAACAGAATTATGGATGTAGAGAACAGATAGGTGGTTGCCAAAGGAAGGCTGGGGTCAGCAGATGTAAGCTTTTATACACAGGATGGAGAGTAACAAGGTCCTATTGTATAGGATAGCAAACTATATTCAATATCCTATAAGCCACAATGGAAAAGTGTATTAAAAAAAGAAAATATATGTATAACTGAATCACGTGGTACAGTAGAAATTAACACCATATTGTAAATTAACTATATTTCCATAATAAAAATAAAAGAATGAAGCTTCAATAATGTGATGTCACCGGGGACCTCAAAAGTGTAAGTCAAGGCAACAGCCATGGTGAAACAAGCCTGAATTGTTTATCAAAACTGTCTCTAAAAGAATAAGGTGCCTGACTCCTTGTACAAGGTCTGGAGATGACATTTGGCATCAATACAGTTTCCACACTGTTTTTCAATTAAATCTAGATTTTGGCTTGGTTGAGTTCAAAACTACATAAAAAAGAGAACCAAAAAGGGCTCAGTAAACATATTCTTCAGTAACAAATGGGTTGGAGCCCAGTCCCCATTGTCCCTGCTGAACCCCATCTAGGTGTGATGTGGAGAGCAGAACCTGACTGGAAGGGTCAAAGTGCTAATAGGGGCTTGGCTTCTAGTCCCAACTCTGCCTTTTAACTGCAGGCCTTGATCAGGTCACTACACTTCTGTGGGCCTGTTTATTTACCTGCAAAGACAGAAAGCTGGACGACATGATCTCCAAACCCCCTACTCTTATTTCTGTTTGTAAAAGGACGATCAGTTCTAAAATCTAGGATTTAATAACAATGGCCAGAGCTCTGAGAACAGAGAACTTAAAGACAAATGGCCAATGGTTAAGTCCATTAAGGAAATTAATTCTGTGAGGGCACATTTTAGGTACAGAAGTATTCTGGAGAATGTAATACAAAGCTTCTAACATGCTAAAATACCACAAAGAGATACAAAAATCTGCTGACTATTCCAAAGTAGGCAGAAATGGCGTTTATAACCCTGCCACTGAGAAACAAGCACAGCCAGACCAACTCTACCAAAAAAACAATTTCCACAGTACAGTCATCTCCTCCTACACCAGTTTTTTCTATTGTTAGAAAAATTACCCGATGCAAATAAATGGAAAGGGGTATGTGTGTGTGTCTATATATACACACACACACACACATATACATATATATATACACACACGTCCTTTACATTTGTTCTTGGACAAGCTGTGGGAAGCATTTCTGGCAAAGCTTTTTACATTCTGGATAATGATGGCAACAGTGGAACTTTTGCACAAGGAGGGGAGGAGACGGATAAAGAATAAGCTAGGAATTCAGGGAAGGAACGTTCTCAGGACTGAGTGTGTTTGCCCTGGCACGTTTTCCTTCCTTTTGGCAAAGCTATCACCACCCTAATGAATTTGTCTGCAACAACAGAATTTTCCCAACACTTGTTTCCATTCGACCAGGAACTATTTTGAAGATATTTTAAGAGAACATGTTTTGAAAACTGCTTTTATGGAAACATGACAAGTGGAAGCAGCAAGTCATTTTTAATCCACGTAAGATTTTATTCACTACCAGACATGTTCTAATGGTACATTTCAGTGATTTGTTCAGATAAAATTCAGAACTCGTTCCAATTTTTTGGACAGTTATTCTCTGGTATGGCTCAAGCACTTATAAAAAGGGGGACAACAGGTACAAACGTTTAGCTGAACAGCTTACCCTCTCTGTCCTCTTACCTTTTATCAGAAGGAAATCAGATTTGTAATTCTGGAGGAGGAAGCCAAACCATGCTAAGCTAATGCAAAACTACACATCTTAGAAAATAAAAGCACAGATTATTAAAACAGAAAAATATGCCATGCTTTTGCTTGTTTCACTCACTCCAACACTCAACTGCTCTAGAGTTGACCCACAGGCTAATAAGCAGAGAAAGTAAATAATACCGTGCCGAGTCATGCTGAAAACGTTTTTTTTTGTTGTTAATTTCAGACTGTTTCTGTATCCAATCCCAGGAGGGGATCTGTACAAAGTTGTACACACTTTCAAATAACTGATACTGGATCAATATGTAAATAAAGGAGGCAGAAATTAACCAAATTTCCATCTTTGTTCCTTTTATTCATGGGGATATTTTTAGTGATCAAATTTGTGGATAGAATGAAATACCAAGGGCCAATCACCTATTCAGAAATTGCATCCAGAATAATCTTGAAATGAGAGGTCAAACAAGGTGACTCATGAAACAAGGTAAATCCACCCTAAGGTAAATGGGTGAAAAGCACGAAAGGCAGAAATGAGAATTTTATCCTAGAGAAGAAATGAACCTGGACTTCAGATGGTTGGGGCAGCTGTGGCTGATACAATTTAATTATAAGCTTATGAATCTCTGTGAGAAGGTATTAAGTTACTCTGGTGTTCCATCTTCAGGACAAATACCCACATAAAGTAGACCATTCAGAATAAAAATGATCAATTCTCTATTTTTAAAGTAGATAGAATTATTTAAAATATATTTATTAAAGATTAAATCCTATCTTCCCTAGCAGTGTCTCAGACTATAAATTTTTAAGGGCAATAACTTGGGTCTTCATTCCTAGCGTGCAGGAGGTAACTGGAATTAGGATGCTCCAGCTGAAAAAGGGGTGTGGATGCTGCCAGCTTCACAGCGACAGCTCTGCTGCCAGCTTTGTGCATCAGTGCATCCTCAGATAGATTTTTCAGCTTACCTCAGACAGCCAGGCCCAGCCTGTGGCAGCCTGCACCCAGGCAGAAGTCTCTTCCGAGAGCTGAGCCTTTCCTACTCAGGACAGCTGGACCTGGGCCGGTCTCTTCTTGGGTGAGGAACCAAGCAAGGAGCTCACTCTCATTGCCCTGTGTCATGGGAACTTCTGAACTGATCTTGTGTGTGTTCAGGAGATCTAAACTCAACAAGGGGTCCTCTTTTCTGTTTCTTCCTTTCTCTCTGATAATATAGAATCTGAGGAATGGGCTGGATGGATAAGAAAAGTTTATTTATAACTAAGAAAAGGTGAAGTGTTATCCTTCAACAGTACAACTCTTCTACCAGCCTAGTAGATTACCAAAACCTACTCTCTGGCAGTTCCATTTTTTGGAAGATCGCCTTCTCTTTCCCATCTCCACAGTTTATCTTTCACTCTCCTGGTCACTCATAACCACACTGACTCAATCAGGCAGGATTTATTTTCATGGTCAGAGGCAGGGGAGTATAAGCAGAACATCCTGGACATGAAATTTCAAGACTTAATTTCAAGTCTCTGCCACTTACTATACAAAGTTGGGGTTAAAATATCAGGCTCCAGTCAGGCTGCCTAAGTTCCACTTAGACCTACTGAATCTCTTAGCCTTTCTGTATCCTTGTTCATAAAGCTGGGTTAAGTAATGGTATCCACACATCACAGGAGTGTCACCAAGATTTAATGAATATATGCAGAGCATGTGACCAGTAACTGGCACACAGTAAGTACTCAGTAATGTTACTATTAGCTGACAGAGCTCAGGCACATAATTTCATATCACTTTCCTCATCCTAAAAATGAAAATATCTGCCCCAATATAACCTTCTCTTAATCCTTCAGGAATTGTCAAGCACATTAGAAGGTATTTTGATTATGGGATATTAGTTTTTTTTTTTTTTTTAATAACCCTATCACACTGGAAATGGAAAATACAGCTACTCTAACATTTATTATTAAAAAGACTGTTCTGATTGCATTGGCATATGGCAAGAACACTGGAATGGAAGCTAGAAGGCAGACTCTGCAACTAGTCAGCAATTCTGTATCTCTGCCTTCCTTGGATGGTATAAAACACCAAAGTTCCTTCTAGCAATATGGTTTTCACCAACCATGGTATTCACAAGAATATGAACAAAATCTTCAACTGCATGAACAAGCTTTCCCAAGGGAACCAAGATATTATTTAGTTTTTAAAGTTTTAAATGAATTTCATTTAACTAAAGAAAAATGAAGCTAAGAATATGTGTTTTCATTAGACCACCAGTCCTAAAGGGAAAGTGAATTTTATGCCCAGAAAATGTCAGAATAACTAATCAGCTCTAAAGCTAGAGGTTATCTACTACAGTTAAAGTAGGACCTGACCTAAACAGTGAGTGAGGTAGGATTTCTATGCAGCAAATGGAAAGACTATATAATCATAAATTGCCAAAGGTAGAATTAAAACTGACATCAGCCAGCTTCAGGAAGGAAATGGGTGAATCTTCTCACAGAAGCAAGCAAGAATAAAAGCAAAGCTACCCCTCAGAGATGACATGGGAAAGGGAAATGAAACCGACTACTATTTTTACTCTGGCTATACAGCAAGATGAAGCTAAGTGGACTTAGATATTGCAAACTGTGCACAACAGGTTTTTCAATGAAAGGGCCAATTTGGCAACTGACTTCTGCCATCACTGAGAACTTCAGCACTTGGCCCCCAAGTTTCTCCCCCATCAACTCCTGTCATTTTTAGTGACACAACTGCCTATACAGACCATCCTCATCATACCCTAGCCTTTCAGTTATCTCAGCTTCTCCTCAATGATCTTTCCTCAGTTCTATCTCATTCACACTCCCAGGACATGCTTTTGAAGTCTGTCATCCCTACAGACGGCTTCACTTTCAAAATCACAAGTTCAGACATCCCCTCTCCAATGACAGTCTCCTATCCTTGTCAAAGCGCTTCCCACCCCCACGAACAATTCTTTGGCCTGTGAACTCTAATCCACTGGCCCTCCCCTTTTTCTACCTGTGTATGTGCACGCATGCACATGTGCTCAGTCATCTCTGACTCTTTGCAACCCTGTGGATTGTAGCCTTCTTCCTACCTACCACCCTATTTTCACTCCTTCTCCATACTAAGTCTAAAAGCTATCACCATCATAATTCTCTAGCACTCTACTAATTCCCTGCCCTCTCCCCTCCAAAATGCCCGTCTACAATGGAAGGACACCAATCATTCACAACTGTCTATACTTGGACTTGAGGATGCCACTAAATAGGCATTCACTCACTGACTCAAACAATATTCTTCTGCAGAACAGGCAATGCACCAAGTCCTGAGTTGGGGAGATAGATTTTTAGTGAACCATACCCAGGGACTGTCTTCATGGAGTTTGTATCTACTGGGTTGGCAGGGAGAAGAGATGTTAAGTAAACAAACGTACCAGTTTTTAAAAATACACTCTATAATCTCTTGTGGACTCAACATTCCCTATAATTTTCCTCTCTCCTTTTTGTAGTAGCTTGCTCCCCCATCCTCCAATGACTTGTACATTTTACCAGTAGGCTTCAAATCTCTCCTTCCCTTTGGTCCTCCATTTCTCACTTAATAGGACTTAATAGCCCTGTGTATTTTTCATGCGAAAGTGGGTGCTAATCAGCAGGACCCCTCATTGTCCCCAACAACCCCCCATGCTAATTTCTCCTGTCTGAACAGCTTGCTCATATGTCCATGGTCTTCTCAAGTACCAGTCCTATCTTGTCCCTTCCTACAGTGTCAAAGGCACCACTCCTTCATCCTCCTCCTGACCTCAAACATCACCAAGCTTTCCCTCTCTTCTAGACAACTCCCTACAATGAGCATATAAACATCCTTTGAAATCTCCAAGAAATAGAAAGCAAAGCCTTCCTTTTATCTTCCTCTAGGTACTAGCCTCCTTTGTATGCTTTACTTAATACAGACGGATTTCTTCAAAGTAACGTGGATCTACATCACAGATTTTCAACCTTGGCACCTTGATCCAACCCACTAGTACCTCTACTATTTCCCCACAACAGCAGAGTGGTCACTGAACCTGTTTAAAACACTGCAATGATCTTTTCCATTACATTAAAAATATAACTCAACCCTTTAATCTGGCCTACGAAGTCCTAATAGGGCCTCGCCCTGCCTACAATTTGGACCCTTTCTCGTATCTCGCTCTCTACCCAGCCTTCCAGCCTCATCTCTCTTCCCTGAGCATGCCAGCTAAGTTCCTGCCTTAGTGTCTTTGTCTTCACAGTTTTTCTGCCTAAAATGCTCTATCTCTGACCTTGGAAGATTAGGGCTGGCTTTTTTCCCCTTTTCATTTAAACCCCGGCTTAAATTTATTTTGTCAAAGATCCCTTTCCTGAACACCTAATCTAAGACAGCTATCATGACTGTCAATTCTATTACATCAATTCTCTAAATAAACCTATCAAGACATTAAAAATTTTGCTTTATCAGCCCCCCATCCTCATTTTCCCCAAAAGGATTTAAGGGTTAAGAGACCAATCTGTTCACTTCTGTGTCCCTAGCACCTAGAATAATGCCCTGCACATAGCTGGTAGCTGACAAATTTGTGGAGCTGATTTGAAGAAATAATATAAGCTGTATCCATTTTATGAGAAAGTAGGTTCTACCTCAGATGCCAAACATAATCTTTTCAAAATCATATCCCCCAAAATTTCATTTTCACAACACCAGTAAAAAGAGAGCTTTTAACAATGGCTTATGGTCTCATAGCATTAACATTTTTTTTAAGGAAATTCTTCTACTAGAACCTTGTTTCTATTGGAATTCAAAAAATATAGATCACTACACAGTAGCACTTAAGTAACTATTTTTAAACAGGAACTACATTCAAACCCAAAGTTATAAAAGTAGAGAAGTATACTGGTGATCTTAATGGACTTTAGCTTCCTCAGTCTAAGAATTCATTCTATTTGTGGAAATACAGTGGTTCAAATCAGTCTTTGTTAAATGACTGACCCCAAACCTCTCATGAATGACACTCCTCTCTATTTCAAATCCTGGTCCACTCCTGACTAAACATCACTCACTTAAAGTCACTCACACTAGTTCCTGAGGAAGTAACTATACAATGTTTCCAACCAGGAAGATGTAAAGGAAAATGCTAAGTATTCTAAGCTCTAGAGTTAGTCATACACCATATTATAGAACTCCATTCCAAAAATACTGTGAGGTAATTTCTGGCCATGGTGAAATAAAAAGTGTATTATGCCAGAAGAGTCTCCTAAATCTGTCAATGAAAAAGGTGAAACCATTTCCCTTAACCACTGGCACAAGTAAAAAGAACATGGTACACTGATCATCAGAATACCTTTTTAATTAAGAACTGGCAGCAGACTGGGAAATTCAGAAGGAAGTCTGAGAGGTTATCTAGTCTAGTTTCCTTTTGGAACAGAATGACTTAAAACCATTCTATTTAGATGATAGTCTGAACTAGTAAAGGCCACTGGTGTGGCTCAAAATAGCATTCTAATTTTTGTTATTGCCCATGACTTTCATTTTGTTTCTATTTACTTAAATGGATTTGACTACCTCCTGCCATATGCTATTGACATCAATTATACTGTGGAATGAGCTTGGTTTTCCCCTAGCCATTCTATCAACACTTGGCAAACCATGATGTGGTCTCTCCAGAATCTTGCTCTCAACCAACCACTCCTTTTACACAGTCAGCTTTGGTATCATCAAATTACAGTCCAGACACACAGTGCATGTAGCCTGCTCCTGGGAGAAGGTCCTCCTCACTGTTCACATGGAGATACACACATGTAGTACTTCGTACTCAGTTTCTAGACTTGTTAGCTGGCTCTTACAACACAGTTTTCCATTTTAAGAAAGTATCAATGGTGACAGAGTTCTTGAGCTTGTCTTAAGGTTACTTACAAAAGATTCTGTAATACTCTATAGTTCTATCTGAAATCAGTAGAATGCATGTCTCTTAATATATTAGCCAGTAGTCATTTAAAAATAAGGTTCAATCACAACTTTAAAATATTCTCTAGAATGCTATTGTTCAAGTAACATAGGTAGATCTGATGGATACTAAGGCAGATCTTGAAGTGACCTTTTCAAGACCTTTAGAGGCTAAAAGCCTTAAATCCAATATTTTATGTCATATTTTATTAAAGACATAATTTTTACCCCTTGGGTTAGGTTTATCAAAGGATTACTGTTATTAATAGCTACAAAGGGGTCTTTTTGGTTCACATGAAGAGAAAAATGGAACAAAGGAGAACAAGTGGAAGAGTCAGACTGAAAAAAGCAGGTAAGAACTGCTCAAAGTAACAGGACAGGAGAAGGGAAAAGGGGAAGGCCAAAAGGAGAGGAAAGGAGTGGAGAATGGTTACATGGAAAGGTGCAAAGATGCTCCAAGAGGGAGTAAACCAAACTGAAGCGAGAGACAAAGGACACAGTATGTACACTTACACGCTGCTGCTGCTAAGTCGCTTCAGTTGTGTCACACTTACATGCACAAGTAATTAAAACTGAAGGAAAAAAATTAAGGGGAGTGGTGGGAAACATGGGGGCCAGGAGGCCCTTAGCAAACTGAGAATTCTGACCAAGGACTGCTTGATGGCTTTCTGGAACAACAGACAGGTAAAGCACAGACTCAGACAAAGATGCAGACAGGACATCCGAAAGACACACACTTGCCATAAGTTTCTTAAATACTTACTTTTATAATAAAAGGGAACTTCGTATAGACTATTTGGGAATTATAGGAAAATGGCTTTAATTCCTTTAACAGCAATGGATAACTATAGCCAAAATTTGGCATTCAAACTTGGTGTTTGCATAGAAAAAAATTATAGTTACACTATTTTATCTTTTTTTTTCGTTGTGCTGTGTGCAACTTGCAAGATCTTAGTTCCCTGACCTGGGCCCCTGGCAGTGAGAGTACCAAGTCCTAACCACTGGACCACCAGAGGATTCCCTCTTGTGTGTTCTTTCATTAAAGATGGTGTTAACTATTTACAATAGCTAGAACATGGAAGCAACCAGACGTCCACTGACAGATGAATGGATAAAGAAGTAGTGGTACATATACATAATGGAATATTTCTCAGCCATAAAAAGGAACGCATCTGCGTCCTAATACAGTAGATGAACCTAGAACCTATTATACAGAGTGAAGTCAGTCAGAAAGAGAAAGATAACTATTATATTCTAACACATATACGGAATCTAGAAAAATGGTACTGAAGAATTTACTTACAGGGCAGCAATGGAGAAACAGAGAATAGACTTATAGACATGGGGAGAGGGGAGGAGAGGGTGAGATGTATGGAAAGAGTAACATGGAAACTTACATTACCATATGTAAAATAGATAGCCAACAGGAATTTGCTGTATGGCTCAGGAAACTCAAACAGGGGCTCTGTATCAACCTAGAGGGGTGGGATGGGGAGGGAGATGGCGGGGGAGGTTCAAAAGGGAGGGGATGTATGTATATCTATGACTGATTCATGTTGAGATTTGACAGAAGATGACAAAATTCTGTAAAGCAATTATCCTTCAATTAAAAAATAAATAAAAAATAAACATAGTGGTAAAAATATTAAAATATAAGTAATGGCTGTAAAACATTTTGTCCATTAAAATGTACTGTAATTTGGACATTCCTGGCAGTATCCAGTGGTTAAGATTCCATGCCTCCACTGCAGGGAGCATGGGTTCTCTTCTTTGTTGGGGAACTAAAGGTCCTACATGCTATGTGGCCTAAGAAAGGGGGGGGATAAAAGGAACCATAATTTAACTACTTTATTTATCAACTGAGTCGTTAGGTTGCTTCCAACTTTTAAGTTTTAAAAATAACACTGCAATTTACATACTCTTGTGCATTAATCTTAGTGTACAGGTCTGAATATTTCCTTATTTTAAGTAAAATCATTCAAAGGATATAAAATTCTATCAATATGTACTGCTAGGTTGGCTGTATCATAATACCTTTGCCAACAATGTTTAACTTGCCAATTTAGAAAGTCATATATTTTCTCATTTTTCAATCTTTGCATTCTTTGGATTGGATACAAAACTATTTTGTATCCTATGCTAATTGGTTATTTTTCATTTTTAGGAAAACATTGCTGTATGTGACGTCTTTATACATGGGATCACTCATCTTTATTTCCCCCCAGGCAGCAACTGCAAGTCTGTTTCCTTAGATGGGTAAAAGCTTTTTCTTAGTTGAGCACATGTGTAATGACTGAAAAGTGTGAATCTAGAGAAGTACGGAATATGACAGTCTCCGCAGCAATTTCTTTGGATAGAACAAAATCTTCATGGACTGGGCATTACTTGCGGTTTTGAAAGAGTATTTATAAAGTCCTTATGTTCACCTTCACCTCTCTGAAGCTTTGTAAAGACTCTATTCTCAATACATTAGATACAACTTGTGTAAACATCTATCTCCTCCATATATTCTCTTCCTCAATTGAGGTGCTGAGTCACACTTCTAAAAAGCAATGAAATGCTATCATTAGAGCAAATGCAATATTTTAAATACATTGATATTTTTTCCCTCCCATCTGGTGAAAGCCGTATATACAGCCTTCCTAAGTATCTGGTGGAATGCCATATATCATATGTCCTGAATATTTAATACACCGATCAATACCAAACATGCACAGTCCATTTAATTACATTATCTCATTTTCTAGAAGAGGAAACAAAAAGCTAAGTATCACCAGAGTCAAGGAGAACTGGGGCCAGAACCATTCTTTCCTGATAACCCGTCCACTGACCAATCAGACCCTCCTAACTACACAGGGACACGCCCAGCAGTGCTGCTCTCACTCTAGTTTCTGAATGAGGAGAGCAAAGTCTGGACCTTCAAACAGACCAGAACTCAGTGATTCAAACATGATTTATATCAAAGCAGTCTCTCTGGAAAACGATGCAAATATTTCAATGATGTTACAACTGATTAAAGGAGTTTTAGAATTTCTTTCTGAAAGAGCCCAAAGGGCCAGTTTAAAAAGTAAATCATAACTCTTAAACTTCAGTCAGTTTCATAATCATATATCATTATAGACTTCAACTGATGTTACTCAGTTTTTCAATTCATCTTATTCTCTGGAATTAAATGACCTTTAGCCATTTCAAAAATTTATATCCAGCTTCAAAGCATCAAGACTTGCCATCACTCATGATATTCAAAGAGAATGTAAAATTCCAAAAGATGAGCTTATTAAGACGTTTGGAACAATGACGGCTTTGTAAGAGTAAGCTGGCAACTTCCCCAGGAGGCTGTTAATATTCCTTCTCTTTCCAAAGAGGAGTTAAGATGTAAGTAAATTAAGGAGTTAATTTACTTACTTAAGGATGAAAATTGTTTTTAAAAGGACTTTTTCAGTTACACGTCAAGCAGTCAGGTAACTATTGAAAACTCCCTTAAACTGTGTTTGGAGTTTACAGTCTACCTGTAAAAGTACATTGCATATACACTTAAATATTTAGAGAAAAATGTTTTAAAATACATTTTTACGTACTTTATGTAAATAATAATATCCACTGAGGGACAGGATTATAAGACATTTTAGTTTTTCTTTAGTTTTGCTCACCTGGACCTTCTTACATTCTTATAGATAAGGAGCATTTATACAACTAAAAAATATACATAGCAACATGAAACAAAAAAGTATACATAGATATATATTTAAAAACCCCAAGCAAGACCTAATCATCAAAACACTTAATCTATGGAGGCAGGGTTTAGAAAGAACAGTGAGGTTGGATTTATCTTATCTCCTCTTCTGTATAGTTCTGCAGCTATCTATACAATTCAAAAACAAACCCTTGCCTACTCTGCAGGACCCACTACCTCTCAAAATGTTTAAAGCACATTGCAACAGTAATTACATTGTTGATGACCTGAAAATGGGTCACCCCACATGACTGATTAAAACTCTTACGCAATCTTCCTCTGGAGGAAACAAGGACAGCTTGTAAAATATTTCAACTAGATCTACTTCCCTAAGAGAAGATGGTACATACACATTTGTAGGTATCATCAAGGTCTAAAAGCACACAGAAAGGGAAAGGAAAAATTATCAAGAAGTTAAGTTAGCCTAGTCATTTGTCCTAACCAATTTCATGTTACATCATTAACTTAAGAAAGTACAGAGGCTTCTGTTGCATCACTAGTTAACAAACAATGTCTGAAGTTCAGATAGTTTTGCTTTGAAAGTTATGATGAAATAACTGTTACCTGGAAACAGGCTAAGATTTGAGAATCTTACATTTCTGTAGGATATGTAATTGCACTTCTCGGTTCATTGTCAGTTTCATCAAGCTATACTGTTTCCTTTCTGACTAGGAATCTAGGGTAACAAAACTAAATTTACTGCTAGATTTAGCAAGCAAAATTTCAGTTCTATAGGTAAATAGTTACTTATGAAATATACCTGAATGAATTTATATGGTTTGGATATTCTGTTTATAAAGGTTTAAAGATTCTACCTACATTCCACCACACTAGGAACTGAGAAACAGCTGCTGTCCCACCTGTGCTAAGGTATTAAGTCAGATACACTCAGGAATTGTCTCAAAGATTCAACACCTCAGAGTACCCTTCCTATATCACCATCTGATAACTCTACAGTTTGCAGGTTCTGATAGCAATGGGAGATTTCCAATTCAATTATCCATAAACTATCTCCTCAACTGTTGTTTAGTTGCTAAGTCATGTTTGATTCTTTTTCGACCCCATGGACTGCAGCTCGCCAGGCTTCTCTGTCCATGGGATTTTCCGGGTGTGAATACTGCTGTGCATTGCCATTTCCTTCTCCAGGGAATCTTCCCGACCCAGGGACTGAACCTGTGTCTCCTGCATTGGCAGGTAGATTCTTTACCACTGAGCCATCAGAGAGGCAAGCCCATCTTGTTAATTACCAAGTTTAAAACTCAGCTAAGGGCCCTTCAGAGGAAATTACCAGTTTATTCTTAAAATGAACATTAAGAGTTCCCAGACTAAAAAGGAATTATAGATGCTCCATAGTATTTTTATAGCCTTAAATTGTAAAACATATAAAGTAGCTAGATGCTAGGGGGACAGGTCACTGCATTTGATTGGGAATTACTAACATTTTCACATTATTTATCCCAGACAGAAATACGGGGGCTTAGAATTAAAACACAAAGCTCGGAATGTCTTTGGTTCACCTCTTTTAAAAAACCCTTTTTCGGGGGCAAGGGAGAAGTGTAAATTCCAAGAGTTTTGGCATTAGCTCTGACAATTCTGAATAAGTGATTCACTGTGACAGAGAACGCTCTAAACATACTCCAATTTTATTTTCTTCTTCCTTCTTAAAATTGGCCAGTTCTTTGTAATATCTAAAAATCATCTACAGAATGAAAATTTTTAAAGCTGGCTTAAGTTAGCTAAGTTACTATCATTCTACAGTCTCAAAATATTTAAAGGTATCAAGCTCAACCAAAATATATCCCCGCAGCATCTGATGCTAATACCTAAAGTGTCAATGCCTTAATGGGGGTGATAAGTTAATATCACTAACTATGGCACAAGATGAAGGTGAGGAAAAACTGCCCCACTGAGAGTATTTTATGTAACCCTACTGAGGTTTGTTTCTATTCTACTTTCTTCAGCCGTTTAGAGGGTTAAAAAGATTTGGAGTGGAAAGAATGGAAAAAGGTACACAGAGTTGGAGTGAACAAAAACAAAAGTAGGGAATGAGGAGGATTTTTAAATGACAGAACTAGAATAGGCACTATATAATATTCATTTCAACAATCTGGCATTTAAAATGAGATTTAAGATGTTTATTATTTTACTGCTAATAGCCTGAATGGACAGTGGGTCTTAAAATTATTTAATCTGACCCTAAAAGAAAAATCTAGAGTTACAGTCATTATAAGCATGCAAAGGATATATTTAAACACCTTTTATCACACTATGGAAGTCCCTCCTTAAAATTACTAAATAACCTAAGCCAAAAAAAGGGGGAAAATTCAGTTGAGCAAATACTTCTGGAATTAACTAACTCCCATAAAATGTAGGCTTGTTGTTTTTTTTTTTCCCTCCATTTCAAAATTCTCTAAGGAAAGAAAATGGGTAGTTACATACCTATAGAAGGAGATTTGAAAGGGTATTTATCAGGAAGATCCACTCTAACTTTCCATACTCCGCCTTCATACGGTGCTAAAATAAAAGCAAAAATGTTAAAACATCAGAATTGTCTCCAAATTAGAAAACAGAATCCAACTGTAAGTTAAACATTAAATTCTAATCTCTTTTGAGAATCTTGCAAATTAATTCCTTCAAAAGTCAGGGAACTCTTATAACTAGTAGGTACTCTATGTTCAAAGGTAATACTTTCCTTTAAAAAAAAATCTAGAATTAGCATAGATTCATTTTCTCTCTCAAATTTACCTGATTCTTCAAACACTGTTCAATTATTTGGTAAGTAATAGCTAACTATCTCAGTCTATCCTGTGCCTAACCCACCTCTCCCCCCAAACAACAAAAACATTTCCACAAAACCCAGAATTCACAATTTATGTTTAATACTGTCTCATAGGGCTTCCCTAGTGGCTCAGATGGTAAAGAATCCACCTGCAATGCAGGAGACCCAGGTTTGATCCCGGGGTTGGGAAGACCCCTGTAGAAGGGAATGGCTACCCACTCCAGCATTCTTGCCTAGAGAATTCCAAGGACAGACGAGCCTGGCAGATTACAGTCCATAGGGTCGCAAAGAGTTGGACATGACTAAGTGACTAAGTCACACTAACACAGAGATAAGAGAAAAAGCATATAGAATATTTATCCTAATAGCAAGATTTCCTTACTGGTTCTAGAATTCAATTAAATTTACTTTTCAAGAACTATACATATCACCATCTATCTTGATATTCACATTGTCTATTAAGGAATATAAGTAAAATAGAAAAACACATACCAACACATATACTTACTTCCTTGTGGTCCATAAAACTTCACTACAAATTCATTGAGTCCTCCTAGGATAGTAACCTCATGCTTACTCTCAATACTAAGGTGGAAGGTAAAGGAAATTACACAGGCTTTATGTTACCCAAAACTAAAGATGGTACCCCTAAGATATGCCAATGAAAGTGTTACCAACATTCTACAAGAAACCAATAAAATATAAAATATGATAATAATTCTGGTAGTTTAAAAGGCAATATATAATCCTGTGAAAAGAATATGAATGAGCTTTAGATTCAGAGAGATTGGTGCTCAAATCCCAGGACTGCCATTTGGTGGGTTTGAGGCTAGACAAAATAATGTAAACTCACTCCCTGAGCCTTTTGTTTTTGGCAAATCAGGAAAACACCATTTTACAGACCTCTGTGAAGAATAAATGGGTTAAGTATGTAATATGTGTAAGACTACATTGTGTATGTAAGCAAATGAAAAACAGGAACTTAATTTTAGCTTTTCTCCCCTCTGTTCTCTCCCTACCCCAACCTCTCCCCAGTGATCCTTTAATATAAACCCAGTGTTCCCTTTAGTCAAATTCAAGCATTCAGCAAAACGCTGATTTTCTTGAACTGGAAATGCGTGCCTAAAATTACAGATTTTCTAAGGAAGTCCTGATAATTTCCTCCTGGCTTAGAGAATAATTGAAATGACTAGTGATGTAACTGTGCTATAAGTAGCACTGCCAAATGCAAAAAAAACAGCAAAAAAAAAAAAATATATATATATATATATAAATTTTTTTTTAAACTTTGTCGGTAGTATTTATTTTCAGCTATTCTTTTCCTCACTCACAAAACTCTATCCTCCTTAGGCTGGCCTCTAGTTCTTTGTGTGTTTGGGGGCCCGAATCACAGAGCACCGGCACTTCTGTGTTCTCTTCCTCGTCAATTTTATGTGTCCTGAGACTCATTCTTTTAAGCTCCTAAGATTCAATTACAGAAACCAAAACAACCCATTTCCAGATGATAGGGCTTCTGGTCTAATTTCTGTTTTGTCTCTGCTTTGTGGTCTACCCCAATAATGACTTTAGTGATAAAAATTTTAGGTGGTGGGGGGCTTTGGGGAACTCTCAAATCCCACTGCAACATTAAAAAAAAAAAAAACAACCCACCACAAGAAGATATGGCCTCATCTTTCTCAATCAGAAGTACAAATTACATTTTAATTATGTGTACTATTATACAAAAAGAAAAATGCTAAATAAAATTTAAGTGATCTCTTAAATAGAGAAAAATGTTATTTTTTAAGGCTTGAAATTTGACTCTCCAAATCCTCTGTCCTGTAGGTCACAGAACAGAGGTCAGGTGTATTTTTGGCAAAGTCCTTGCTTAAGAGCAACTAGAGATATTAAGTAAGATAATGTAGTCTATTTGATCTCATTCTTTTCTAAACAAAAACTACTTTTAATAACATGCACATTGAAAGGATTCAAATAGCAACCACATTGGAAAATTGGCTTCATTTCTCATGGTCAGATGACACATGAATGTAAGTTTTGGTGTACTAACTTCTTCCTGGCCAGTCACACTCTGACACCCCTCTACAAATATTTCAAAGCTAATGCTAATGTAGTAAGTTAAAGTAAGTGCTTGCTTTAAAACAAAAACAACCAAAAAAGCTCCCTTGCATTAGTGAAAGAAAAAGTCAAATCTAGTTACAATAAACAAAATTAAATACAAACAATTACGTTCTCAAAGAAAATAAACCAAAAAATTTTGGAGATAAAAAGGTTTAAGAATGACACCAAAGGCAGAAACCACAGGGGGAAAAACCAGCAGATGCAAGCACACATACACATTTAAACTTCTTTATTATAAAAAACCAAGGACAAAGCACAAACTAGGAAGAAAAGGCCAGAACAGCCAAGTTAAGAAAACTGAAATTAAGCTATAAAAAGCCCAACTCATCAAAGTAGTTTAAAAATGAGATATTTTCCATTATTAATTGATAGAGATGAAGGAGCTGGATAAAACCCAGTGTTCAATGGAATATAAATTAGCATTCCTGAGAACAAATTTAAACACTATACTCTAAAACTTAAAATGAATTTACTCTTTCACTTAAATTTCACTTCTCTGAAGTTATTTAAAAAAAAAAAACAAAACACAACACTGCTGGCAGGAGTGACACAGTTTCAACCACGTGAAAACTGCTGGCACGGTGAGCTGCACACAGATATACCCTATATCCATCAGCACTATTGCCAGTAGACAGGAAGAGCTATGTTCACCAAAATACATGTTTAAGAATGTTCATAAAAGGCCTCCCTGGTGGCTTAGTCAAAGGTAGAGAATCTGCCTGTCAGTGCAGGAGACAGAGGTTCGATCTCTGGTCCAGGAAGATCCCACATGCCTCAGGGCAACCAAGCCCATAAACCAAGATCATGGAGCCTGTGCTCTAGAGCCCAGGAACCAAAAAGCTACCGAAGCCCAGGTGTCCTGGAGACTGTGCTCAGCAACAGTGAGAAGCCCTTGCACTCAACTAGAGAGGAGCCCCCACTTGCCGCAACTAGAAAAAAGCCTGTGAGGCAGTAAACACTCAGCCCAGTCAATAAATTTAAAAAATTTAAAAAAGAATGTTCATATAGCCCTATGTGTAATATCCAAAAGTTAGGTCACAACCCGAAAGCTCATCAACAATAAAAAGAATAAATAATGGTACAGCTGGGCTTCTCTGGTGGCTCAGTGGGAGAGAATCTGCCTGCGAGTGAAAGAGACCTGGGTTCAATCTCTGGGTCAGGAATATCCCCTGGAGAAGGAAACGGCAACCCACTCCAATATTCTTGCCTGGGAAATCCCCAGGGACAGAAGAGCCTGGTGGCCTACAATCCGTGGGGTCACAAAGGAATCAGACACGACTTAGCGACTAAACAACAGTGGTACAGTCACCCAGCAGAGTATTACACAGCAATAAAACTGAACCTGGAACTTCCCTGGTGGTCCGGTGGCTAAGACTCTATACTTCCAGCGGAAGGGGTGAGGGTCTGACCCCTGCTGGGGGAACTAAGATCCCACATGCCCTACAGTATAATCAGAAAAAAACAAAAATAAAAACCACCACTACAAGTAAATGGATGAACTCTCACAGACATTACAGTTGAGTAAAAGAAGCCAGATACTAAAGAGCACATACAGTGTGATTCCATTTACACACAGTTCAAACAGGCTAAATCAATCAAGATGCTAGAAATTAGGACAGTTACCCACTAGTGGGGTCTGTGGTCATTGTAAAGGGGTTTGAAGGGGATTTCCAGAGTGCAGATTACACGTTTACACTTCCATTTATCAGTGAGTTACAAAAATGATCTGTGCACTTTCTGTATATCTATTTAATTAAAAAGTTTACTAAAAGTAAGACTATCTGATGCATGTATAATTTTTTTACCATAAATTTTAAAAATGAAAATAATTTGAATATTTTGAGTATTTTTTTGTCTTGAATTTTTCTTTTGGCCATGCCACGTGGCTTGTGGGATCTCAGTTCCCCAACCAGGGATCGAACCCAGGCCTTCAGCAGTGAAAGCAGAATTCTAACCACTGGACTGAAAGGGAAGTCCATAATTTAAGTATTTATGACTAGGAAACTGGTTGAAGAATTACAAGCCATTTATACAACAGGCTGTTATTAGTGTCTATTAGTGTATACTAGTGCCTTCTCACCATCTAGAGCTCCTCTAATATATACTTCTGTTTAATTGGGAGGCATCCAGAAATAGTCAAAATGAATATACTGTAGCGCCACATAAGATATCTCAGATCTTCAACTAAAAAAACTGCAAGGATAATAATGGAGTAAGGTAGAGGATTAAATTGGAGAAGGCACTGGCACCCCACTCCAATACTCCTGCCTGGGGAATCCCATGGATGGGGGAGCCTGGTGGGCTGCAGTTCATGGGGTCACAAAGAGTAGGACACGACTGAGCGACTTCACTTTCGCTTTTCACTTTCCTGCAACGGAGAGGGAAATGGCAACCCACTCCAGTGTTCTTGCCTGGAGAATCCCAGGGACGGGGAGCCTGGTGGGCTGCCGTCTATGGGGTCACACAGAGTCGGACACGACTGAAGTGACTTAGCAGCAGCAGCAGAGGATTAAATGAGTTTAATAAAAGAAGTCAAACTAATTTTACAATATAAAAATCTGTAGAAGCAGCATTCCCTATCAGACCTAATTTGCTATGAATGACATTGATCTATAGCAATTAGTTAATTAATTATTTAAAAGTATGTTATCTACATGAATGTCCCCTCTAGAAACTTGAAGATATCTTTTCTATCCTTTAGGTGGATGCAGTAAATGTGAGTTTCTTTCATTTTGTGATCTGTCTGGGATTAGTTCATGCTTTTATCTATTTTCCAAAGAAGATTCTCCTTTCGAAAAGGTCATATTAAAACGAGATTAGAAATTAATGCTCCAAATCTCCTCTTTCCCAGGATCCCAGGTATAACCCACATTCCAGAAACACTGGGTCTATCTTTAATTACACTTATACTGTAAATTAAAGAGTTCTTATAGTCCATTTCGTATGAAAAGCTAAAAGTAAACTGAAAGAAACCTTTAAACACTTCTACAAAGTTGGTAAAACGAAGAAGCTGTGCTAAATTTATGCTACCTTGCAATGGCACAGACACTAAATCAGATGGGAAAAAAAAATTTTTTAAGTTTAGTTGAAAGAAAAACACTGCATTAAAAATAAGTCATTCCATCACCATGAATGAATGACTTACCCAGAAAAACTATAAAATTACTTGACTACTGTTACCATGTGTATTTACGGTACAGGCCATGAGTTTCTTTCTGCTCTCTGCTGTAAAGTCAAGGGCGAGGAAGGCAAATGAGAAGGCAGGTTACAATGACAAAAATAATGATCTATTTTGGATATGTGCTGGTCAGACTAGTAGCCTGGCGGGAACTCACTAGAAGGTTCCTTCATTACTGTCTCACTTTCAAAGTCTGAAAATATAAGACACCCTTCAGATACTGGTCTGGTAAAAATATGTTAAATCCATAAAACCTGCATTTTACTCACCTCTAAGTTATTTGTAAAATACTGCTTTTTACTTACTTAGTGTTTCACTATTAAGGAATATCAGCATTTTCAGTAGAATAATGATCAACATTCCCAGGAACCCAAGTTCATTTCACTTTTAAAATGCCAGCCACCCACCACTTTATTTTCCCTGAATGGCACTATGATTACACAATCTAATATTTAAAGGTTAATGCCAAACTGTCAAGAGACAATTGACATTCTTTAAAAAAAAAAAAAAAGAGACAATTGACATTCTTGGCAAAACGTGTCTATTGGGATTTTAGAAATGATTTTTAGTAGTTCTGGGTAGTTTCTGGAGTAGACTCCAGAAAGCGAGTCAAGGGCTAAGTCTGTTAAACAGGTCAAGGATTCAGACGGCATGGTTTCCTAAATTTGCTGATAATGAGTTATTAAGATAAAAGATGGTGACCTCCCTGAGCTGTGTCCATGGCAGTAAGTGACCAGGATAAAGAATGGGCTTCTTTTGTGAAGAAGGTAAAAGCTATTTGCATGGCTTTCTATCTACATGTTCAGATCAGTCTGCTTCCAACTCTCCTTGAGATTAACTACATTCCGAAAGTTCAAGAAACTAAGCAACTTTCTCTACCTAGCTTTCTTGATAAAAATATGGTATGTCTATTAATCCAGTAATGTTCAAAAATAACAAAGATAATACTTTGGGCGTTATGTTTACAAAGAATCCTTCTCCTTCAGAGATATAAACTGAAATATTTATTAATTAAAACATATGTGTAGGATTTATTTCAAAATAACTCATTTAGGAAAGAGAGGTACAGAAGACAGGACACTGACCTTAAGTCAACAATTACTGTATCTGATGATCAGTACATGGGGGTTCATTATGCGTTCTCTCGCATTTGAAATTTTGTTATAAGTTCTGAAAAGTTAATGTAGTCAGTTATCAGAACTTTAGTATTTAACAAGCATGACAATTTAGAAGAACTTAGCTACTGTAGCTCTTTTAAGGGCTTACAAAGTAATCCAATATTTTCCTGAGGTCCAATATTTAGTTTGAGGAAGAAAAAAATTAGCAAATGATCAGGTCTTCCCTGGTAGTCCAGTGGTTAGGTTTCCATGCTTCCACTGCAGGGAGCACAGGCTGGATTCCTGGTCAAGGAACTAAGATCCTGAGTGCCATGTGGTGTGGCCCAAAAACAAAAAATTTAGCAAGTGATCTAGTACTTAAGGAAACAAAGACTTCATACTGAAAGAGAAGAATACTGTGTCAAGATGGTCAAATTCTAGAAGAATCAAATTTAAGTGGATTCAAAAGGATGTCTAAGAAAAATCTAACCACAATGAAGGAAGATGAGCATGGCTTCTGCATATTCATGACAAATAGCCTCTGGGCAAAATAATAATTACAGACATGGCTTTGCTTAAATTATAAGAAAAAAACGGGTCATGTGTAATATCAAAGGCTCCTTGTTGAGATGAAAGTTTAAATTTTTTTAAAAAGTTTTCAAATGTTTGTGTTCTTTGTGTTAAGAGGAAGGGAGACTTCTATTCAAAGGAGAAATAATAAAAATAGCAGAAATAAAAGCTACTGAGAAAATAAGCATAGGGCAAAAAAGATAAAAGGTAGTAAGAGGGAAATATACACACACCATGTACAATACAATGTGTAATACAATGTCAAGAGGAATCACCAGAACAATGTATTTGGGCCTTAAGTTCAGCAGTTTTATTCCTTGTATTTCCCACCCCCCATGAAATACTTACACTTTCTACATGACTTAACAGAAATCTATAAGCTGGGCTATGGAGAGTATAATGTTAGCATCTATTAAATTCACAAAGATCACAGGCTTTAATTTCTACTGAAAGTTATGCTACACATTTCCCACACATATACCACAAGGCAAATAAAAACCACTCTGAAACTGAACCTGCCTTCAAGAAGCTTAAATTTTAGCAAAAGAACGTAAGATCTGTACAAGTAAATGCAAAAAAAAGTTTGCATAAAGTGTATTAGAGTTTAGAGTAGAAACAGTGCAGCTAGGTAGACAGAGAGATGGTTTGCTATGGAAACGAAGGATTGCTGCTCTACAGTACTACAAAATACAATGATGCCCTTTAAGAAATATACTTCTTTCCTGAAATAGAAATTTCCCATACTCTTAGGCTGAAGAGATTGGCAGGTTCTTTTCCTAGTTTCTCTTCCTCCTTTAGCCACATTTGAGAGCTGTCACTGGGCTACCATTCCTTAAAATGGATCTATGGTAGCTTACAAAAATCAGATAACCAAAGTTCATGAAATTTTATTTTTTAAAAAAGGGTAAGTAATTCTAAGTAAGACATTCTCCAATACATAATTTTTAGCTGTTATGTTTTCAGGTTTAAAGCAAGCCAAACAACTCTGGAGGGAAATGTGCGCTCAGTTGTGTCTGACTCTATAACCCCACGGATTGGAGCCCACCAGGCTCCTCAGCCCACGGGATTTTACAGGCAACAACACTGGAGTGGGTTGCCATTCCTTTCTCCAGGAGATCTTCTCAATTCAGGGATCGAACCCACATCTCTTGTGTCTCCCGCATTGACAGGCGGGTTCTTTACCATTAGTGCCAGGTGGGAAGCCCAATGTGTGGTTATTGGAGGGGATATGACTTACTTTAAAATAGTCTCTTCAGGGAATTCCCTGGCAGCCCAGTGGTTAGGTCTCTGTGTTTCCTGTGCAGGGGGCACAAGTTTGATCCCCTGGTTGAGGAACTAAGATCCTACAAGGCACACGGTACAGCCAAAATTAAAAAAATAATAAAAACACCTTCTTCAAAGTAAATATGTACTGTCCGGAAGTAAGTAGAGCAAAAAATTTGACAACTTACTATGATATACTGAACACTGAAAGCCTCATTATTTAAGTGGTAAAAAGTAACATGAATGATTTCTTAAATTTAACAAAGATAGTCCAAAAATTAAGTTAAAAACCAAGCATGTTCATTACCACCCAGCACTCTATAAATTACATTATCCTTTGGAGTTTTTCTGTGTGTGGGTATTTTTTTCTTCTCAAGTTTATGCTTTTACTTTAAGCTTCCATGTCAGACACCAAAGCAAACACTGGCAAGACCTAAGTAAACGTTATTTTTTTAAATGGGAAAATCATTATAACTTAGCTCTTCCCTAGAAGCATTATTCCGCTACTAAGTTCACAAATAATAAAGAAAAAAACTCAAAAGAAAAATTAAGAGTCATATGTTACGGAAAATAATTTTTTTGAGGTAGGTTTTAGAAAAAGGAAGTGTATCAGAAAGACACATAAGAAATCTAAGCCCCACTCCAACTCCACAAAAATTTTTATACAGCAGGTTTACAAAGTCAAATAGTCAGAGATGACCCAGATGCAGAAGTGAGAGAAAGCAAAGGGAAATATGGAAAAACAATGATACCATCTTGAGACCAAGAAAATATAGTCAAAACAAAAATAAGATTTACATTTTCTAAAAAGCTGTAAAAACTAGAAACTTTTCTAAAAAGTGAAAATTCAGGTTAACCACCTAAAAATATTTAGAAGGCTACTGATAAAATTGCAACAGCACTTTATTTTACAAATTTTGATGCTTTGCTATTTTATGGCAACAACACATTGTTCATTATTAACTAAAAATGTATAAATCCATGTACACAAATTAATAATGTATTACCTAATAGTATATTACTCTTGCTTGTTGCTGTTGCTAAGTCGCATTAGTCGTGTCCGACTGTGTGTGACCCCATAGACGGCAGCCCACCAGGCTCCCCTGTCCCTGGGATTATCCAGGCAAGAACACTGGAGTGGGTTGCCAATTCCTTCCCCAACGCATGAAAGTGAAAAGTGAAAGTGAAGTCGCTCAGTTGTGTCTGACTCTTAGCGACTCCATGGACTATAGCCTACCAGGCTCCTCCATCCATGGGATTCTCAATAAGTCATAAAATTTTTCGTAGTTTGGTTTGTTACAGCTTGATTCACAGCATGTTAAAAATAAATCACTGCCCTAGTGTGATAATGTTATTATGGTTATTTAAGAAAATATTAGTATTTTTAAGAGGGGCCTACCGATAGATGCAGGTAACAATGTCTGGGATTTGCCCTAAAATATTTCAGAAAGAAGAGAAACAGATGTGGGAGAAAATATTGATAATTAACAAAATTTCAATTTGGGTAATGCGCATTCATTAAACCTTTAGTTTTGTGTACACTTGAACATCTTAATTAAATTATTTCTTTTTATTTAGTATCCAATATTTATCATTTTTTTAAATCAGAAGCCTATATATATATTTAACTACACTATACTTCTGTGGAAAGGGGACCCTCACTGTCAACTAAATCAACTGGTCAAATGTCCAATTTAAATCTGCAAACTTGGAATACACCTTTGAACTGCAGAGAAAAAAATAAAAGACTGGCAAGATTCTCAAGTCACAGAACATTCCTGAGACATCAAGTCCACAATGAAAATAAAAACCAATGATCTAGATAAATTCTTAAAAAAAAAAAATCTGGGAAAATTTTAGAGATAGGACACATTGAAAGATTGCTATTGTTGTAGTTTAGTCACTAAGTTGTACCTGAATCTTTGACCCCATGGACTGTAGCCCAGCAGGCTCCTCTGTCCATGGGATTTCCCAGCCAAGAATACTGGAGTGGGTTGCCATTTCCTTCTCCAGGGTATCTTCCCGACCCAAGGATTGAACCCACATTTTCTGCTTGGCAGGTACTGAAAGATACCAGTACTTAATTACAATCTCCAGTTCTCCTGTCCTCAGTATGGAGGTACATGAAACCATGCTTCACATGCCATAGAAGGAAACAGAAAAAAGAACCCCGTCATTTCAAAGGCATACTACCTAATCACAGCAGGCTGGAAAAAAACACATGAATCACAACCTTACAGATGACAATAATACCTGAAAACTTCAGAGTTACAGGCAATGTATAATTTCCCCAGAGATGATAAAGAAACATGAGTGGTCATCTGTAAAATCTTAATGGAAACATCTATTTAAAACACATTCTACCTCCTCTTCTGTGATGCATGCTACTTCACCAAGCCATCCACAGTGCAGGGCAATGTACATCATGAAGCAACTTCTCAATAAGAAGCTGATATGGATTTATGGAATATCTATGCAGTATATTTATATTCATATTTCCAGCATTCTTCTCTTCTCAGAAAATCCTTGACAACCTACTTCCTGTTGGTTTTAAATGTAGCAGAGCAGTTTTTACCCTAACACCTGACATATAGGTACAATGCCAATCAATGAAAATAAAATTAAGTTATGTGTTTCATAACACATAACAGATATTCTAATCAAGGCATATTCATTTGCAGTAAGCAGTGACATTTTAAAGGAAATATTTTCTCTGTACTCTATAAGTGACATATAGTATATTACAACTGCAAAGTGATGTGCAGAAATTAATAAATACTGAGCAGTGGTACCCATTCAGGAGATGAAGATTATGGACAAGTGAAAAACAAATGGATCACAGAAATGAGGAGAAGATCTTAGGTATCAATGTACAGTCAGTCATCTCTTAAAAAGAAAAGAAGAACAGTCAACACATCCTGAGGTCATGGAGCTACAGATGGAAAGATCTAGATGTGCAACCCAGGTCATGGCTCTTCCTCCTTCCCTCCCGGCACTGGCTAATTACGAGCTTGTGTCTCTGGAGACCAGTTTTTCCCCATCATAATTTTATGACTTCAATAATCTCAAGGAAAATTTCTTAAAGCAAGCTCTTTAAAATTAAAACAAATGCCTGTAAACCCAGATGAAAGAGGGGAAGATAACAACTGGCTTGCTCTTACAAATCACTGCTCCATGGCCCTGGTCTCAGAGCCTCCTCACCCCATGCTGCTTTCCCAGAACATGAATGACCAACGCCTGCCATTCCCTTTACTCCTCCCACCACGTTCACTGGGCAAAGCGGACGTCAAGCATTAACAACAACCTTGATTTCATGAAAATTTTAAGTTGGAAGTGAGCAGCACAGACTCGGGCTTTTTAAAGCAATATATGTAACAAAGGAATAAGCAACAGGTTCAAGATCATTGTCAAGACTTTACACTGAAAAAGGCAGAACTACAGATACATACACTGGATAGGATGCTAAATTAAAGTGCAATCCACCATGTAGAGAACTCTGCATTCCAAAACAAATGAATGTGCCTTCGTTCAGTTGAGCCCAGTCTCCATTACCCATTTGGAAGACTTATGAGAGGTAATAGCTCTGTTGGAAATTTAATAAAGGCCTGGATAAAGTATGGGGAAGAAAAGGATTAAAAAGTAATCTAAAGTGATATAGAAAATAGCATTGTTTTCTCGACTGAAATTCTGCTTAAAAACCATAGTATATAAAAGGGTATTGAGTAGGCAAATGTCCTATTTGATAGGATCAAGTAGCTAGCTGCCTTCATTTATTACCTTTATACACAATTAGAATGAAAAAACTCGGATAAAAAATTTCAACAGAAACTGGACTGTTGCTTTAAAAAAAAGTCCATACTGAAAAGAAGCAAAAGAAACTTTAAAATGGTGGTGGGGGTGGGTGGGGGGGAGCTGCTTTTAGAGAAACATCCTACCATAAGAAAATAACCCCAATATGACTGAACAGTAGAAAACCCTGGAAAGTCAAGAGACGTGAGGTGAAAGTGAACTGTACACTAGGTGTGCAATGCGATACAACCACAGGGAGGCTGCCGCTATTTAAAGCACCGTCCAAGGAGCAGGTGACAGAGCTGCGAGAGGAAGCTTTCTTGCCATGCTAGTGAGCTTGCTAGCTTGAGACCAACAGAAATGGTTAGTGCATAGGAAGAAATGGGTTGTTGGGTACAATGAAGAAACATGGGAATGCTAAGTAAGTGATATGGAAGCTAGCTTAATAATAATTTAAACAGAGGTTTGACATTTAAATATATACAAACAGTAAATAGAAGAAAGGCTGTATTGCTATGAGTCATTGCTAGGAAATTTTAAAAAACCAAGGTTCTCACAAGGACTACTTACTGAATAATTAAACAGTGTGGAAAAAAATCAAGTTATTTAGCAAAACAAGAAAAAATAAACCCAGACATACACAACAGTGGGTGTATATATAGTAAGAAAACCTGGCACTGAAAAGGTGACAAATCTATTAGGTTTCCCTCTCCTGTGTTTACACCATGGGGACAGGGAGGATTGACAGGCTCAGGTGCCACTAAGTGAGACAGTGTTCCAGGCCCCAAATCACAGGGCAGAGCGCAGTTCTGAGAACACCTTATAGTATGACCAAATGATCTCTGGCGGTGAAGCACTGAGTTTTAGGCTTTTAAAAAATTGTCTTTTAAAATGTGACTGGGGCATAAAGCAGCATCCCCATTCCTCTCTCTAATCCCACTTGCCCAGATATTACTACTGTTTATACTAAGACTTATATATACACACATTAACATCATCATGCACACCCAGACACACAGGTGTAAACTCTTCTGCAAACACCTTTCTTTGGGTTATACACAGAAAACGTCTTTATTAGTACATACAGACCTAAGCTCCCTTAAAAAAATGCCTGTGAAATATCTCTGTACTATAAATTAAATAAATAAGCATCCATTAGTGAACAGTAGGTCGTTGCTGGTATTTTGCTATTGCAATGTTACAATGAACATCTCAGTACATGAATCTTGCTGTACTTTTGACAGTGCCTAAATGTCCTTCAAAAAAGGTTGCGTACAATCACTTTATAACACTGTCATATGAGCCAACCTGTTTTCCTGATACTCTCACCAGAATTGGCACTCAAGCTTTTAAAGTGAAACAAAGTTAATCTTTAAAAACTACCCCAATTGCCATCTGCGCTTCAAATTGGCCTGTGCTCTTTCTCACCAACTCAAGTGTGGCCCTGGCTGGGTCACCCAGAAGAAAAGGATCCACCATGTTGGGCAAAAAAAACTGAAAACAAGGCAAGTTTAGTCTAACATGGCATCACTCAGTTAAATGACCGGAGTAGTATCTTACTTATTTCTCTAAATACTTAAATCATTTATACTTTTACTTATCCCCTCAAGTAGAATGTTAACTTCTTATTTCTTGGGTGCTTCTGATATTTTAAATAGCTCTCCTTAGACCGAACTACTTTTGCTGTTACAGCATACAAAGTAATGAATTCTCACAAAAGAATTACAGAACTGAATCCCTCAACAACAGATAGTCAACATTTAAAGAACTACGTTAGTCTCCAAATTACTAAATGACACAGTTTACCCGACTACAGAAAACAAAAGAAAGATCTTGTAATAATGGGCATATAAATATTACTCACTGCTAAGCCAAGTATCAATAGCCTCAGATATGCAGGTGACACCACCCTTATGGCAGAAAGTGAAGAAGAACTAAAAAGCCTCTTGATGAAAGTGAAAGAGGAGAGTGAAAAAGTTGGCTTAAAGCTCAACATTCAGAAAATGAAGATATGGCATCTGATCCCATCACTTCATGGCACATAGATGGGGAAACAGTGGAAACAGTGGCTGACTTTATTTTTGGGGGCTCCAAAATCACTACAGATGGTGACTGCAGCCATGAAATTAAAAGAAGCTTAGTCTTTGGAAGGAAAGTTATGACCAACCTAGGTAGCATATTAAAAAGCAGAGACATTACTTTGCCAACCAAGGTCCATCTAGTCAAGGCTATGGTTTTTCCAGTAGTCATGTATGGATGTGAGAGTTGGACTATAAAGAATGCTGATAGCCGAAGAATTGATGCTTTTGAACTGTGGTGTTGGAGAAGACTCTTGAGAGTCCCTTGGACTGCAAGGAGATCCAACCAGTCCATCCTAAAGGAGATCAGTCCTGGGTTCATTGGAAGGACTGATGTTGAAGCTGAAACTCCAATACTTTGGCCACCTGATGCGAAGAGCTGACTCATTTGAAAAGACCCTGATGCTGGGAAAGATTGAGGGCAGGAGGAGAAGGGGACGACAGAGGATGAGATGGTTGGATGGCATCACCAACTTGACGGACATGGGTTTGGGTGAACTCCAGGAGTTGGTTAATGACAGGGATGCATGGTGTGCTGAGGTTCATGGGGCCACAAAGAGTCGGACACGACTGAGGGACTGAACTGAACTGAAGTCACAAAGTACTATAAGATTTTTTCAGGATTTTTTTTTTTCCAAAGAAATAATCACCACCCTAAAAAAACTAAGCAAACAAAGAAATAAATATATCTATCATTATTTGTCCTTCAACTGCAACAGACTGTCTCCTGATGCTTAAACCCATCAAGATGAGTATCTGAGTATTTGCATTTGAATGTTTTCCCTCAAAAACTTACCTTCCCCACTCTTCAGGCTTGATCAGGTGGCATGTGTTCCCCAAGTATACGCTGGCTAGACAGCCAAGGAAGGTGACTCACGAATATCCCAGCTGACAGAAAGGAAGCCGCCCAGGGACCAATACCTGACTACTCTGCTGAGTGTAATGAAGAATTTTTCTATTAAAACCACTACAATCACTTTAACAGCAAAAGACAATATCCAGCATCGGCATTATTCAGACAGTAAAATCCAGGGCTGCATAGGCAGGGGCTAGAGACTGACAGGGTGGCAGAAAATTCGTACCAATCCCTGCCACTCAGTTTCACCACATCACTGGGTTGCAGAGTTCCGGTTCCCCAAAGGAACAGGGCTCTTTTCCAGGAATAGAGATCTCACAATAATACTGTCTGGAGTTCTAGTGGTTAGAGAGGGGGTTCATTAGCGTGAATCTCAAGATGCCACACGGGTCTTGGGCAGGCCACTTAACCTCCCCGTGCCTTCATTTCCCTCAATGCACAAAGGAGGCAACAGTAAATATTGTAGGATTAAGGTTAAGGCTCAGTATTTGCTATTATCATGAATACTTCCAAGACAGTAACCTCAGATTTAACAAGGTACATCCATTCATCTAATCTACCTTAGTTACTAACCTACAAAGCTGAAATTACAGCTCTTCAATCTTGAGAAGAGTTAAGCACATAATGACTTTTTACCTTTAATATGCCTAGGTCCTTAATAATATTGATGTTAGCAACTGCTAATGAGGGGATAATTAACCTATAATTTGTTCCAAAGATAGCATTCAGCCCAATTTCTATGCCGGTGCAGCCCCTCCCCAATTTAAGAAATTGCTACCTCCCCTTTAGTCACAAATATTAACAGCTAGCCCTTTCAACACTTACAATGCCCTGAGCACCATTCTAAGCCTTTTGTACTTACAACCCTCACAACAGCCCAGGGAGACGAGTTGTTATTACAAAGACAGGCTAAGTAACCCTCTCAGGCTCCTGCAACCAGCAAGTTGTAGAGCTGGGGCTGAAACCCAGGCAGCCTAATTCAAGTCAGTGCTCTTAGCCACTCAGCATATAGACCAGAGCTTTTGGAGAAGGGTGGAGTATGCTCAGTCTTGTCTCGATTTAGGAAGATTAACTCCAGTGAGGCTGCAGAGCTGTCTGGGAGCCAGTGATGGGAAGGCCAGCTGGGATCTGATCAGCAAGAACAGGGAGGAGCTGACTGGGAGCAGAAGGACAGAAAGGAAGCCACGTTTCAAAGAGATTTCTAAGAGCTGAATGAACTTTATGACAAATTATATGTGAGGGGAGAGAGGACTTGGTGCTGAAATAGTAGGTGGACCAGCAGAAAATAATGATGGTCAGTAAGACTAAGAGAAAAATTCTCAATGATACAGAAGGCTAAACTGGCTGTATTATAGGTTCCTAGGGAGATAAATTTAGGCATAAAAAGGCACTTCCTATGACTGTCTGGCCAACTGTAAGCTATGTTTCACACGTTAAGACTGAAATTCTCAGTTCTCTTCCAATCATTATTTGTGAAAACTATCTTTCCAGAAAAGAATACACAAAAAGAACATCTAGAATCACAAGTTCTAACAAATAATGCTGAATCCAGTTGCAAACAAATCTTAACCTGTGTGAATCACCATATCAACAGCTGTCTTATTTTACTCATCCAAACCCATAATATAACTGACACCTTCATGCCCTACTCTGCCTCCCTTTCAAGCTATGCTGGTCCTTCATTTCCCTGCAATACCAGTTCTTGCCCTTCTCAGCGCCTCTGCAATGGCTACTTCTGGCTAGCCTTAACCTCCCTGTTTCTACAGATACTTTGCTTCTTCTTATCCTTTATGTTGTGTCTTAAATGCCACTGACTCACTGATCTTTCTCATCACTTGGAGTGTATACCCCAACAGACCCCCAACTATTCTTTACTTCAGCCTAAGGTCTGTTTCCTTCTAGGTCTTACTATAGTACTATTTTGTCTAATCTCATTCTCCCTAACCTCCAGAAAATGTAAGTTCCAAGATGGCAGGGAACCTAATATCTGACTTATTCTTTGTCTGGAGTATGGTGGGTGCTCAACAAACACTGGTTAAAGTAAATAAAGTGAGCGCCAGGCACCATGGCTACAAAGTGGGATCTGCTCTCAGACAGCTCAAGTTCTTGTGGGGAAATAGGCAACCAACTACCAAGTAGTGAAATAAGTGAATGTTACGGTAAGGGTTACCCAGAAGTGCTACAGAGGAGCACAGAGGATGCTCTAGATTCAGGAGGGTGGGGAACGGAGGTGTTTTCAGGAGGTAATGATGCTAGCTAAACCCAAGGGGAGATGAGCCTTTTGCTCTTGGCAGCTACAATGAAGTTTTCTCTAAACATAAGAAATAAGAAGGCCCTCAAAGTTCCACTCAAGATCAACTCATAATGGCTAATAAGAGAGAGGCACAAGCCATCTAAAACAGAAAGCCTGGTTTGCTGCGTAACAAGATTCAAGCAGAGCCAGAAAGAAACTTATATATGTAAAGAATATATATATATTTTTTACATATATTATGTACTTATATACTATATACATATATTATGTACTTATATACTTATATACTTCACATATATATATGTACTTATATATGTAAAGAAACGAGGTATTCAGTGACTTCCCTGGGGGTCCAGTGGCTAAAACTCCCCACTCCCAATGCAGGGGGCCCAGTTCAACCACCGGTCTAGGAACTAGATCTCACATGCTACAACTAAGACCCAGCAAGGCCAAATAAATAAGTAAATATTTTTTTAAAAAAGAAAGAAAGAAACAAGGTATTCAGCAACAAGGGTCTGCCCTGCAAGCACTGAAGAACAATGGAAAAGAGAAAGGCTGGTAGGGGCCACTGAAGTAAGTGGGCAGGAGAGGAGGACCTTTTGCTCACGGATGAGTTTTCTGGTCACAAAGGATCTCCCTGTTTGTTACGAGACGGACGGTAGCATCATTTGATCATGACAAGCCATTAAATACTTGATTCATCGCATCGCTTTTGTTCTGATTCCTTCTCGGATAACATTCTAATTATGGTATAGGCTTCTAGCTATGTCTAGGAGAGAATACACTGAAAATTATATACTAGCTTTCCAATTTCAGACTCACGAGTTTGGTTAGTCTGAGGCCAGGGAAATGGATCTGCTCTTAGTTCACCCCCCAATTAAAGACTCTCCCAACAAAGCATGAGGTTAGCCTATCTTCAAACAGAGTTAAGGAAAAGGATTTAAGGAAAATGTTTGAGGTGGATCTGACTGATTGGGAAGGTGAGGGAAAAGGGACATGCTAAGGATGAGTCCAAGGTTTTAGCTTCAGTTATCTGGGGATGGTTGATACCATTCAGCAAGAAAGCAACAGCATGAGAGTGGGCAGAAGACTTATAGACGATGTACCATTTAGGACGTGTTGAATCTGTAGTCTCTGAAGGGTAGGTAACTGGAGATGTCCAGTAGGCATTTGGCTATCCGAGACTGGAACACGAGAGAGACGGAATTTTTTCAATTTGGAGACATTTGTATTTGAGCAATCATAGATGAAAGCACCCAAGAAAGGCATGCCAACTACCAAAAGATGAGGAACCTGAATACATCCATTATTTAAAGGATGGAAGAAAAGAAATCTGCAAGGTAGGCTGTGAAACAGAGAAAGGCACCTGTAATTGTCCTAAATATTTGTTAGGTTATCTTCAATGTCAGATTTCAACAAGCACATCTGCGATTTTTTTTTTTTAAACAGATAAAGTAAAACAAATTGCTTATAGTAAAGTCACTAAAAAAGACACAAAAGTTCTTTCAGAATACCATAATATGGCTTCCTGGAACAGGAAGGAAATCAATGAGATACACCCTACTGACTTCTTACTAGGACTTGAAAAAGTGAAATAAGGCTGGTTGAAAGGAACAAAAGCTTTTCTTTTGGGACCTACTTTAAATGTTTAAGTCTTGCCAAGAGTTCAAAGTCCATGATGCTAACCACCTTTGGATGAATGTGTGAGGCAGAGATAAAAGCGCCAATGTGCATCTTAATGACTAACACTGGTTTTGAGAAACTTGACTGTCCATTTATACATTTTTTTTTCACTCTGTGACAAATCAAACTTTCATCCCCTAAGAGATCTATAATACAGCACAGTACTATTCACCCCAACAGTGTCACTGAGCTGGTGACTGATTTGAAGAGCCACTGAAAAGTTTACTGTCAACAAGAACAATTTATTGTCTTTTTTTTTTTAAAAGCAAAGCCATGTGCTGAAAATTGAGCTATACAACATTTTCTACCCTATTGCAGTTAACAAGTTTACTAGAGAAGACCAAATTACTCCATAAAAAACCTGAGATTTCAATATAGATTGCAAAGTTAAAAGGCCGAACAGCAGTACACTCAGTCAGATGAGGGCATAATTACTCAAGAGCTGATTGTATAAGAAGAAAATGGGGTCTAAGCCAGATTTACGGAAAGGCAAGACAGTCAAGAAAAAAGGCAAAGTGAAGTTACAGCACTGCTACAAGCAGAGTACAGATATAAGCAACGGGATGGATGCAGGAACCGTGCCAGGAATCAGCTGAACAGGTTTTGTTTGGTTCTGGTTTTTTTGACTAAGAGATTCCTGTAGTTGAGCCGTAATAAACAAGGCCAGAGAAGCCAACAAGTGGCAAGACAGCTGAGCATAAGGCCATGTCCTTTATCCTATGGACAGTATATGGCCAGTGGTGGTTTTATGCACAGATGGGTGGTGGATGCAAAGCAAGATTTTTGGAAAAACCAATCTGGCAATTGCGTGGAGAAGAGGTAGACGGTAACAAGACTGCGGTGTGTTATACATTACGGCAACCCACTCCAGTACTCTTGCCTGAAAAATTCCATGGACTGAGGAGCCTGGTAGGCTACAGTCCACAGCGTCGCAAAGAGTCGGACGTGACTGAGCGAATTCACTAGCTCACTAGCTATACATTTGTCAAAACTCACCAAATCTACACTTGAAATTGCCAAATTTTATTGTATGTATTAATACATTATACATCCCTGATGCTAATTTTTGGAAAGCAAAGGACAATCGCCAAGTCAGGAATGAGACAAGCATTAAAAGTACAGGCTGTAAAACTCCAAACGTTTAGTGACTGAGGTGAATTCAACAGTGTGCTGAAGCCTGCTGATCACATGCATCTCTTCTCAAGTTCAGTGACCTCCCATCTGTAGTCTAAAATCAGGCATGATGGAGTATTTATACCTCAAAAATCAGTAACTGCTACAAATAAGGGCTTTATCCCCCCATGGGTGGTTGTTCAGCATTCACCAGCACACCACTGTGTCAATTCTACACAAGGTCTCCTATGAATATGGCACTAAATGAAGAGTCCCTTGACACTTTTGTCTACTTCAAAATAATGACATTGTTCTGAAGCACCATTTCTTAATCTTACCATCGACAGATGGTTACCAAAAAAGTATTAAGATTTTAAAAGCCTAACATTTATTTAGTTTCAAGAACTAAAGCATGCCTATGAGTAAGACAGAAACCTTTGTCTGCATCTCTCAATCAAGGTTTTATAGCTATTATGTGGTTGCCCTGGGACTAACACCAATTGATGATGATAATACACAAAAAATTCCAGCATTCACTCCAATATAGTAGAGGCTAATTGCATGGGCCTATTATTGGAATATGCTTTCCAAGTTCAAACTAGTTGCATTTCAATAGAGTTCAGAGGGTTTTCTGGGGAAACCCTACTGTGAAAAGATGAACTTTGTCTTAACAACTTTAGTTTCAAAAACTATTCACTTATAGATGCCTATTTCACATCTCTGAAGCAAAATGGCTCATTTGTTATGTAGATTACTAAGCAGTCACTTAGGAATAAAGAGATTTTTTCTTTAGAGGCTCCAGCTAACTATCTGCATAGGCTTACATTCAAAACGAGCAAAGTGTACTCTAAATATGACAGCAAATAATTGTTTGAACCTTTCTGATTTAACTGCAGAAAGTACAAACATGCACCTCCTTCCTATTTTCCAACCCACCTTCCAGGGGCCAACCTGGAGTTCCTCCCAAGAAAGGCTGCCTTTCTATAGAGCCCCTAGTGAATGTGCAAGTGAAAGTCGCTCAGTCATGTCCGACTCTTTGCGACCCCATGGACTATACAGTTCATGGAATTCTCCAGGCCGGAATACTGGAGTGGGTAGCCTGTGCCTTCTCCAGGGGACCTTCCCAACCCAGGAATCACACCCAGGTCTCCTGCGTTGCAGGCGGATTCTTTACCAGCTGAGCCACAAGGGAAGCCCAAGAATACTGGAGCGGGTAGCCTATCCCTTCTCCAGGGGATCTTCCTGACCCAGGAATCGAACTGGGGTGTCGTGCATTGCAGGCAGATTCTTTACCAACCGAGCTATGCGGGAAGCCCCATAGAGCCCCTAGGTCACCTGCAAAGCTAAGCAATCAGGGTCCACAAAGAGCTGGGGTACAACAAAGGGCAAAGGTTGATGTTCGCCAAGCAGGCAAGCCCTTAGTGAACAGACAAGTTTTGTTTCAACAGTTCTTTAGTTCATTACTTAAAACTCAGAATGTTAATTTCTCACAAATAAAAGCCAATTAAACTCATCTTTATTTTCTTGGGCTCCAAAATCATTGCAGATGGTGACTGCAGCCATGAAATTGAAAAGATGCTTGCTCCTTGAAAGAAAAGCTATGACCCATCTAGACAGCATATTAAAAAGCAGCGACATTACTTTGCCAACAAAGGTCTGTTTAGTCAAAGCTATGGTTTTTCTAGCAGTCATATACAGATGTGAGAGCTGGACTATAAAGAAAGCTGAGCACTGAAGAATTGATGCTTTTTTTGTTTTTATCTTTATTTTTTTATTTTTTACTTTACAATATTGTATTGGTTTTGCCATACATTGACTTGAATCCGCCATGGATGTACATGTGTTCCCCATCCTGAACTCCACTCCCACCTCCCTCCCCATCCCATCCCTCTGGGTCATCCCAGTGCACCAGCCCCAAGCACCTATATCATGCATCAAACCTGGACTGGCAATTCTTTTCACATATGATATTTTACATGTTTCAATGCCATTCTCCCATATCATCCCACCCTCGCCCTCTCCCACAGAGTCCAAAAGACTGTTCACTACATCTGTGTCTCTTTTGCTGTCTCGCACACAAGGTTATCGTTACCTTCTTTCTAAATTCCATATATATGCATTAGTATATTGTATTGGTGTTCTTCTTTCTGGATTACTTCACTCTGTATAATAGGCTCCAGTTTCATCCACCTCATTAGAACTGATTCAAATGTGTTCTTTTTAATGGCTGAGTAATATTCCATTGTGTATATGTACCACAGCTTTCTTATCCATTCATCTGCTGATGGACATCTAGGTTGCTTCCATGTCCTGGCTATTATAAACAGTGCTATGATGAACACTGGGGTACACGTGTCTCTTTCAATTCTGGTTTCCTCAGTTTGTATGCCCAGCAATGGGATTGCTGGGTCATATGGCAGTTCTATTTCCAGTTTTTTAAGGAATCTCCACACTGTTCTCCATAGTGGCTTACTAGTTTGCATTCCCACCAACAGTGTAAGAGGGTTCCCTTTTCTCCACACAAGAATTGATGCTTTTGAACTGTGGTGTTAGAGAAGACTCTTGAGAGTCTCATGGACTGCAAGGAGATCCAACCAGTCCATCTTAAAGGAAACCAGTCCTGAATATTCATTGAAAGGAACTGATGCTGAAGCTGAAACTCTAATACTCTGGCCACCTGATGCAAAGAACTGACTCACTGGAAAAGACCCTGATGCTGGGAAAGATTGAAGGTGGGAGGAGAAGGAGACAACAGAGGATGAGATGGATGGATGGCATCACTGATTTGATGGACATGAGTGAGTAAGCTCCAGGAGACGATGACGGACAGGGAAGCCTGGCATGCTGCAGTCCATGGGGTCACAAAGAGTCAGACAAAACTGAGCGACTGAACTGAACTGAAACTCTGAAGTATACTATTTTACTTTGAATTGTTAATCCTCATCTATACCAACATTTCTATTGGAAAGTACACACACATCCATACTAAGATGCTAACATCATTATTTGAACCTCACTGTATCTAGAGCCCCTCTGTCAGAAAAAGGGAAGTAGGATATAGAACCATCATCATGAAGAACTCTGAAATGGAAGGAGCAGGGAGAAAACATCAGGTGGGAGAAATAACAATTACTAGGATATTAACATCCCCTGCCCCTACTGATAACTGAGTGGGGACAGTGGGGGCTAGGGATTCATCAGACGTGTGCACACACTCCTTGAAGCTCCACTGCTCTAGGGAGTGAGCTGCCAGGCCATGAAGAGTACACAAGGGGATGGTTCTAAGCCCCAGGCCTGTTCACTGAGCATTCTTTGTACCACAGACCCTAGCCGAAACTTTCCTTTTGACACTTTCCTTAGGCTTTTAATTCCCTTGGAAGAGTAGAAATAAGAACTCCCCAAAAAGGGAAGAAAAACGTACATGTGTCCCTACCTCTTTATTAATGAACATTTACCATTCTTCAAAATGTCCAAGCCCAGGTGTACCAGCTACAGTTCTAGCAGCGGGGGACAAAGGTATAAAAGATTCAGGATCTGTTCTCCAAGGAGCAGCTTAAAGAGATGGGAGTTGGATATACAAGCACAAACTGATTATAAATTGAGGGGAACACAAAGGATGCTATTAAAATAATGCAGAAGGCAGGAAAGCATCAAATACAGAGATGCGGTGTTTGAAGAAGAACCAAGACTTGAGGAGTGGAAATTGACAGCAAAGGACTTCTTAGTAAAGATATAAGAATTCATAGACTGGATCATTTTTGAGAGAATATTAAGGAAAAAAATCCTGGGGGGGGGGGGGAGATTAGTCATTACAATAAAAATTCAAAGAAAAAAAAAAGAATAAACCAAAGTTAGCCAAAAGAAGAGAAAGGAACTACATAGATAAGTTAGGAACTGTCCTCTCCAAAGGCTGGTGTACTGCAAAGCGGGTGCAGCACTGCATCTCAGACTCTCACAGCAGGAAGGCAATACCTCTCTACTGAAATGACCTTTACACCAAGGGCAGGCTTTAAACCACAGGGACTGAAGAACAACCGAAGGTTTTTAAGCAGAAAGTGGTATGATCAGACGTAATACTAAAAACAGGATCACTCTAGCAGCAAAATGAAAGGCAGACTGGAAGGAGACAGAGGCTAGACACAGGGAGCCCCGAAGTGAGGTGATTCGCAATAGTCCAGGGAGATGACGTGAGGCTGAATAAAGCAGTGGTGGTACGGATGGGGAGAAGCGGGGGAGTAAAGATTTCAAGGGGGGCAGAATAAACAGGACGAGGGAGGAGTTAAGGGAACATTCCGGTTTCCCACTTGGAAACAGATGACTGACCACACATAAAAAGACTACAGTCTGACTTTGAAGAATACAGTACTAAAATCAGTATCAGAAATGTTAAGGGGCTTGTTGGGATATTTATTCTTGGAGAGAAGTTGGAAGGCAGGCAGCTATACTAATCTAGAGTTTGGGAAACAATTCAGCTGAAGGTGTGTGTGTGCACGCGCATGGATTTCCCAGGGAAGAATACTGGAGTGGGTTGCCATTTTCTTCTTTAGGGTATTTTCCCAACCCAGGGACTGAACCCGTGTCTCTTGCACTGGTATATTCTTTACTGCTGAGCCACCAGAGAAGCCCAATGCGTTATATATATGAATCATTTTATGGAAGGGAAAGTTATGTGAAAAGAAGAATGAGGACCAAGCCCATGGGAAAACCAACATTTAAAAAATCTACATCAACCTACAAAGAGAGATGTAGGACCAAGACAGGGCTTTAAAATGAGACTGAACCAAGCATTTTTGTTTAGTCCAGGTGTCCACAAACCATGAACCATCATCTGTTACTACAAATATAATTTGACTCTACCATGCCAAGCCTAGCCACTTATAAATAGCTGATGGCGGCTTCTGTGCTGCAACAGCAGAGTTGAGCAGAGTTGCAAATAAAGACTGTATGGTTGACAAAGCCTAAAATATTTACTATTTGGTTCTTTACAGAATATTTCTATTTGGCCTATCCCTGTTTTAGTTAACAGCCCTTCGGCAAGAGTCCATCCCTACTTTGTACCTCAGTTTCTCCATTTGAAAAGAGTACATTATGTTTTTAAATGCAGCAAAAACTTAAAAGGCTCATAAAAGTTGTTAATATCAAAGCCTTTCATCAACCAATGTATTTCCAGTTAAAATCAAGGTTTTAAAGTATATAAAAATTTACAACACGTAATTTAAGAATGCAGTATTTAAATTACAAAGCAATTTACTGATTCCCATGACTACAAAATAAACGGAATCCCAAACTGTACCTTAAATCCAATTCAGGTTACAGCACAGTCTACTCCAGAAAGTATTCACCGCTACAAAAGCCTTTGGTAACAGAAGAGACGGTAACAGAAGCAGAATAAAACAGCATCATCTCCATCACCACTGCCATCATTTCCAGAACACCGTTCATGTTCAGACGTTACGCTGAGCACTCAATGCCTGTTCGTCTCTCATTCCAGCACTACAGCGATGGTACCCATCCATCTTCCAGATGAGGAAACTCAGCCTGAGGAAGGGTAAAAGCCTCATCTCAGTCTCCTAGTGGAGAGTGGGTGGAACCGGTCACTAGTGCGGCCAGTCAGAACCAGGTCTGACCTCAGAGGCTCTGGACTTATCCTAAAACCCATTCTTTTTAGTCTGTTACCCACACCAAGGGAGATAAAATCTGTAAAGGGACAAACGGAACCTGGAAACAACCAGGAACACATACCTATCTGCTTCTCTTACTCTCTTGAAACTCAAAGATCTTAGAACCCAGGTTGGTATCACAGGCATAAAAAGGTGAAATGTATCGATTGCCCTAAGGGGCTATGGCCTTGGAAAGACAACCAGGTACAACACTTGTTGCCAGAAGACAACGTACTCTGAGTTCCAAACTACCATCTCACAAATGAACTTTTTAATCAACTCTCTGTGTAAACTGAGGGCAGCCAACACAAGAAATAAAAAGATCTTAGTAAATCAGATATAATAATAATAATAATAATCAGATATTATAATGTACTCTAAGAAGTAATACAATACACTTAATGGAAAGAACATGGGTATTCCCTTTAAACTGACCCAGGTTTGAATTCTTGTTTCAACACCAGCCTCATGACAGTAAACTACTTATCTTTTCTGAGTAGACAACCTCCGGGAAATAAGACCATCCATCTCTCCACGTGGTCTGGGGTAATACCGGTACTACAGAATTGAGTGGCTCAGAGTCAAAGAGACTGGGTTTATCATCCAGCTCTGCAACTTAACTTGGCATAAGCTGTTTAGTCGCTAAGTCATGTCCGACTCTTTTGAGACCTCATGGACTACAGTCCACCAGGCTCCTCTGTTCGTGGGATTCTCCAGGCAAGAACACTGGAGTGGGTTGCCATTTCCTCTTCTCCAGGGGATCAAACCTGCATCTACTGCATTGCACGTAGATTCTTTACCACTGAGCCACCAGGGAAGCCTGCAGCCTAAACCTCAGGTCTCTCGGCAGTGACAGGAAAAATGACAGTAGGATTTCCTTCTGGGGTTATTTTGAGGACTATGATATCGAAAGCGCCACAGGCACAATGCCCGGCATGTAGTAAACACTCAAAAAAACCAAAACCCCACTTTTTATCACTTTAAGTTACCTAATGACAAGTCAGCTTCCAACCCTCCTAGAACACATCTCTAAGGGAGGCAACATCTTTCCCTAAGGATATGACATTAACTTTTATAGCTTTAAAGGAGTCACAGAAAAAACACTGCCACCCCCCCTCCCCCAAGAACAACCACCAAAAAAAAAACCAAATGATGGCTTGGCTCCATTTTGTTAAATGTGAGAAGTTTTCTTCATCTCTTGCCTCAAACCTTAAAATAAATATTAAATAATACTACTGGTGCTTTCAGGAGGGCAACGCCCTTAACCTTTAAACAGAACAAGACTCTTCCCCCACATATGGTTTTCAGAGCACCAGGAAGAAACACTGGAAAGGCATCTGTTAGAAGCAGAACTTTAACTCTTTGTAAAACAGTCTGCGTGCACCTGTGGCCAGAGCAGAAGCACAGGCTGAGTGGGCCACGACCCCTGCCCAGAACTCCCCTCGCCCTAACACGCAGTACCCTTTAAGCCCCACCCCATCTCAAAAGCCATAAAAATACTGAGTTCCACAGATTTTTCTTTCAATCATTAGCTCAAGATACAGAAACAGATCAAAGAAACTGCAAAGATAAACTATAATTTTAAAAAATTCCTTGTCCTTTACCAGTCTTGTAAGTCCATCCAGCTAAAATATATCTTTCACACCAAGTTCATTAATGGCAAGACAGAAGAAATCCATAAAACATTCTGACTCTCAGAAGGCTTTCTCAGATGCACTTTACATTTTCAAATGGCTTATAGCGCTGCACCTGTTCATTTTCCTTCAAATGACTTCTGCTTTTTCTTTTTTTTAAGGACTCTCATTCTTTGAACATAAAGTTTCAATGGGCACTATAACTGGCTTAACATAGAAATCCTCTGCCATTAAATATATCCAATTCCAAATAGATCTAAGAAAAATGGGAAAACAGTCTTCAGATACAGCACTGGTTTTATCTAACACAGAAATCAACAAGCTCAGCCTTTACAGCTCTCAACAGATTTGGTTTATATTTCTCAGCCATTTTCTACAGAATATGCACAGTGATTAAGTCCGGGGCTTTCCTTTCACTCTTCCAAAACCATTTATCTGTGCTCAAGTTCTAACAGAATTTTTTAAAAAGAGAAATCCTCCCCAAAAATCAACTCCAAGACCAGAGCCATCATCTCCAGCACTAAGCAAATAGTCTAGTTCAGATTATTAACCTGATTTTTGTTTTGAAAGCTAAAGGGAAGTAGCTTTTCTGTTTTAGATTTCATTCCTGGGGAAATGGAAATAGATGCAAGATTTCAAGGTTATACAGTACACACAGAGAACATCCTGTCCACTTGCCTAACATACTCCCAGCATGCTTACAGTTAATGGCCAAACCATCTGCAAAAGTCTCCTTTGCTCAGTCTCACATGTTGCCCACAAATTCAAGATTACACTGTTTCATTTTGTTTATTTTAGAACAGTCACCTTGTATCCAACTGATCCAGCCTACTTCTGCTGCCAAGGTGTTAACATGTATTATACTTGCTAAAGGCAGAAAGTAAATAGGACAGGCCCAGCTCCCATCCTGAGGACAGACCCTCACACCCCTCTCTTCCCTCACTCAATGAACTGTGTGTATTTGTGTGCGCATGTGTGTGTGTTCACGCGTGTGTTACAGGCTGGGTGGGTGATAGGAGGATGAGGCTGAGAGAATCAACACTGTGGGGGGTTTTGAGACGAAAGACACAGGCAGGATAACTGGGCAACACAAACTTCTGTCTAGTTCTTTTAATCCCAAGTATGATTCCCTCAATTATAGCTCTCCCTGGATTAAGTCCTAAACTAATAAAAAGCATTTTTTAGAGATCTCATGGAGGGAAATGGGTATTTTTAGGGTATCAAGTAGCTAGGAAAAACAACAAAGACTTTGCACTGTAAAGTTTAGAAAAGTTATTTTAGGTATCTACTTGCATACGATTTTCCTAAATTAAAAATAACATCTATGCAATAGTCAGTGTTGACCCAGCATCTCAAAGAACATACCTCTACTTAAAACAAATGCCAAGTGTGACATTTATTATGAGTGCTAACTGTTCTGTGCTAGATGTTTAACATTTATTCTTTTAAGGCATGGAGAATTTCAAAACACATTTGGTATCTCCAACCTGGTCTCTAAAATTGTCCTATTTAAATTAGGTGCTGGCAGGCCTCAACTTTCACGCCTTAAAGCAAGACGAATGCTCCTATGAAATGCTACTATGAAAAAGAACTGGCAGCTGAGGGATGCCAAAAGCAGACAGGACCTCAGAAAGACCTCTCATATCATCTATACACACACAGAGTTGACTGACAGAAAACACTCAAGCTTTCTTAAGGAAATTCTTTCAACTACACTCATATTTGTTATGAAGCAGTGAAAGAGATGAAGACTGAAAATATCACCATGAAAGATTGTCCAGAACCACAAATTCCTAAAGTTACCAATTCTATGCAAACCTATACCCATTTGACGATAGAAAGAAAATACCATGAAGACCATTTGCTGTCCCACTTAAAACCAAGAAGCGTGGATGAGAGCAAATGCATCACATGCAAAGCTACAGATATTTCTGTTTTGGAAAGCAAATGACCAATTCCAGTTCGGAGGAAAAATATTGCTTTCTATCATCTGTTTCAAAAGGCAGTAATAAATAAAGAGCCAAGCTAATGAGCCTGAAACCGAAATTAAAAACAAAAACTAGATTAACTTTTAAAATACAAAAAATTCATTTTTAGACTAAAAAAAAAAACAAAACACAATTCCTGTTTAATACCCTGCTTAAAACTTTCACTGACGACTGTGAATGCAGGCAGTGCTCAGCTCCTTCAGCCTGCCCACACGTCCACAGCTTCTCCTCTCCCTCGGCCGCCCAATTCTGGGACTCTCCACAATCATGAACACTCAGTCAATCCTTGGAATGATTGGTTTTACACCTCTGTGTCTTTGCCTAGCTCCCTCCTCTCCACCTGGAATGTCCTTCAACTTTTATGTGCTGTCTGAAAATGCCTGCTCATCTTTCAAAACCAAGGTCAGACTTCTTCAAGATCATGCCAACTGTTGTACTGCAACAACAGTACACTGTGGGCTGCATACTGCTCCTTCCTCTGCGCCTCTGTCAGTCATAGGCTGGGAAAGTTCACCCCTCTCTCCCAGAACAGAGAAGCCATGTCTTTTCTTTTGGTAGCATCTTTACTGCTTTGCAAAGGGTCTGACAGAAAAGGCACTCAAAATATTTGATTAGAAAACAGGCTGAGAAAACCCTGGGATACCATTTCACATCCAGTAGACTGGCAAATGTTAGAAAGCTAGACAAGTGCTGGTGTGGGTATGAATAAACAGGAAGTCTCACAGGCTGCTGAAATGTAAAGTTTGGTACAACCACTTTCAAGAACAATTTTTTCATGTCTATCAAAGCTGAAGATGTGCACCGTTAAGAGCAGCAATTCTGCTTCAAGTTATATACACTGAGCCATTATCTGTCAAATGTAGAGCCTGATTAGCATTTTTTGAGAGAGGTATCTCAAGGGTTTATGAGTAATCACTTTTTCAGGGTAAATATTATTACAAAAGGAAAGTTTCTGTTTTATATATATGTATACATATATACATTTTATTTATATACATGCTGCATCTCATTGTAAAGTACATTTCTTATTGTGTTCGATAAGCAAAAAAGCCTGATAAACAGTGACCTAGAGAAACATATGTGGTCAAAAAGATTTTCACAAATGTTCTTTACAGCACTATATATAGTGGTGAAAAACTGGAAATAACCTAAATGTACATTAACAAAATGAATAAGTAAAATATGGTAAATGCATGCAACTTTTACAAATGAGTTACCGGAGACCACCAAAAATGCCTGCCTCTCCCTGCCCACTGCAACAGCAGTAAAAGTACCAAAAATGAGAATGATGATTTGTAATAAATATTATAATGGAAAAAAAATGAGTTACAAATGAAGTAGATCTACTCCTGTCAACATCAAATCTCAAAAGCAGTAAATACTGATATCATTTAAACATGCAAGATAATGCTACATATTTATGGACATACACATATTAGAAAGTCTTTTAAAATGATTGGAAAGATAATTCAAGAAAGTTGCTACCTCTACTTCATGAAGAGAGAGAGGGAAGTGAAATCCAGGAGGATTCCAAGGGGGAGTGAAAGTAATCAGATCTTATTTCTTTTTTAAAAATAAATTTCCTGGGGAATTACCTGGCAGTCCAATAGTTAGGACTCTGTGCTTCCAATGCAAGGGCACAAGTTCAATCCCTGGTCAAGGAAACTAAGAACCCGCAAGTTATCAACCTACCTTCTGAAGCAGTAAGGCAAAATGTTAAGATCAGACAAAATTGGGTAACAGATTCTCTTTTACTATCATTCCCTTATTCCTCATATTTGTTGTGGTGCTCAAAAAATTTCATCATTTCAAAAACATTCTTAAATAAGCAAATAAATAGAATACATTAAAAGGAAAAAAAAAAGGCAATCTTGTAAATGTCCTGGTTTACAGCTTCAAATCAATACACATTCCACAATTTTCCTTCAATTTGAATGCTTATAGATCAGACACTGCGATAAGCCTTAAGTATACAGTCTCACTTAACTGATTCAATGGCCTCTGTGCCAGTCACTATTATTTTTTATTAGGATGACTGCATCGCTGCCTCTGGTCTTTAATCTTGAGGGTCCAACTGTACTTACCATTCCACATTTTCTGAGGGCAGAAAAATGGATTAATCTATTTTTTAAAGATTTTAATATATCTAATAAAGGGTTCCTTCTGCTCAACTTTCAATTAATTCAAAGAATCTACTCCAAAATCATACACAACTGAAAATTTACTAAAATGTATCCTACCTTTGCAGCTTTTTGTAAAAAATAAATATATGTACAATGAATGAATGCTAATCTAGGCTCCATTTGGTTGCTTTGCTTTAAAAAATCAATTCAATGAATATAGGTACACGTCAAGTTCATTCTATGTAAACTGCTAAATCTTTAGAAGATAAGCAGCTGTAACAGCTAATTTAAATTCTAATTTAAATGCTGAATTTACAAATTATTAGAATGTGTGAAAAGTATTTTCTTTACTAGGATAGCATTGATTTTAAAGTACTCTTTTGGTACTTTGTCTTTTTAATACTGTTAAATTATTTAAAGAAAAAAGAAAATATGCTTTCTTACTCTGAAAATGAATAAACAGTCTCATCACTTGAATATTTCCTCCGTGGAAGTTACATGATTTAAGTGCAATTATTGTTAAAAGTATTTGATGTGATAATGGTTCTATGGTTATATAGGAAAAGTCCTGACTCTCTGAGGATGTATATTAAAAGTAATTAAGCTAAAATGCCATTATTTTTGCAACTTAGAAATGATTCAACCAAATATATATAATTACACGCTGCTCCCGCTGCTGCTAAGTCGCTTCAGTTGTGTCCAACTCTGTTCGGACCCCATAGACGACAGCCCACCAAGCTCCCCCGTCCTTGGGATTCTCCAGGCAAGAACAATGGAGTGGGTTGCCATTTCCTTCTCCAATAATTACATATTTATATATAAATATATTTTTATAAAATTTTATCTATCTATATTAAATATATAATTATATATTTATTAGTTATAAATATATAATTAAGCAAATATGGCAAAACACTTACTATTGAGTCTAGCAGGAAGATATACAGAATTTATTTATATTCTTCCCACCCTTGTTTATCTGAGATTTTTCATAGTAAACTACAATGAAAAATTTCTGGTCAATACCTGCTGTGCAAATTTAATACTGCCAACATCATGCAATTCTATCTGAATTACCCTTATCAATTAACAACCAGAATATAATGAAGTTTTACCTGCTTTTGTAGTTTTATTCATAAAAACGTATAGCTGAAAGAAAAAATATTTACAATGTAGCCAAATTCAAGGCATACCAATATATTTTAACCAGTAAGTATTACTGAGAACCTAGAATTGGTTCCTTAGTATTATTAGTCATAATTTAAGGCAGCGTGGACAAGCTTAGACTCTTTTTATGTGATTAGAAGTTATGTAGCAATTTAGAAAAATCATAAAACTGACAACCAATTTTCTCAATCACAACATTTCCAATAAGCCAAAATTTGGTAAAAGGATCTATAATTTAATACCTTGGTTTCATCTATCAGTGAAAATATCCATAAAAGCAGTTACAGATATCTGAGTTGATTTATATTAGATAGGACTGGTTCTAAAACACGGCTGCATTCTCAAATATTGTTCATAATGCCAAGGATCAGAGAACAAAGATGAAAGAAATTTACTGATTGAAATTACATTATTTCAAGAAATTCTAACACAGGCCTTCTCCCATCTACTATACCATACCGCTTCTCAAAACATACTCTACACAAAAAACAAAACTGAAACAAGACATGAGGTAACCACAAGCTTCTCTCTCCTAAAACATACAATGAACAGACACACTCACCCCCTGGACAAAATCAGAGTGTATTCTTAACTTGGCTGCTCCCCATTATCAATGAAGGAGCACAACATCTTGCCTCAATTTCATCATCTACAATAATGATAACAGCTGCTTCATTCACAGAGTTGGTCAAAATTTGACCTAAACATGGTAAACAAAGCACTTGTATTCTCAGGTAAATAGGTGATGAATTAACACTGAAGAGAGTCTGAATAATTATACCTTCATAATACTTCAACTAATTCCAAGGATCCATTTTTAGAAATGAAAGAGCATTTAACAGGCTTTTCCTACACAAACTTAACATTAATGCAGGTTTATAAATATGAAGCAACATTTTACTACCATATTTCAGAGTCAGAAATGAAGATGTCAGGGTTTCCTACTTTATACTTCTAAAAGCCCTAGTAAAAATTCATACCAAGAAAGTACTAAACTGCAAAAACTTACTTATTTTTGCTACCCCTATCTGCAAAAATAGTAAGATTCAAAATAAGATTTTAAATTTATGCTATAAAGCTATTTTCAACTCTCTAGTCCCTAGAAGGCAATGCCAGGTATACATATGGCTGTGAAGGTCTTTCACTTCCTTTACATATATATACATACATACATATACAATTAAGAGTTATATACAAAATGCCTTCAGATAAAATCAAAATATTCAAGTTGCAAAGACTCAAAATGTCTAAGCCAACTCCTTCTTTGATAGGTGAGGAAACAGATATACCCCAGAAGAACACGAAAGGTACACTTCACAGCAAGCAGCAGCATAGCCAAGGGCAAGCCTTTCAGGGAGTCCTCCTTCACACCAACGTGCTGCCTCTCCACCAACCTCCCGTGACCCGAACTCCCAAATTAGGTCCTCTGAGTTACAGTTTGAAGATACCAGCTACATTATAAATGAAAAGTGCCAAGTGAACGCTCTTCCTTCTCCTTTAATGCCCAAGTAAATAATTTATCATACAATCCCAGTCCCCCAACAAAGCAGAACCTAGAAGACATGGAATAAGGGTTAAAAGATCAATTTTTGTGAGCCAAAACTCAAGGCATGGAAAACCAAGCCTAAAATGATAATGCTCTCAAATATGTATGAAAAAAAAAAAAAAAACAACAACTTAGCATTCACTGTGGCAAATACTGCTGGTTTCTCAGCCCAATACCTGTTCTCCCCTTCTTTCTTACTAATAAAATTCTGACTTTATTAAGGGTAGTCAAAAAGCAGTGTTTCCCAGCCTCCCTTGCAGCTAAGGTTGGTCAGTTGACATTTCGTGCCTGGGATATAAGAAGTGCAATTTGTAGGAAAGGATGCTCAGAAAATCTCCTTAGAAGTCGAGGGAAGGGGAAGGGCTGTCTTAGCTAGTTCATATCCCTTTCACCTTACTCACTCCTTTCTTCTTCCTCTTGCATGAAACATTAATGTGATGATAGGAAAGACCCCTTAAGGAAGTGAGCCACACACAAAGACAGTTGGGGAAAAAAAACAGAAGAAAGCTGGGTCCTTGCCAACATCAATCCTGTCTTTATCTGCCAACCTGCTAACTCTATGTTACAGATATATTATTTTAGATCTTTTACTAGCGTGCAACATCACTTTAATTGTGTCTGACTCTGTGCAACCCTAGGGAATGTAGCCTGTCAGGCTCCTCTGTTCATGGGATTCTCCAGGCAAGAATACTGGAGTGGGTTACCATGCGCTTCTCCAGGGAATCTTCCAGACCCAGGGATCGAACCTGCATCTCTTATGTCTCCTGCACTGGCAGGTGGGTTCTTTACCACTAGCACCACCTTGCTGCTACTGCTGCTAAGTCCCTTCAGTTGTGTCCAACTCTGTGTGACCCCATAGATGGCAGCCCACCAGGCTCCCCCGTCCCTGGGATTCTCCAGGCAAGAATACTGGAGTGGGTTGCCATTTCCTTCTCCAATGCATGAAAGTGAAAAGTGAAAGTGAAGTCGCTCAGTCGTGTCCAACTTTTAGCGACCCCATGGACTGTAGCCCACCAGGCTCCTCCATCCATGGGATTTTCCAGGCAAGAGTACTGGAAAGCGCCACCTTAGCCAACTACAATTTCTGAGTTAACTAAGCAAATACATAGTAACGCATTTATAAACATTATTTCAAATAATCCTTCACGCAATTCTATAATGTGGTATTTTATTCATTTTTTGGATAAGGAAACCAAATGCAGATGCAAATCCAAGTATGTCACTGAAACCACAGTCATCCCACTGTAATTTTTCAAAAGTAGTACATATCTAGAAAAGTATATGCATTTCAAAACATTACCTTAATCATTCTCATGTAACATGCCATAAAATCCATGCATTCCCTTCTACTAACACCATTAAAATCCTGCCAATTCACGATCAGATTTCAACAACCTATGTGTGTAAATTCTTTTTACCAAGAGTCCTTCTTTGGTTGACTAAAGATGAGAGATCATACCTCTAGCAAATATCAGGTGTACACTACTGGTTCCATAGTGTCCATTAGATGATAAAAGGTAAAAAAAAAAAAAAAAAAAAAGCTCAGCCTATTCACCTTATAGCAACCATATAATCCTGATCACACACACTGCACTCTAATATATACATATTTACAGTGACAAATGTACAGCCTCTGATCCTTTCATCAATCTAAGCCACCAACCACCTGCCGTCCCCACAGGCGCCTTTTTGCTTATTTACCTCCGGTCTCTATGACATTCAGCTTCCTCCTTCTCTAACAGACTTAACTCCTCACTTTTCCAGGCTCTCTCTTTTTAAACTTATTTTTAAGGATACCTATTTCTACAATATCTTTATATCTTCATATTAGGGTCCTATTCATTATTTATAGACACAGAATTAAACAGAGGCACTGGAGAAGGAAATGGCAACCTACTCCAGTATTCCTGCCTGAGAAAGCCCTTGGACAGAAGAGTCTGGCAGGCTGCAGTCCATGGGGTCTCAGAGTCAGACACAACTTAGCAACGAAACCACCACAAACAGAGGCACAAGGTTAATAATAGAACCTAGTAATTTATCTTTTACTAGAATTATTTAACAGAACAGAAAATGCTCTAAAGATGAAGAAACAAGCATCTGTACCTCGCAGGTCCTCATGAAATCATGCAGAATACATATTAACAGTCTTCAGACTTAGAGTAACAGATGCTAGGGCTTCCCTTGTGGTCCAGTGGTCACTAAGAATCTGCCTTGCAACGCGGGGGACACTGGTTCAATCCCTGGTCCAGGAAAATTCCACATGCTGAGGAGCAACCAAGTCCATGAGCCACAACTACTGAAGCCCGTGCTCTAGAGCCTGTGCTCTGCAACAAGAGAAGCCACAGAAATGAAAGTCTGTGCATGGCAACTAGAGAGTAGCCCTTGCTCACAGCAACTAGAGAAAGCCCAAGCAGCAACAAAGACCCAGCATAGCCAATAAATAAATAAATGTCGATTAAAAAAAAAAAAGGTGCCAAAAGTAAACTTGTAAATTTCCTCAAGCTTCAGTAAATAGATTAAAATTTTTAATTAGAAGAAAAAAATTTTTTAAAAAAACCTCCATTCTGCTACTCTCCTTCATTCATTTTCTAAGAGCTACACAGTAAAACCTTCCAAAGCCTGCTTTACAACAGAAATGGAAATAACTCACTACTCACCACTGTGGTCCAACATTATGATTAAATAGAAAAACAAAAAGCTTTATATATAAAAAACAAAATTAACATCATGTCTTACATTTTATTTTAAAAGCCTGAATTCAAGGATTATAGTCTTCCAGCCTGGAATAAAGATACGTGCTTTACGAATGGAATATTCTGACAATGGACCCACTGTCAACTGCCCATTGTCAACTCGGTGCCTGATAAAAAACATTTAATGCATCATACCCTGAAGCCCAAGAAGTAAACTGCTATCCAGTGTGTTTCCTCATCCCCACACAAGCTCTATCTTATTTCATGACATCTATGACACACCAAGAGAGAAAAGAGCTGACAAACTGACTCACAACCAACTCTAAGACGTCTCAGAGATGTTAAGGGGAAAAAAATGCCTTAGAATCTATGAAACATGGTGTAAACCTGGCATTCTTTACTAATATAAAAACACTTGCAATCTTCACACACCTATTTTCCTTCTTGGGTAAATGTGTATTTACATGGTTTACTGTATAATTCAATTCAATCTGATTCAAATATGTTATTAAAGAACCTACTATTTTGCCAACGCTATGCTAGGTACAAATAAAGCGCATCCTAGGCTTTATAATAACATGACAACTTCTCTATTGACACACGTTTGTTAGAGTGGCAGTTCTCAAACTTTTTGGTCTTAGCACCCTTTTCACTTATAAAATTGATGACCCTGGACTTCCCTGGTGGTTCAGTGTCAAGAATCTGCCTGCCAAAGCAGGGGATACAGGTTTGATCCCTGGTCCCAGAAAATTTCACATGCCACAGAGCAACTAAGCCTGTGTGCCACAACTACTGAGCCTGCCTGATGCAAATACGAACGTCTGTGCACCCCAGAGCCCATGCTCTGCAACAAGAGAAGCCCATGTAACACAACTCGAAAAAGCCTGTGTACAGCAACGACGACTCAGCGCAGGCAAGAAACTGAAAAATTTTTTTTAATTAAAAAAAGATTGATGACCCCAAAGAGCTTTTTTGGTATATATATCTATTGATATTTATCACTGAAAAATGTTTAAACATTAATCCATTTAAAAGTACTAATAAATCTTATGCATGTTAACATGTTTATGGAAAAACATTTCAAAAAAAAACAATTTAGCAAATCTCTTTAATGTCTGGCTTAATAGAAGTGAGCTGGATTCTCAAATTTGCTTCTGCATTCAACTTGGTACAATATGTTTCAAATGTAGTTAGGAGACAGAAGAGTAGTTTAACAGATTTTTCAGAAAATTCTGAACATTCTGGTATCACACCGAAACTTAACAAGTGGTACATTCCTTAAGGCTACCTGCAATGTGGAATCTGAAATAGTACAAATGAAATTTTCATAGTTACATTAAAACCCACTGCTCTACCTTGTATTTTAAACAAATCTTTTACCCAACACATGACTTCCTATCATGCCATTTAGAAAATACTAGTTTACTGACTTCTATAAATCTTCCCAACACTGACACATTTCATTACACAACATCAAAAAAATCACATTACTATCATCACTGATCTCATCAGAAATGTCTAGGTATTAGACAACTGTCAAGCATGTGGTGCAGATAAAAGTTTTTCCAAATTCTGATATTCACTTTAAAGCTTATATTATTATCACTGGCAACATACATTATCAGTTTTGCTTAAAGTGATGGGCTCACTTTGTTCCTTTCTGAGAAAACATCTGCCACACATCAAAGTCTGAATAACCAGTTTGTCAGCCAGTCACACTTTCAAGTTCAAATGGTGTTCCATTAATAAAAAAAAAAAAAGCAGCTAGTTTGGCCAGCAAGTCACCTATGTGCTTTTTCTGGAAACCACCACCATACTTTCAGTATGCAGGAAAAGTGCTCCCCATTTTAACACACAGAATATAGTAAGGAGACAGGTACTTGAGAATTAAAATTCTGAGTAATTGTCAAAATTTCGAGTACCTGTCTTGATAAGTTACTCCTTATCAAGAGCATGTTCAAGTGAAACTGCCTTTTTTAAAAACTGTAGATGTATGGTGGCAAAAAATATGACAACCACTAATATGGTTTTGGTGTGCTACGGGTTCGATGGTGTACTTTGTGGTGGGGTGGGGGGTGGGGGGCTGGTGGCTTGTGGCCTGCAAGATCTTAGTTTCTCCACCAGGGACTGAATCTGCACCCCACTGGATCGCTAGAGAAGTCCCAAGGCTTTCATAGTTTAATCCATTATTGGTTTTGGCCTTGCATCATCAGTACAAAACATCACTACTGAAAAAAAGCAGAAAAGGGGGAAAAAATTAATGTAACTATGAAACAAGTTTTTGCTTTATCATCTCCCTAAAAGTATCCTGGGGATCCCCAGGGGCCTGCAGGCAACTCTGGAACCTCTGCATTAGAGAATTCAAACGACTGAAGAACTTACCAAAAACCTAAGGAGCAAAAATTTGTTCTTCCCTGAGAGCCTGTGCATGCACACAGAAAGAAAAAAGTATACTCATGTGTATATACAGTTTAAACATATCATTAAAGTTCTGCATTTGCAAAATGAGATTTTAAATATCTCACTATAACAAAGACATGGAAGCAAACACCCAGTGACAGATGACTGGATAAAGATGTGGCACACATAATACACTACTACTCAGCCACAAAAAAGAATGGAATGACATTTGCAACAACATGGATGGACCTAGGGATCATCATACAGAAGAAGAATGACACTAAGACATGTACGCATACATGACATCACTTAACAGGTGGAATCTAAAGTGTGACACAAACAAACTTATTTCCAAAACAGAAACAGACTCACAGGCATAGAAAACAAGGTTACCCAAGGGGAAAGGGACAGATTAGGAGCTTGGGATTAGCAGATACAAACTACCATATCAATATATAGTATGGATAAACAACGAGGTTCTATGTAGAGCATGGAAAACTATATTCAGTACCTTGGGATAAACCATAACAGAAAAGAATATGAAAAAGCACACACACACGTAATATGTAACTGAATCACTCTGCTGTATAACAGAAACTAACACAACATTTTAAATCAACTATACTTCAATAAAAAGTATTCTTTTAAAATCCACCTATTACAAAGTATTCCTTCCATGATTCTGCCTAACTAAAAATAGGCCATGTATAACTTTTATAGCATGTGTGAGCTGTTAAAGCACTTCTTAAAATCTTCTCTTTCCTCACAGAGTATGGGTAAAAGGTAAAAATAAATACAAAATGAAGGTCCTCAATGAAATCCTGAACAGACCAATAAGTTCACGGTATCAAATATTAAGACAGTAAAAGTCATCTCTAGAACTACTAATTTGTAAGGGAGAACGTGAAACAGTTTATAAAGTACAAAATGAGAGTATTAATAAGCTAAATGATATGATGAGTTTAAGGTATTCAATTTTACAAATGGAATAACCAAAGTTTCAGCTGTTTCTTTTCCCAATCTTAAAAATTTCCCTTGATCTTAAATAAAACCAGCAATCAAAGAATCTTTAAGAAGAACTCCCCTGAAAATGCCATTTAATAAATGAAAGTATTACCATTTGGGACAATCTCAGAACACAAATACATATTACATGTGGACAAATGAACAATGTGCAGAAACGGCAGATGGCTCCTGCATGTAAAGGAACTCCAGTCCTCTTCAAGGTAGGGGGATCCGCCTCTCTCCTCGAGATTTCCATATTGCTTCTTTGGAGAAACAATGTTTAGTCTAAAACTGATCTAAGCGAGGACTTGGTGGAAACCTGTGGTATATTATTTATCAGAATTCATTGAGCAGGTGTTTCCTGAGCACCTACTTCATATGCAAAGCTGAATATGTGCTAGAAGGGACGGAAGCATAAGAAACTCTCACAGGCTCCAGACCTGTCACTAGAAGGACTTAATGCTATCATCTCAGCACTTTCAACCAATCTGTGCAGCTCATAAAAAGTGGGTCATAACATCTCAAAACACAAGGCTTCTAACAGACTAAATGTGAAACAGACTAGAATGAGAAGTAGCACATTATAAAACAAGTATCAGGGGATAAGAAAGGTAGAACTGAGGATAGAACAGGGCAGCTGTATAAAATTCAGCTACTTGCTACTAATTTTTTGTTGTTATTGTTTTTAAGCACAAAAGCAAATCTGGAAAAACAATTAAAAGAGTTATTATTAGCTCTGGTCACAAAAAAATGGCTCACCAAGGTGAATGGATAAACTGTGGCACATCTAGACAACGGATTATTATTCACCTCTAAAAAGAAATGGTTATTGGGCCAAAAAAAGACATGAAGGAAACTTAAATGCAAATTGTTAGGTGAAGTAAGCCAATGTGAAAAGCCTACCTACTGTATGATTCTGGAAAAGATAAAACTAAGACTGTAAAAAAGATAAGGACTTGCCAGGGGCTGTGATAGGGAAGGGAAGAGTGAACAGGAAGAGCACAGAGAATTTTTCAGTTCAGTTCAGTCGCTCAGTCGTGTCTGACTCTTTGCGACCCCATGAATCACAGCACGCCAGGCCTCCCCGTCCATCACCAACTCCCGGAGTTCACCCAGACTCACATTCATCGAGTCGGTGATGCCATCCAGCCATCTCATCCTCTGTTGTCCCCTTCTCCTCCTGCCCTCAATCCCTCCCTGCATCAGAGTCTTTTCCAATGAGTCAACTCTTCGCATGAGGTGGCCAAGGTAAGAGAATTTTTAGGACAGTGCAAATACTCTGTATGATACCACAGTGACAGATACATGTTGTTATACACATGTCCAAACCCACAGATGCACAACACTGAGTGCACCCTAGTATAAACTTTGGACTCCGGGTGATAATGATGTGTCAGTGTAGGCTCATCAACTGTAACAAATGCCCCACTCTGGAAGGGGATACTGGTAGAGGGGAGGCTGTTTATGAGTGGGGCAAGGGGATACAGGAAATCTTTGTACCTTCCCTTCAATTTTGCTGTGAACCTAAAACTGCTCTAAAAAAGTATTCTTGGGAATTCCCTGCTGGTCCAGTGGTTGGGACTCTGCACCTTCACTGCCAAGGGTGAGGGTTCAATTTCTGGTCAGGAAACTAAGATCCCACAAGCCACTCAGCATGACCAAAATGAATGAATAAACAAACAAACTAACTTAAAAAAAAAAAAAAAAAAGGCCTTCCAGGGTACTCAAACTTGAGAAAGTGAGCAAAGAAAAAAGGAGTACAAAAGAAAAAACCAGCTGAACATCTGCCCAGAGTCATCAAACCAGTAAGATGTCACTAAGCACTACACCACTGACTCTTAGCACTGGCGTGACAAGCAGGTGCTGGCGTGAGGTCAAAGGTCTAAAAATGCACCACCAGAGTTACTAAAACAATAAACAGCTGGTTACAAACACTTCTGACTTACATACCAAAAACCCAGGTGTCCTCATGAGTTGAAAACACAAATTCTGAACTATTCTCTACAGTCTTAAACAATTTATTACCACTACAAATATTATAATATTTATAACTAGCAAGATATTTACCATTAACATTCAGTTTCTACTGTTCTTCCTCACTATCTTCAAGGAAGCCCCTGAGAGCTAAATATTTTAGCTTAACTTTTGAGCCTAGAAATCAAATGGGTTTGGTCAAATTTTAATATCTCATTATTACTTTTTCAGAAGTCACCTACCCAATAACCTCAACTATAAATATACTCTGCTCAAGAAAACAATGTATTGTAAATACTTTAAGACTTTTATCATATGAAAATCAGTGTTATTCCTAGGGAGAAAGGAGAAAACAGCAAAAAAAGAAGAGTCAAAATAAAATACACCAAAAACTGTCAGAGTAAACAAGTTCTCTTAATTAAAGAAGACTTGCTTTGAAAATTCTCAAGAAGTTCTATGCAGTTTATCTTTACATAATAATTGAATTCCTGGGTTAAAACTGTCAACTATAATTATATCAAAGTTTTCATTGAAACTACAAATAGAACTGCCAAAAAAACAAGAGAAAAAGATATTGAAATGGTGAAAAATACACCCCTTTAAGATAGAATAAAATGTTTCAATGGGTCAAAATAAGGACCCTTTGCTAGAATTCACAGCTAATAATATATTTTTTTCTGTTATAAGTTAACTACATAACTAGTTAATAACAGAAAGATATACAGAATGTAATAACTTTTATCACTATCTCACACCCAAGTTCTCTTTCTGATCTAAAACTCAAGATGATAGAATTTCTTGAACTATAAGGTTTTAACTAACACTAAGGTTGCAACTCATCCTAAGTTTATCTTCATTTCCACATGTTATTCTAGATCTAAAAACAGCCAAATGCTGAAAGGTAAATTTGCCATGCAAATTGCTAAATAACCAAACACACTAAATCTGTGTGCTCCAAGACCACATTCTCATATATCTACATCCCATTTTTAAAAAAAGGCAGTACCATTTACACTCAAGAGTAAGTTCTGTACAAAATCCACTAATAACTAAGATTAATGCACTACTGTGTTACAATCAGAAGTCAAAAACAATTACTCCCTCCGGGAGGTGAAGCCTACCTCCTCTGGCCTCCTTGACAGTCAGCTGCTGCTGCTGCTGCTACGTCGCTTCAGTCATGTCCGACTCTGTGCGACTCCATAGACAGCAGCCCACCAGGCTCCCCCGTCCCTGGGATTCTTCAGGCAAGCACAATGGAGTGGGTTGCCATTTCCTTCTCCAATGCATGAAACTGAAAAGTGAAAGTGAAATCACTCAGTCGTGTCCGACTCTTTGCGACCCCATGGACTGCAGCCTACCAGGCTCCTCCGTCCATGGGATTTTCCAGGCAAGAGTACTGGAGTGGGGTGCCATTGCTTTCTCCATGCAAGTCAGCTAACACTTGGTAAAGAATCTGCCTGCAATGCAGGAGACCCTGGTTCAATTCCTGGGTTGAGAAGACCAGCTGGAGAAGGGATAGGCTATCCACTCCAGTATTCTTGGGCTTCCCTTGTGGTTCAGCTGGTAAAGAATCAACCTGCAATGCGGGAGACCTGGTTCGATCCCTGGGTTGGGAAGATCCCCTGGAGAAGGGAAAGGCTGCCCACTCCAGTATTCTGGCCTGGAGAATTCCATGCATTGCATTCTCCATGGGGTCGCAAAAAGTCGGACACGGCTGAGCAACTTTCACTTTCACACTTGATGACTAGCTTTTGAAGAACAGAACACAGAAGGGAAAAACAGTAACTTTACAGTGGAGAAACTTGGCAAGTGCAACCTAAGCCAAGTGGATCAAAGTTAACATCACCAGTAAGGTTACGAGGACATAGGTACTCCCCCCAATACACACCCCACTTGTGATAAAAAGGGCACTTCATCTCTGCAGTATTCTTTCCAATACCCACAAGAAGTTTGGCTAAATTTTAATACCTCACTATTATGAGGCCTAATCATGAGGGGGAAAAAATCAGATAGACTGGAATTGAGCACTCCAAAAACTGCCTGACCAGTGCTCCAGAACAGTCAAGGTCACGCAAAACAAAGAGAAACTGTCACAGACTAGAGAAGGCTAAGGAGACGTGACCACTAACACGGAAAACCTGCAACAGAAAAAACATGTTCATGGAAAAACCGGTGAAATCTGAATAAAGCCTGGAGTTTAGTTTATAGTAACATACCAACACTGATTTCTTAGTTTTGAAACACGTGCCTCAGTAACATAAATAACACAGGGGTAATGAGAATTAGGTGGGGCATAAGAACTCTCTGATCTTTGCAGTACCTGTAAAGTACTGTAAATCTAAAATTATAAGTTTATCTTTAAAAATAAAAGCTATCAAAACATTAAGGCAAATTAGTAGAAAATAAGAAGGGCAGCTTACATCCCAAGCCTTCTGTTAAAATCACCCCAACTTTTAAAAAATTAAGCATCTAAAGTGTTTGTACATCCTTGACCATCTTGAGACTAATAATTAAAATTACCATAACACAAAGCAAAACTGAATCTCTACAGACACTCAGTTTAAATATCAATAAAAATGCTGGCAATTAAATTTTCTTCAACAGATATATCTTCAATATCTGGAGAGTATTAAGACATAAAGGTGTCTAAGCACTATTATTTCCACTTCATGATTTTGCAGAATGCAAGGTATTTCAGTAATGCATTTGTGGCATTATAACAGAAATATCTCTGTGTCAAAATTTAAACTATGATCTGAAAAAAAAAAGGACAAAGGTAAAAAAATATTTAGATGCTTAAATACTGAACTGTCTCAAACTCTTATGGGATCCTGTTGCGGCTGGGCATATTCTTTTACTCAATTATACCTACATTCCCTAAGTTTACCTTTTAAAACCTGAAATATAATTCAGGTAATTAAATACATAAAATTTTGAAAGGAACAGCATGCTGCCATTCTATCTTGATAAAAGCTTCCATAAATCAGGTACTTTTACAAGGCTTACTTTCTTCTAAAATTATTGACAGGGCACATACAATTCAGACATCTCAAGAATACCAAATTCAATGCCATCTAATCTACTGTTATAAAGAGATATCAGAACATTTATATTAAAAGCTATTTAAGTCAATTTTTTTCTTTATGATACATTCATAAATAGGATTAACTGACGCATTGGGCTATATACAGCTTTAACTCTATTTTTCACGTAATAAATGTGACTATAAGTAGCAAAACTGATTTTATAAGTCACAGATGAAAAACAGATTCCTATATCAACTTTGGGTTCTATTTTTTCTATCAATAACAAAAACAAAGTTACCAGAGTTTACTCTCCAAATCTGAAGTAGTACAGCCAAGCATTAGTATTTCTCAAAGTGTTACCTAAGGCCACAAATGATATTCCCTAAAAAGAATACAATTGTTACTTTCAACTTTCAATTACAAGGAGCCCTCATATTTAAAAAGGGCTCTGTAATACTATTATCTGCATTCCAAGTTTACTCCAAGTAGAACAACAGGTTAAAATATCTATGAAAGTGTAACATCTACTAAAATTTAACTTCAAATAATAAAATGCCATCAAACTTCATCAGAGCTGACAAAACACTCTAAGAATGACATGTGAGAACTAAACCAGCCAGAACTGACAGACTAAAACTGTTACATTTTTCCCAATTCTTTCAAATAATAAGCCCCAATTTAAAAGCATAAATCATACACTAATTTTTGATTCTATAAAAAAGATTTCTATTTCCCATTAAGCAGAAAGATAAGACATGTATCTCTTGTCAACTAAGATAATCCAGTTCAAAGGCTTAAGCACACAGATCAGATCAACCCCCCAAATGGAGAATAAGCACAAGTAGATAGGTATTTTGTTAGTCATTCTTTGAGTTACAAGATGCAAAGGGGGGAACCCCCTGGAGGTTCAGTGGTTAGGATTCCATGCTTTCACTGCATGGGGCATGGGTTTGATCCCTGGTTGGGGAACTAAGGTCCCGCATGTCTGTGTGGTGTGGCCAAAAAAGAAAAAAATGTAAAAGGGCTAAAATTTAAACCTGGGAGTAAGCTCCCAAGGGGCAGGAGACTCCCATATACCTTGCCTGAAGAGCACAGGAGGATGCTGAGAGAGACCTCTAGACTCCCTACCTTGAGGACTTAAAGAAAATAGCAGCTCTTCAATCTCCAACACTGGCCAGATTGCATAAAACCAGTTAGAAAAACCAAATTCTCTATAGCGATGAGAGATGAAGATCTTTAAAGTGTAAGAACTCAAGATTCAGGTGCCAAGTTCCACCATGTCTCAACTTCACTGAACAGAGTTAGGGCAAATCTAAGGCACAGCCTATTTTTACCTTTGGAGAATGGGTATCAAAGTTGTAAACTACTACTATATGTTTTTAGCATAAGTAAGTTCAAGTTTGATAAATAAATGCCAAATTGCACAAAGTGAAATAGGCCAAGCATATTCTGAGTTTCTAACTTCTAGAAAAAATAATCTGACTTTACTTCTACTTTTAATTAAGGAAATACCTTCTCTCCAAAGGTTTATTTGTGTATTTTCCTGCCAGTACATTCAACTCTTTTGTCTGATTTCTAGAAATTAGTCACAGTATAAGAGAGGCACACTAATAGAAAACAGACATACAGAATGAAATATATGAAAAGAATTTAGTCTTTTTGAGTCACCAATAGTCTTCCCGATATGTCATTGTTAACATATTATAAAACTCTTGGCTAAAACTCAAACAAAGGAAAAGCCACGTTAATTACTCAAAGATTGATAGAATCTGTCTACTCTAAGAGCCTATAGAAAGAAAAAAGCAAGTAAATGTTCACAAGAAGGTGAATGAGTCAATACAGGTATACTCAAATATACATCTTTTGATAATCAAAGGCAGCATTCAAGGGTGGCCTTTCTTCACTACCAGAAGAAATGGGCAGCAATCCAGGTAATTAGACTAAAGAACACACTTAAAGGTCTACTTCCTCTCCTCCTTCCATTCATAAAATAAACCTGACTTAAAAGAAAAGTATTATGTTTTTTAATTTCTGAGGATACAAATGAATAGAAAAGCAAAATACAGAGTTTGTTTTTTTCTTATTATCAAGATGGTGGTGGCTCTGGTGAACTGAATGAATTAATTGGTAAAATCAACAGATGCTAATAATGCCAAAATCAAGTTGTCAAGATCAGTGATTCTGTTATCAAATACACATTATGTTCTACATTTTAATATACTTACTTAAATATACTCAAAAGCAACATTGAGATGGGTCACCAAATTAAGATAAACAGTTAAAACTCCTCTCATAAGAAAACACCACAAGCATTTAAAATGCATTTCTCTTCTGTTTTTATCCATTTCATGTAAGTTTGTAATAAAGACCCAAAATGTACAAGAAATTCATGGGATGATTTCATTGTCGGAGCCTTAATCTGCATTAACAATGTGACCAAGTTCCAAATCCCACTTGTAGGACTCTCAAGGTGACCATTTGTTAGTGAAAAAAGCCAATTCAGTCTCTTTCCTTTGGAATGAAATAAAAAGTATGACCTAGTTTCAAGCTTTGTTGCCAAGGAGACTTATTAATTTATTTACAGATTTAGATTAATAGATTAGCAAAAGGGTACTAAACATTCAGTAGTCTGTAAAACCATAAAACAATGTATCTAACTATATTATACCTAGTGATCTCTTATGAACACAGTTCTCACCAAGTCAACTTTCTACAGACAGACACTACAACAGAAAGGTTTACTCAAATCTTTGAACTAATCAATCCTTCAAATTAATCTACACAACAGAAAGTCAACTGATTAAAAAGCAAAATTCAGATAACCAAAGTTATACTGAACCATCTGAATGAAACAACTAAATCTATATTCACTAAGCTGAGTAGTAACCCAATTGCTTCTGAAGTAACATGAACCAGGCACACACTGTATCTAATTTTCTGTTTATATTACTGATCAACTAAGATTTTATCATCCAAGAAGCCTTGAAAAGCATGCATGATAAAAACATAATACACAGAAAAAGAAACATTTTGCCTAATACTAAAGCCAAAATGCACAATTTACAATATTAATAACAATTTCTCATATAGGGAGTATCTCTTACTCTGATACATAATACGCCTTCTTAAAAGTGGTTTACAAGTTGGAAACCAGGAAGCTGAACAAAGCCATTCCATTTCCTATCAATTAAATAATATTCTGAATCCCTAAATATGGTTCCTCCAAGTGCAACAGCCCAGGTATCTTTTGAGAGCCCAAAGACAGACCCACCAGTCATGCCTGTCCTGACAAAGTGCAGCCAAGCGTCTTCACATCACATGGCTTTCCTATGCCTCCTGGCTGCTCTGCGGGACAGGTCAAAAGATCAGTAAGCACCTATTCAAACCACCCACTTGATGCCCCAGATACCTAAAAGGCAGGGTAAGGCGGAAAGGATCCTTCACCCCTCATGAGCATGTAACTGCCCCGTGGGACTTTCCACCACCTGGGTCTTAAGGATTTGGGTTCTGTAGGGCATGGGCAGGTGCCACCACAGGCACCAGCCTGCGAACAACCTGCCAGGTTCCCAAGCATCCGATGAGGTACAGAGAAGAAATTATAATAACCATGAAGTGAAGTGAAGTGAAGTCGCTCAGTCGTGTCCAACTCTTTGGGACCCTGGGGACTGTAGCCCGCCAGGCTCCTCTGTCCATGGGATTCTCCAAGCAAGAATACTGGAGTGGGTTGCCATTTCCACCCCCATAAAAATATAACAATTCTTCTCATACACCTGAGAATTACCAAGGTAACAATAGCCTATCAAAAGTACACACTGACTTGCCTGTGTTTCCATAGATTTCTACATTGCACTTAAATTACACTTTGGCAATCTGGAAATAATACTAACATATATGCTCAGAGCACCATCCTCATGTTTGAGGACTGAACCAAAGTCCACCCAGTGAATAAACTGTCACTGACTCCAACATAAAACAGGCTGTCTTTATTCTTGTTAGCTAAGCTAAAAATTCCAGTTGTCAGTAGCTGTTAATTTTTTAAGCAACATGCATATAAACTAGTATACATTCAAACGTTGGTAATGTATAAAAATGTGCTAGTAAAGCAACATTTGATTTATTATTATAGCAATGTCTATTAATTAACTTATCAAATCACTTATATAGGATGCCAGAAGTTAAAAAGCAAAACAAAAAACCCCACTATTTTGCTAAATATTAACTTTTTAAAAAAAGATTCCAGGAAAACATATTAAGGGATACCCTCTTAGAATCTGTTTCCAGTTCTGCCACTAGGTTCCTCTTGGTTCTTTTTATCTGAGTTTTTAGTCCATAGGAAGGGGCTTCCCAGGTGGCGCTACTGGTAAAGAATCCACCTGCCAATGCAGGAGATGCAGGTTCAATCCCTGGGTCGAGGTCTCCTGGAGTAGGAAATGGTAACCCACTCCAGTATTCTTGCCTGGAAAAGTTCATGGACAGAGGAGCCTGGTGAGCTGCAGTCCATGCAGTCACAAAGAGTCTGACGCCACTGAGCGACTAAACGCATACACAGTCCATATGACCAATTTAGACCTTAACAGGGTCCTATGTGATTATTTGTAAACTGGAGGTGCTAAGTAAAACTAATGTTAAAAAAATTCTTATCAATACAAAAAGCAAGAAAAAGGTACCATCAACAAAGAGGGTGCTTACCATCTCACAAAAATACAGTCTTATTAGCAAATGCAAAAATAAAAGTTATTTGTGACCATATTTCTTGAAGTACCATTTCAAAGGGCCACAAAACAAAAATATTTCACAACGAAAATTTAACTAACTTTGAATGAGGGAAAGGGAAGGGCAGCCACAGAACTAGCTTTGACAGTTAGGTCAGAAGTCAGTGTTTAGACTTATGTTATTTAATGGGACTCCTTTAAAACACACAACTGAAACAAGAGTTCAATGCCACAACCATCCTCGTTTACGTTTTTAAATTCAAGCAACCTATTATAAAGTTAAATCTGTATCTACCACATGATCCAGCTATTCCACTCTAATATATTTACCCAAAAGAAAAGGAAGCATATGTCCAGAGCAGCTTTACTTGTAATAACCCCAAGCGGAAAACAACCCAAATGTCCACAAAGGGGTGAACGCATAAACAAATTATGGTACAGCCATACAGTGAAATACTACTCAGTGGTTTAAAAAAAACAACTACATGATAACAAGGGGGGATCTAAAAAATATGAGGAAAGAATTCACACAATACAGTATATGATTCCATTCATATAAAATTCTAGAAAATGCAAAATAATCTACAGTGACAAGAGAAACTGTGGGAAAATGAGTATGTTCACGATCTTGACTGTGGCAATGGGCTTCATGAGTGATACTTATGTGAAAACCTACCAAATCTATCACTTTAAACATGTATAGTTATTTTATGTCAATTATACCTCAATAAAAAACAAAAGGAAAAATAATCAAGTCACCAAAACTCTACAGCTCTTACCACTCAGACAGCTCATGAATATATTATGTGCAACCTACCAACTCAGAGAAGGCACTTTGAGAAATACAAAAGTATCCCTAATGTAAGAATCACTATTTTCAAACACACACAAAACAACATGAAAGTTTAAACAAAGAGATCAGAACTCATTTTTCATTACTATGCCAGGCTGACTGCTTCAGTGCTGAAAGGACACCAGCTAAAACACAATATAACAAAGTGAGAATCCACTGGGTGTGGGACCTCAAGATTTTAAATAAATATTCTAACTCAAAAGCTTACCTTCTCTGATCTAGAATATCATTTCTAGAAAAGAGAAATAATCCAAAAATGTAAGAAAAGCCTTATGCATGTTAATTTCAATCTTATTTATCACAGGAAAAAGGCAAAGAATTAAATCAATGGCACAGGCATGCTTTAGGTCATGGTTTAGCTCTTATAATAGCCCATTACATGAGCTATTATATCCGATATTTATAAATGGGAAAAACAGCTGCAAAAATATTAAGCAAAAACATGGCACATACAGTATGATCAACAGATTGAAAATAATATATCCTGGGTGGGGGGGGGGAAGCACTGATAAGAAAAAACTATATAATGTTAACATTTCAGGACAATGGTTCTCAAACTGTGGTTGCTGGACAGAACAGCATCACCATCATCTGGGAACTTCTCAGAAATGTATGTTCACAGGCCCCACTCTAGACTGAGTGAATCACACTATTTCAGCGGTGGGACCCATTTTAACAAACCCTCCAAGTAGGCTTCCCCCATGGCTCAGTCGGTAAAGAAACTGCCTGCAATGCAGGAGACCTGAGTTTGATTCCTGGGTCAGGAAGATCTCCTGGAGAAGGAAATGGCAACACACTCCAGTTTTCTTGCCTGGAGAATGCCATGGACAGAGGAGCCTGGCGGGCTACAATCCATGGGATCCCAAGAGTCAGACGCGACCTAGCGACTAAACCACCACCACCACCAAGTCGTTAAGATCACACTGAAGTTTGAGAACCAGTATTTATTTAAAGGATAGGCTTATGGGAAATGGTTTTCTTTCCCTTTTTGTAACCTGTATTTTCCTCAATTATCTTACTACTCGTATAATCCAATTAAAGTTTTTTCATTTAAGTATTTTACTAAAATGTACACTGCAGGTCTACAGTTAAAAAGCTATTCCACTATAAGCACTTTCGCAGGTCTGAATCATATGCCAAAAAAATCCAGTGATTCTTGGAACCATTAAAATCTGGTAAGACTGAGACAAGATACTAAATTACATATAATTATATATCTATAATATATGTAGATATGTACAGGTCAAGGTGCTGGGGAAACCGCACAATACTAGAAAACCAACAAATCCAGGTTCCTTTAACACACTCATACACACACGCAAACAGGTAAGGGATTTTTATGGGTCACATCTGCAAAGATTGTTTTCCCCTAAAAGCTGAATTTTTAGGCTTGTGTGTAATTTACTAGAACTGCAGTGCAGGAATCAGATGTTCTGAAGCTGTGAATGCTTACTCATGCAGGTTCCTGCTTAACCAAAGTGCCAGTATGTTATATTTGTCACCAAAATCTAGGCAGAGAAGACAAATTCAGAACACTGAGAGTTGCCAAAGCTTTAACTTTTAGCTTGAAGACCATAAAACTGTTCCACCTTCCATCTTTTCATCTCACTAAAACAGAGATCACAGGAAGTAAAAGGCAAACCACACTTTTCCAATGACACTGGAGTTAGTTAAAAGATAATAGAACCGTCTACACTTTTAGCACAAATAAAAGAGCAACAAACACTACTAACTTAGGGACAGAATAACTATGGATCAACAGCAAAACACCCAAGTTGAAGACAAATGGCTACACATTTTAATATTTGTTTTTCAGTTTTTAACATCAATCTTTTAAATAACAGGTAGAGAGATCCCCATATATCCCATCATATAAAATTCGCTTTAAACTTTCTATTCCTTGAAAAGTCAATTCTGAAAGTAAATATGAGTTATTAAAATTTTTAAAAAAAAGGTGACACATACAGTCCTCACTTGCTATAACACAACACATACTTTGATTTTTTTTGTTTTAGTTACATAAGCACACACCAAATTTTTCACTACGAAACCCCCAGCATCTAGCCCCAAGGCTGGCGTGAGAAAAGTGCAGAAATGACTGAGGGGATGAACCTGTTACTGAAAGCTTCTGAAACCCTAAGGCAGACAACTAGGATTCTATAAGATTCACTAATGCTGATAATGAATTTAGTATAGGACACTGGCCCTTTCTGATCACTGCTCTTAAAGCTTTTACAAGGGAAGCTTACTTTTCTACCATACTTTTGAATCCCTGCAGGAGTCGGTTAATTACATTTAAAGTCGTGACTATCCGTTTTTAGCTACCACACTCCCTCTGAAAAAGGGACTCTTTGAAAACTCTTGGTATTATAAAATTAAGTTCCAAAATTTCACACCAGTAACAAACACAGTGCTTGCCAAGTTCTCGTTACCATCAATCCACTTTTCTGATTTAACCCTGAATATTTCTTGTACTCTTAACAGGTCAGGTTTTCCTCTCCTCTTTTTACCCCTTGAAAATACACTTGATCCTGTGACACCACTCACAAGGCCTCCCCAGCCCCAACTTCTTTTGTATATAAACACACTGGTCACACATTCCCATCAGCTGTTTGGTAGCTCCGCCCCTCCTCCTTTTCCGGGTAGTAACAGAGCAGCCAATAAGCTGTGAGGAGCTGTGCCTACGGCCTTTTGCCTGCATAGGCTTTTCCAAAACAAGCAGTTCCAGCCTTCAGCAGGGGCCACTGGTTCACAGATAAAAGGATCACCAGGCTGTGCAACAGGGTGAGACGAGTAACCCCCACCAACAAGGAAACCCATGTAATCTGAGCTTGTTTGTTCCTCTACCCAGGAGAACTTAAACCGATATTCCTTTAGGGCAAATCACGCTTTAAGGTCACCAGAGTCCCAGGTCTCAGACAATCTAAATAATCAGCCGGTTCGAGATAGAAACCTCAAAGCTTGCCAGGCTGAGAACAGCACAGTATCACCCACCCACCTCACTTTGCAAAACAAATGGCAACACTATTATTCAACCACCATTCCACAGGATTTGGGCTTTTTGCAAGTTTTTTGATTGGGACACATTCCTACAGGGCCCAAGTCATGTACATCAGTTTCTAGGCTCCTGGAGAGGTTTGCACAACCCTCAGCAAAGGATCAGAAGAGAAACAATGAATGAGTCAGAGTTTCAGAACATAATCGCCCAGCAGACTATTAAGTGCATTGGTGCAAAACACTCACTCCCTCCATAACTTGGAAGTCAGCTCTCCTCCTACCAACCCGTCACAAAAGAAATATAACCGACTCCAAACAACAACCAGAGACGGTGTCTCTGAAAGGACCTAACGAGGTGCTGGAAGGCAGTGGCCAATTAGTTACACATCCTCTTCTTTCCCTACCCCCACGCACTACTTTCCTACTATATAGATTCCCTGCCAGGCTGTAAATCCTGGTGGCATAATTATGCTCAGGAGACATCCAAAAATGGGCTGAAACAGGAGATTTCAACAAAACCAGCTATCAGCCTACACACCAAAGAAATCAAGGGGGCACTGAGGGGCAGAAAGCAAGTACATTCCTCCAGACCTTTCCTACTTCCTCCACACCATCTTTCATTTTCAACCCTCGACTGTTTCACACAATTGTATTCATTTTAGCAGTGTCCTGGTAAATACACCTTGCTTAAATTTCATGGTAAATATACCTTGCTCAAAAAACTGTTGTCTCCATTTGGGCCTACTAATGTGAATTCAACAGAGAAACGAGGCCACAAAATCTCTCACACACCCACCCCAACACACATGCACAACAAAAGGAAATACAAAAAATTTAACTCAGACCAGAAAATAACAAACATGAAACAAAGATAACCTCTGGCTTTTAAATCCCGAGACTGTTGTCCTCCTATCTCAGACATGTACAATTTTAAAGCGCCTCTGCTTTCTTTTGTCAGAAAGGAGGAAGGTGGGGAAAGAACAGAAGGCCAATGCATCTTTGCCTTTCTTCATCTTCTACTAAAAATAAGCTATGAAATAAGCCACTTAGGGGAAGAAAAAAAAGAAAGACACCCTGCTGTTCTTTGTCTGTTTTCTTCCCCCTCTCCACCCCCCACACCCCGACTCCTAAATACGGTAATCATTCTAGATGCCACAACTACTAAATGAACAAAAGGCACTGTATGGAAAAGGCATCAGGTCAAGTAAGGCCTCACCCTCTTTATCCTCAGCCTTCTAAAAAAATATATGGAAGTATATAATCTGAGAATCTGACACTGATCAAAGACAGCTGGAATTCTCTCTCACCCCCATCCCAATTAAACATTAGGCAGAAATTTGCATTAGGTGTGACAGTAAGTCTCAATTCAAGATAAAAATAACTCAAGATTCTGCCACCATGTCATTTCCTAGTTTCTAAACAAAAATAAAACCCGAAACTGCTTTGTGTAAAATGTACACACAGCCATAGTTACAAGTTTTCCTGCCACCTTATGAAAAGCCAACATTACGGCTATCATTCACACATTTACAAAACTCAATCATAGCCACAAACAGCTCATAAAGAGTCAGTTTCACTTGTGCCTAAACATATATTTGGTACATAATATATACTTTATTACTTGCTCCTCTAATTCCCACTCCCACCTCCCCCAAATTCTAAACTTCTAACCCTAAACTGAGACGTTCATGTACTGTTTCTAATTTCTAATCAAGTTTTCCTGAGTGAAGAGAAAAACATCTTATTCCTGAAAAGATTATGGAGTTGGGGGGGGTGGGGGAGAAGAATCACTTGCCCAGGCAACTTCCCTTCCATCCCCCACTTCTAAACCAAATGAAAAAAACTACTTTTTTAAAACTTCAGCGAATTGTTTAAGTGACTGTTCAACAATAATCATCGATCTCTACAAACGGGTAAAACATCCAGTCAAAAACAGTAACAATAAAAGGAAGAAAGAAGGAATTCACCTGAAGAATCTAGCCAAACAACTTGAGTTATATAAACAAAACCCAGCAACAGGGGGAAATGGTGGGGGGATGGGGGTAAAGGAGAAACAGAAGCAGGAGACAGGACTTTTTAAACTGCGTTTCACACACTACCACTCTCCAGCCCTGGGTTCCCCCTCTTCCGAGGGATTTAGTCTTTTGGAACCCTGGGCTCCTCTCTCTCACCACTCTCTAAATTACCCCTCAAAATATGTCTCGATTTGTCACAGGAACCTTCGCGAATTTCTCTAGCTGGTCATGAAATAATCGGTCTGGACTCCAACCAAAACCACTGCCTGAAGGACTCTTATCAGTTAGAGCTTTCCCACTGCTACCTCCAAAGTACATAAAGTTGGGGGTGGGGGGAGTAGGAAAATAAAGGGTGTCACTTGGCAAGAACAGGGCAGTTATTATGAGCACCTTATTCTCATACAGGGAGTTTGCTTAACTGGCTAGTGCAGGGGCTATTTGGTCAAGGAGATCCTCTTTTTCTCCTTCCCCCTCAGCTGTCATAGCCACAATATGGAGGGTGGCTTGCTGGAGGGCCTGGGGGTCCTCACCACATACTATGGGTGGGATAGGCTTTGTCGGTAGGAAGAAAAGAGTGGGGTTCTTCTAAGGACCAGAAAGCTTAATAGGGGTAGCTGATCTAAAATATTCAGAGCTCTTTAATACAAGAGGGGGGCACTGAGCAGACTACTCTCTTCCTAATATAGAAAGGAATTAGGGATAAAGGAGGTCACTTGAGTTACCCCAGTTCAAGAAGCACTGTGAGAGGAGGGAATGAAAGCATCTCAAGAAAAGGAGAAAGGCTTCGCTCTAGGGAATTTCTATCTCGAGTCCCCAAATTCAGAGCGAGCAAACAGGAAAAAGAAGGTGGGCTTGGTGGTGAAGAGAGAGGGCTGGTACTGCAAAAAAAAAAAAAAAAGACCCATTTGGGAGTCCAAACGTCGTGGAGAAAAGTCACGGGGACTAGGGGTGCGGAAAGAGCGTGGAACAACGCACATTTCGGGGTGCTGCAGATAAAGGGGGAGCTGAGAAGGATCTCGGCTCCTGGGAGGTGCCAAGGAGCCTCCGTAGGCACTGGGAGGAGGGAGGGGTGGGAGGAAGCCTTGGACAGTGGGCTGGAGTGCCACTGGGCCCCTGCTTAGGTTTCAGGGGGTGCCCCGGGCATCCCCATATCGTCCCCCACGTAGAACCCGAATTCCGCCCCCTCCACGAAGGATACAGCTTGACCACGTCCGTGTCCATCCGCCTCTTGCCCGGACTAGGGGATGACATGGTGTCGCCGCTGCCTCCCCGTCGCCTGCGCCGCCGCCGCCTCTCGCCCTTCCTCAGCCCGCCTGTCACGGGCCCCGGGCCCCGGCTCTGAGGAGCCCGCGGCCGCGCCGGCTCCTCGATGGAGGTGGCAACACCCCCGCGGTCCTGTTTGGTCCCGTCAGCCGCCGCCGCCGCCCCCCGCACGGGGGGGAACACCGGGCACTGTCCGGCCGAGTGGGGGTGGGGACCCCGCGGCGCACGGCTCGGGCTGCCCCTCTCCGGCTGTGGGTTCCGCCGCGGCCCGGACCTGGCGCTCCTCTGCGCCGCGCGTCGCTCCCTCCTGCCTGCTCTAGCTCTCTCGCCTGCTCGCCTGCTCGCCCGCTCACCCTCTCGCCGGCTCCCAAGCCGCCTCCACGACAAGCGGACGACTCCTGCTCAATCGGCCTCTCTACCCCAGCCTCGCTCTGGGCGCCGTGACGTCACCTCTGTGACGTCATCGGCGGGGCGGGCCCAGCTGGCGAAAGGGGTGGGGTGCCGCGGCGGCGGAGGCGTGGGCTTTAGCAGGGGATTCTGGGAGTTGTAGTTCCTCTTTTTCCTGCCTGCCCAGCTTTCTGCCCCCTCCCCCAACTCCCTCACACACTTAATCGCTCAACTGTCAGCGTCGTTGTCATCATCAAAAACGATAATGGTTAAATAATGGCAGTATCATCATATTCATGTTTCAGGGTAATGAACCTCCTTCCCACATACACTGTTAAAAAGTCTGTTTATTTGATTTAAGGAAGCCAAGGTGGCAATTAACCCAAACAGTCACCAAAATCTAGAAATTCCTAAACCAGCAGGTTCCCTGCCCTCTGCTCCCACCTTGAAAGGAGAGAATAGCCAGGCTTCTTCAAGCTTGCAAATCAGGGTTTGCTATCCTTCATGTGTATAGGGTCATTTTTTCAATGATTAGAGTTGAGACAGCATGATGGCAATTTGGTTGTAACATCTCTAATCTACACAGTATGAGGTGATTTCACAAAGTGAATGACTGAAAGAAGCAGAAGTACCCCAAATATACTGTTGTTTAGGACAGTTTGTTCTGCCTTCCAAACTCCTAGAGCAAACCTATAACTTCATCATTCATTCAGTAAGCATTTATTGATCACCCATTGTGTGGTAATCACTCTGGTGGACATAAGGATATCATGGTGAACTTTAAATTTACACAGCCCTCCCAGTGTGGTCTAGATCTAGACTGTCAGCATCACCTGGGAACTTGTTAGAAACACAGGCTAGAGCTTCACCTCAGACCTACTGAATTAGAATTTGCAGTTTAACAAGGTCCCCCGGTGATTCCTTTGTGCAGTAAAGTTTGAGAGACACAGCTCTACAAGGCGGAGAAGGCAATGGCAACCCACTCTAGTACTATTGCCTGGAAAATCCCATGGACAGAGGGGCCTGGTGGGCTGCAGTCCATGGGATCGCTAGGAGTCGGACACGACTAAGCGACTTGACTTTCACTTTTCACTTTCATGCATTGGAGAAGGAAATGGCAACCCACTCCAGTGTTCTTGCCTGGAGAATCCCAGGGACGGGGGAGTCTATGGGGTCGCACAGAGTCGGACACGACTGAAGCGACTTAGCAGCAGCAGCAGCAGCAGCTCTACAAGGCACTCCAAAAGAACTGATGTGGAATCCTGGAGTCAACCAGGCAAAGGGGCCAGGAAGGAGTGTTCCAGGCAGCTCCTGTATTTATATCACATTTTCGCTGCCATCTATTTTCAAAATTTTTATCTATTCCCTTGTCCCCATGAACACGCTTGTAGTCTGTCAAACCACGTGCTGTGAGTTGGGTCCCCTTATGTAACCTCCTATGCACGCTCGCATGCACACACACATAAACATACACACACACACGTGAACCTGGAGCAGCAGCATTTAAAATTGAATGTTGTGTGTGCCTATCATTTCATCCCCCAAAAGACCCGTTATTGTTGTGTGTGTGTGTGTTAATTATACATAACACAAAATTTGCCATTTTAACCATTTTAAAATGTAAAATTCAATGGTATTAAGTACATTCACAGTGTACTACAATCATCATCACTACCTATCTCCAGAACTATCACTCTAAACAGAAACTCTGTATCCATCAAACAATCATTTCTTACTTATTTCTCACTCTCCGCAGTGCCTGGTCACCTCTATTCTGTCTGACAAATACAGGCTATTTTAATTGCTTTTAAAAGGGCTGTATTGCTCTTTCCTATTGCACATTGCAGTTCTGTCAGAAGGAACACATGTTTGAATGACGAGATTTCTAACCCCCTTTATTTGACCACTTTGTTAAAGGGAGATAAGGCTAGAGCAGGGAATTGTTCATGACTGTGTCTCCTTTAGGCTCTCCAGGCTCCCGTTGCTGCTCCCTCCCCTCCCCACCTGGTTCCCTGTTCCCCTTCACCTGAGTGATTCCCAAGCTTTGGTGTGCTTCAGAATCACCTGGGGAGCTTGTTAAGCTCACAAATGTCCAGAGCCCACCCATGGGGATTCTGATTCCAAAGGTCTGGGATGGGGCTTGGACATCCAAGTCTTTAACAATCTCCCCAGATGATGCTGATGCAGGCCAAAGTTTGAGAACCACTGCTGGAAGATTCCAATAGGCATCAGCACTATCAAAACACCTGCCTGACCCTCTAGGTGGGTCCTGTGCTTCCATAATGTCCTATGTAAATAAGGATGTTTTCTTCCCCACCTGAGATCAAGTTAGCAAGCTTATAGAGGACCCGAAGGTATTTTTTCCTAAGAGCTGGTCAAAGGTAGAACATTTGAGAAAGAAGGGCATAGGGTGGATCTAGACATTTTCCCTGATGCTTTAATCTTCACAGATGTTATGCTGCTGTGACCTAAGTACTAAGCAAAAATCATCAGGGGAGTGATTAGAGAGGCTTGCTCTGGATCACTCTAGGGAAGGTGGGGCTGCTCTACCTAAGAATGCATTTAGCCTCTGAGCAATCCTTGAAAAGGAATCACCCTTCATAGTAAGCATCTTAGCTCTGGGTTACTTAGGACAAACCTGCCCCTCCCCAGACCATAATTATGCCTCAGTTAATTGCTTATATCCTCCCTGAGCCTCAGTTTTCTCATCTGTAAAATGTGGCTCATAATGCCCTACCCACTTGAGTGGGTTGGTGGAATCAATGGAAAAGATTAATGTGAAAGCCCCTTGTAAACTATAAATTGCTTTTCATGATTATAAGTGTGACGATATTACTGGTGGTATTATTAATATCAGTCTACCATTGCCCCACTCCTTATATGCTGTAAGTCATATAAGAAGAAAAGCATTCACTTTCGGGGGTATTTTTAATTTTATTAATATTTATTTATTTATTTGGTCATGCATGGCATGCAGGATCTTAGTTCCCCAACCAGTGATGGAAACTGTGGCCCCTGCAGTGGAAGCATGGAGTTCTAACCACTGGACCGCCAGGGAATTCCCTTTTCTGGTATTGTTTTAAGGATGTCATAGGGTCCATCTTTGCGGTGAAGGTATGTTCACATTTTTACTGAGTTTCTCTCTGGGCATTTTGCCATCTGCTCCTTCATAAATCCACCGCTCCCTTTCTGACTTCTTCTCCATTCCCTCCTCCTTCTGGAGCTTCAGAGGGCTTCTGAACCCGCCCCTGACCACATAGGTTCAAAAAGTGGCTCCAAAATGGTGCCAAGTGACAGCCCTGGTTTGACATCTTTTGGCTTCTGGACCTGGAGCTCCTCTTGAGCAGAGTAAGTTTGTGCTCACCTTTCCCCCCAAGGTTTCAGCTATTCAGAATGTCAATAATTTACTCTAAAATAACACCAGGGCCTGGGAGTGTCTGTTTATGTGTGTGCACTCATGGCAGTGCGCTAGAATGAGCCATGTTCTTCCTTATCAGGGACAACCAGTGGCGCTACGAGGGCACAGCTGTTCAGCCCTGACTGACTCGCCACTTTTGCAATCTGGGAAATGTATTCAGGCCTGTTTATCTCTCCCCAGGGCAGGGCCAAGCTTGACCAAAGGAGCCTCTGATCTAAGGAGCAGCTTCTCAAAGGCAAGAAAACAAGTTTGCAGAGAATATACTGCTTTGAGCAAGACATTCAGACGGAGTAAGATGAACCCATCATTCAGCAGAGTATGTAAAAGAACCTAGCCCAGAAGCTTCTCTATCTCCGAAGGTCCCTACTAACACAATGGCCCTAAAACTAAAGTGGATTTATCACTGTCCCCACCAGATGTGAAAGTCCCCCAGATAAGGCCTTCTGATTCTGTTTGACCATTTCTGTCGAGAAATAGTCTCATTTTTAGTTTGGAGCTCTTTGTATCAGAGATCACAGATCCAGAGCCCTCAAGAGGGCAATAAATTCAGCAGTTTTCTTGCTGCCAGGAAATGAAAGCTTAAAACTCATTTCAAGTCTCCTCCGTGTAACCCTGTTACAACTTGTCCCCACAGAAGCAGTCAGTAGGGCTCCAATAGCCAGCAGTGGCCAGGATGGCAAGATTGCATCTCCTACACTGCTGTCATTCCCTTGGGATTCTCTGCACACTCCCTCTGACAGCAGGCCCCCTGGGGAAACACCAACACGCCCCCACCTGCACCAAACAAGCATGATTCAATGAGAATGTGGAACTTGGAGACAGATACCTTGATGTAACTTGGGCAAGAAACCTAATCTTCATGTCCCAGTTTACTCATCTGTAAAATGGGATGATAGCACCTGCATTACCTTCGCCTGGATCAAATAGAAGAAGAGATGCTGTAATCTCTAAAGATCTAGCCTTGGATAAGATATTACCATGTCCTTCTTACACACACACACACACACACAAGCACTCCATAATGCCAAGGCTCAAGGATAGAGGGAGGTTGGAAATTATCCACACCTACATTATTCATTGAGGCCAGTTCCCTGTTTGGAACCCTTGTTTTGCCAGTCGTGGCTTCCTGTGTTTCCTTTGCTGCTTCCTCATCTCTCCAATCTGGAAATGCTAGAGGCCCCTGGCCTGCTCCCCAGGCCTCTGGGGAGCAGAGGCCTCTGTTCTCCTTCGTCTACGTTTAATCCCTATGTGACCTCATCCAGTCTCAGAGCTATAACTGCCCTCTGTGCTCTGACTCCCTAATGTACATTTCTGATTGGGACCTCGCTCCTGAACTCCAGACATGAATATATGGCTGCCTGTTCAACATCTTTTCATGTCCAAAAATAAACTGCTGATACCCTCCCCACCACCTCCTCACATAGTTTTTCCCTTCTCAGTAAATGGCCATTATTAAATTGGGTACTCACTGTAGATGGTGACTGCAGCCATGAAATTAAAAGATGCTTACTCCTTGGAAGAAAAGTTATGACCAACCTAGATAGCATATTGAAAAGCAGAGACATTACTTTGCCAACAAAGGTCTGTCTAGTCAAGGCTATGGTTTTTCCTGTGGTCATGTATGGATGTGAGAGTTGGACTGTGAAGAAGGCTGAGCGCTGAAGAACTGATGCTTTTGAACTGTGGTGTTGGAGAAGACTCTTGAGAGTCCCTTGGACTGCAAGGAGATCCAACCAGTCCATTCTGAAGGAGATCAGCCCTGGGATTTCTCTGGAGGGAATGATGTTAAAGCTGAAACTCCAGTACTTTGGCGTCCTCATGCGAAGAGTTGACTCATTGGAAAAGACTCTGATGCTGGGAGGGATTGGGGGCAAGAGGAGAAGGGGACGACAGAGGATGAGATGGCTGGATGGCATCACTGACTCGATGGACCTGAGTCTGAGTGAACTCCGGGAGTTGGTGATGGACAGGGAGGCCTGGCGTGCTGCGATTCATGGGGTCGCAAAGAGTCAGACACGACTGAGTGACTGAACTGAACTGAACTGAAATTGGATATATGAAATGGTTACTTTTTAAGGCCAAGAACAATCAAATATCAGCAACATCATTTGGTTCAACTAAATATATCCTTCAGCTGCTGAGGTCAAAGGCCATGGACTTTACAATTCTTGACCCCTCCTTCTAATACTGAAATCATCATCCTTACTAGAATTGCTTCCCAACAGGCCTCCTCTCTTTAACCACTGAATTCACACAGATAGAAACCAGTGATCCTTTTAAACCATAAACCAGATACCCACTGTTCAAAATCCTCTGAGGACTCCCATTTAACTCCACGCTAAAGCCAAAACCATTGCAGGCTTCCCATGCCATATAGAAGCTGCTCCTACCTTCTTCCCTCACTCACACTTTTCTAGCCATACTGGCCTTCTAGCTGTCCCTCAGACGTACCAAGTATGCTCCTGCCTCAGGGCCTTTGAACTTGCCTCTTTTGGTCTAAAACATTCTACATTTAGTTAAAAAACTTGGCTTCCTCCCTTCTCTCCTTTAGGGCTTTACAGAGATGTCACCTTCTCAGTAGAGTCTTCTCTTGGCATCCTATTTAAAATTGCAGTCCTAGCTCTACCCCAGTGTCTCCTCTTCCCCTTCCCTGTTTTGTTTTCTCCCTAGGACTTAGCACCATCTCATATATACATTCGAAGAAGGCAATGGCACCCCACTCCAGTACTCTTGCCTGGAAAATCCCATGGACAGAGGACCCTGGTAGGCTGCAGTTTATGGGGTCGCTAGAGTCGGACGCGACTGAGCGACTTGACTTTCACTTTTCACTTTCATGCATTAGAGAAGGCAATGGCAACCCACTCCAGTGTTCTTGCCTGGAGAATCCCAGGGATGGGAAGCCTGGTGGGCTGCCGTCTATGGGGTTGCACAGTCGGACACGACTGAAGCGACTCAGCAGCAGCAGCAGCATATATACATTACATACTGTCTATTAATTAGTTATGTTTGTCTTCTCCCTCCACCAAAATGTAAGCTACAAGAAGGCAGGGATTTTGTCTGTTTCACTCACTGCAATTCATGCAAGGGCTAGAACTGCATGTGGCACATAGTGTTCAAATATATAAATATAAGGAAGAAAGGACGACTCTAGCTAAAAAGGCAACCAAAAATAAGCAGCTTAAAGCAGTCCTTTGGATGCTCACAAAGTTACTCCTTCCTAATGCCCTCTACAGAGTAGCAGGAAACCCTGTATGTTGAGTACCTTCTCTGTGCCAGGCACTGTGCCAAGGTGTGTTACAACCTAACACCTGAAAGGACAGATGTGATTTTGCCTATTTTATGGATGAAGAACCTCAAGGTCAAAGAAGGTAAGTGATTGGCCCCCAGTCACATAGCCAGTAAATGTCAGCACCAGGATTCAGATCAGCTGGGCAACCCTGTTTGTTAACTCACATGAAAACCTTCATTTGCTGACATTGATGAACTCCTTATTCTGAAGGCCCAACCCCAATTCCACTTCCTCCATGACCATGAAGACTTCCAGGCCATTCTAAACCCAACTAATGTTCCTCTGTAAAGGAAGAGTCTGTGCCTCCGGTCCAGAGTTCCCCATCTCAGCAGACAGCACCACCATTTGGCCAGAGGCTCAGGCTGTCCTTGGAGTCTCCCTTAACTGTTTTTTCCCTTCGTTCCCATGCCCATCAGCAAACTCCATAAGAACTCCCCTTCTGGGACATACTTGGCAAAACTAAGTCCTTTGCCCTGTGCCATCACCTAATCTGAAACGCCATAAAGTAAAGTGAAGTGAAGTCACTCAGTCATGTCTGACTCTTTGTGACCCCACGGACTGTAGCCTACCAGGTTCCTCCATCCATGGGATTTTCCAGGCTAGAATACTAGAGTGGGTTGCCATTTCCTTCTCCAGGAGATCTTCCCAACCCACAGATTGAACTTGGGTCTCCCACATTGTAGGCAGATGCTTTACCATCTGAGCCACCAGGGAAGCTCTGCAATAAATCCTACTTATCAGCCTCTCTGCTTCCTCTCTTCCTTCTGACCACCACACTCACCACCCAGGAGCCAGAGAGATGTTTTAAAATATAATTTGACCCAAGGAACTCCTCACTCATGATTCATTAGTAGGTCATCCTTAAATGTAGACTAAAATCTCAATTCTGTGATGCTATATAATCTGGATTTAGGCTACCTTTTCAACCTCATTTCCTGCCTCGATGACACACCCTCAGGCTCTCTCAGTGCTTGTGTCCAGGGACACACCAAGCCTGTTTCCACATCAGGGCCTCTGAGCTGGCTGTTCCTTCTTGCTGGAATGCCCTGTCCTGAATCCTTGTGGCCAACTCCCTCCTTAATGCATTTAGTCAATGTCTGCCTTCAGAGAGGCCTTCTCTGACCCCCTTTTGTAAAAAGATTTACCCTTGGGATTTCCCTGCTGGTCCAGGGATTAAGACTCCATGCTCCCAGTGCAGGAGACCCGGGTTCTGGGTGTGCAGGTTCTAGCCCTAGTCAGGGAACTATAATAGATCCCACATGGCCTGCATGCCCCAGTGAAGGTCCAGTACAATTAAGACATGGCACAGCCAAATACATAAAAAATAAATTAAAAAAAGATACACCCCTAACCTTTATCTCCTTACCTTGCATTAGATCTTTTGCTTTGTAATTATTTTTATTTTAGATTTTTATTTTGGAAATGTTCAAATATGCTCAAAATATGAGAAAACACAACAATGACCACCCAAATACCCACCATCCAAATTTAACAACTGTTAACATTTTGCCATATTTGTTTTACTTGCATGTAGAAAACAGTGGCAACCCACTCCAGTACTCTTGCCTGGAAAAGCCCATGGACAGAGGAGCCTGGTAGGCTGCAGTCCATGAGGTCGCTAGGAGTTGGACACGACTTCACTTTCACTTTCACTTTTCACTTTCATGCAACAGAGAAGGAAATGGCAACCCACTCCAGTGTTCTTGCCTGGAGAATCTCAGGGACGGGGGAGCCTGGTGGGCTGCCGTCTACGGGGTCACACAGAGTCAGACACGACTGAAGCGACTTAGCAGCAGCAGCAGCAGCAGGCATGTATGTATATGTACATTTTTTGGCTAAACTTTTTGAAAATAATCTTCAGACACCATGACACTTCAGCCCTGCATACATCAGCATGCATACCTTGCAAACAAGGACATTTTCCTTTATAACCATATCATTATCACACATAAGAAAATAAGCAATGAGTCTCTGTTGTTGTTGTTCAGTCACCCAGTCATATATGATTCTTTGCAACCCATGGACTGCAGCACTCCAGGCCTCCCTGCCCCTCACCATCTCCTGGAGTTTGCCCAAGTTCATGTCCATTGCATTAGTGATGCCATCCAACCGTCTCATCCTCTGACATCTCCTTCTCCCCTGCCCTCGATCTTTCCCAGTATCAGAGACGTCTAATGAGTCATCTGTTAGCATCAGATGACCACAAAATACTGGATCTTCAGCTTCAGCATCAGTCCTTCCAGGGAATATTCAGGATTGATCTCCCTTAAGATTGACTGGTTTGATCTCCTTGCTGTCCAAGGGACTTTCAGGAGTCTTCTCCAGCATCACGGTTCAAATGCATCAATTCTTTGGTGTTCTGCCTTCCTTACAGTCCAGCTCTCACAGCCATACGTGATCACTATATGGACTTTGTCAGCAGAATGATGTCGCTACTTTTCAACACACTGTCTAGGTTTGTCATCACTTTCCTGCCAAGAAGCAATTGTCTTCTGATTTCATGGCTGCAGTCACGGCCCACAGCGATTTTCAGTTCAGTTCAGTTCAGTCACTCCGTCGTGTCCGACTCTTTGCGACCCCATGGACTGCAGCACACCAGGCCTCTCTGTCCATCACCAGCTCCTGGAGTTCACTCAAACTCATGTCCATTGAATCGGTGATGCCATCCAGCCATCTCATCCTCTGTCTGCCCCTTCTCCTCCTGCCTTCAATCTTTCCCAGTATCACGGTCTTTTCAAATGAATCAGTTCTTCGCATGAGGTGGCCAAAGTATTGGAGTTTCAGCTTCAACATCAGTCCTTCCAATGAATATTCAGGAATGATTTCCTTTAGGATGGACTGGTTGGACCTCCTTGCAGTCCAAGGGACTCTCAAGAGTCTTCTCCAACACCACAGTTTAAGACCATCAGTTCTTTGACAGATAGCTTTCTTTATAGTCCAACTCTCACATCCATACATGACCACAGGAAAAACCATAGCCTTGACTAGACAGACCTTTGTTGGCAAAGCAATGTCTCTGCTTTTCAATATGCTGTCTAGCAACAACTTTTCTTCCAAGGAGCAAGTGTCTTTTAATTTCATGGATGTAATCACCCTCTTGCAGTGATTTTGGAGCCCCCCAAAATAATGTCTGTCACTGTTTCCACTGTTTCCCCATCTATTTGCCATGAAGTGATGCCATGATCTTACTTTTCTGAATGTTGAGTTTTAAGCCAACGTTTTCACTCTCCTCTTTCACTTTCTTTTTTTTTTTTTTCCTCTTTCACTTTCATCAAGAGGCTCTTTAGTTCTTCTTCGCTTTCTGCCATAAGGGTGGTGTCATCTGCATATCTGAGGTTATTGATATTTCTCCTGGCAATCTTCATTCCAGCTTGTGCAGTGATTTTAGAGCCCAAGAAGAAGAAATCTGTCATTGTATCCACCTTTTCCCCTTCTATTTGCCATGCAGTAGTGGGGCCGGATGCCTTGATCTCAGTTTTTTTTAATACTCTTAAGCCGGCTCTTTCACTTTACTCCTTCACCCTCATCAAGAGGCTCTTTAGTTCCTCTTCGCTTTCTGCCATTAGAGTGGTATCATCTGCATATCTGAGTATCTGAGATTGTTGATGTTTCTCCCGCCTATCTTGATTCCAGCTTGTAACTCTTTGAGCCTGGCATTTCTCATGATGTGCTAAGGGTATAGATTAAACAAACAAGGTTATAGCAGACAGCCCTGTTGTACTGGTTTCTCAGTCTTAAACCAATCATGTGTTCCATTCAGAGTTCTAACTGTTGCTTCTTGACCCTCATACAGGTTTCTCAGGAGACAGGTAAGATGGTCTGGTATTCCCATCTCTCTAAGAGTTTTCCACAGTTTGTCATGATCCACACAGTCAAAGGCTTTATTGTAGTCAATGAAACAGAGATAGATGTTTTTCTGAAATTCCCTTGCTTTCTGTCTAATCCAGAGAATGTTGGCAATTTGAACTTTAGTTCCTCTTCCTTTTCTAAGCCCAGCTCGGACATCTAGAAGTTGTTGATTCACATAATGCTGAAGCCTAACAGGCAAGATTTTAAACATGACCTTACTAGCATGTGGAGATGAGTGCAACTTCAATGGTTAGCACATTCTTTGGTACTACCCTTCTTGGGAATGGGATGAGGATTGACCTTTTCCAGTCCTGTGACCACTGCTGGGCCTTCCAGATTTGCTGACATAATGAATGCAAAACCTTGATGGCATCATCCTTTAGGGATTTGAATAGTTCTGCTGAAATTTCATCGCATCCGCTAGCTTTATTAACAGCAGTACTTCTTAAGGCCCACTTGACTTCACACTCCAGAGTATCTGGCTCTGGGTGACTAACCACAGTATCATAGTAATCTGGTTCATTAAGATCTTTTTTATACAGTTCTTCTGTGTATCCTTTCCATCTTTTCTTGATCTTTTCAGCGTCTACTAGGTCTCTACCATTTTTATCCTTTATTGTGCCCATTTTGGGGTGGAATCCTCCCTTGATGTTTCTGATTTTCCTAAACAGATCTCTAGTCTTTCCTCTTTTGCTGTTTTCTTCTATTATTAAGCACTGTTCACTGAAGAAGACCTTTTTGTCTCTCCTAGCTATTCTTTGGAACTCTGCATTTAAATGTGATGTACCTTTCTCTCTCTCCCTTGCTTTTTGCTTCTCTTCTTTCTTCCACTGTTTATAAAGCCTCCTCAGATAACCACTTTGCCTCCTTGCTTTTCCTTTTCTTTGGGATGCTTTTATTCACTGCCTCTAATATCATCTAATTTCCAGTTCATAATCAGATGTTCTTAACTGTTCCCTCTATGGCTTTTTTTTTTTTTTTTTTTGAGCCAGAATCCATTGAAGAGTCACATGATGTATTTTGATTTTAAATCTCTTTAGTCAGAGGACATTTGGGGAATTATATTTATATTTGTAGTTCTTAGGGGACTTCCATGGTGGTCCACTGCAGGGGGTGCAGGCATGATCTCTAGTCAGGGAAATAAGATCCAACATGCAGCGTAACATGGCCAAAGAATAGAAAAAAAAATTTTTTTAATAAATAAAATAAAACATAGTTCTTTGGGTTTCAACCCTCCTACATCTGTTCTCTCACCCCTACAGCTATCACTATGCTATATACACAGAGGCAGTCAATAAATAATTGATAAGGACTAATTGAAAAGTCCTACTCTTTCATATAAATCTTGTCCATGAATGTTTATAAGCACCGTTATTCTTAATGGTAGAAGCAACCCAAATGTCAATCAACTGATGAATGGATAAGTAAAATGGTATAACCATACAATGGGATATTATTCAGCAGTGAAGAGAAATGAAATACTAACTCACCCTGGTTGAGCCTCAAAGATATGATGCAAAGAGAAATAAGCCACTCACAAAAACATTGTAAAATTTCTTTTATATCAGATGTCAGAATGGAACTAGGTACAGAAACAGAAAGTAGATTGATAGTTGCCTAGCCTTGGGGAAATAGGAAGAATGGGGGGAATGACCACTGACGGGAAGAGGTGTCTTTTCAAGGAGATGAAAATGTTCTAATAATGTGGTGATGATTGTAAAACTCTGTAAATGTACTAAACAACATTGAATTTCACACTTTGAGTGGATGGTATGGTATGTGGCTTACAGCTCAACAAAGATACTACTTTAAAAAAAAAACAAAGCAAAACCCTACTCTTCCTTGTTGCCCTGGGTCACAGCAAAAACAACTGCTGACCGAGCATCCTCTTCCCTCCTCTCTCAACTTCTCCTGTCCTCTGTTCTCTGCTCGACTTAAAGAGCCACAGCTTTTCTTTTCACTGAATGTCCTACTTTGCCCTCTCTGGGGCAGAACTCCCCATTCTTGTCCCACCAAATGTGGGGCTTACCCTTTCCTCCAGTGTGCGGGGCTGCGGGAGGCACAGGTCCCCTGCAAGGGCACACACAGCTGCCCATCTGAGACCATCGACTGGAGTCACAGGCAGCTTGCCAGGTTCCGTGTGTGCCCAGCACTTCTCGCTTGTGGGTGTCACATGGTTGGCATAGCTACTTGTTTCTGCTGCAGCTTCCCTACTGCACTGTGAGCAGGAGTTGTCTCATTCCTCTTTATATTTTCTGTGCCTAAAACAGACATTTGCACTTAAAAGGCAAAACGTGTGGAGACAAGGCTTCCACACCCAGTGCCCTGACCTGGCTCTCTGGAGGGAGGAAGAGGTTCTGGTTCTGAGGCGTGCGTGCGTGTCTGTGTGAATGTGCGTGTGCTCAGTCACTCAGTCATGTCTGACTCTTGGCAACCTCATGGATTGTAGCCCGCCAGGCTCTGCTGTACATGGAATTTTCCAGGCAAGAATACCAGAGTGGGTTGCCATTTTTTCCTCCAGGGGATCTTCCCAACCCAGGGATCAAACCCACATCTCCTGTGTCTCCCGCATTGGCAGGTGGATTCTTTACCACTGCACCACCTGGGAAGCCCCGCCCTGAGGCAGATGGTTTCAAAATCTGAGGTTCTGAATTCCAGTCCCAGCTGTCACAGGGCACCTTGGGAATTCATCTGCTGGACCCTGATAGACTAGGGGAAATTGGCCTAATACCAGGAAGGTTACACATACTTTGAGTCAGGACCTTTGAAATTTTAAGTCTGAAAGGACTTAACCAAATTTTTCTTATTCCTCTCAATGCCAGCCAAGTCTCTTTTGCTATACAAGAGGAGAAATGGAATTGTCTTAGGGGAAAGTGAGATGTGAGAATCTGCTGAGTTGAGCAGAGAAAAAGCAAAAAGTGAGAAAACAGGACTCCTGGTTCTTTCTCCTTCCTAAATTTTCCTCCTCTGACTTTCTCCCAATATCTCAAGAGGCAGTTTGGTTTTCCCCAGGCACTCTGGTTGCTTGGGTCTTATTCCAGTGGTCACGTGGCAAAGGGGTGCCCTCAGCTCACTGGCCCACAAGGGCAGATGGTGGTGTGTGGGGGTAGGAGCGGGGGTAGAGGTGAGGGGAATGTTACCAAACTTTATGATGATAGCTTTAATTCAATCAACATTCTTCTTGGTTAAAGATGATCATATTGAAATATGTACATATATCAAATCACTATATTGTACATCTGAAGTGAATATAATCTTATGTCAAATATTACTGAGTTTTTTTTATACAGTACACATTGGTATATGCATACATAAAGTAATAAAAAGATGTGCCTCAAAATATTTTTTAATTTGAAAGTTTTGTACTTCAAAGGACATATCAAGACAGCAGAAGGAGAATCCAGAGAGTGGAGAATTTGCAAACACGTATCTGACAAAATCTATGTAAATGCCTTTCTTGAATTTTGCATAAGGGTGGAATTGGTGGTGGCTGTGGTTTAATCCATAGGTCATAACTCACCCTTTGTGACTCCATGGACTGTAAACCACCAGGCTCCTCTGTCCATGGGCTTTCCCAGGCAAGAATACTGGAGTGGATCGGTGTTTCCTTCTCAAGGGAATCTTCCCAACCCAGAGATTGAAACTGGGTCTCATGTCTCCTGCATTGCAGGCAGGTTCTTTACTGACTGAGCTACCATGGAATTCCAGCTGAGCTATCTAAAATCCTAAAAGATGATGCTGTGAAAGTGCTGTGTTCAATATGTCAGCAAATTTGGAAAACTCAGCCGTGGCCACGGGACTGGAAAAGGTCAGTTTTCATCCCAATCCCAAAGAAGGGCAATGCCAAAGAATGTTTAAACTACTGCACGATTGCGCTTACTTCACATGCTAATAAGGTAATGCTCAAAATCCTTCAAACTAGGCTTCACCAATATGTGAACCAAGAATTTCCAGATGTACTAGCTGGGCTTAGAAAAGGCAGAGGAACCAGAGATCAAATAGCCAGCATTCATTGGATCATAGAGAAAGCAAGGGAATTCCAGAAAAGCATCTACCTCTGTTTCACTGACTACATTAAAGCCTTTGACTGTGTGGATCACAACAAACTAAAAAACTCTTAAAAAGGTGGGAATACCAGACCACTTCACCTGTCTCCTAAGAAACCTGGAATATATCAATATGTCAGCAAATTTGGAAAACTCAGCAGTGGCCACAGGACGGGAAAAGGTCAGTTTTCATCCAATCCCAAATAAAGGCAATGCCAAAGAATGCTCAAATTACCACACAATTGCACTCATCTCACACTCTAGTAAAGTAATGCTCAAAATTCTCCAAGTCAGGTTTCAACAGCATGTGAACCGTGAACTTCTAGGTGTTCGAGCTGGTTTTAGAAAAGGCTGCTAAAACGAGCAGTTCTTTTAGAAAAGAACCAGAGACCAAATTGTCAATATCCGTTGGATCATTGAAAAAGTAAGAGAATTCCAGAAAAACATCTACTTCTGCTTTATTGACTATGCCAAAGTCTTTGACTGTGTGGATCACAACAAACTATGGAAAATTCTGAAAGAGATCGGAATACCAGACCACCTGACCTGCCTCTTGAGAAATCTGTATGCAGGTCAGGAAGCAACAGTTAGGACTGGGACACGGAACAACAGACTAGTTCCAAATAGGAAAAGGAGTACGTCAAGGCTGTATGTTGTCACCCTGTTTATTTAACATTTATGCAGAGTACATCATGAGAAACACTGGGCTGGATGAAGCACAAGCTGGGATGAAGATTGCCAGGAGAAATATCAATAACCTCAGATATGCAGATGACACCGCCCTTATGGCAGAAAGTGAAGAAGAACTAAGGAGCCTCTTGATGAGGGTGAAAGAGAAGAGTGAAAAAGTTGGCTTAAAACTCAACATTCAGAAAAGTAAGATCACGGCATCTGGTCCCATCACTTCATGGCAAATAGATGGGGAAACAGTGGAAACGGTGTCAGACTTTATTTTTGGGGCTCCAAAATCACTGCAAGAGGGTGACTGCATCCATGAAATTAAAAGACACTTGCTCCTAGGAAGTAAAGTTGTTGCTAGACAGCATATTGAAAAGCAGAGACATTACTTTGCCAACAAAGGTCCGTCTAGTCAAGGCTATGGTTTTTCCAGAAGTCATGTATGGATGTGAGAGTTGGACCATAAAGAAAGCTGAGCACCAAAGAATTGATGGTTTTGAACTGTGGTGTTGGAGAAGACTCTTGAGAGTCCCTTGGACTGCAGGGAGATCCAACCAGTCCATCCTTAAGGAAATCATTCCTGAATATTCCTTGGAAGGACTGATGCTGAAGCTGAAACTCAATACTTCGGCCACCTAATGCGAAGAACTGATTCATTTTAAAGACCCTGATGCTGGGAAAGATTGAAGGTGGGAGGAGAGGGGATGACAGAGGATAAGTTGGTTAGAGGGCATCACCGACTCAATGGACATGAGTTTGAGTAAACTCCAGGAGTTGATGATGGACAGGGAGGCCTTGCGTGCTGCAGTCCATGGGGCCACAAAGAATTAGAGATGACTGAGTGACTGAACTGAACTGAACTGAAGAAACCTGTATGTGGGTCAAGAAGCAACACTTAGAACCAGACATGGAAAAACAGACTGGTTCAAAATTGGGAAAGGAGTATGTCAAGGCTGTATATTGCCACCCTGCTTATTTAATATATATAAAGATTACATCATGTGAAATGCCGCCCTGGATGAATCACAAGCTGGAATCAAGATTGCCAGGAGAAATATCAACAACCTCAGATATGCAGATGATGCCATTCTGATGGCAGAAATTGAAAAGGAACTAAAGACCCCCTCTTGATGAGGGTGAAAGAGGAGAGTGAAGAAAGCTAGCTTAAAACTCAACATTCAAAAACCAAAGATCATGGCATCTGGTCCCATCATTTCATAGCAAATAGAAGGGGGAAAAGTGGAAGCAGTGACAGATTTTATTTTCTTGGGCTCCAAAATCACTGCAGATGGTGATTGCAGCCTTGAAATTAAAAGACACTTGCTCCTCAGAAGGAAAGCTATGACAAATCTAGACAGCATATTAAAAAGCAGAGAAACCACTTTGCCTACAAAGTTTCGTATAGTCAAAGCTATGGTTTTTCCAGTAGTTGTGTACACATGTAAGAGTTGGACCATAAAGAAGGCTGAGCACCAAAGAATTGATGATTTTGAATTGTAGTGCTGGAGAAGACTCTTGAGAGTCTCTTAGACTGCAAGGAGATCAAACCAGTCAATCCTAAAGGGAATTAACTCTGAATATTCACTGAAAGGACTGATGCTGAAGCTGAAGTTCCAATACTTAGGCCACCTGATCAGATCAGATCAGATCAGATCAGTCGCTCAGTCGTGTCCGACTCTTTGCGACCCCATGAATCGCAGCATGCCAGGCTTCCCTGTCCATCACCAACTCCTGGAGTTCACTGAGACTCACGTCCATCGAGTCAGTGATGCCATTCAGCCATCTCATCCTCTGTCGTCCCCTTCTCCTCCTGCCCCCAATCCCTCCCAGCATCAGAGTCTTTTCCAATGAGTCAACTCTTCGCATGAGGTGGCCAAAGTACTGGAGTTTCAGCTTTAGCATTATTCTCTCCAAAGAAATCCCAGGGCTGATCTCCTTCAGAATGGACTGGTTGGATCTCCTTGCAGTCCAAGGGACTCTCAAGAGTCTTCTCCAACACCACAGTTCAAAAGCATCAATTCTTCGGTGCTCAGCTTTCTTCACAGTCCAACTCTCACATCCATACATGACCACAGGAAAAACCATAGCCTTGACTAGAAGAAACCTTGTTGGCAAACTAATGTCTCTGCTTTTGAATATGCTATCTAGGTTGGTCATAACTTTCCTTCCAAGGAGTAAGCGTCTTTTAATTTCATGGCTGCAGTCACCATCTGCAGTGACTTTGGAGCCCAGAAAAATAAAGTCTGACACTGTTTCCACTGTTTCCCCATCTATTTCCCATGAAGTGATGGGACCGGATGCCATAATCTTCGTTTTCTGAATGTTGAGCTTTAAGCCAACTTTTTCACTCTCCACTTTCACCTTCATCAAGAGGCTTTTTAGTTCCTCTTCACTTTCTGCCATAAGGGTGGTGTCATCTGCATATCTGAGGTTATTGATATTTCTCCCGGCAATCTTGATTCCAGCTTGTGTTTCTTCCAGTCCAGGGTTTCTCATGACGTACTCTGCATATAAGTTAAATAAACAGGGTGACAATATACAGCCTTGACGTACTCCTGATACGAAGAGCCAACTCACTGGAGAAGACCTGATGCCAGAAAATATTGAAGACAAAAGGAAAAAAGGGCAGCAGAGGGTGAGATGGTTAGGCAGCAACACTGACTAAATGGACGTGACTTTGAGCACACTCCAGGAGATAGGAGAGGACAGAAGAGCCTAGTGTGGTGCAGTCCATGGGGTTGCAAAGAATCGGATATGACTTAGCAACTGAACAACAACAGCAAACACTTCTCGCCCACTTGGATGGCTATAATAAAGGAGACAGACAGCAAGTGCTGGTGAGGATACATAGAAGCCTCATAGATTGCCAGTAGGAAAGTAAAATGGTGCAACCACTTGGAAAACAGTCTGGCAGTTCCTCAAAAAGTTAAGCATGTAGTTAATGTATGACCCAGCAGTTTCATTTTTAGGTGTGTACCCAAGAGAAATTAAAACACAAAAAGCTTGCAGGAGACATAAGAGACAAAGTTTTGACCCCTGGGTTCGAGATGATTCCCTGGAGCCTGCCAGGTTCCTCTGTCCATGGAACTCTCCAGACAAGAATACTGGAGTGGGTTGTCATGCTCTCCTCCAGGGGATCTTCCTGACCCAAGGATCAAAACTGTATCTCTTATATCTCCTGCATTGGCAGGTGGTTCTTTACCACTGCACCTCCTGGGAAGCCCAAGATGGACTATTAATCAGGCATTAAAAGTACTGAAGTTCTGATACATGCCACAACATCCATGAACATTGAAAACAGACTCAATAAAGAAGCCAGTCACAACAGGCCACGTACTGTATAATTCTACTCATATGAAACGTCCAAAATAGGCAAATTCACAGAGAAAGAAAGTCAATTAGTGATTTCCTGGGGGGAATGGAAAATGGAAAGAGATGGCTGATGGGGATGGGATTTCTTTTTGGGTTAATGATAATGTTCTTTTTTTTTTTTTAATGATAATGTTCTAAAATTAATTATGTTGCTGGTTGCACAATCTTGTGAATGATCTAAAACAAATGAACCGTATATTTTAAAAGAATTAATTTTAAACTATGAGAATTCTATCTAAAAAAACAGTAAACCATACACAGCTTGAAATAAATAAGTAACTTAAAATGATGCTGTACCCATATGTAAAATAGACAGCGAATGGGTAGTTGGGAAGCCCAGGTGGCTCAGATGGTAAAGAATCTGCCTGCCAATTCAGGAGATGCAAGTTTGATCCCTGGGTCAGGAAGATCTTCTGGAGAAGGAAATGGCACCCCACTCCAGTATTCTTGCCTGGAGAATCCCATGGACAGAGGAGCCTGGTGGGCTATAGTCCATGGGGTCGCAAAGAGTTGGAACGACTGGATGACTAAACTCAGTGAGAAGTTGCTGTATAACACGGGGAGCTCCACCCAGTGGTCTGTAACAACCTAGAGGGGTGGGATGGTGGAGGGGAAGAGGAAGGCTCAAGAGAGAGGGGGACATATGTATAGTTCTGGCAGATTCACACTACTCTATGGCAGAAACCAACACAGCATCCGTAAAGCAATGATCCTCTAAAAAAAAATCATCATATTCTGATGACACAATAAAGCAGATTCTCCTTCCACTTAAAAAAAAATGATGCCATACCAATGCCATGTGTTTGGCTACCTGGTAAGCAGTTGGACCCATGGCCCAGGCTCCTGTGTTGTTGTGGGCTCAAACGTGCAAGGCTCTGGGTCCTTGCAGACAGTTGCAGCAGCATTTCATCAGGAGAGAGCACAGCTCTTTGTTTCAGTCCGTGCTTACCAAAGTTGCCATCAAAAGACATCTGACTGCCCAGAGCATCAGGGGCCTGAGCGAATTCACAATCAGGGGCCCAAAACGAATTTTCCTAAGGGACTGTCTGAACCCAGTTTATATACCTTCCCAGACTGACTGAGCCCCACCTTTTTTTTCCCTTCAGTCTCATCTTGCCCTGCCTCCAAGCCAGAGAAGTGCTGGCTTCTTTCTGTGGCCCTGCAGCCACAGCTGCTGTCCTGGTCAGGTGTGACCTCAGCTGCCCCAAAGGAGCCAGGGGACAGCATCCAAGTCCAGCCCAGCTGGCCACCAGGACCTCTGCCTGCCCAGCTGGTGTTCGGAGGGCTTATACCACCCAGATGAGGGGAGTTAACAGCCAGGGGATAAACTTGGACCAGAAAAGGAGAGGAGACTAGGAGGGGCTGGCCGTTGCTTGCCCTGCTTCTTTCTCCCCAACTGACTCTTCCAATCCCTGAGCCGTCCCAAGGGAGGGAGTGAGCCGCTCAGTGTATTTTCTTGTGAGGCCGCTGCCAGTTTGATAACGCATGACCTTGTGTTTGCTTCCCCTCCTTCCTGGCCTCACCTCTCTTCCTCACTTTGCTGCTCAGGGCTGACAACCTCTGCACTGAAACATTAACCCTTCGGCTCTGCCCAAGCTTTGTTTTCCAGGAAGCCAAGCCACACTCAGCATGTACTTGAGGGTAAAGGGTTTATAAACCCTCAAAGGGCTCTTTGGGCTGTTTTCATCACCCTGCATTCCTATCCTGCCCCATTAAATAGAAACTTCTGCTGGTTTCTCTGGGAGGGAATGGTATTGGAAAAATAACTTGAATTCTCAAGACCTCCCGCACCCCATGGGGTAAGCAGCCAATCCTGGCAGGAAGGATGGGGGGTTGTTTGCCCTGTGGTGATCCAGCTGCTTGGCTGAAGACTTGTGTGGGTAAGTTTAAATCTGAGTGGAAAAAGTAGGAAGCCCGTTTGGATGGACGGATCAGCCACATTTTTCCAATCTAGCTTTATCAGAAAGAAAGTTATATTTTCATTTCAATTTTTCACATTCCTAAGATTTGTTCTCTTTTGGTTCAGAACCAGTAGTGGTTAAAAGGATATTGCTATGGATATTACAATAATGATAATAAGCCCTTAGTTCTCCCCCCAGGTTAGAACAGACATCTAGACCACCAGGGCTCTCCCAACATAGTCCAGGCATAGCCTACAGGTGGGGACTTCAGCATCCTATTAAAATGTCCTTGTTTTCTTTTGGGCTTAAATTGAAAATGTGTGCCCAGGTGGCACAGCACTGAAGAATTTGCCTACCAGTTCAAGAGACTCAGGAGACTTGGGTTTGATCCCAAGATTGGGAAGATTCCCCTGGAGTAGGTAATGGCAATCCATTCCAGTATCCTTCTCTGGAGAATCTCACAGGCAGAAGAGCCTGATGGGCTGCAGTTCATGGAGTTGCAGAGTCGGACACAACTGAGCACACACATACCCAATACTTAAGACATATAGTTTAGGTCACTGTGTCTCTGACAGACATGTCTTCCATTTATTAATTGTAAGGATTTTATTTTTTAGTGGCCAGGCTCCAAGTGTTAGACTGGGGGTTCCCAATAGT